>NC_060913.1:33885799-35085799 GCF_021234035.1 Daphnia pulicaria
ATAATTTTTCCAATTTAGGTCAAATATAAATTTACTCACGTGATTTATGACTTATTCCCCTGATTAATTGATATCACAACTCAACAGCTCAGTGGTTATAGCATTAAATCCAGGAAATAAGGGCCCGCTGTTCCATCCCTCATCGAGATAAGTACGGAATACATGTGACATTAAGGGGAAGGGTAACAATAGGTCCCAAGGAGGGTGCAAGGGGAGGATTACAGGAAGGAAGGGATAGTAGGGAGGAGGACGATAGTGAAAAATGAGGGGGGGGGGGAAAGAGGGGACCGGGATACAAAGGATTGGCGAATGATCGGGGAAAAATAGGAAGGGTGGATACAAGGGATAATATAAGTATACGAGCGACGGAAAGATAGTGTTCATGGTACAAAAATAGAAGATATCTTCACCGATACTCGAGCCCGAGAGATTTCACAATGAAGGAAAAAGACGGTAAAAACCAATAAATATGTGAAAATATTTAAGTATATTTAAGAAAATATTTAAGTCTCAGCACAAAACCAAAATTCAACGATGAATGATTCAAAGAAAAGAAAGTAAAAAAAAAACACCGACGACTGGCTGACGTTGGAGGATGAACAAGTCAAGAAATGGATGGAACAATTCCGAAACACTGGTTCATAGATAACCCCCGTTTTGACTTGGCTGTGCTGGATACAAGTCTAGTGCGCTAGAAACTCGGTCTTGGGCGGGTTAAATTATTCTAGTATTCTTTCTAAAATATACTTAGTGAGGTATCGATCGCTGAACCTCATAGGTTACATTCTATTACTATGCTGTAAAAAGTTACCGTCTGAGAAATTTTGACATATTTGCTTTAAACCATATTCATAAATAGGTGTAAAATTTTCTCAAACTCGTCAAAATGGTGATATCCTATTCGTTCAAATTTTTTTTAAATGTCAGGCTATTCGAGTTTCGGAAAAGTGTCGTTTTGCAAGATTTTTGTTTTTAAGATGTAGTCGGGTGGGTTGTAAATGTTTTGGATTTTTATTGTTTGGATGAGTCCTTAACTGTGGGAGCGATGTTCGATACTAAATAAATTTAAATATTTAAATAGATTAATATTGTAAGGATTGGCTGTCAGCGTTCTAGTTCTCGGCAAATTAGTTCATTCCCCTCGTTTGTTTATTGCTCTCTCGCCGACCTCGATACATGTCATCCCCTCTTCTTTTTTTATGACCCACGCTAACCTTGACTCTACTGTCGATGACCGCGTTTGATCCTGTTTTGACTTGTATAAAACCCCACCCAAAGCAGTTCTTCTTCAGTCAATGCTAGGCGGTTCAGTTGGTCTAGTGTTGGCTCACCTCTTCTCGAGTCTAATGTCAGGCCGTTTATTCGGTCTGGTGCTGGCTCGCTTGTTCTCCGTTTTTAACTTGTCCTTTTTGTGTCTTTGTTGACTTTGACGCTGGCTACACGGTAAAGGGCCTTGTGTATGCCTCCAATCTCTTTGGATGTATTTTTGATGTGTTTAAATTATGCGCGTTACGGAAATAAAACATCATCGAACGAAAACCCGCTTAGAGTAGAGGTAAAACAAAATCTTTCATATGGCGACGGCGAGGATGATCCAAATTCACCCCGAAGAGTTTGTTACGACGCCGCTATCTACCAAACTGATTTCTGAACCTCCATGTATTGTAAGTTCACGAAGAAAGAATTCGGCTACGGACAAAAGAAGACGCAACCTGTCTTGTATTTAAGGAAGATCAAATCTGACATTTCTCTCGCTATTACGTTTTATTTTTATTTTGACTGTCACATCGGCAACGAGGCACCGAGACCAGTCCCATTTCACTCATTCGCTTGAACGCTCGAAGTTTACGCTACCCAGTTCATCGATGTTTCCTGTCAGTTTTCAAAGTTCTTTCTTTTACCAGTTTCAGTATTTGTGTTTTGTTTTGTTTTGTAACGGGACGCAATCTTTCATGGCCCCAAGGTATGTAAGGATTGGCTGTCAGCGTTCTAGATCTCTGCAAAAAATAGTTCATCCACTCGTTTGTTTATTGCTCTCTCGCTGACCTCGATACAAATCATTCCCCCTTCTTTTTTTATGACCCTCACTAACCTTAACTCTACTGTCGATGATCGCGTTTGACCCTGTTTTGAATTGTATAAAACCCCACCCAAAGCAGTTCTTCTTCAGTCAATGCTAGGCTGTTTAGTCGGTCTAGTGTTGGCTCACCCCTTCTCAGGTCTAGTTTCAGGCCGTTTATTCAGTCTGGTGCTGGCTTGCTTGTTCTCCGTTTTAAAGTTGTCTTATTTTTATCTCTGCAGACTTTGATGCTGGCTACACGATAAAGGGCCGTGTGTATGCCTCCAATCTCTCTTGATGTATTTTTGATTTGTTTAAATTATGCGCGTTATGAAAATAAAACATCACCGAACGAAAACCCAATTTTAGTGGAGGTAAAACAAAACCTTTCAATACGGAATTAGAAAAAAAGAGGTCACAAACATTTTCTTTGTCGTTTCTTCTCTTGGGCTACAATAACCTGATGGGATATCGAAGTCCCGCTGGTACCTTTCATCTGATGTTTTTCTGGTTTTCATCGAAAGTTTACGGATGATTTTTGTGTCATTTTCCAATCCTATGGCGATTTAGATTAAATACTTGCTTATGGTTACATGTCACTAGTACCTTTTTTTAAAGAACATTCTTCACAATTACAGTATCCTGCAAAGAAAGGACAGCGATTTTTTCTGTTTCAAACCCCCTAGCGGCTTGACAGATAAATTCAAAGCTTTGTTTTAAGAAAAAATGCTATAGGATGAGGAAACTGATTTACTTTCCAGAGGAGGAAAAAACAAAACTCAATGAAAATCAGAAAAACGCCTTTTCAGCATTCCAGGCTACCTCGTTTCAAGGTGAGACGTAGCTTAGAGTGCTTACGATGCAATTTTCCGTTTTACACCAAATTACTTTTATCTTGCTCCGGAAAATGCATAAGTTTCTTCGACCCTTTACTTCTTACACTCTTTGCCTCTGATTATATGACGAAATTCTCTTAACTAAGTTTTAGTTGATCATGGAAAGACAGTAGTGTTTTACTGCGAGAAATTTCAGTTTCCATTGATAATGAAAGAAACTGAAATGGAATGATTTTCATTGTTCATTTCAAACATCACGTGTTGCTCACTTTATGTAAGTATATTATCTCATCAGAATGAAGAACGTCTAAATGGTGATTAAATTTTAAAATTTGAATCTCAGTCTTTTCTAATGGCAGCCCGTGCTGCTGCTTATTAGAGGGCTGCTGCCCATTAGACACCGTTGACATGAAAGCCAAAAGAAAAACATAGGGCATTATGGTGTGGCTCAAGTATACTATGATTCTACATCGTGTTTCCTATTATTTCTATCTTCCCTCCCCTTAGATATAAAAATATGAAAAAAATCAGGAAGTAGCCAACCCTCATGACTACTTCAAAAAAATTCAATACCCTCCGCCGAAAACCTTATTTTTGGGAACGAGGCGAAAATCGGCTTTTTACATAAGCTTCTCTCGCGCGTTTCCAAATTTCTTGTGCTACTGTATATTTAGTTTGATTGCAACGAAGCGTAATAAATGATTTGATTTGAGATTTTATTGATTTTTGTGAAATTTAAGCGTACAATTAAATTTTTTTATTTGATTTTCGACTACACTGCTATTTACACGATTTCAATTTTTTGTAAGATGCAGAAATTTAACGAGCAAAACTGTAATTTTTTCAAGATTGCCACTAAATTTCAGCATATTGTAAATTAAGAACCAAATTACCCTGCTACCTACTTGCCCAATTCTCCATTTATTTATTTTTTTAAAATCATAAAATATTATGGTTTTATTTTCGATCAAGTTCGTGTGCCTTAGGAGTTCTTCTTTCTTTGGAGTTCTTCTGTCAGCAATCCCAGACAAAGAGTCAAGAACCCCTTTGGCTATATTTTAGAAACACAAATTTTATTTTTGTGGGCGTGTTTGAAATATTTGAAAGTATAAATAGTTTGTAAATAGTTTTTTTAATCACAGTAGTTCTGAGCGAAGACAAACAGAACATAACTAGTACTATTTGATTAAACATGTATTTTCGAATTATTAGCGTTTTACTTTTAATCTTTGTTTTCACCACACTAGCTCAAAATATTGAAAAAAATGAAGAAACAAGTTCCCGATTATTTTTAAGTACATTCACTGTTATTCTGTCCACAGTTACTTCAACAACAACAATTGGCATTACTTCTACTTGCACAACTTCCTCCTCTGCAATGGCAGCATGTTCAGTAGGAGGGCGTCGTCGTCGTGGTATCTTATTTGAAGGGGAAAATAAGCAAGCACGTGTGAGTAGGGGACTCTTCTATAACGAAGACGAAGAAGAACTCAACGATGGCTCTCTCTCAATCAATCAAGTTAAAAGGTTGACTATAATTGTTTTTTAACTAAGAATACAGTAACACGATTGAAAATTGAAAACAATCAATATTGTATTTTTATATAGATCTACGGACCACAACGAAAATAACAATCCTTCTTCGACAGTAACCGTCAATGAAACTGATTTGATTCCACTTACCATTCAGTCAGGTTTTAGTCTTCCGGAAGGATTCTCTCCTGGAACTCACCGTTTTAAATTAGCCTATGGAACGTCCACTATTATCACAACTGCAACGTCTGTTGCAACTCGTTCGTTAATTATTTTTTGCAGCAGCATCACGAACTACCCAACTTGTTCAGGATTACCTTTAGCCGGCTAGTGCAGAAATAACTTTTTTATCCACAAACGAATATTGTTGTATCGACATAAGTATACGGGAACACGTTTCTTATTATTTTCAACACATAAAAAAAATCTAAAACATCATCAGTTTTTAAATTCATAATGAATTTGCCACTGTCTGTGAAGGTGCCAGTGTGAAATATTTATACGTAAACAATAATCCACTAAGAAAAAAAATACATGTTTTTTTGCAGCAATTAGCAGTTTATAATTTTGATCAAACTTCAAAGAAATTCACAGGAGCGGCTCCCTACTTATTTTTTCATACTTCAGCGAAGCCAGGATCTCTTACATGGTTTTAAGTACTTAAATTCTGACCTTATTTAAACAATATTTCCTACTAAATAAATCCCCTTGGGCACCCTCAGGATTAAAGCCAGGAACAAATTGCACCACGAAATGTTTTTCATGAGCTTTGTTATTACTATAATTTTATATTGGTTCTAAAAAACATCCTCAAAAATAATAATTTTTGCTATAAAAAAAAATATAAAACAAAATATAAAAATTAGAAAATATATTAGAATTGTAAAAATAAATAAAAACTATTTTTTTGGACAGCTAATAAATGTTCCCCGTCTTTTAATTGATCAGATTTCTAATTTTTAATGGTATAGCTTTAACGATGTTTTAGTAATTTAATATACTGCGAGGGACTATGCCTCCAATTCTATGAAATCACCAAAAGGTGTTTACAAGGGACCTCATGGCGGATAGTCCCTCCGTAAACTCATTATATCTAGTCATGTATTTGTCCTAAAATGTTGATCTTTTGTATAAAATTAGTTAAAATATCAATTTTTCTAAATTTAAAAGTCGTTTTGAAAAATATTTAATAGCTCTTTAGTTATTTATTGAGAAAGTTCGCAAAAAAAATTATTTGCCGCGATGGTTCATTAAAAAGCCGCCACATACAGGTGGCTGGTGGCGTTTGGTTGTTGAAAAGTTAAGAAAACAAACAACCAAACGCCATCTGAATGCGGTGGCATTTTTATGAACCAGAACGGAAAAAATATTTTTCTGCGAACTTTCTCAATAAATAACAAAAGAGCTATTAAATATTTTTCAAAACGACATTTTTATTTAATAAAATTGATATCTTAACTAATTTTGTACAAAAGATCAAAACTTTAGGACAACTACATGACTAGATATAATGAGTTTACGGAGGGACTATCCGCCATGAGGTCCCTTGTAAAGACCTTTTGGTGATTTCATAAAATTTGAGACATAGTCCCTCACAGTATATGTAATTAATAAAACATCGTTATAGCTATAACATTAAAAATTAGAACTCTGATCAATAAAAAGACGAGAAACATTTATTAGCTGTAAAAAAAAATTATTTTTATTTCTTATCAGAATTCTAATACTTTTTCTATTTTTTACATTTTGTTTTCTATTTTTTTATAGTAAAAATTATTATTTCTGAGGAAGGTTTTTAGAACAAATATAAAATTATACTAATAAAAAATTTTTCATGAAAAACATTTCGTGTTGCAATTTGTTCCCAGTCAAAAATTATCTTGACTCCACTATTCAACCGTTTGAAATAACAATTCAGTCTAGTTACTATTGTTTACTTAACAAGTGGTGCCATCTATGTTTGAAATGTTGAAATGCTAAAAAAATACAAAATGGCCGATTTTTTACTCTTTTAACTGCAAATTAAAAGATAAGAACGTCATATTGGTTGATGTGTAAAGCTTAAAAATGCTATAAATCATCATTAGTTACATTTTTCATAATAAAAATCTACCAGGTTTAGCTTGTAATAGCCTGGAAATATGATTGTTTCATCAATACTGACCATTTTCACTTTTCACGATTCCTATTGGTTAAAAAAAAACAATAAAGCTTTTCAGGTCGACCGATGGAGGAGGAGCCTATGCTGCTATAAAGACCTCTAAACCTTCAGTTATTTAGTTAACTAAATCCCTCGGGGATAAAGCTGTGTAATGCAACTATGGTGTTGGTAGTTAAGTAGGCTCAATAAGTAGTCTAGCCTCCTTAAAAGCTTGGTAAAAAAAAAAATTCCAAGGCGGGATTTTAACTATCTAGACCTCTAGATTCATTTTCTAGCTCTATAACCACTAATCTAATCAATTCAGGTAAAACCTAAAAGTTCTAGTGTTTGATACCATTTTACAGTTTTTTGTTTGGACGTTAATTTTCGCTTTTTCGTATAACAAAATAATTCAATAATAACGAAATCCACAACTTATTTTGTATCTTTATGCTATTTAATGCTATTAATCAAGCTGAACAGTGCAGGTATCCTTATGTCTCCCATTTCTTTGAAAAACAATAGAGAAAAGTAGCAAAATGATAAAAAATTAACAGCGTACCAAAAAATTGGGAAATTTCAGGTTGAAGCATTTATATGGATTTAGATTAAATTTAATAAAAAACATGTAAGTTGCATGATTGATGTTCTAGTAAGAAAAAAGTGTCTTTTTAGTCTCTATATAATTACTATTTTGAGATTTTTTTTTCCGCAGTTACTTTTTTCCATATTTGGAGAATTCATGTTTAGGGAATTGTTGTTGGAATATTTGACGCGATTTTTCTTTTTGGGGCCACTGTTTCATTGTTTTACAATATAACAAACCCCCGATGGTCTTAAAATTAAAAAGAACAAATCAGCTTTCTAACCTGTGTTATAAATGTAAAGGAAAAACCCTGTATAAACCATATGTGAACCTTAAATTCAATTTGAAACTTACAAATTTAAAGACAAAATGCCTCTCTAGTGGGTTGTGTTGTTTCCAATGTGAGGGTATTTTGGCCTATGCTAATCTTATGGCCCAACATGTCTAGTGAAAAAATTACATTTACCAGTAAAATAAAATAAGAAAAAGTATATGACGTCAATTTTGATTCTCTGATGAAACAGAGAAAGAAGTCTTCATTGGGCACTCTGAAACAGAAAAAATTTCATTAAAAAGAATCCATATATAATAAAAGAACAAGCTTTTGGGGGAGGGGCTTATTCATGTCACGGACATTTTGGGGGAGGAGCCTGTGTCTGTGTCAACACAGGCTCCTCCCCCAAAAGCTTTTATTATATATGGAACATGCCCAAACATGCTCAAACAAATCACCACCCGATGTCCTCGCCGTGATGACGCAATCTTTGATGACGCAAAAACCAGCATCACCACCAGATGTCTATAGCACCGCCGTGATGACGAAATCTTCAAGTAAGGCATTGAGCAGATTTCCCACGATAAAATCTAATACGGGCAGATGATTAAGCTACAGAAAAGTGAATAGCAAAAGAGTTCGAATTTACGCTAGACCAAAGTTCCCCGGATTTGAACGGGGCTCAGGTTCCTTGTCCATATATAATAAAAGAACAAGCTTTTGGGGGAGGAGCCTGTGTCTGTGTCAACAATGTGTCAACACAGGCTCCGTCCCCAAAATGGAACGTGCCCAAACATGCCCAAACAAATCACCACCAGATGTCGTCGCCGTGATGACGCAATCTTTGATGACGCAACAATTAGCATCACCACCAGATGTCTATAGCATCGCCGTGATGACGAAATCTTCAAGTAAGGTACTGGGAAGATTTCCCACGATAAAATCTATTACGGGCAGATGACTAAGCTACAGAAAAGCGAATAGCAAAACAGTCCGACTTTACGCTAGACAAAAGTTCCCCGGATTTGACCAGGGCTCAGGTTACTCGTTGTGCTTCATATTAGTGATAACCTGTCTTCTTACACTGAATAAGAGGTTTCAAAAAACCTTGTAAGGTAACTTAAATTGGTTTTCTACTTGATTCATCTAGTTAGTTTTCATGTCAGGTATTGCATTGTGATGTCAACTATTTTATTGTCGCTTGAATTATGCAAATTAAGTGTGTTAGACTATGCAATGGCTGTTTAAGCGGGCCGGATGAATAACCAATACAGACTCTTTGTTAAGGAATTCAAATTTTGAACGTAATCAAATCAAAACTGGTTATGTCGAACTGTTTTATTTCTCTTTTATAATTGAAGGTTTTATGAAATAAAAGTGACGTGCAAACACTTGAATTTATTGAAGCGATTGAATTTTTGTTGACATTTAACAATTTTTATTTTGAAAGGCTAGGGGGCAATGGAAATGGAAAATTTTGGATAACAAAAAAATTCTAAAATCTTGATCGAACGGAAATTTTGAACCAATGTGATGTATTGAGAAGAAATGTTGAAGTGAAAATTTTTCGTATTCAGATTCTTTTTGAAGATCGCTTATTCGTTGTCATTTGTTTGAGTTCGTTGGTGTATATTTGTTGGAATTGAATGGGCTGAATGAAGGTTTCGTACATGGTGATTGCTCTGTAATGTTTATACATAAATTCGGGGATTAAATGGTTAAGTACGCTATTTTGTTGAAGTAGATCAATATCGCAATGAAGTAAGAATTAATAGGATGAAAACACAATCAAGTATACAAGCTACTGAAGATAGATGTTTGAAGTCAAATGTTCTGTAAATTGATTATGTAATCGATTTGCTACTGTTTATGGGAGAGGTGATGATGACATGAGAGAGGGAAGTATTTCCTTCGTTGGATGATGTTGTATTCAGTGTCTCCTATCGGGTGTGCGACATACGGGCCCCACCATACGGGCCCCGACATACGGGCCCAGGCCCGTATGTCGTAAATTTTTAGGCCCGTACGTCGTTTTTAACGTCATACGGGCCCAAGTTTTTTATTCATATTTATGTGTATTTTTTTATAACGAACATAAATACAAATTGCGTTTGAACATCACCTTGGTAAGTCGATTAGCGCTCTTTGTTTTCACGCAGTTGTCTTGAGTTCGACTCCTTTAGCAACCAGAAATTTTTTGATAACAGTGAATTGTGTCCAAGTACAAATTATACAATCTGGCAACAAGGGAGTAGTCTTCATCAACACAACTTGCAAAATTGAATGTTATTCGTTTTTTAAGATTGATTGTCTTCACAACTCACGCAAATTACTTCTCATCATGGATTGCTGCATTTGTGAAATTTCCATCACTGGTCGTAAACCCCAGATTATTGAGTGTGTGTCGTGCCGGGGATTTATGCATCGTCAGTGTATGCCAAAGTCTTTGTCCAGCACTGACTATGTCCGAATGAAGAAAGACAGGAAAGTGTTCAACTACAAGTGCGTGAAATGTGTTGGTGGAATTATCGTGAGTGCTGAGCCTCATCAACCAGTTAAACGTGGACGTGGACGCCCAGTAAGTTTTTTTTTATATATATTAAAGAAGTAATTGCTGTGAATACGGAACTCATATTGTTATACCATTTGTGTCGACTAGTTAGCTAAGTGGTTAGCGTTCAACCTTTCGGTCCAGGCTACACGGGTTCGAATCCCGTCAAAGCTAAATTTTGAACTTTTGAAATTCTTCTGGTAGTTGATGGATGTGTTAAATGTTAAATGAAGAATTGGTAACGCAAGTTACCAACAGTAATAAGGGGGAGAGAGGGAGAATGTGGTAGACTTAAGCTTCTAAATGAGAATAGTGACGTCCTATCATGGCCTCTAATACCTCCCATATACCTCTGGTTCCAACACCACCCGCGAGTGGCGCCACGGGTTAAGTAACTGTTTTTTTTTTTAATAGCGTAAGCACCCATTGCCTGCTACACTGCCCGAACCGGAACCGGAAGTCCGTCCAACTTTTTTGGCAATTGCTGCAGCTTCAATGCCTGATACTTCCTCCCCGATGAACATCGACGGACCTGGACTGTTGCCATTCGGAGTATCTCCTATTGACGCTTTACCGGTGACAATCACAGTCGAAGCTCGCGTGGCAGGTTGGTTGTTAATAAGTGTACTTTTATCTCATTTAATCGAAATTCTTTCTAGTAACTTTTACTATCACTCACGTTGGAGATGCTAGTAACCGATTTGAAGTTCCCGTTCCAGTTTCGGAAGACACTGTCGAACTGCTGCAGCACCAGCCAATAGCCATCCAGGATGTCGATAATAGAGATGATGATCTCGAGTCATCCGACGATGATGAGCCTGTCTGGCACATCAAGGAGAAAGCTATGAAGAACTATGCAAATTATTTCGTTTATGTTTTATTTCCAAAGTAACATGTTTTATTTTTCAGCGAGCGCAAGACGTTATTCGATGGGGTTGGTCACAGCTACCACGTGAAGCGGACCAACAAGCGATCGGTAGCGTAGCGCTGTAATAAGCACACAAACCCGAATTTCTGCCGTTCTTGGGTGTCGCAATGCGATGCCAACTTCACCCTCAGAGTACCTCATACCTGCCCAACCAACCTGGACATCTCTAGGGATGCTTCAATTCTCATGAAAGCGAAGGCACAGGCTATCAGCAATCCGCTAGCCTCTGCTAGGGTAGTAGTAGAGAAAGAAATGATGGTGGAGTTCGCAAAAGACCTTGTGCTCAAATATACGCCTTTTTAATCTGTATTGGCCGGTAGTGCGAGCCTATCACAAGAGAAAGGGGTTGTTATTTGTGCGCATTTTTCCTTGTTAACCCAAACCCCTCTACCCCTTCTTTTCTTAACTCTACCCTTTAACATCACTAACTATTTTACCGCGATGCGTCAGACGGTTAAGCAACCCTTTTACCTGATGTTAAATGAATAGAGAATAAGGTTGATAGACAAATTCTATCAATCGCCACTATTCTGTCACATCACCGTTTAATTCTAGAACTCTAGCTAATCTAGCCTTCGTAAATTTCATTTTGCGTTCCGTAAAAGGGTTGCTTAACCGTCCCCCGTATCGCGGTAAAATAGTTAGTGATGTTAAAGGGTAGAGTTAAGAAAAGAGGGGGTAGATGGGTTTGGGTTAACAAGGGAAAATGCGCACAAATAACAACCCCTTTCTCTTGTAATTATTAATTTCTACTTTGTCTATTAATTTAGAGCAGGTTTGCCTTCGTATTTTAAGCAGAATGACTATATTAGCCTTCACTTTAGATCTAGGAACATACTGTAAGCCCTCTTATATAGTCTAAAGGCGAGTATTATTCAGCCCAAGGTGCAGAGAACTAGTATGCTTTGGCTGTCATCCATAAGGAGCACGAGGGAGATCGAATAAAAATGGTGACTAGAATGGGTGGGAAATTTTTTCAAATAAGCCCTTTTACTAGATTACATATTGTAAGGAATGAATCAGCTCACTCTTTCTTGGAAAAATATCCTCCCTCATTCCTGGAATCAAGTCATTTGCCTTTCCATCCTTTCATTACGCTCACCTTGCGTTGGTGATCGCGTTGACCTGTTTGTCGTATAAAACCCCATCAATTGCAGTTCTTCTTCATTCAACGCTGGGCTGTTCACCTAGGCTAGTGTTGATTCACCCTTTCGCGAGTCAAGTGTCAGAAAATTTATTCGACCTGCTACTGGCTTGCTCGTTCCCCGTCTTTAGCTTGTCGTATTTGTGTCTTACTTGTCCTTGACGCTGGCTATACGGCTACGGCTGTGTGTATGCCTCCAAACTTTTGAGGCATTTATCGTCTTGTTTAAAATATGTTGACATTTTATGGAATATATCATCGACGAAGACTGCAGCCTTTGAGAAAAGTTCTCACAATATCACTCGGCCAATCCAATCCGGAAAATTATTTCCTTTTGGATTTGAATTAAGGGGTAACCGATGGTAATTTTTTTTTTCGCTTTTTCCAAAAAAGCCATAACAAAGATCCCCCCCACCCAAAAGGCAAAAATTAAAAAAAACCCAAACCTTAACATAAAAAACCTCCCGAACGGCAGGGACTATTTGAGTCATTTTTCTTCCACCCACGCCAATTTTTTGCCCTCTCATAAGCGCCTGTGATGTCTGTTTAAGAGAGAAAAAGGGACGCGTTGGTGGGAATGGGGGTGGAAGAAAGGGACATCACGGGCAATACAAATTATTTTCAATTCACAAAAAATGACTACATTGAATATGACGCGAAAAATCTAAAAACGAAGATTGTTTTCGAGATTTTTTTTGTAAAATTAAAAAAATAAGCCCGTCAAATCAAGATTTTCTCAACATCCTTGAACACATTGCAGGCATCAGACTCTTGGTTCCTGAATTATGTAACATGCTTTAATGTTATCTTCTATAGTTCTGCAACTGATATTGAATGATTTTCGATGTGATTTTTTTGTATTGTTTCATAAACAAGCCAACTTCCTTCACTTTTTTTGAAAGTACCAGCAATCAGCTATAATAATTAAAACGTCGTAGTGTTCTGTATGCGTATGGCGATCAGGATTCATTTTGTACGAATTATGTCATGTTTTCAATTAAGACATTTTTTGGATCAAATATTTTGGTATTCACACTTATTGTACCCACACTTATTGTAATAATAATAATAATTTATTCCATTTAATATAGCGGTTTTTCTAATTTCATGATAAAATGAGCTTTTTTCCCTGACGAGCACGTCTATCAATTTCATCTCTAAATGCAACACTAAACAAGTGGGTTTTAAGGCAGGAACTAAACTGAGCTAGGGAGGATGAGACACGAATAGACTGCGGGAAGGAATTCCAAAGTTGCGGAACATATACCTTGAAAGAACGATAACCATACGTCATAGTTCAAGGCTTTGATATTAGCCTATCACGTGCCAAACGGGAGGAGATAGGTCTACGGAGGAGGTCTAGAGAATATCGAGGGGCAAGACGATTCAGACATCGTTATGTGAGAACCGCGATTTTGAAATCAACGCGGAACGCGACAGGAAGCCAGTGAAGGTCTAGGAGAATTGGGGTGATTAGATCACATTTCCGAGAAGACGCAATGTGCAATAATTGGAGTTGATCAAGAGACGTCTACGACAGTCCAGAAAAAAGAGAATTACAGTAGTTGATCCGGTAGATAACGAAGGCATGAACGAGATTGGAAAGGGCAGACTGAGAAAGGAACTTCTTGATCTGGGAAACACACCTCTTGGAAGTGGAAGAATGCATTCATACAGGATGACCGAATTTGCGCAAGTATCACGCCAACACTTCGCAGTGAAGAGACAGGTTGAATCTCAGCATAACCGACCGTTAGAGGATTACGGGCAGGTTTAGCTCCATACTTCGAGTACACCATCATGCCTTCTGTCTTCGAGTCACTATACTTCATCCTGTTAAGCGCACCGAATCTTCTCGTTTCAACAATGGAGGCCGATATGGAAGAGAAAGACCGACGTTGGTCCGCACCATCAACAGAGATCCCAAACGATAAAAATTTCCGATCGTCATCAGCGTATTACACTAGGTAGGTAGGTGGGTTGTGTATAAATTGAAAAGTATAGGTCCGAGGACATAGCTCTGTGGGACACCAGAAGAGAGAAGAACAGTGGATGTAAATTGGCCGGACACACTAACAGATTGACGTCGATTAGAGAGGCAGCAACGAAACCAAACAGGGGTGAGGCCACGGAAAAAAAAATCTAGAAGACAGCCGATCAATAAGAATCTGATGGTCAACAAGGTCAAAAGCAGAACTTTGATCAAGGAAGGCATCTTTTTCGTATACAGAGAAAAAAAATCTTTCACAACTTTCAGAAGGGCAGTTACAGTCGACTGAAACGGTCTGTAGGTCGACTACACCGGAACGAAGAGAGACTCAGTCTCCAGATAAGCATGGATTTGTTTAAGGAAAGCGTGCTCAATAATTTTTTACAAAATCGAAATCACGAATGCGTGAACAAGTGCTTTGGTGGCTGACTGGTGGAGAAAAGGAAGAATGCAGAAAATGAGTCTGAGGTGGTAGAAGGCTGATTTTACGGCACTTTTTGTCGATCAATAAGAATCTGATGGTCAACAAGGTCAAAAGCAGAACTTTGATCAAGGAAGGCATCTTTTTCGTATACAGAGAAAAATAAATCTTTCGCAACTTTCAGAAGGGCAGTTACAGTCGACTGAAACGGTCTGTAGGTCGACTGCACCGGAATGAAAAGAGATTCAGTCTCCAGATAAGCATGGATTTGTTTAAAGAAAGCGTGCTCAATAATTTTTTACAAAAGCGACATCACGAATGCGTGAACAAGTGCTTTGGTGGCTGACTGGTGGAGAAAAGGAAGAATGCAGAAAATGAGTCTGAGGTGGTAGAAGGCTGATTTTACGGCACTTTTTGTCGATCAATAAGAATCTGATGGTCAACAAGGTCAAAAGCAGAACTTTGATCAAGGAAGGCATCTTTTTCGTATACAGAGAAAAATAAATCTTTCGCAACTTTCAGAAGGGCAGTTACAGTCGACTGAAACGGTCTGTAGGTCGACTGCACCGGAATGAAAAGAGATTCAGTCTCCAGATAAGCATGGATTTGTTTAAAGAAAGCGTGCTCAATAATTTTTTACAAAAGCGACATCACGAATGCGTGAACAAGTGCTTTGGTGGCTGACTGGTGGAGAAAAGGAAGAATGCAGAAAATGAGCCTGAGGTGGTAGAAGGCTGATTTTGCGGCACTTTTTACTTGGCGCTCCATTGTTAGCCCAGAGTCAAATAAGACTCCAAGGTTGCAACAATTGGTTTCGGGAGAAATTTCCAAAGAACCGACTTTTAGTGGGGTATCGGAGAGAAGGTGAAGTTTGTTTTTAGTCGCAGCGAGGAAATAGCCGTCTTATCGATGTTAAGTTTTAATCGATTTTCAAGGTAAAAGCGCTCGCAGTTGAGGCACCATCTTGAGAGAAGAGAGATAGAGGTGGTGAGCTGGGCTGAAGGGGAGAGATTTTTAGAAAGAGGTAGCCTAATTCGAGCTTGAGTGTCATCCGAGAAGCCGTCAATAGTGACGCCGTAGTTAGCTGTAACTGAAAGAAGTTGGCAGATGTTGATCGTTTGAGACGAGGCGTTACCGATCTTAACAACTTGAGTTCGGTCCCGGAGGTATGACGTAAACCAGCTAAGCGCTGGGTACGTGAGGACACAGTGGCCATTCATACGATCAAAGAGGACATCGTGGTCGATAGTTTCGAATGCGGCCGACAAATCGAGAAGGACTATTGATGTTTCGTTTCCGTCGTCAGTGGTCCGTGGCATATCATCTCTCAGGATTAGAAGAGCTGTTTATGTGTAATATTTCTGCCGGTAGGTGGATTGTCGGTCTGGCAGTAGATTGTGATGGGAGAGATGGTCACTGAGTGGAATAAAGATTGCCCTCTCAATGAGTTTGGACAGAAAAGGAAGGTTTGAAACTTGCCTGCAGCTGTTGGGGTCATCAGGATCGAGATTAGGCTTTTTAGTAGAAGAGAAATGGAAGCATGTTTTAGTGCACTGAGGAAAGTTCAAGAAGAGAGATATCAATTGAGAATGTCTGTTATCGGGGAAACGAAATAATCTATAAAACGCTTCAGTAGCACGGTTGGAATTGGATCTAGGCAACAGGACTTATTTGGTGAAGAGGAAATTAATTTCCGGAATTCGACGGTGGTGAGCTGGCGAAAATCAGCTTGACGAGTAGATGGATCAGCGACTAGAGAAGGTATGTGAGGCTGGATAGGTGAAAGACCTGCGTCGTCTGCGGCCGAGTCGGAGCTGGAACGGATTTGAAACACGTTTGTTTCGAAAAAATTAGCCAATTCGGCGACGGCGTCAGAATCTCTATTCGTTACGGCCCGGGTGGTCTGCATGCCCATCAAAAGGGTTAAAGAGAGAGAAAAGTTTCTTGCTGTCACCCCGACAGTCTGCCACTTTTGTTGGCACGTACGACCTGCGCTCGGAGGCAAGCAGATAGTTGTGCTGCCGTCGCTTGTCGTGGTAGAGTTCAAGGTGGACAGTGAGTCTGCGTTTCATCCAGGTCCTCTCTTGCTGACGTTCCGCTCTTTTGGTCTGCCGTGTTGCTTCAGTGATCCATAGCGCGGGTGGGCGGAGAACGACATTTTTCGTGACGATTTGTGCATTTTTGTCGATGAGAGAATGAAGGTCATCCTTGTATTGGGCAATGAGGCAGTCGGATGGATCGGTGTTGAGGTTCAAAAGCTCAATGTCGTGGACGAAAGCTTCCGGGTCGATGTCGCGGAGCCGCCGAAAAGAGATCGGCATAGATGAAAAGCGTGGTGCTCGACAGGACAATGAGACAAGCACTGGTCGATGGTCACTGAAATAACCGAGAACACTGGTGCCACGGACGAGGTCTTTAGACGACCTATTGAAAACAAGATCGAGAATTGAGCCACTCTCGTCGGTCGCTGATGTTTCAAGCTGCATCGAGTAATCATTGTGCCGCATCATCGGGCATGTCTCGGATGCTCAGGTTGTAATCGCCGACAATGAAAAACTTCTCGTTGGTAAGGGCAATTTGTTCGACGAGGGATGAGAATTCGTCGCGAAAGAGAGACTGAGATGAGGCTGGTAGTCTGTAGAGAACAAGAAGGCGAATCACACCGGGCCGGAGAGAGAGTGAGCAGTCGATCAGTTCGAACGAATTTAACGTAGGTTGGGTGTTGCCACACCACGCGGGTTACGGGACGGAAAAGACACGAACAAAACGTCAGTTAGTGAAGCCAATGTATTTGTAAACGAGCCTACTGGTTGCCTGCCAGTAAACACAAATAACACAGGCACAAACGGGAAATCGGGACGAGAGACGAACACAATGGCTGCCAAACCTGGCGTCTCGACACAAATCAAAATGTGATCCAGAAAGGAGATCCCGTCGTGGGCTACAACAATTCAGGATGCACACACACACAAAATAGACACACACGATTAACTTAAATAAGTACGAACGTAAAGGCCGCCACGCTACGTGACGACCCAGGAAGAAAACTTGCACGTGCTGGAGAAGCCGAAACGGAGAGGAAAAAACGGAGCGGAGATGTGTGTCGCGCGGCGAAAAGATTCCAACTGTCTCGTGGTGATAAGCTCCGCCCTTCTTCCCCGATTTCCTTACCCCCCTCGCGGAGTTGCCAGATCCAATTTGGGGGAAACGCTTTTGGCGGGCTTAAGAACGGCAACATCGCCGGCCCTGCGCTTCGCTGTGCTAAGCGCACCTTCCCGATCCCGTATAGAGTCGAGAAAATGCTCTGTTACCTGCTCGTAGCGAGGGGAAATGGTAGATTGATGACTACCAATCGGAAGCGGTAGTTTTCTGATTTTTCCGCCGACGTCTTGCAGAACACGATGGTTGGAAAACGGGACCAATTCGGTCAAATTTGTGGTCTTGTAGACTTGACAGCCGGCCCGTGAGTCGTCTACCTCTCGATGCAAGTTCGGCGAGATTTGTTGAGGATTTAGAGTGGAGCCAGCTTGTACGTCGTCTGCTGAAACTCCTCTTGAAGCTCCTCCTTTTTTCGGAACGGTAGGCCTGATGATGTTCTTTTTCGTGCATGAAGGATCGGCCTCGACGGATTGCTGCTGCACGGGGTCTCGTTCCATTCTTCTTGACTCGGAATGGTTACTATTTTGCGGGTTTTCGTTGAGTTGTCCACTTGGCCCTGCGATACACCAACCGAAAGCTGTCAGGTACGCACGAGGGGCTCGTTGATTGGACGGATGTTTACGGATTTCAAATATTTTGATGGCCGCGGGATGGTTCTGGCCAATCAAGATATCGACGTTCTTCCTTTTCGTGGAACAAACTGGGACACGACTCAGGTGCGGCCACTCTTTGACGAGGCTATCGAGGTCAAAGGGATGCTTTTCCAGCTTGAAATTCTCCCGGACGTGGACATCTGAGATGTCGAAGCAATGGCGATGATCTCTTGAAGTAACGATGAAATTGACGATAGGACGGTCGACACATTTTGTTACACCTTCAACGGTTCCCGTCGTCACCTTTCTCTCTTCGCCATGCAAGTTGAGGAGGGCCGCGGTTTTTCCGTCGATGGCGGATATTTCACTCCCGGAATCGAGGAGCGCGTAGAGCGGAAATTCCTTTCCGTTCGCTTTGAGAATCACCGGGACGATCGGTAACAAGGTGCAGTTGCCAGCTGACTTGATTGAGACGGATCCGGAGAATTCCACGGGTGGTTTCGCGCTCGCTGGTTTAGAAAAGAGTCGTGGAGCTCCATGCAGAAGCGGATGATGGACGCCATCGCATAAAGGCTGCGAGCAACGTTCCACGCGGGTGCATCCTCTGCTGAGATGATCGTCGCCCAAACAGCGGAGGCACAGATTAGCGTCCTTGACGATTTGCGCTCTTTCCTTCACCGTGATTTCGTTGAATTTTCTGCAGTCTATAATATTATGTTGATGCGTGCTGTTGCATCCCGGGCATCTTGGCGTTTTGTCGTTGGCATCAGATTCATCATGAGTCACGGTGTTGTTGAATACGTTTGGTCGGTGCAGCACACGACGCTTCTCGTCCGTTGGTTTCGCGGATCTTTGTTGAGGAGTTTCGATCGAACTGGCTTGGATGGATCGTTCAGCCATGGCGACTCCGTCGAGCCATTGATCCAAATCTTCAACGGTTGCGAGTGTCGGTTGCATCGACCAACTCTTTTCACCCCATCGACTTTTCAGTGCCGGTGGGAGCTTCGAAACCAGCTGCGAGAGTGTAGCGTGGCTGTACAGCTCCATGCCGTATCCTCCGAGTCGCAGAGTCGCTACGACGGAATGAAGATCGGCGGAGAAAGCTCGAAGGGCGCTGAAATCATTGTCCTTAAAGGGACTGAGTTTAAGAATTGATTCGGTGCAGGCTTGAGAGACGATTTGCGGATTGCCATATCGTTTATGGAGCTCGTTGAGAGCGTGTTGATAAAGTCCGGGATTCAACAGCGCTCCACCAATGTCCTTCCTGATCGATGGAGTAAGGGCGTCGTGAAGATGAGCGATGCGCTCCGCGTCGGAGCTTACGGCATCGTGAACGAAGACCTTAAACATTTGGATAAACATTGGCCAATTCCGAGGATCTCCGTCGAAGCTTGGCGCTTTCATTCGAGGTGGTTTGATGCTGGAACGACTTGGCGCAGCGTGTGCGGTACCGAGGTTGTGGATCCATGCATCCGGCGTGTAAACTCCATGCGGGTTGTCGGTCGTCGGTGGAGGAGCGGAAGGTCCAGGAAAACCGGACGCGAATGTCAGATTCGTCGGCGCGAAGGGTGGTGCCGAGATGCTCGGAAAGGACGTCGGGACATGTCCAAAGCCGGTTAACGGTGTGAATAACGATGAAGTCGGTAAGGCGGCCGTGATGGCCGGCCCGTAAATTGAACCCATTCCAAATGGAGATGAAGACGCAATCGGATTGTAGGCGGACAAACCCGGACCGTACGACGGACCTAGGCTGACCGGCACATGACTAGTGCTGTAAGGCGGTGCGGAGGTGACTTGCGTTGCACTTGTCGGAATTGAAATATTCGGGACCGAGCTCATCTGAATTGAAGTGGTCGGCGGCGGATTTGGGGGCCAAGCGTGGCTAGTGCTAGACGCTGGCGTGAAAGACGGTGGTTGAGTCGGCGGAACGGACGGTGGTTGAGCCGGTGGGACGGACGGTGGTTGAGACGGCGGAACGGACGGTGGTTGGGCCGGTGGAACGGACGGTGGTTGAGTCGGCTGCGTTGGCCCAAAGAAATTCGGTTGACCAGTGTTCCTCCACGATGAAAACAACGACGAAGTGCTCGCTGAAGAACCAGGCGGAAACGGAACCGAAGCTGAAGATCCATGCTGGAACGGAACCGAAGCTGAAGATCCGGGCGGAAATGGGACCGAAGCTGAGGACCTGGGCGGCAACGGGACCGACACTGGAACATGCGTCACATAACTGGTCGTGGGAGCGTAGATGGTGGCGGTAGTCAATGGCGTGAACGGATAAGCCGCTGATGAAGAGACTGGAGCGGCAACTGATGTTGACGTCGGCGGGATGAACGGTTGTACAGTCGTTGCAGGAGCGTGAGGAACTGCTGACGTGGAAATCGGAGCGGTTACCGGTGTCGTAGTCGTAGTCGGTGGAATAATCGATACAGGAACCTGAGAGACTGACGTTGGCGGAGTAACGATGTTGTAAACCGTTGACGTGGGTTGACTTGTCATGACTGGCTGTGCTGTGACACTAGTAGACGACGGTGTTGAAAACGTCTGATTCGTTATGCTAGTTGTCACGGAAGCATTTGACGCGCCGGCATTCAAAGGAATATGCGGCACGGATGCAGAACGAGTAAGTGAGCCGGGCGTGATAGCTTTAAGTAGTCTGCCGAAAAGGTTCACCTTTGGCGTTGGCGGCATCGTCGCTGCCGGTTGGCCGAAGAGTCTCGTTGGTGTTGGGATCCTAGACGTAGATCCAACTAACGGTGTGGTCATCGGTAGAGTTTGAGCCACTGTTGAAATCACGACGGTGCTTGTCTGCGGCTGCGGAGTAGCCATGATTCAAGTTATCGGAGCCGTGGTTGTCATGGTCGACGTTTGTGCAAACGCAGCTGGAGTTTGAGCGAGAAGAGTCGAATTATTCGGGATGGACGGGTGCGATGAAATACGGCTGACTCTCGATAAACCGCTCACGACGGATGAAGCGCGTGTTGGTACTGCCTGATCGTCGACAGTAACATCGTTGAGTTGTTGGCGCATGATTGCGCCGCTCAAACGCTGTAGATCAATCTCGTCACGTATCTCGCGTTGTCTTCTCTCACTCTCCACCTTTCGTTTGTAATCTTCCGCTTCTCGGATTTTTGCATCTTCTTCTTCTCTGCGTCTTGTCTCGTCTTCCACTTGCTGGAGCATTAACTCTGCTTCATTCTCCTTTCGTTCGGCTTCGTGAATTTTAGCTTGACGTGAGGAGACGCTGGAATGTCGGGATGAAGCTCTTGAAACGACGGAAGCAGACCTCGAATTAGTCTGAGCCAAATAGTCGTCACACTTAGCCGAAATTGCAAGGTGATCGCAGATGACGGCTTGGAGCCAATCCT
Organism: Daphnia pulicaria; assembly: GCF_021234035.1. NCBI lineage: Eukaryota > Metazoa > Arthropoda > Branchiopoda > Diplostraca > Daphniidae > Daphnia > Daphnia pulicaria. The sequence goes on from NC_060913.1 coordinate 33,907,379, forward strand.
TTTCTCCATCGAGATCGTCCTGCGAGTAGTTAGGAGCTTTGCATTGAACGTAGTGGTCGTGACGCTTCTCCAAGATGTCGAAATCACGGACGTAGACGGCACGGAGGGCTCGAACGGTGTCACGATCTTCTTTAGCTGCAATGGATTCCAATATCTTCTTTCCCGCTTTCGTATGAACCATCTTACCGCTGGTCCTTAGTCTTTTCAGAAGATCAAGATCGGTGATCGACTTAAGATCTGAAAGGATTTCCTCCTCTTCGTCGATAGAAGCGAGCGCGGGAATTAAAGATTCAGCCATGACGAAATTTATTTGACGTGAACGGGCGAAGAAATACAGACGACGATCGATCAAACGATGAGCAAAGTCACGGTGAATTTACGCGAACGATAAAGCCGGAAGAACTGGATTCGGATGATGAACGGAAATGTCGGTAGGACCTAACACCACTGGCTGAAACGGAAGATAAGCCTAGCTGGTGTGTAAAGCCGGCCCGTTGCAAACGGAAATTTCAGTTGTCGGATCAATGGGCTGGACGGGCGGATTGAAGATGAAAGTTCCAGCTGACGGGCGGATAAGCCGGACAAACTGTGAAACAGGAACGGAAGATCGATAAGGCCGGACAGCACTGGCTACGACGGATGATAAGCTTTGCTGAAAGATAGAACCAGCCGACTGCAAACGGGAATTTTAATTGACCAGCCAAAGAGCCGGACAGATTAGACGGGGATTAAAGCTGACACGAGCCAAAGGGCCGGACAAACTGGTGAGAAATGGAATCAGCTGACGCTGGCCGGAAGAGCCGGACAAGCTGAACGGGAACGATGAGAAGTCAGCTGACACGAGCGGAAGAGCCGGACAAACTGGGATGAGCTGGAACGGAAGGCAGCTAACGGAATCCAGATGACGGGCGGGTAGTACAGCTGACTGGAAACGGCGGTGATGAATGACGACGGAGTGAACGGGATTTTGCGGACGGTTCGACGGAACCGACCAACGCAATCGGGACGGAAGAAAGGGAGAACTTACGGACTGTCTGACGAGACCGACCAATAAGTTCAAACAATAAACAGGGGGAGATACACGGACGATCTGACGAGATCGACCAATGCTATCTTACACACATACACAAATAATTATTATATTCAAATGACGGACGGACAACGAAAATGAAATTAAATATAATAATTTGTGAGTTGCTGTTCTTCGGTTCGACGATCTGGTAGGATGGAACGGGAAAAACTGCCAGCTGGCCAGTTCTCGAGCCGGATGAATCAGCAAACTCGAACGGATCCTGCCACGCGGGACTTTCGCGTCGACGACGAATGGACAGCGGGATGAGACGGTTGTTGAGCTCGGCAACCTCTCCTTCGATGGCCAGTAGTAACGCCGACCGCGTGGTAATGGCCGCCGTGCCGGGATTCGGATTCCCGGTCGATGCACCAAATGTTGCCACACCACGCGGGTTACGGGACGGAAAAGACACGAACAAAACGTCAGTTAGTGAAGCCAATGTATTTGTAAACGAGCCTACTGGTTGCCTGCCAGTAAACACAAATAACACAGGCACAAACGGGAAATCGGGACGAGAGACGAACACAATGGCTGCCAAACCTGGCGTCTCGACACAAATCAAAATGCGATCCAGAAAGGAGATCCCGTCGTGGGCTCCAACAATTCAGGATGCACACACACACAAAATAGACACACACGATTAACTTAAATAAGTACGAACGTAAAGGCCGCCACGCTACGTGACGACCCAGGAAGAAAACTTGCACGTGCTGGAGAAGCCGAAACGGAGAGGAAAAAACGGAGCGGAGATGTGTGTCGCGCGGCGAAAAGATTCCAACTGTCTCGTGGTGATAAGCTCCGCCCTTCTTCCCCGATTTCCTTACCCCCCTCGCGGAGTTGCCAGATCCAATTTGGGGGAAACGCTTTTGGCGGGCTTAAGAACGGCAACATTGGGAATGGCAACGAACGCTAATGGTTGATTTTAAGATGACTGCTACTCCCCCTCCCTTTCTGTACGCGTGAGGTTGGTGAACGGCCAAGAAACCAGATGGACAGCATGCTGCGAGATCATGATCTCCGTTGGTCGGTGTGAGACAAGTTTCTCTGATGGCCACGATGTCGGGTTGGGCGTCTAAGACGAGTTCGTTTAGTGCCTCAATTTTTTTGCCGATTGATCGGGCGTTCAATAGACAGAGTTTGGCGGTCTGCGATGGTTGGGGTTGATTGGTTCGGTGTCTTCGCTTTTTGGGGCGCTTTGTTGGTCGAAACAGACACAGGCTGGAGAGGCGTAAGCGAAAGAAACGGCTCTGAGGGGTGGATGGTGGCGCCGGCCAGTTGAACGACTGCATCTCCTCCCGTGAGTACTGGCGCAACATTACACGTAAACAGGAGAAACGAGCCACTCAAAACTTGGGAAAAAGATGATAAAAAGCAGGAAAGAAAAAGGAAGAAAAGACACTGAGAGATGCACGACACTCTTACGCGTGAGAAAAGACATGAAAACCACTCCGAAAACACAAGAAACCAATGAAATATTGAGAAAAACCGAGACTAATATTTAGCATGTATATAGATGATTTATAGCACCCTGTTAGGGCGCTACCTGGCGGTTGTTTGTTTTAAAACCCTAAAGTTTCGACAACTGTTAGGTTCCATCAAGTATTCATACATTTAAGTGATGCATTCTTTAACATGATTTTGGAAGAAGAATGAATTCAAATTGCTTATCTCCTTTGTTCCATATGGTTTCTCTTCGAAACAGACTGATACCACACATCCTGCTGCGCTAAATAATTCTCTTATTGATTCCTAATGGAAACAATTTTTAGCTTAATATAACTTCATAGATGAATTTTTTAAATTTTAACTTACGAAGAGAATCTGAAATCTTAATTTAAAAAAACTAATCAGATTCAAACTAGGATTCAGTTGTCCTTGTACAAGTCCTTTGTCATGTAAAATGTTTTTCCCGTTGGATATTTGACAAAGTGTGTTTGGTCAAACAACTCTAGAGTGCACAATCTGTTTAAAAATCTGTATTGCAAATAACTGGTTACAGTTTGAAAGAAAAAATAATTTTACCTCAAGCGATCCACGTCCCCTTGATATCCAATAATACATTTTCATGATTCTTGATTTGAATCTTACGGCAATAGAGCATTTTCTAATTATGCACCTACTGTATGGAACAAACTCCCTGTGTCTGTTCGCTCAGCCTCTTCTCTTCCTCGCTTCCGTACTGCACTTAAAACTCACTTTTTCTGTATTGCGTATAAATAATTACTTCCCTGCTTCAGTCGTGAGCCAAAAGGCGCCTTTGATCATCTGTGCTTATGTAAAAGTGCGCCTCATAGAAATTCAATATATTATTATTATTATTATTATTATTCAAAGAATTTGATAGATGTTGATCGACGATATTTTTCCAGTTTAATCGGCAGTCTACTTTTAGAAATCTTCTCACAACAAACTTTTTTTCTTGTTTTTTACACTACTGAGTAGTGTGATGACTTGCGATATTGCAACATTGTATTGCCCGTCAGCTTCTTGGGTGCGTCCAGTCGGTATCCGACAACTTGGCCTCCGATGAACGTGCAATACATGTTGAATGTACCATTGGAAGCCGAAGGCCATATACCACACTCCCTGATTGGCCAGTCATCATCACGTGACAAACCCCCTTTCCCTACGTATTTTCCTCTCCGTCGCCATTTTGATTTTGCAGTCGTCGGTGTGTATTGTTTACAAAAAGATTTTATTGTTATTCTATGCATTTTAAAGGTACCACAATTCTCTAAATCCCTAAAAACTCAGTGAAGATGAGACTAAGGTTATAAGGATTACACCATTCCCCCCTAAGTCTAAGGAATGTGTAGACATTTGCAGCAGTGTGTATGTGGTAGGCAAAAAGAATTGTTGGTGTACAGCATAAATACATTTTCCCTTTAAAAACAGGAAAGATTATTATACCCCATGCTTCAATTGAATGGACTACCAGCATATTTTCTGAATATATGGAGTGGTAGCATATGCTAAATTCAAAGATGCAACACGAAGAAGAAGCTGCTGTGCATTTGTGGAATTTTGTGATTCCGAGTCAGCTGCCAAAGCTGTCACAGTAAGTTTTCTTTGCATATTTAGGCAGTAACACTTAATACCTAAATAGAGACAATGCTGAGAGCTCATTAAAAAATTGTATAGGCATACATGCAGCCTCCAGCGAGTATCATGTATTGACTGAAGATCCAGGGCAGTCATGTGGTATTCAGGTGTTTAATGCAGAGTGTGTAAACTACTTTCTAATTGAACAATTGAAAGTTGTTCACTTTACCTTTTTCATTTATTTTAATTTGATTTTGTTCTTACAGGAGCCAAGACGAAAAGGGGGACAAGAAGAAAACGAGTACAAAACTAGACACAGAGGAAGCAGATCATTTCCAAGTTACTTGTGTTGTTGAATGCTCAAGAAGCATTTTAAATATTATGTGAGAAATAGAAATTTTCAAACACGCACTGAAATTCTCTTTTCGACTTGGCCGAGATTCGAACCTCGGTCCTTCGACATTTCAGCCCGGGATGCTGACCATTAGACCACCGGTGACATGGGAGTAGATGGGGAAACATGGTCTCGTATAGTATGGCCCAGGTATACCCCCCTTCACTCACCCCTCTCCCATGGGTACGCGCCACCCCCCACCCCCCCCCCCCCCCCCGCTCGACCCCCTTTCTGGCCGGCGTGGGCTGCGCGTCAGCCCCGTAAAACTCGAAACTTTGAACGCGTTTTACGGGCACTCCCGCTCATTTGCACACCCTAAACCATATATGAAAAATGATCAGCGTAAAAAGATCTACAACCCTGTATTAACCGTTTTTCGATAGCATAAAACTTGTCTTGCTAGGGAAGAGCCTAAAATGCTTCTTGAGCATTCAACAACACACGTAACTTGGAAATGATCTGCTTCCTCTGTGTCTAGTTTTGTACTCGTTTTCTTCTTGTCCCCCTTTTCGTCTTGGCTCCTGTAAGAACAAAATCAAATTAAAATAAATAAAAAAGGTAAAGTGAACAACTTTCAATTGTTCAATTAGAAAGTAGTTTACACACTCTGCATTAAACACCTGAATACCACATGACTGCCCTGGATCTTCAGTCAATACATGATACTCGCTGGAGGCTGCATGTATGCCTATACAATTTTTTTATGAGCTCTCAGCATTGTCTCTATTTAGGTATTAAGTGTTACTGCCTAAATATGCAAAGAAAACTTACTGTGACAGCTTTGGCAGCTGACTCGGAATCACAAAATTCCACAAATGCACAGCAGCTTCTTCTTCGTGTTGCATTTTTGAATTTAGCATATGCTACCACTCCATATATTCAGAAAATATGCTGGTAGTCCATTCAATTGAAGCATGGGGTATAATAATCTTTCCTGTTTATAAAGGGAAAATGTATTTATGCTGTACACCAACAATTCTTTTTGCCTACCACATACACACTGCTGCAAATGTCTACACATTCCTTAGACTTAGGGGGGAATGGTGTAATCCTTATAACCTTAGTCTCATCTTCACTGAGTTTTTAGGGATTTAGAGAATTGTGGTACCTTTAAAATGCATAGAATAACAATAAAATCTTTTTGTAAACAATACACACCGACGACTGCAAAATCAAAATGGCGACGGAGAGGAAAATACGTAGGGAAAGGGGGTTTGTCACGTGATGATGACTGGCCAATCAGGGAGTGTGGTATATGGCCTTCGGCTTCCAATGGTACATTCAACGTGTATTGAACGTTCATCGAAGGCCAAGTTGGTATCCGCCCAGATAGGAATTTTTGTCCCAAGGCGGGACCAAAGCCGTGCGGCTGGTGCGGTGGGCACAGGGGAATCTCTAAGATGTCCCATTGCGAGCCCTTATTTGAATACGTTACTCATTTTTCATCTTGTCGGATACGTCATTTTTTACTCCCTCTCGTAGAAGTCTCTGATGCGTCCCGTTTTTATTTTTTGGCTCCTTCTCGACACTTAGAAAATTTCGGAGAAACTGTCTTTGTCTTTTCGCGGCAAAGTTTGATTCTAAAATCTTATTATTACCTTTATCTTCGAAATTGTGTTCAAGGATTCGTGGCTCATCTGTATAGTACTGGCTTCTCACCACGACGATCCGGGTTCGATCCCCGGTTCAGGTTGCATATTTCTTAACAATGCTGTTAGTACGCTGTCGATTTATGTGGTGTTTCCGTTAACCCTTTGCATACTTTGACAAATAAACTTGTCGTCTGGATATCCGGATCAGCGTTCATGAAAAATTGTCGGCACAGCAAACACTCATAAGAAAAAGAAGAGGAAAGAAAAAAGGAACGAAATTCAGAGTCCAGAAAAAGATTTATTATTCATGACATCTTGAGATCCTTTTTCCGTCCCAAGTACGTCTAAAGTCCATCCAATGGGACGGGATAAGGACCGCTATGAGATCTCGGCGAAGCGGACATTGGCCATACGTAAAAGACGTCCTTGGAATGTAAACTTGGGAATCTGCTATGTGCCAAGTACATCTCAGACGTCTCAAAGTGACTTATTTTGGACGTCTCTGGGACTGCACTGTGCTATCTGGGCGATCGACTTATTTTTTGAACAGCTGATTGCCAAAGTTCTTGTACAGCCCGAATTAGATTTAGCTTTCGGCATTGCTAGATTCTGATAATTTTGTTTGTTTGCAAGAGAAGTAGGCTTTGAAATATTTTTATGAGTTTTTTTGTTTGGGTGAAGTGCAACTGATTTAAAAATGGATCTGAGACCACTTTTGGGAATAATTTCATTTCTGCAACAAGAAGGAGATGACGAAGACGAAAACATTTTAGCAATTTTAAACATCATTAAGGTAAAATGTCACATATTTTTGTTTTTCTTTATGTAAACAAACATAATTTTCAATCTAGTTCGTAACCAAAAACGGAAACACTCCGTGCAGGATGTCTTTGCTGCTAAAGTTGATCACGAAGAAAAGTCAGATAAGGCTCCCTGCTAGCACGGCTGGTCTAATATCCGTCTATACGACGTTTGTTTATCCATTCTACGTCGTGTCTATTTTTCGTAGAAAAAGTACGATGATGCTACGGACTTTTCACGTATTTCTTCGATGTTTTGATCTTGTCTACTTTGTATGAATTTTAACTGTCTAATAGACGTAATATTTTTACATAAACTGGATCTACTTTCCCTAGCTACAAATTACGTCCATTAGATGACCAAAGTGGACGATAAACGGACGGACTTAGTTTGGACGTTCTTTGGATGCAAATATACGTCTAGTTTTGTTTAAGTTCATTTTAGTACAACAAATGGACGGCCAATTGACAAACACAAGAATCAATAAAGCTAAAATTTTTCTATCAGTTGATAGAACTCACCTAAATTCACCATGTGAAAATTAGAAATTTCCATAAATTTATGTTTTAAGCTAAGTAACAATAAAACATTAAAATTTAAATGAACCAAAAATTTATTTCTATATCCTTTTTATTTTACTTCTTTTATTCCATTCGTATTTAACGTGAATGTAATAAGCTGTTAATTTGTCTTATTTGACAATATCTAAGTTATAAGATATGGATCATAAATTTGATTGATATTGATAAGGAGCGGCTGGTCTAGTGGATAGAGCGGTGGATGCAATGCGGAAGATTGAAGGTTTAATACCAAGGAAAGTCAAATCTTTTATCTTCGTTGTAAATCTAGCGTACGTTTTACGTGTTACGGACGTCCGAGCTACGTCCTAAATGGATATTCTATAGACGTTAAAAATCTACGTAGAAAGATGTGACATTAGGATGTACATTCAACACACCATGGATGATCAAAATGTATATCCAAACGTCGAAAATGGATAGCAGGAATACGTTGTTGAGATGTAAGCGTGCTAGCAGGGCTTATTAGAGAACAACGACACACGGAAAGAATTGTTCTTCTTGGATATGCAGAAAGAGTTTTTTGTTACCGAGACATTCAATTTGCAGAAGATTACCGGATGGGTCGTGAAGAATTCCAAGTACATTAACTTTCAATTACATAACAGGCAAAGTGTATACTATTTATATCTAAAACTTTAAAGGAACTGCTGCAAATTATTGGCCCTGCATTGTGTGAGACTTTTATTAATGACGGGAAACCCGTAAAAAAAAGCTACTATTAGGTAGTTGGGCATTGTCAACCCGAGAAAGCTTCCGTGAAGTTGCCAATCGTTTTGGATTAAGAAACCGAAGTAATTTTTACATTTAAAAGAACGGGGTTTGTGAAATAACCTATATTTTTTTCAGGTTTTGCCCATAATGTGTTTGTGAAAGTTTGCAGTCTAATTTCTGACAATTCTAAATTTTTTATTCAATGGCCACAAGAAGAGGACTATGCTCAATTAGCTGCACAGAATAGCTTTCCTGAAGCACTTGGTAGAGTTGAATTTCTTGAATTTCTTACTTGAGGTGACTATTCATTGTTGAAAATTGAAAAATCCTTATTTTGGATTTATCGATGGCTCTTTCATCCCACTCATTAAACCGAAAAACTCTGGAGAAAGCTATTTTAATCGAAAGAAGTTGAATTCTATCACGCTGCAAGCAGTATGTACGGGTAACCAGCGTATAATTGTCGTCAGTGTCGGTTACCCATCGTCAATGAACGATAAACGCGTTTTTAAATGTAGCTCACTTGGAAGAGGTCGTCTTGAACGTCTATTACATGGAACAAATTATCATTTACTCGGGATGGAGGATATACCTTAGGCTTTCGGATGATGGTTCCCTTTAGGAGAGATCATGAATTACAACAGGTATTAAACAAACAATTAATTTCCCATTCACATTAATATTAATATTAAGTTCATATACGTTAAGTTTGAGATTCGTTTTAATGCAGCTCTTTCAAGTAACCGCCAGATTATCGAGCGGGTTTTCGCTCTATTAAAAGGAAAATTCAGGAGATTAAAAACCTACGACGTTAAAAATTTAGACTACTTCAACGACATGATCATTGCAGCATGTTGTTTGCATAATTTCACTCTCGACTTCCCGTTTGAACTCGACGATGATAGGGAGCAACAAAATGAACTGAACGACGACTTTGACTTACTAGACGAAGATGTTAATGAGGAACTTGACGACAGGGCAATCGAAAAAAGGAATACTATTGCAGCGTACTATGCTGAGGTCCTGGAGGAAAGTGAAGAAGAAGAATAACTTTCGCATTAATTGTATCATTATTTTGAAAAACACGAAATTTGTATTTCGAAATCTTCGACCATTTCTGTTGAATAAAAAACATAAACATGTTTGTGAAACTTCTTTTTAAACATGGGTATAGCAAAAAAAAATGGAACTTTTCTTATTTGTAAATCACATTATGAATAACAAAATACAGCGCAAGTGCGCTAGGGCCTTCTTGCATAATCACACTTCAAATATTGTAAGAATACTCCACTACTTTGAAGATTGATTTGTTTGATTAATGTTAGAAATTAATGCAGAAGCTAGCGCTACAAAATGTTGACCATTTTTCCGGCTTGAATAGCTTTTCTTTCACTAGATTCCTTCAACTCTCTGACGAAGCCTAGTAGAATGTCTTCATTTGCTTTGCTGCTTTGATAACGCAGATCTTCCTTCTCCTCTCACCTTCTTTCTTGAACCATTACGTCCTCGTAGAAATCTGATACTTTCAATTTTTTTTCTTCATTTTTGTTGGGCCACTATCATCAGAATCGTCATCTTGAAAAGAACTTGCACCCTTTTTAAAATTACAAACAAAATAATAGTGTGCTGTGAATTTAAACAATCTGGATACAAGTACCAATAATACCTTCCCAGATAGCACACTGCAGTCCCATAGACGCCCAAAACACGTCACTTTGAGACGTCTGGGATGTACTTGGCACATAGCAGATTCCCAAGTTTACATTCCTAGGACGTCTTTTACGTATGGCCAATGTCCGCTTCGCCGAGATCTCATAGCGGTCCTTATCCCGTCCCATTGGATGGACTTTAGACGTACTTGGGACGGAAAAAGGATCTCAAGAAGTCATTAATAATAAATCTTTTTCTGGACTCTGAATTTCGTTCCTTTTTTCTTTACACTTCTTTTTCTTATGAGTGTTTGCTGTGCCGACATTTTTTCACGAACGGTGATCCGGATATCCGGACAAAGTTTATTTGTCAGAGTATGCAAAGGGTTACCAGGCACACATCATAATTCGACTGCATATAACCATCACAGTTGAAGAAATATGGAATCTGACCCGGGGATCGAACCCGGATCGTCATGGTGAGAGGCCAGTACTATACAGATGGGCCACGAAATCATATCTGAAGTTAGAAGATAAAGCTAATAATGGAATTTTAGAATCAAACTTTGCCGCGAAAAGACAAAGACAGTTTCTCCGAAATTTCCTAAGTGTCGAGAAGGAGCCAAAAAATAAAACGGGACGCATCAGAGACTTCTACGAGAGGGAGTAAAAAATGACGTATCCGACAAGATTAAAATGAGTAACGTGTTCAAATAAGGGCTCGCAATGGGACATCTTAGAGATTCCCCTGTGCCCCCCGCACCATCCGCACGGCTTTGGTCCCGCCTTGGGACAAGAATTCCTATCTGGGTTTTTCTTTTCTCCAATATCCCTGATATTGGGAAGGGCTATTTCAGGTTTATTGTGCAACGCATCGTTTAAAACATCGTAGAATTCCATGGCTTTCTCAGTCCAGTACCATCCCGAAGTAGCTTGAATTTTTGCACGAGATTTTTGTACTTGACGTGGATTTGTGAAACACTGTAGCGAGGCCCTCCGTCATTGGCTAACTCAATTGCAATCTAACTTAATAAAATGAATTTTTCTCTTATTAATGCTTAATTATTGAAGAACACTCACGTCACTCCAAAGGCATAGGGCTTTTCCAATTTGGCGATATTTCGGTTTTCCATTAAACTCTTTCCAAATGTCAATTAACCGGAAAACATCCGCCTCGAGCCACTTTAAACGACCTTTGCTGGAATTTCCATCATTAACATGAGATGTCGATGGGAGTTCTGTAAATAACAACAAATCGATCAATTAACATGCATCAAAATAAAGTATACCAATAATGTTTTCTTGCCTTCTCCACTAGCGAGATTTTTAGGATGATTTGCATACAAATTAGTTAAAAATTCGTTGTTTGATGGTACTGCCGGTCGCCTTACGGTACCTTAACCAAAGAATTCAAACGTTTTAATCTAAAAATTGTATGATTACATTCAATGAACGGATTAACTGTGGGATTACTAAGGACGGACGTATGTTCAGAAATGATAACGAGGCAGTTGTCGTGGCAATTTGAATGTCCTGGTTGTTAGGAACCTTGATATTATTCCGCACTTGAAGTGTGCTGGCCAATTGCACAGTTTGAGCTGCAACTATAGGTGTGACAGCTTGACTAGTACGAGCTGCAAATATAGATGTGGAAATTTCAATTTCACGAGCTGCAAGTATAATAGGTCTGCCATATAAGTTACCATGAGATGCAAGTGTTGATGTGTCAACTAGATTAGGACGAGCTGGAGCTATAGTTGTGACAGCTTGATTAGCACGAAGTGTAGCTACAGGAGTGGCAGCTTGACTAGCGCGAGCTGAAAGTTATAGGTTTGATAACTTGGTGACCATGAGCTGCAGCTGATGGTGGGGAAACTGTAACGACACAATCTGAAACAAAAGTATTGAGATTCATAACATATCATCATAAACATGCCTAATATGACATAACTTTATTTTAATACCTGTGTGATCAGACATATCGGTAGATATCACGGGACGTTGGACTGCAACAAGAATAGGTCGATTCATGGACAAAATGGGGACATTACCAAGTCCTTCAAAATACAATATTAATTACAAATTAAAAAAAAGACAAATTTTTATACTTTGCACGATTGGTGAGTTGTTAAGTAAATAAATCACGCCGTTTACTACGATACTTTTAGGCGTAGTTTGACGACGTCTTTGCTCTCGTTGTTCCGAAATTTTTCTTCTGTCTGCTTTTTACGAAGCTACATACATTTGACAACGATCACTAATAAAACTAGTTTGGCAATGTCTCAAATGCTTTAATCTGTAGGTGGTTTCACTTGCGAATAATATTTCCGCAACACCATTGGTTGTCAGAGATCAAGTGATCGAAAGTAATTCAATCGGATACCGTTGGACACACCCCTTGACAGCCTCCCATCCTCTCCATGAGATTACCCTTTGTCTGATCGACACACATTAGTTACAACACTGAGGCCTAGCACACACCGGTTACTTAGGCCCCTCCATTATTTGACATTTCTCTAATACATTCAGTTAAATCCTTCATCGACGTCTAGCTTATTCCGCTGAGTGACGTTATTACAAGTAGGGGATAGCGGGGTCACTCTGGACAAAAAAGGTTTTTTTGCAATATCTCTTTAACTATACAAAGTTTTTGAAAACAAATAAAATGCATTGTTAAAAACCCAAACTAACCCAAACTTAAAAACCCAAATCCAATCTATGTCCCCTAATTTTTGCATAAAGATCAGATCATTATTTTAGGTGAAATCAAGCTTTGACAAAAAGTATCAGGAGGAAAACTAGACAGAGAGGGGGATAAAAGACATGGTTTTAACTCTAATGCTATTGCAAAACTATTGAAAATGAAATTCTTAATAGTTACTTCGGACATTAAAGTAATATAATATGTTATCAAAATTTGGAATTTAATGCTTGGGGGGGGGGGTGGAATGGACAACGCAGCGCTGAAAATATAAAAGAGGAGGGGCTTACAAAGTATCAAGCATTTAATCAAAAATAAAAGTAAAGATGGCGTTTGTTAAAAAAATTCTTTTGTTTGTTTACAAAAGTAGTATCCCAGATAGCACAGTGCAGTCCCATATACATCCCAAACACGTCACTTTGAGACCTCTGAGATGTACTTGGCACATAGCAGATTCCCAAGTTTACATTCCTAGGACGTCTTTTACGTATGACCAATGTCCGCTTCGCCGAGATCTCATATCGGTCCTTATCCCGTCCCATTGGATGGACTTTAGACGTACTTGGGACGGAAAAAGGATCTTAAGAAGTTATTAATAATAAATATTTTTCTGGACTCTGTATTTCGTTTCTTTTTTATTTACTCTTCTTTTCCTTATGAGTGTTTGCTGTGACGACATTTTTTCACGAACGCTGATCCGGATATCCGGACATTAAGTTTATTTGTCAGAGTATGTAAAGGGTTACCGGAACATACAACATAAATCGACTGCATACTAACAGCATAGTTGATGAAATAAGGAACCTGAACCAGGGATCGAACCCGGATCGTCGTGGTGGGAAGCCAATACTATACAGATGAGCCACGAATAAATATGAACATATTTTAAGATAAAGCTAATAATAAAATTTTAGAATCAATCTTTGCCGCGAAAAAACAAAGACAGTTTCTCCGAAATTTTCTAAGTGAGGAGAAGGAGCCAAAAAATAAAAACGGGACGCATCAGAGACTTCTACGAGAGGGAGTAAAAACTCACGTATCCGACAAGATGAAAATGAGTAACGTGTTCAAATAAGAGCTCGCAATGGGACATCTTAGAGATTCCCCTGTGCCCACCGCACCATCCGCACGGCTTTGGTCCCGCCTTGGGACAAGAATTCCTATCTGGGATGATGTAACATATTCATGTGACATATATAGCATAACATAACATATCATATATGACTTATGATGAATATTTTTGCTTACTGCTTTTACAGTCCGATATTACCCCGAAAAAGATGTCCAGTATTACCGGCAGCAAAGACATTTTTCTAAATCATTATTATTCTTAAACGATTAATCGTAACGATAAAATTTTTACACAACATGAAAACAGAATGAATAAAGTATTTTATTCAAAAATAATTTTTTTTAACCGTAGAGGTTGTTTAGTGATACAAAAAACTATGGCGATGACAAACATAAAATTAGACCACTATTTTTTTATTATTGCTATAACTCAAAAACTTTTAGCAGGATTTTACTTAAACTTATACCCTGTAGTTGTTATGTTCCACACCCTTTTTTTTCCTCATCCCCATCGTCAGTTATTGCGCTTGTCCAACCTGGTACGTGTCCAGCATGACCCCGCTCTCCCCTACTGACTGCACTGCACTGACAGTTGTAAGGTTACGCAAACCAAAGCGAATTCACTGCCTAGGATTCGGTAACCAGCTAGGTAACGAGTACGCAAATTAATTTTTAAAAACAGTGATGGTAGAAAATAAAAAAACCATTAAACGGTGATTGAAATCTTGACAGAATTCTGTACAAGATTTGGTGACGATTGATCATTCAGGGAAGAAACGTATAAAGAAATACATAATGGACATTAAACGTTCTGTGATCTACTACTACTACCCTTCTCCCTATACCCCACACCCTAATATTGTTAAGGACCTTCGTATATATATAAATATATCATATAAATTTATACCTCAGGGATAGAAAAAATTGTATGACTTCAATTCTTGATAGCTCTGATGAAGCACAAGAAAAAATCTTCGTAATGTACTCTGAAACAGAAATAAAGGTTCATTTAAAAGAATTAAAAAAATGAGATTATCCGTCAGAGGTCTGGATCGGCCTGGATATCTTTTCAAGAATCCATAGAGCGACTCTTTTCCAGTTTCCATTTTGACACTTCTACGATGAGGGAAACTACACTTGGCAGTGGTGGCAATCTTAGTTATGAACTAGTTTTGCTCAAACTCTTTTGACGTAGCCTGGTTATGGGTTCTGAGTTGAATACCTAGAGCAAACAAAAAATAGTGTAGAGCACTGGATGAATACAGTGGAAAACCAATTTAAGCTACCTTCCAAGGTTTTTGGAACCTCTTATTGAGTCTAAGAAGACAGTTTATCACTAATATGAAGCAAAAGAACACTAACGTATACAGTAACGTAACAACAGTTTTTTTTTAACTGAACTCCATTTTTTTATATAATTTTTCTTGCAGCTTCAAACATATAATAACTACAAACATTAAAATACGTTTAGTTTTTCAGGTAAACGTCCAACTATTTTAAAAACTCAAACTAAAAAAACAATAACATCAAAACGAAAAACAATAACAACAACAGGGACTTTGTAATGATAACATGTTCCACGTTGCCAGGCAAGATTGCCTAAAAGAGAGTCTTTGATTAAATAATTTTTTCTATTACTGTTACAATAGATATAATTAAGAAAAAAATTGCCCGTGAAATAGAAAAGAGTTTAATTTCTTTATCATATTCTTATTAAATTTTAAGTTAAAAACCAAAGTCTATATTTGAAAAAATAAAGCAGAAAGTCTTACGATTTTAAATTAAAAAAATTACTAAACCGTTTGGACGATTCCAATTTTTTTTTTCAAACGATGCAGAATTTTTAGGCGCATAGCTGGTAAATATTTTAAAAAATGTCACTCGTTTGCTACTTATCATAAATCGAGAAGTTCCAACATACCCAATACTCTAATTGCCCCACTCTCCCCTAATCGTAAATATCCAGGGTCGCTTTTTGTAACCCAACTCGCTTTGTGATAAAATCTGAATTTATGTTTCTTGGGAGGATTTTGCAAATAGCGAGGGTGACTTTTGTAGTAAAAAAATTGCTTCAGATTTGCTGTGTGATAATATTTCATGCTAGCTGAATTTATACACATCATTAAAAATCCCTTCAATGTGTTTTTCGATAAATGGAATAAACTGCAATGTTGTGATCGATGATATTTTGTTTTCCCAATCTCAGTCCAAATCAACAGAAAAAAAATCGCGGTCGCGATCACAATTGTAATTTCACACGACAAGATTGATGTCACAGTTGGGATCTTTTTGAGATCGCCGTTAGATGCCAAAGGAGGATTTGAGGAGTACTAACATTTCCAAGACAAAACAACTTAAAGGCGAAATAAAAATAATTAAATGAACCGTTGGAAACTTTAATTTTTATTATTTACTTTCAAAATAAAAATAAAAACTCTCTAAAACCTTATTTATTGGCAAAGGTAAACGAAATTATTTTCATTAAAAACTGAAAAATGTTGATGATCGCAAGTTTGATCGTTATTTCCGTTAATTCTTGCCTGCGATCCCGATCACGGTTGCGATCTTGAAAAAGTGATCACGGTCGTGATCGGACAAATGCGATTGTAACACCACTGGCCTAGAGACAACGAACTTCATATGTTCACAGAAGAAACCTAACTAGGATTCGTGGTCTGAGTATATCTTTTCTCGCCAGACGGCAACTCTCACTTTGGACACATTTTGATTCGGGAATCAAGAGTATCCCCTGACCCCACCGCTCGAAAAACAAAGCGCAGTTCTCGTTTATTTTTTTTCAGTTCCCATTTATGCACCACAATCTCCAGATACTGGCCCTGTTGCATCCACCATGCATGAATTACTATACAGACTAGATAATAAGCTCCTCCCATTTCAAAACGGTCACTCCCCCATTTTTTCGGGCGGTCCTAATTTATAACAATTTTCAGACGAAGCAAATGCAAAATTTGGCAAAAAGCGCAAATGAAAAGGATTGGGGGCCTACAAACTTTTTGATTATGCATTTGTGTCGTCCGAAATTTTTTAAATCAGAGAAGTCTATTCCAACTTTAAATTTAAATTTCACACAATCAAGTGCATTTAAAAATAAATAAAAAAAACGACAAATCAACGTGAAAAACTGAGTATACCAATATTTATTTAAAAAGGAATCCCTTGTCTTTGCAACCACCCTATTCTAGAGTTCCATATTTTATCTCGTTCTTTGTTGTAATATTTTATTACTTATCAATTATCAAACTATTAATTATTTCATAAAAAACAATTTAATTTATCTTATAATTTAGTAAAATTTTTACGTAAGTATATGATTTTGAATCTCCAATACAAGCAACAAAAACATCATAAACTCTGAACGTTTTGAACTAAATAACTTCAAATTCCTTAAATATTTTCATCATAACAGAAAGTCTACTCATCCCATGGAAAAAAGTTTAACAATAATTTAAAATTTAACAGTTAATCAAATTCATATTGTCGAAAGTCATCGAGGAAATCTTGAATGTAAACGATCTCTCGAGAGTATGGCATTTCAATATTACCAAACTTTACATATTTATTTCTTTCCATGAATTGAGTCATCGCAAGTTCTCCCTCGGGAATATGATTCCATTCAACTGATAACGTCTGAAAGGATTTAAAAAATGTTAAATATAATGATTAAAATATAAGGAAAAAAAGTTTAAGAAAAGTTGGCCAATATACAGTCAAAGTTAGTCAAAGGCAACCAAACGTCAAGATTCTTAACATACGAGGCTACCATTTCATCATCTAGTGGCCAAAAAAGAACTAAATTCTCTTCCGAGGCAGAATCAGTATTATCACACTTTTTTAACAAAGCCTTATGAGAGCAGTGCCACCTCCTTTCCTCCTTCATGCAATAACCCTCGATTTTCCCTTTAAACCGTTAAAGCGTCCCTTACCGACTAAAAGTATTCGTCCAGTAACAGAAGTCGTACTCATGAAACTAAAGCTTGTATCTTTAATTACTACACAGTCTGTTACATAAAATTTATTATTTCAGAATATTTGCTTAAATCGCATGTCTACCATCACCAACCATCAAATTTTCAGTCCCCATCTTTATCAAACAATCTAAACACGTTGAGCCCACTTAATTTTCCCCAATCTAGAAGATAATTTCAGAGTCCAATTTTTTTAGGGTCCTTAACTTTTGAAAAAAGTTATTTTATTAAGTATAAAATCCTCAGAAAAAAGAGACTTTCTTTTCCATGACGAAACCGGGTTTTATAATAAACTGAAACGGCTCGTTCCCAATTAGAGATACATTGTATTGATTTTGCACAGTACACTCCCATTCTTTTTGGGGTATTTGAGGGGTATTTGAACTAGTAGCGTTTTGATTTTTGCTACTAATAGTAGAGGGGGGGGGGGTATTCTTTTAGTAGCATGTCTGTTCTAAAATAGGGGTTCGAATACCCCGTAGCAATAATTTGCTACTAATAGAATACCATCCTCTACTATTAGTAGCAAAAACCAAAACGCTACTAGTTCGAAAACCCCTCGAATACCCCCAAAAGAATGACAGTGTACAAACATATCAAATATATCGAAACCTTTTTAAACAGTGATTCTAACTTAAATGAGCCAATCATCTTTACGCCATATATTACGACCACATTCTCCCCTATTCCGTTTTGTCGATATTCCATAATAGAAAGATCCAATTTTTTCTGAAGGCTACTTATTGGCCCACTCTTCTCAAAAGTGAAACAAACGTACCTTTATATCAACTTTGTGCCATGGTATGGTTTTCAATATTTTGTACTCAGAACCTTCAACATCTAGACCGAAAAAATCCACGGTTGTTTGCCCAATAGCCAACAGTATGGAATAGAGTGGGAAGCACTGCACAGCGTAAATTACTTCGTTATTTGCCCGTTCTTTGATATTTGAATTCATATTCGGCAAATTCTGCTTTGTTGACATGTTTTCTTCGCTGACAATAAAACTGCCAGACCAGCCGGAGGCATTGAAAATTACCTAAAAATGGGAAAAAATCAGAAACCCTGGTAGATGTTATCATTTTGTACTTTTGCATTGCAGTACAAGTAACGAAGTTAAAAACCTTACCGATCATTGGACAAATAATTCCCGAAAAACAGGAATCCAGATTCGGGTATTTTTATTACCGAAAAAAGCAGTAGTGGAGGGTACCGCTAATCATTAATTCAGGTTATCGTTTTTTACTGCGTATGCATACCCTGTTAAATGTTAAAAGCTTACAGAACAGCTATGTCAAGACCCTTTTTGTTTTTCTTCCTTCTGTTCCCTTCCTAATATTCTAATGCACAACTTTTCTAAGTCCCATACGGTCTAAATCGTACACTCTCTCAGTTATGAGTGCTACTTAGCGCTACTTATAAGAAGCAAAATGGAAAACCCAACTTAGAAGTTAAGGAACGCTTCTTACATAGTAACACTCGCAACCAGCAATCACTAGTAGATGGGCAACTTAATAAATTTTTTACAATATACAACACATGTCTGAGGCTGGGATCGAACTTAAGTCTTTGAGAACCCAAGCACTGTACACTAATCACTAAAAAACCATTACATATGTTTGCTGTTACGCTCACCATTCTATTATCTTTCTCTAGATTCCAATCCTCATTCTTACTTCTCGAACAAGCTCCTGCTCCCACCCTCGTTCCAGCTCTCTCCTTCCCCGGCGTGCCCCGCACTGCCTATTTACTTTAACAGCTTTTTCGTTTTCTCGTCACTTGTCGCTTGATTGCAATAAGGTTATTCATTTTAACATGATAAGGAAATTCCAGACAGCCTGTCGGTTTTTTTTGGGGGGGGGGAGTGGAAAGACATTGCCAGTAGTGATATGAGCCTATTACTATTTTTTTTCCCCAACTCTCACTTTGTTCTTAAGTTTAGTTAAACATAGTTTCCAGTAATGTGGGTAGAGGGCTTTGAAAAATAAAATCGCTTTTTGGATTTTTCTACAATACTGTACAGTGCTTGGGTTTTTAAAGGTTTAAGTTCGATAACTTCTTCATACATGTTTTATTTGTTTTAAATAATTGAATAAATTGGCTATCACTAGTGATTGATGGTTGCGAGAGTAACTATGTAAGAAGTGTTCCTCAACAAATAAGTTACGATATCCAAATTCAACTTATAAGAAGCGCAAAGTAGTACTCATAAGTGCGAAAATGTTTGGTAATAATTTTATTACGATATAACATCGAATCAATGCTCTCTCAACCCTGGAAATAATAAGGATACTTTTCCCTAATTTTTTAAGTGGGTTTTAAAAATCTTGAGAAATAATTTTTTTTTAACTAAAAAAAACAACTATCATCTCTCTCCTAAATACTATGAGAATATAGTAGTAGTGATCCCCTACTAAAAAGTAAGCATTAAAAAATTTAGATTGTAGGCTGGTTACTTTTATATGAAATATACCTAAATATCATTCTTCGGCCACAACAAAATGTTTCGACGCTATGAATTACTGGGAGCCTTCAGAATTTCTCCTGGGGTCTGTTGTAAGCAGCCCCTGTAGTTTATTCGTAAGTTGTTGCTGCGTCAAGCACGACACAAAAATGAAAGATGTGTGGAACTCAAACTGTGCTGACATACAGTGAACTGACATACGTGTGATGTCTAAACCAAAAGAAAACCAAAATTATGTTTTACCTGAATAGGATATGGTTTTGTACTGAGGCATGCAGGCGATGTATAGGCTTTACGATTTCGAGCTGAAAGCTGACGAAAAGCTTTTCGGTCGGCTTCAATTAATATTCCAGTCCAGTTTAAAAAACGCTCCATGAATAGGGTATTAGAAAGAAATTCTCCATCAAGAGCACCGGACTCAATAAAAAATCCACCAGTCTGTAAATGAAAATTACAATTGTTAAAAATTCAATAATTTTCAGTCTTTAAACACGCAGCATTCTCTGTGATTTTAAATTTTTTTAAATACTTTTATACAATCATTCAAAGTTTCTTGAGCATAGGCCTACTAAATATAATTCCCACTTTTTCATTTCTTTTCTTCGTCTTCTTCTTTTACTCTCCCTCTTTCAATATTTTCCCAGGATGGACGAAAATTATACATAAAAGAGATTATTTATTCGTTTCTTCCGTAAAACTCAATATAACATGAAAATCTGTAAATATCGTTAACACTCTCGTTCCAATGGGGACTACTTTTCTGGTAGCACTCAGTTATAGAGCACTAAGTAGAATTTTTTCGTAACCTAAAGAGTAACGTTCTCTACTTATTAGGTAGAGCATCTACTTTATAGTATAGTAATCTGCTATTATTATTATTATTGAACTGTTTTTTGTTGAAAGTAGCAATTCACTACTATACCATAAGAGTGAAATTCTACCACAATCACAGTAGCGGTCGCTACGATCGTAGTGGAGACCGGGGCTATGTGGGACACTTTTTTTCTTTACGCTGCCAATTTTTTAAATAGAAGAATTAAGTTAACATAAAAGTATAGGAGTAATTCCCATGCATTTCTCTACATTAGGTTATTTTTTCATATTTTTTTCGTCAAACTATGTAATAGTTATTTAATTAAATGTAAAAAGGGAAAAAATGAAGAAAACAAAATTTGTAGGGTTAAACGGAACAGAGCCAGGGGAAAAACGGAACACCCTTTTTCTCTGCAATGAATTGATTAAATTAATTGAAAAACGCACTAATGAAAAGAAAATTCATTTCTCTTTCAGAATTACTGTAATTTTATTCATTCTATTGAGTATAAATGGAGATACAATAAAAAAAGTAAAGATGTCTTTTTTTCGATCTCTTTTGGTCATTTACCCCTGGCAACAGATGGCTGTACCATTTAACCCGGACCCCAACAACATCAAATAAACTAAATTATAAAATACTTAAAAACACATTTTTATAAAATAAAAATAATATCTTAAACTAGAAAGAAAACCCTATCAAATAGCTATCTGGGTTTTATAAAAATATTTATAGAAGTATCAAAAAAATTGAAAACTAAACGTCAAAAAATATTTTTCCGATTACAATTTTTTGTTTTTCCCAAAAAACTCGCAAAATTAATCAGAAATTCAGAGAAAAAAATTTAGAGGAAAAAAAACATCATTTACAATACGCTGTATTTATTTCAGAATTTTAAAACAAGCGCCAGCCCAATGTCATTTATAGCCCCGGTCTCCCCCACTAAATGGTTTAAGGTTTAATACAGTGTACTTTCTTAAAATTATAAATACAGGTTTGAAGAATTTAACAACGTCATGGCTCTTTGGCGTACACAAAGTTGCATATGACAGCAGTAAAATTTTTTGTGTTTGATTGCCCCTTATTTTTTGTTTTTAAATCGTAAAATACCTAACCTAGATATAACTTGATCAGCTTGAAAAAAAATTCCAGTGAAAGTTTGAATTATTCTCTTTTTTGAGACTTGGTGGATTTTAATGCGTTAAAAATAAGGGAATTATAGCTAAAAGAAAAAAAAGTGAGCCAGTCGCCCCACTCTCACCTAGGAATTGTGCATATCGGCGGTTGGATACTTATTTTACCCCTTTTTCAATAAATTAAGATTTCTTAACACGGTAAACATTTTGGTATGCATTATTTAAACACTGAAAGCCAAATTTAATGCTTCTACGAAGTATAAGATGCTTAAAAAATACAGTATATTATTATTATTATTCATAGCCTAATACCATCCACTAATACGCATTAATAAGAAGGGTATTGAGCTACACATAAAGAAACTTTCATGCTAACATTTTCTTTTTCTTTTTGTCTTACGCCCTGACGGTTTTTATAACCGATGACATTTTTACAACACATAATTAAATTTGTTAGTAATTTCACTTCATGCAGATGCCATGAATTTACCTGATTGCGCAAAAGGCGTAAAATAGCTTGAGACTGCCCGTCGGAAGGATTGGTGAATTCCGGCTTACTCAAATTATATGAAAGATTCAGAGGCGTTGGTTTACGCAGATAGCTAGTTTGAATTAGATGAATGACGCAAGGATGGTCTTGTTGAAGTTTGTTCTTATTGGCATAATCTAAATAAATAGTTAAATACACACGCTCGTTTATAAAGAAACAAAATCAAGTAAAATTTTCTGTGGGCCAAGCGCTATTTTCTAAATGGAAAAGTGATCTATTCCCTCTAGAACTCCAAATCGAGAAAAAGTTGAGAAAACTTGACAATTGCAGTTTTTTACTGTTAAAGTCAACAAGTGTCTGTTTTTTTTATCAACTTCTTATCCTCTAAGACAAATAGGGTTTACACAGTTGCAAACCTTTTCAGTTTTGGATAGTTTTCCAAACACATTTTTAGATATTTGGTTAACTTATATACGCATTATTTTCGTTTAGAGACATGCATAATGAAGCTGTAGGGATAGAAAAAACAACACATTTGAAGCGCCTATATTTTTTTTATTTCTTCAACCCAACACCCTAATTTCTCTTACGTGGAACGACTGCTTCAATTCCACTTCTGCATAGGCCTAACTTCAAATTATCGGGCGTTATCGTGTTTAAATTCATTCATCAGGTCTAAAATGTATGGTCATTTCAATATTGTGCGAGACGACTAAAAGGAGATAAAAGGCAACGCATCAGCGCGCATCACAAACAGTGAAGCATCCATTCCTCTTATTGCGAGCCCGAAGGGCGAAGCTAATAATCGCATACGCAGGAAAATAAAAACCATGTCACTTTGTCTGTCTGTATGTCCCGCTCCATAGCTAGAGCGTTTTACGAAAGATTTCGGACTTTTTGGTCTTAAAAATTACACAAAAAATATGCGGTGCGACCAGAACAAAAATAATTTCATTTACTTAATTAGTTTTCCTGTAATTAATGAAAACCTGTTAAATGTGTTCTTACTTGCCTAAAGAATAGTTTTCGATGATTTCTCAATTTCACAACCCCAACTAGCACGCTTTTTGGAGGACGTTTTGGATCCCTCATGGATAATCATGTTAACCGCTGTGTATACCTTGACCCACCTAGGGTGAATGATGACAAAGCATTCATGTTTGCTACATTAATTAAAACCCGTGAGAAAACTTAATTGTTTGGCTACATAGCAAAACAATTTTTTAACTTGTTTCAAACCCCTCTTTCTTATAAGAGAACTACTAACTTGAATCCGATCAATAAATTAAATGCAATCCTTTACAAGTTTGCAAGTAAAACACGCACGAAATTACTGTTGATCTGAAGGGAAGCAGGACCCGCGATAGAAGTTTCCCCTGTGTTAGTCACCTGCCTTGAGCATACACAGAAAAAAAAACACATCCTCACTTAACCCACACTTTCAAGTGTACCCCCAAAAGTGTGCAATTCGGGTGCTTTTTCCTTGCGTCGACTACACTTACGGTGGCTGCCAATCTTTTTTAAAAATTAATGAACACTTATTTCTCATCAATTGTGAATTACCACACATTTTTTGCAAACAATGAGTTTGATTTTTTGACCACATTTAACCACGCTTAGGCCCTAAGTGGAGAGGCCCACCTTTATTTAGGTGTTCCCCAATGTGGACTGGTCCACTTATAAGTAGGAACTCTTACTTTTTAGTGTAGACTTCCATTTCCACACTTGAAAGTGTGGTTGAGAATGGGTAAAATTTTTTACTGTGTACAGTGATGGGGGTAAAAAATTATAATCTAGCTTGGGAACGCTGCCTTCGCTGAACAGGTTCCACTCTTTAGCCGTGGAGGTTGGGGACCTAGAGGGGCACCTCCGTGGGCTCGAGTAACGCTGGAGTAACCTAACTATGAGTATATTTGACGTCAAAAAGGGTCAGAAAAAGAAAATCAAGTGTTATTTTTAACGAAAATCCACGGTTACGAGGACCAAATTCATTTTTTTTTCTCCGTTAATTGCTTAATGTCTTTAACCAACAGCCTTTTTCTAAAAACAAAGACTTGAATGTATCTGACCAGCCACTAGGTAGTTTGGGAAAGAAAAACTGCTGTCCAATTCTGAGCAGGATGCTGTACGTTACGAAAAGTGTTACGTTTTCTTAACAGTGAACTAATTCAATTGTGATTTGAACTGCAGGTTTTAATAAAATATTCCTCTGGAATTATTTAATACCTTCGTTGCATTCAACCGAAGAGTAGTGCGTTTTTGAGTTCTTGTATTTTTCTCCATAAATTTCTTCCATTAGATTGTATTTTAACATAGGTTCGGCCATGCTGTTCCTTTGAGGTACACGCGAACTAGCCAGGTCCTAATAAAAAAGTATATTATTATCAGAGATAAATAGATAGCTTACTCTGTATAAAGTACAGCAATTTTTTAGCCTTATAAACATGCCTGTTACAGAATTGATGTTGAATTAGGGAAACAAATTACTTTTAGTTTTACTCTACTAACACGACTCATTCAATTGACCTCAGATGTATGTAGGTCAATATGGGATGGATAGATTCAAATCACAACTGGAGGGTGGTAGTCTACAGGGTGGGTATATGTAGATTCGAAGCTATGATGGTATCAAATAATGAATATAAGGTAATAAGTAAAGATCGCACATAATCTTTCATTGTACCTACCATTTGTACAGTATCCTGCACTGAAACTCGAAAGTGATTTTTCTGTCCAAAACCGCCTAGCCCAACCCCCCAACTACGATCTCGGCCAATTCAATTACCATGATGATCTCTATCAAAGTAGCTAAACATGAATTTCATTATTCTGTTGTTTGTTCAAAGAAAGAAAAATTTATGCATCACGTTTTTCCAAGCGTTCAACCATACCGAGTACTAACGGGACCAGATTATTTCAACCGGCAGAAGAGTAGAGTTATTGTTATATTTATTGTGTATTCAGGGAAACGGCGCGAACGCAGTCCCCACCAGAAAAAGTGTGCTTCCAAGTTAATCAATTTGGATTAATCGCAAGGGTCAACGTCAACCCATCCTTATAGTGCAATGGAAAGGCCTCGCCCTGGAGGAACCACCTTGGTGGTCGCCTCTGAGCCATGTAAGTAAGATTGTATATGCTTTTTCACTTTTTCAAAAACTTTTTATACAGCATAACAATATTCACAGAGAGGGTTCAAGTATTTGACTGACGTAAGGAATAGCACACACTTTCCTACATCGACTTGAATTACGTACTCGAGCAAAATACAGTAATTAAAGCTCAGTATTTATTCCATGGACTTGACCATTGCAAATACTTTCAAGAAACAAATTGCTTGTTTTTTTAAATTCGGTCGTCAAATTAAAAAATCAAAATAACCAAATTAAATTTTCATATGAAAATTCACGCATCATCAAATTTAAAACAAACATCACATTAAAGATAAACAGTTATAATTAGTTAACACAATAATGTAGGTGGAAAAAGGCTGCAGACTGAAGAAACTGTTTGCATTTTCCAGACCAAGAAATATTAATCTTGGAGAAAATTGAAAAATCGCCTTTTCAGCATTCAAGACTGCATCGTTTCAAGGTGTGACGTAGCCTAGAGTGCTAACGACGCGTATTTTTCCGTTGTCCTACTTTTTGTGCAGGACACTGCACGTAAAATCATCCTGCCAGTACATCATATTAATATCCCTGGAATACAGTAGTGCTAATAGGGTTACTGTGCACCTGAAGTCTGCAATTAGGGGAGAGTGGTCAGGTTTCGCCTACTTTTTTATTTTATTTTTCATCTCCCTCCATCAATACCCTTTTTATATCTTTTTGTCTTAAAAATAAGAGCAAATTCTTTTATCTTGAACTTTTTTTTTAACTTTTATGAGTTATTTTCAAGCATAAATATAGTAATAAAACGAAATCATGAAAGTCCCAATATGCCCCACATACACGATGCTACTCACTCAAGCCCTGTAGTTCTTATGGAAAAATAGACAAAATTTGACGATTTAAAATCTTGGTTCTGATGAAATAAATCATAATAGCAACAAATTATTTTTTTCTTCTTGGATTTTATCTATTTCCCTTGATAAGTTTTTAATTTTAATTAGAAATTAGTTCTAATTCAATGAATCAGTTATTCTCAGTAATTGCAATTTTTCATAACCCAACAATTCCTATGAAGACAGACAGAACTTGCTTTATAAATATTTGTATAAATTATATTTCAAAGAAATGATTTGGAATATGTTTTCGAAAAGTTGAAAAATGTTTTGATTTTTTATCTTCAGAATTGCTATTTATATATTGTAGAAATTCTAATATAAGTGAAAAGATGATAATGCACACATGGTTAATATAGTTCATAATTTTGAATAAGATACATTGCTAAATAACTAGATAAGATCGACTTGCCCCTGGGCTGTCTAGCCCCTTTCTCCCCTACTCTTTTTACATATAAAATACTGGTTCCTCAAATCTACCGATTTTTTAAGTCTATAACTGACAGAAATAACAGGGGTTTGATTTTTAACTTTGGTCTAAAACTTATAAGTTAAGTGTCGTACTATTGATCTCGAGACAAGTGCCATCGGAGTAAGGAAATAAACCCGTGTTCCGAAATCCAAGCATAGGTAATTTTCAAGTTCAATCATAAACCGAAAAGCAAAGAAAACAGAGTGATACTTCAATGATACCTTACTTGAATTGAAATTCCTTGAGTAAAATACAACAATAGTAACTAGGGGAGAGTGGGGCGAATGGCTCACTGTTTTTTTTTCTTTGAGCTCTAATTCTCTTTTTTTAAGACATTTAGTTCCACCATGTCTTAGAAAAAAAAAATTGTCAACCTTTTACTGGTATTTTTTTCAAAATCATCAAATTATATCTACGTTAGGTATTTAACAATTTAAAAACAAAAAAAAATTGGAGCAACTGATCCCAGTTGCGGGGTAAGTGGCTAATTTTTACGAAGGTCCTTATTAATTAGGGTGTGGGGTATAGGGGGTAGGGTAGTAGTAGCTAGTAGTAAAATTCAGAGGGTTTAATATCTATTATGTTTTTGCATATACGTTTCTTCCCTGAATGACCAATCGTCACAAAATTTTGTACATAATTCTGTCGAAATTTGATAAACTGTAGTGGGGTTTTCATTTGTTTTCATTACGGTTTTAAAAAATTAATTTGCGTACTTGTTACCTAGCTGGTTGCCGAATCCTAGGCAGTGAATTCGCTTTTTTTGCGTAACCTTCCAACTGTCAGTCAAGTTTGTGCTCAGCAGTGTAAACAAAAAAAAGTTTGTATCTTCCCTATCAAGACAAATTTTCTGCTATGGGAGTAGAGAGTATTTCTTATTTGATTTGATTTGGTTTTTAAGTTCTTGCTCGATTTCGTCTTTATTCTTCTTTTAACTTTGTATTTTCCCACTATTACTTTTTTAACTCTTTTGTTTTATTATTAACTCTTTTTTTACTGTTTTTTATCTTGATTTTAATAAATTTGGTTGTCCAAGTAAAATTTCTATGCCTCCTTTTTTAACAGTTAGTCATCTTTTGAGATCTTTTGAGATCTTTTGAGTGCCATTTTGTTTGTTATTTAACATAAAATAGATCTTAATCTGATATCAACATTTGACATTGGTGTCGCCAACTTCGTGACTAATTTTTCACTATATTTGAAATCAATGTTTCTGATAATCAATCATTATGATAGGAAAAATAAATATCTATCTGATTCATTGAAAAATGAAAAGATAGTAAAGGGTTCACCTATTCAATTTACTGAGTAATTCTAGGTAGCTTCACTTGAAATCTGTTAATCCGAATTTTTCAACATGGTCGCAGACGACTAGTCTGTAAGTTGCGACGAATTGCGCCGTCACTTTTTTGGCAGCAGTATATGAAAATTCTTATCGACAAGATGTTTACCATCACCTATATTACAACAAATACGTTTGATAAAATACTCGCTGCTTGAGCTGGCGAATGACATGAAACGTTAGTGGTTCGAACCAGAGCAGGAATGGCACTCCTGGAGCCACGAGAGGATCTCTTTGATTGAGAACCTTGGTGCTAAAGAGCGGAGCCCACGCTGCATAGGTAACAAATGCCAAGTGAGAATGTATTTTTTACAGGTTGCTAGTTGCTATTCAGACATCAACTAGTCAATAAGCATCGCCATACGCTACTAAAAAGTGACGGCGCAATTCGTCGCAACCTATAGACTAGTCGTTTATCGGTCTTTAGGCCACTGTCTTGGCAAATTGCAGCTCATAAAACTTTCATACGCCTTAAAAACTGACGGACGTAGACATATTTGTCTTGCAAAAACACCTTTTAGCATTTCATGGGTAAAGTAAGGGGTTTTCATTTTGTAGTGAAATGAAAACAAAACTATTTTAATTTAAAATCACGCTTTAACCTTAGCTGGAATTGAATCCTATAACTACATCCTCAAATTGGTAGCACTCATTGCTAACAATTGGGATATGAATTCTTGAAGATAGTTTATTACAATAAGAAGCGACGAAATTAAGAAGGTAAGCGTTGCTAGTAAAAAGGAATTTAGAATTTCTGTGAAAACTTTTATTTCATTTATGTTGATTCGTTATTTTATTTTTAGAAGTACAGTACCTACCAACCAAGTTGTTACACTGTACTAATTACAGCCGCTTTTAACATGGATTAATTTACGGGTCGCTGTTTTTTATTATTTTCAATTTATTGATTAAGAAGTAAGCGATTGAATTAAGAGGTTTTAACGCATCATCCGCAAATTATCTTTAAGGTTTCGTTCAGATCAAAATCAAAACATAAGTACCACAACACTGTTAAAAAAATACCGATTACGATCGGTAATTTTGTATTTTAAAAAATCGAGATTGGTTACCAAAATTTAGAAAAGGGTATTATAGAACGTTTCATAAAGTGAAATTTGACTTACATTTGGTCGTATAGTGGGAAACTGCAATTTATTTTTACCGTTTGCATTACTTTGTAAATAAACCATAGTAATTTGGACTAGGTAGAGAGATATTAATATCCAAGTGAAGAACAGAAACTTATTTCTTGCAAAAAACTGGACAGTGTAAAAATTCATAATTTTATATTTCCTTTCCTTCTTATACTAATTAAAATTTATCAACTAAACACAGTTTAATTGACAAACTTTATTGGCAAGACGTGAGAATAACACAATTTAAAAAGTTGAAAGTCTCAAAAGTTACTGGCATAGTACAAGAGATACTACAGTTTTCATTTGTAAAAGTTTCTGAAACGATACTCAAATCACTGAACAAAAATAAGAAAAGGAAGGAGGAGCCTAAAGATAATTTAGCGAGACAGTATTTTCTAAGGTTCGGTAAAATGTAAAAATCAAATTTAAACCTAAAATAACTATGTTCACAGAGGCAACAGAGGCTTGTAAGTAGAGGATCAATACTTGGAATAGTTCGCCCAAGTTTTTGTTTTGTTTTTTTCATTTCTTTTCACAGCAGCGTGAAATCACTGAAATTCAAGGTTTAAGGAAGCTAGAAAAATTTTCATGTACTTAAATTTCTCACTTAATGCTCTAGTTCCCTACTTAATGGACCATTTTCACACTTAAAACTAACATTTTATGCCATTTAAATTATTGAAGTGAGAAAACTATGAATTAAGTGAGATAAAATGATGTAAGTAGTTGAAAATTTAAAATTCTAAGTGATTGCATGGGACTTAGAATGTGTTAGTAATATGGGATGACAGCATGAACGATATAATCTAATTCAAATGACTTAAAAGGAACGTTGAAGTAAAAATTTTGCGTATTAGCGCGAAAAAAAGTTTCTTATGAGGACCTTTTAATGTAAGCAAGCCTACTTTATACAAGCTTCGAAGTAGAAGATTCAAATAGCTATATGAATAACACCGTATCTTTATTTTCATGCATTTTCACTTTATTTTACCATTTTAAACATTCTACAGAAAAACGTGTTACAAAAACTGTTATCTTACATATGGAGATACTTACGCAAAACGATACCTCAGTAAATTTGTCATTTAATTTCCGTTTTTATTTATAATAATTCTGATTAAAAAATAGACGATATACATATAAACTTATTTTTAACCTATTATTATTAATATTTGAAACACTTCCCCTAATTTTTAATAAAGAACTCAAATTTGCTAGGGTTATTTATACCCGAAATGATAACTATTTTAAAATTCGATAAATGTAGAAACTGAAAATATTTTCTAGTCTGTGAAATTTTTTAAAAATTCAATATACAATCTAAACTGTCTGGAAGAGGTTGGGGAAAATATTTCCGAAGACAAGGAAAGTATTACGAAGTAATTCACGAGGGCGAATTTGTACAGCAAGAAGTGTTAGAATAGGGGAGAGTAGTACTAGTTGGCGCTTTTTTAGTTTTTTAACCCTCACTTCTTTATTTCTCAATATTTTTTATCCCCGCTAGGCTTAAAGAAAGAGAAAAAATTAGCTATCAAAAGCGTATTTTTAGTTTATTAATTTAATTTGCTTTGTTTAAAACCCAACCAAGCGCTTTTAAAATGAAAGAGGGTGGGTCGAGTCGGGGGGCAACATGCTCATGTACGTGGGGTAGGACGGCCTATGTTATTCTTACGGGCTAAAAGAACAGCTGGCGATGGAGTCATCAACTAAATTTTCCGAAAAATTTTCCCTCCCATCTCTAACCCAGCAACAATAGTTGCCCCGAAAAAAGGTTTCTTTGTTTTTATTGCGTTTTCAAGCAATAATTTTGTTAATAAAAGTAAATAAATATTGGTTTCTGGAAGACGAAAGAATTTCCTTTCAGAAACTTATTTTTTTATAAATTTTAAGTTAACTAGGGAATTCCAAAAAAGAAAAAAGAAAACGAAATGTAGGCCTACGACATGATTTAAGGGTAGAAAAACTATTTTATTTTATTTATTTATTTTAAAACTATATTACTTGGACTATTTCAGTATTTTTTTTAAAGATGTGCATTATTAAAGACTATAACTGATATTTTTTAAATGCAATCCCTCGTTCGCAAGAGGACGAAAAACGGTGGGTGTCAAGTTACCCACTACCTCAATTTCCCCGTTCTCCACTATACAATAACAAATGGTAAAGTGGTGAGTGACATGAGTTACAGGATATTTTGCGTGCCTGGTAGGGAAGAGTCTGCAGTTTGCTACTTAAATTTGAGTAAATACGAGCCCACCACTAATTGAGGCCAGATTTGGGGGGCCCAACAGAAATTGTAGGGTTTTTCGTGTTTTTTACATTGATTTCTGGTGAGCCCCCTTAGTTTTTCTTAAATAATAAAAAAAAAACTACAACAGCTAGAAAATCGTGGATTTCACAATTCAGTTTTCCGCAAAATTCCGAATAAATTGGTTGTTTTGACTAGCTGTGATGCCTCATTCACCGTTTCCCAAAAATTGTTATCCCCAAAACCACTAAATCCGGCCTCATTGATTGGTTGACTCTGTTTTAAGGGGGAGGGAATATTTTAAGTAGGATAGACCATTAATTATTATTTTCTTCTCTTTTAATAAGTTTTATCTCAATGACTTTAAGTGGTTTACCGCTGCTGATTTTTTCTCAACAATTTTTAACAACAGATGAACAAAATCTAGAATCATCAGAACAAATGATCTATTTGGAAATGTAAATTTTGTTATAGAATCTTTGATTCTATAATATTTATTTACAACTAAATAAGGGGGAAAATAAAACAACTCTCCCAAAGATAGGGTAGGGGAGAGTGGGGCTAGAAGGCCTGCAAAAAAATCTTTTCTAGTTTTTTTGCTCTGTATTTAATCTAAAAATTTCAGCTTTTTACCATGTTTGCATTATCATCATGGACACTAATACTACAAATTTCAACAACTTATCACTAGCCTTTCTAAATAAAAAAAATAAAAACACTTTTTGACTTTCCTGATATAAGATTTTTGCTTTTTCAAAATCATTTCTTTTTGAATAAAAATTGGATTAAATGGTAATAAAATTAGTTGAAGTAGTGTTGTGTGGCTTGAGGTGTAGCACAGGTTTCCGATTCGATAGGTTAAAGATTTAAATACCGTCGATAACTGATAATTAATGAATAAAGTAAAGTACAAAAAGTAAAATAAAGTAAAGTTGAAACTTTACTTAATCTGTTAGTTACTTAAGTATAACAAAGTAAAAGATAACTTTCCTTATTTACTTTACTTTACTGTTAGCTAAACATTTTTCACGTTAAGTTAAGGATACCTATAGTTCCTTTACTTCACTATTAAATGTTACTTAGTTATGCTACGTTACTTAATGCTACTTAATTCTACTTTTTACTGCGTTTTATTGTCAGGCAATGCACGTTTTTAACTTTTAATTTTATTTATATGCTCACTCGGTACTTTTTTCTTTCTCTTGTTTTCTTCTTGAAAGTGAAGAAAGGAAAGGGGACAAGGTGACCACGTTGGTATACTTTCCGCCAAAATGCATTGAAACCGGTTATACTTTACATCCCGTTCAAGAAACTTATAGGCGTGACTGTATATAATAAGTCCCATCACTGGTAATTTTTTAAGTTGATTTTAAGTAAATTACTAGGGCATAGTAATCTTAAAAATGATTCTAGAATTTGAATCAAATAAGCCCATTGAAGGGTCTATAGACTTAATCAGTGCATGAAGAATAAATCTGATGATGATTTTATATTAAGATTCAAACCGGTTTGTAAGGTTAAGGCCAGTGTAATAGAAACTTCGTTAGTTTTTAGAATATTGTTTACTGTTATTTACAATGTTTCATCGAAACAAGATTCCTTCGGTAATGTCCTTCGGGAATTTTTTTAAACGTTAAAGAGACAAAAAATCAAGGTTAAATAGTAGAAAGTAAATAGTATACAGTACCCACCAAACTATTAGGTACACCCCCCTATTTTCAATGCATTCTTATGGCACTACGTGTCCTAGAAAAATGCAATAACTCTTGAACCGCTTGGGCTAGATTTTTTTCCTTTTGGCCCTGAGTAGATCTAATGATGATCTACATTTTTTCTACAGATGAAGTTGTCGTAGGATTAACCCCCACGGCGCTACGGTATCGTTCAGTTTATTAGGTACACCCGTTTTCCCCCCATATGCGCCGTGTTAAATACGGCGTTTTCAAAAATTTACAAAAAATACTAAAAATCAAGCTAAAATCTTTTTCTTTGTGCCAAAAGATGCAGAATTCTTCACTCTATACGAATATAAAGAATAATTTGCAATCAAACCAACTCAGAGAACCCTTCCCTATACCCTAAAGTTTTCCACTTCAAAATTTGTACTTTTTACTACACACTTGCACTGTCGCCCCCATAGGCATTAGAAATTTCGACAAATTTTGAAGTGGAAAACTTTGAGGTATAGGGAAGGGTTCTCTGAGTTGGTAAAAAGAAAGAAAAGTAAAAAGAAGAATAAAGACGAAATCGAAATCAAACATAAAAATCAAATCAAATAATTAATACTCTCCACTCCCATAGCAGAAAACTTGTCTTGCTAGGGAAGATCCAAACTTTTTTTTCTTTTTTTTACACTGCTGAGCATGCACTGACAGTTGGAAGGTTACGCAAAAAAAGCGAATTCACTAACTAGGATTAGGCAACCAGCTAGGTAGCAAATACGCAAATTAAATTTCTAAAACAGTAATAAAAACAAATGAAAACCCCGTTACGCAATGTATCAAATTTTGACAGAATTATGTACAAAATTTGGTGACGATTGGTCATTCAGGGAAGAAACGTATAAAGGATTACAAAATGGACATTAAACCCTCTGAATTTCACTACTAGCTACTACTACCCTACCCCCTATACCCCACACCCTATATTGTTAAGGACCTTCGTATATAAATATACCTCAAGGATAAACAAAATATAAACCAAGCAGACGAACTTTTGACGTTCCAAGAAGAACTGTATTCATTTAGGAAAACTGCATTAAAAAAAGGGTTGGAGCTTTTAGCCACAAGATAAGTGGGTAATTTTTTCGTTGCGCCACACATCTCCGCTTTCGTGTCTCCTCCTTTCCTGCCAACCAATTTGTGCAGATTTTACGTTTTTGAGCAGTAAAGTATTGTGACTGCCATTATGGATGTAGCTACCTTTGTCTTTATTTAAATTGTGTGTGTGTGTGAGCGTGTATCTCGTATGTCTGTCCCAAAATTTGTGAATCCCGTCACAGGATCTCCTTTTTGGATACACATCCAACTCTTTCTGTCAGTCTCGTCCCTGCTAGCACGGCTTGTCTAATATCCGTCTATAAGACGTATGTTTATCCATTCTTCGTCGTGTCTATTTTTCATCGAAAAAATACGGCGATACTACGTACTTTTCACGTCTTTCTTCGATGTTGTGATCTTGTCTATTTTGTATGAATTTTAACTGTCTAATAGTCGTAATATTTTTACATAAACTGGATCTATTTTCCCTAGCTACAAATTACGTCCATTAGATGACCAAAATGGACGATAAACGGACGGACCTAGTTTGGACGTCCATTGGATGCAAATATACGTCTAGTTTTGTTTAAGTTCATTTTAGTACAACAAATGGACGGCCAATGGACAAACACCAGAATCAAAGCTAAAATGTTTCATCAGTTCAATCAATCAGTTGATAGAAATCGCCTTAATTCACCATGTGAAAATTAGAAATTTCAATAAATTTATGTTTTGAGCTAAGTAACAATAAAACAGTAAAATTTAAATGAACCAAAAATTTATTTCTATTTCTTTTTTTATTTTACTTCTTTAATCCTATTCCTTATTTAACGTGAATGTAACAAGCTGTTAATTTGTCTTATTTGACAATATCTAAGTTATAAGATATGGATCATAAATTTGATTAGTAATGACAAGGAGCGGCTTGTCTGGTGGATAGTGCGGTGGATTGCGATGCGGAAGGTTGAAGGTTCAATAACAAGAAAAACCAAATCTTTTATCTTCGTTGTATATCTAGCGTACGTTTTACGTGTTATGGACGTCTAAGTTACGTCCGAAATGGATATCCTATAGACGTTAAAAATCTACGTAGAAAGATGTGGCATTAGGATGGACATTCAACGTACCATGGATGACCAAAATGTATGTCCAATCGTCGAAAATGGATAGCAGGAATACGTTGCTGAGATGGAAGCGTGCTAGCAGGGGTGGGCCTGTTTGTCATTTTGTGTGCCCCCCCTCCCTTCACCGATTCATTCCGTGTTTGTTCCGTTTGTTTAAATCTTGCTGACCGACAACCATTGGCTCATCCAACCCATTTGTGTTTTGTGTTTTCCAAACGGTAACTCGTGGGGTTGTGGCAAAACAAGAAAATAATAAATTGAATTGTTCAAATAACTCAAGATATTAAAATAAGCAATTGTGATAGCGGGAGCAAAGATGATATCAAAAATTTTAATATACAAAAGTAACAAAAGAAAGTGTGGGTCATATTTAGGTATTTTATCGCCAAACATTACCAGGAAATTTCAAACGGTTCATAGACTTTTATTAGCACGCTGCTTTATGCTGTAATTACCTTCGTGTTTCAAATTAGCATCCGTGAATCGATGGCTAGGTTTTTTAGTCGAGCCGTAACCCTCGTAATGAAATGATGCAGTTCTTCCATTTAACCCTTTATCTACCGTCGGGACAAAAAAAAATTGACGGCTTTTCAGTAGGCAGACACGAGAAATTAAAACCAGACAAAGTACCTACCACTTAAGCTGTTTTCTCAATGACCTACTTACAAAATTGAATCTCCTTTTCAGCATATGTCAATCGTCCATCGGTTGATCGAGGGTAAGAGTTTCAAACGATTCGTACGGGCCATTCTCGAGTTTTACGAGTTTTGGTGTAGGGACATTTCTGGCACGTCAGGCGGCTCCGATCGAAGTCTACACGAGAACCTTTCATCGCGAACCGTCGGGACTTTTAAGTCTCCAACAGATATGTCCCTCCAGGTGGCTGCAATGTATCAAAAGTCCCTAATTCCTTTGGGAATTAGCAATCTTGGTGCCGCGCGACTTAAGTGTCCGCGACTCCTCAAATACAAATTTAAAAAAAAAGGTGCAAGTGAATTTGAAGCCGGTGGTTGGATAGATATCGAAGGGAAGGCGAAAGAGGCGAAGAGAAAGCGCGAAATTTGTTTAGTAGCTTTGACGCAAAAACTTTGGTATTAGCGGGGAGCTTTGTGGAATGGAACGAAGACAAGGAATTGGGAGTGTCCGGTTTGGCGTTGGTTGTAGTTTCATTTCCTCCGTGGCAAAGGTCCGTCCAACGGTTCTTATGAATTGATTTTGAACTCTTCGAGGTGCTATTAGTGTCCGTGTAATTAAATTTTACACAAAGCCTCTTGTACTTTCTTATCCGTGCGTTGATTACTGCTGTCTCGTGAGGAAACTCCGAAAGGCGGTGAAAGGCGCTGGATAAGAATTAGCCCCGGTAACGCCTACATGTGCATGCTTTTCCCCTGCATGATAGAATAATACCGTCATATAAGGCTTAGGACGTAAGGCAATTCGTTATCCTTTTGGCGAATTCACAAAGACTAATCGTGCCTTTTTTTCGATTCTGTATTTGCAGATTGATTTAAAATGGCGAAAAATAAAAAGAGAGACGTAAGATATACAAAGTCGAGAGCCGTGAAAAATTCAGCCAAGAAAGCCGCCGCCGCCACCGGTGTATTAAAAAGGCAGCAATTAAAAGAGGCCAAGGAACGAGAAGCTGGGAATAAAGAGCCGTCCATCGATACTGATACCGGACATGAGGCTCAAAATAATGAAAAGGAATCGGTTGCCTCCGAGGAGCTGGTTGAGGAGCCTGGTCGGGAGCTGGCGCCTGAAAGGGAGCCGGTTCTTGATCAGGGGCCTGCTGATGAGGAGGAACCAATTGCCGAAAAAGAAAAAGAGACTGCCAACGAAGAACCTCCGGTTAAAGCTAAGTCAGCGTTCAATTTGCGGAAAGTGACCGTCAAGTTGGAACGCCTGGCTTTTAATCCGGATGGTTCGACGAAGGCACCAAAAAATAAAGCACAAGATGCTGATCTTGAAGGTGGTTCCTCGCCACCTGAAAAGAGGAGAAAAATGACCCGGTCAACCGCCAAGGTAGGGTGCTCTTCTGACGGTCAAGTTGCCGACGACGAAGTGACTCGTTACTTCGCTCGAAAATAAAATTCGGACTGACCAATTCGAAATTGAGACATCGTGGTCCTCGCATTTTTAAAGGACATCCATCAATGGCCCTTAAAAAGGTCAATTCAGATGCGGTGAAGCTTAAAATGCAACGAAAGGCCGATGCTAAATTAATCGCACACCATAAAGCCATCAACAAGCATTGGAAGGGAGTGAGCTATTGGACTGATGTGGAAGAAGATTACCAAGAGAATGATGATGAGAATCAGAAGCCACATAACCGGCAGTATTCCTACCCGTTTACTGCAAAGGAACCTGTGGGCCCCGTATTTTCTAAGTTCCATCCGTGTGATACTCCTCTCCACATCTTTTGGTCTATGCTTAGCGGATTCCAAACTTTTGATCTTTTGCTAGAAAAGACAAATAAACGGATCCGAGACTCCTGGAATTACGTTGAAAAAGGCAATCCACCATCTAGGAGATTTGGAGGCAGACCAGAAGGGAGGCAATCTAGTGAAATGCTTCCTGGAGGTTTAGTCGACAGACATGAACTTGTTGCGTTCCTCGGAATACAGTTCTTGATGGGTTATCATCGTTATCCGGAGCTGTCGATGTAATGAGAAAGGCAGCTGGATTCTGGTTACGGCCTTGGAATCGTTCATCAAGCAATTACACGTGAGCGTTTTTAATTCATTTCAAAACACTTTGCTTGCTCTGATCATGTTGAATTAGACAACGATAAACAGTTGAAGGTGCGAAAGGATCCGATTCAAAAGATCCGATCGTTGGTGGACGTACTCAATAAGCAATTTAGTGAGTGTCGCCGGCCTCCCAGGTGGCAAAGTATAGACGAATCCATTGTGAAATTTAAAGGTCGATCCATTCTTCGGCAAACGATGAAGGGCAAACCCATCAAAAGCGGCTTCAAAATCTGGAGTCGATGCTGTAGTAGAGGCTACACCTATAAATTTGAGATCTATCATGGAACTCGAATTGGTGAAACGCCCAAGGATTCCAATTTTACGATGGTGGAAGGAGTAGTTCTTAATCTTTGCGAGCCCTTGGCAAAAAAAGGACATGTAGTAGCCTTTGATCGCTTCTTCACGAGCATCGCCCTCCTGGACGAACTCGACAAAAGGGGATCAATGCGGTTGGAACGATTCTTAAAACTAGAGTGGGGCAACCCATCTTTCCGGTCAACGAATCGAACCTTCCGTAGGACGAATTTGTGGCCAAGTTTGGCGGTGAACCAGGAACGGGTGGAAAGGGTCTTTTCATCTGGAAGGACACTAAGCCGTTTCGGGTCGCTTCCAACTTCAACGGCTCAAAGGTCGTCAAGGTGCAAAGGAAGCAGCGCGATGGTTCGTTCAGAACAAAGTCTTGTCCAAAAGCTATTGGCGATTACGTCGATAACATGGGCGGTGTAGACACGGCGAACCAGCTGCGTTCCTACTACGAGAGAGACCGCAAATTAAAAAAATGGTGGCACCGTCTCTTTTACTCTCTCATGGAAACATGTATGGTGAATAGCTGGATTACTTACTGCGATTTGGTGGTAAGTTCAGAAATTTTATTGACAGAGTGCCAAGCTTCAAAAATTTTCTGTTTAATTTCTTTCCAGACGATGAAATACCAGAAAGGAAAAACCTTCCCGAAGGACAAAATATATCTAAGTCTTTTGGAATTCAAGCGAAAGGTTACTACTTCTCTTTTACTTTACGGGCTGAATGCTGAGATAGGCCGCAAAGGAGATGCTCCAGAAGCAAGATTAATGAAAGAGATTCCACTTTCGGCAGAGCCCGGTGCCAAAAGAAGGAAAGATAGACTATGAGCGTGCCAGATGAAATACGCTTCAGTCAGGTCGGAATCCATCATCCTATTTTCGTTGAGAATAGAGGACGATGCGAATGGTGCCAAGCCACGACCGAGAGAAGACCCAATGGTCATACGAAGGAATTTCGACCATTCTCTTAGTGCAGTATAAGCACAATTTTTCTTTGTCTGTCCAAGAAAAGAAACTGCTTTTTGGAATTTCACGATGATCGGATACTCGATCCAACAAAGGCTGCTCCTGAAACGGTACTTGCTGTCGATCCTGAAGAAGAGATCGCAGTCCAAACCGTCGAAACTGATCATTTGGGAATTTATCCTTCATCTGATTCCTCTGATGATTCTGATTTTGACTTGCTTGATAATGATGTAAATGATGGTGTCTTTTTGGATGAAGACGAATGGCTTAAATAAACTGTTTTATGTTGTAACAATTTGTTATTTTACTGAGTTTGGGGATCTGAATGAGCGGTCACCGGCACGGGCGAAAGCCTGGATTGATATCAACTGAAATAGTAATGGTCGAAAGAAATGGATTCGAAGCGGATGTTGGATGTAGCTGTTTGGAATAAGCGAAAATAAACCAGAAGTGTTCGGTTCAGTAGTTTTTTCCTTCGTGGAAAAGCTCCTTTCCTTCCGCCGTTTCAAATGGATTCATTTTGATTCCGTTTTTGGCCAAGAAAAATGAGAAAGAGAAAAGACGAAGAATTTCCGAAGTGTAAGATCATTTTTTTCATATTTCGCGTTCTACTCGCTGAAACCCCTAAGACTTTTAGTGCGAGCCGTCTGACGGGACAATTTTTTTTTAGTGGCTGCTGTGTGTAACCGTCGGGACATTTTTTTTTTGTCCCGGCGGACGGCAGTCGCTTGGAAATTTGGCCGTTTTTCGGTGACTGAAGTGCCGGTCGGAACTTTCCTGACGGGACAAAAAACAAAAAAGCAAAAAAAAGTACAGTAAAAAAAGGAATTTTTTATTTCTTTTTAATTGAGTGGTTTGAGACGTCCTCAGTAATCTGTACTTTTAATTTCAGTCAAGCACGGCCAAAATAACTTTGGCGTCGAAAAAGGGTTAAGCACGCCGAATGGAGTCCGTACTCTTTTTTGTTAATGTTCCAATCTTTAAGGCACAGTTTTAACAAATAGGGCCAACTTCTGTGATGCATACAATCAAATATAAGGTTTTCCCCAAAGTGAAAAAGGTAATGCTTTTATTTAAAGGGCACACACCCTTTACTCCTGTACTAGGGTCACCACTCGGAAAATTTTCAATCGCATCCTGTGACTGATAATCAAGTGATTGCTTTGTTCTAAGTACGACGTTGTCTGTCGTTCCATAATCATATATTTCATTTCTACTGATGTGGCATACACAACAAAACATTTTAGCTGCTGGACTCATTAAACCACCAACTTCGTGTGCTCCCTTTGTGTCAATGTGTGCTGTCAAATAAAATCCCTTCATCGGATACCAAAATTAAAAGTGCGAATTCTTCAATTACAAAATCAAACCCTCTGTTCTTTCAAATCTGTAGTTTTCACTAGTGCAAAAGTAAATAGTATTTTTAGGCAATAATTTCAAGTGGTGGGATGTTAAGTATAACATAACAGAAGTTGCCCACTTCGTGAATCTTACCTTTACTGCCCAAGACATTCGTCATCTCCACGCCATAAAAAATAAATCGTTAGAAAAAAGACCTATCAAGGTTTTTCGCACACCAAAAAATTGTAATGTTTTTTTTTACTTGCTTTGAAACAAAATTTATATCTCTATTTCTCACATGATCTTCAATGAAAATTTCCTCTGGATTATAATAATTGACCGAAAAAAGTTTTTCTTTTGTGCGTTGAAAATAGTTTTTCGCAATCACATTAACTTTTTTGCAGTGGTCGTTTTCCTTAAAAAAAATCAACCTTGATGTAAAAATAATTAATTGCTAATTCACCGACGTTAAACTGAGCTTACAATTTTAGCATTATTATACCTAGAGTTAAGAGTGGGAAATTTCGAGATTTCTTCAGGGTCAGCAACAAAACACCCGTTGAGTAAGTCAATATCCTCAAGTTTTCAACATTTGCGTATACATATTCTAAATCACAATTCACAGAATCATCTTCCAATATATTTGATTTTTTCTCACAAACAGACAAATGATAGCGAAAAATTTGCAAACATTTAACTTTTTTTTGCAGCTAATTTGACTACAAAAAATGTCACAATTTATTTCTTTATTACTAGTTATAATATCATGCTGTTGGCTAAAATGCCGTGTTAGTGCTGTGTAAGAAGCAGAGATAATTTGAGCACAACTGAAACACATTAAATCCCTATTACGCTGTTCTACACGAGGCATGGTGCGTTTCGGCGAGTTAAACTATTTTACATAACTGACAACTGACAAAAATTCACAAGACTTTCTCCAAAAAAGGTGGA
Source organism: Daphnia pulicaria (assembly GCF_021234035.1). NCBI lineage: Eukaryota > Metazoa > Arthropoda > Branchiopoda > Diplostraca > Daphniidae > Daphnia > Daphnia pulicaria. The sequence goes on from NC_060913.1 coordinate 33,949,277, forward strand.
AAAATAGTTCTGAAAATGAAAAGTTGTAAACACTAGTAGAAGATGATAAAAGAAATGCAGTTGGATTAAACTTCTTTGAAGCAACAATGAGAGCAACCAATATGAGGACTTCCACAAAGTCGCACGATTTGAGTCACTGTAGCAGACGACACCCGTTGTTGGTGTCCACTAAACATTCCAAAACACTTCAGGTGGTTAAATTGGTTATTCGGTTTAATAAATCAACAGAAAACAAGATTCCTTCGGTAATATCCTTCGGTAATTTTTTTAAACGTTAAAGAGACAGAAAATAAAGGTTATGGTAGATTAATGCATACTATAACGTTTGGAAAATTCTGTTTCCCTTTATTCTCTTTCATAATTGTTTCTTTATAACTAATTGACTAATAATCTGTTAATATTATGAGTGGTGCGACTAAGGTGTGGCGGAGGCTTCACCCCTCCACCCCACGTCGCACTTCATGTTTAGATTAAGTTTTAGCAACATTTATTACTATAGTAACATGGAATTGGAAAAATTATTAGTTACATATTAACTATAAAGAAATGGATGTGCTCTTATAGCAGTTAGATTAAACCACCGCTGAAAAAATCTTAATTCAGGCATATAACCTAAGTGTTTTACGACCGGTTCCAAAATCGATACCGATGGTAGCGTCGCTAGCGATATTACCATAGCTTTACTTCGTCTTTCGTTACATTGTTTGCTGTACACAACAACCTGACCACGCTTTCCCTTAAATCTAGTTTCAATGTTGGTCTAATGGTTAGCAACTCGGGCTGGTACTCGTATGGTTCGGATTTCGAATCTCGTTCAAGCCATTTAGGAAATTTAAATTCGTAACTTTTAAAAAATTACACTTAAAAAACTTTCGAAGGTAAATGGAAGTGGAAGATAGGTGGTAACTCTTCACGACCACCAAAAGATCTTGATGACTGTGAAGAGGACAATGGAAGAAGAGAGAGTTGACCCAGAGCTTCAAAATGAGTATGATCAAACATTTTTAAAATGTTCCTCAACTTCTTGGTTGATGACTAACCGTTAAAAAAAGGGGAATAGAAATTTTACTTGATCAAAAAATTTATTAAAATCAAGATCATCATTTATTAAAAACAGTTAACAAAAAGAGGCAATAATAAGAACAATAAAGACGAAATCGAACAAGAACAATAAAAATCAAATCAAATATCATCAAAATATCAATATCATATCATCAAAACTTGTCTTGCTAGGGAAGATTCAAACTTTTTTTCGTTTTGTTAACACTGCTGAGCACTCACTGCACTGACAGTTGGAAGGTTAAGCAAACGAAAGCGAATTCACTGCCTAGGATTCGGCACCAGCTAGGTAACAAGTACGCAAATTAAATTTTTAAAACAGTAATGAAAACAAATGAAACCCCGTTACGACATGTATCAAATTTTGACAGAATTTATGTACAAAATTTGGTGACGATTGGTCATTCAGGGAAGAAACGTAAAAAGGATAACTAAATGGACATTAAACCCTCTGAATTTCACTACTAGCTACCACTACCCTACCCCCTATACCCCACACCCTATATTGTTAAGGACCTTCGTATATAAATATACCTCAGGGATAAACAAATAATGCCAATATTTAATTGCTAGTTGTTTCATCTTAATAAGTGCTATTTAAGAAATTAAAAATAAACTGTTCTAAAAATTTATTCACTATCATACCCTGGAAAAATCACCCCTCCATTTTCATGACCTTGGTCATTTCCGTTCGAAATGTGGGAATGAATACGAATGCATACTAATGAACAATCGTTTTCATCACGTGATTGATGGGATAAATCCCGGGTGTAGCGGTAGGAATAATCACAATAGAATTTTAGAGTGTGCTAAGGTGGTTTTGAACTCTCAGAATATTTGTACACCCTGGTATTCCCAGGCCTCCATGGCCACAATCTTCTTGCCTTTCATCTCGTAGAGTCTATCAGAATCTTTCAGAATCTCTCGAATTTCTCTAGAATCTAAAATATTCTTCCACCCAAATTTTGAGTTGAAACTCCCAAAATTATCAAATGGCTCTCGCATTGGTGAGGTACTCCACTTGTTTTTCGTGTGGCGGAAGGCGTCTTGAACCACACCAAATTCCTACTTTCTCTGTCACACTTGTTAATTGCAGGTTAAGTTTAGGAACAATTTTTTACTGTGTTATTTCCTAAGAATAAAATTCAACGTTGAATCGAAGCCCCCTCCACAAAAAAGTCGCACCTGTAGGGGAGATCGGCATGGATGGCGCTTTTTAATTTTTTAGCCCCCATTTCAATATTTCTCAAAAATTTTATCCTCGCTAGGCTTTAAAATATTAGCTATAAAAGGAGTATTTTTATTTTATGATTAATTGTTTTTGTTTAAAACCAAAAGCGTTTCGAAAATGAAGAGGAGTGGTTCTAGTCACGGGGTAAATTACTCATATAAACGGGGTTGAATGACCCAAGTTATTCTAATGGGCTAAGAACACTTGGCGATGGCGTCATAAACTTTTCGACACTTTTTTCATCTCATCTCTAACGCAGCAAGAAAATTTTTTCAACCAATAAATCAATAAAAATTAATAATTTTTTTTCTGAAAGAAGAAATATTTTTCCTTTAGAAACTTATTTTTACTAAATTTTTAGTTAACTTGGGAAGTCTACGAAAGAAAAAATAAAATAAAATGGACGATACGATTTAAGGGCCAAAAAATTATTTTATTTTTTGTTCCCTCATACTTGGGCTATTTCAGATTTTTTTAAAGATTAGTAAAGACCATAGCATGTAATTTTTGAAATGCAATTCCTCCGTTGCAAAAGGGCGAAAAAAGGTGGGTGACAACTTACACTATACTTGTTCAGCTCTCCCCTATCGAATATAAATTATATAATCGAATGGGTTAAGTAAAAAGAGAAAGGCTGCGATGCCTTGGTTCCCTTTTCCAAAATTTTAAACCCCCCAAACCCCCAATTTTGGCCTCTTTGAGTGGTGGACACAGTGTTAAAAATGACCTCTTGACTAGTCTTGACTTGTTTGTTAATTGAGAAAATGTTTATGTTTTATTTTTGACGGCAGATGGCGGTTATGGCAATGACAGGCTGTGACGTGACATTTCTTTTCTTGAACCTCCCTCCATCTCCCAACCTCCCCGTCACAAAAGTAAAGGCACCCCTCCCCCTCAGAGTGAGACGTAATTGTAATTTATGGACATCCCGTCGTTCGAAAGATGTTTAAGAGGAGAGTAGTAACTGGTTTCCAACCGACCAGTTAGGGTGTAGAAATTTAGAAAAAGCATTTACAAAGGTTTGATGATTTTTATTATATAGAAACACTTAATGTTTTCGCTATTTTAAGGTTTTTTTAGTGGAAATATTTTGTTTCACAATTATTTTTTTCCCTTATTTTTTCGTGCTTTTTGACTAAAATTATAGAGGTGTGCGAATCGAGTTGACAACCCCCCGCAAAACAAAGGAATTTTTTAGTAGGGATATCTCGTTTCAGTATGGGCGAATTTAAGTGACCAGATTAAGAGAGACTGGTGGAATAGGTAGCTGGGTAAGTTGGTACCCGCCGTTTTTCGTCCTCTTGGGATAAAAGGATTACATTTTTTAAAATAAATAGTAATGATCTTAAATAATGCGCATCTTAAAAAAAATCTGAAATAGTCCTGGTAGTAAAGGAACAACAAATAAAAGTTTTTTTTTACCCTGAAATCGTGTCGTCCATTTTGTTTTCTCTTTTCTTTTGTGAATTCCCCTATTTAAATAAAAATCAAGTAAAAATTTATCGTATTTGCTCGGTTAGAGATCCATCATGATATTCATCATTGTAGATATCGACCCGCGCCAAGTTGTCGCCCCCCCCCATAAGGGCGGAACTCAGAAGGGTGGAAATGATGGCAAAGAAAAGCACTAGAACGGTCAAAACTGTTGCAGACTTTTTGAACCTCTTCATTTTGAAGTTTTCCGTGTCGTTTAAGCATAACTCGTTCTATTGTTACACCTTTTAAAGAACCCTAATTTACAAATATCTCTACGGAGCGTCCCCAAATATTGGGCTTGTAAAAAAACCTACCCATCCCGTGATAGGAAAAATTAACAAAAAAAGCTGAATTCTTACCACAATGTCTACGGAAAAAAACATTCGTCCGTCATTCGTACGAAAATTGGATTTTTGGGAACGCCGAGAAAAATACTTTTTCCCATAGGGTTCTCTGGCACGGTCCAAAACTTTAGGTAGTTACTGTGAGTAGGAAATAATAAGTAGGGAGCCACTGTTGCGTCAACATTGAGAGAAAAAAACAGGTAAGAAGTGTATAGTTTTTTTATTTATTAAAAAGTTATTTTATATTAATAATACTTAGCTATGATCTATTTTTTCAGTAGAAAGGACCAAAAAGGAGTTCTAGCATGGGTTCTGCAACTCAAATTTGCCAGAATAAATTGATAGAAAAAGGAAAGAGCGAGATAACAAAAAATTGAAACAGGAAACTTGTGGATTACAAGTAAGCCAGAGTTAAAAAATCGAAAGGGGATTGGTAATAAAAGGGAGAGAAAGGAAGCACAAATCGAAAGGTGTTCGGGTTCATTGCTAGCTAAAGCACAATAAATATCCCACTTTCTTCCACTAATAACATCACTAATTATACTAGAACCGATCGAAAGATTCTTTTCCCAACTGTTAAGAAAACTAAACGTTACATAAATGATTATAAATCAATTGGCTGCCTATTGATAATATTCGGTTTCCGAAGTGAATGGAGTCAATACAATACTCGTAAACTGTATCGTCAGCATGATGAAACATTTGTAGAGCGCAGCTTCGTATATACTCCTCTGCAGCAGGTAGTAATGAATCCCATATCAAAACTCGAGTTCCCCTATAAATGACGTAATTAAAAATGCAACACTTAATTGGAATTTACAATTCAAATTGTGTACATTGGTAAAAATATTTTTTTTTCCTTTGGAATGGTACCGGTGATAATGATAATAGGTGAAAAACCACACTAGTAAATTATTTTATAATTTCGCTTTTAAATGTAATAAAAATCACTTTTCGGTAAAATTTTATACAATTTTTGCTTTTCGATTGGGACGAAATAAAAGTATAAATTTTCGGAAAGGACGTTCCGAAAACGTATTTCGTTTTGGTAGCTTTGTAAAATAATTTTTTAAAAATTAAACTTATTTTTCAGTAAAAAATAAGGCACTTATGGTTTAGTTAATTAAAATATACACGATTTCAAGCACAGAAATGTACAGTACCCACGACAGGTATTTGATCACCCCCGTCGAAAAATGGTGTTTACCCGATGACTTAGGGTGTCTCGCGTGGAATTTTTTTTTAGTAGACTCAACCTAACTTAGTTCTTTTATCGGAAAGATGATTTACTACTCTTCATTTTTCAAAATCTTTTTAATTTTCAAAAAGTGTTAGGGTTCTATAGGGAAATGTATCCTTTTAAAATATTGAAGCCCCCGCAAAATATGTCACATGGCCTTTCCCTACCGGCAGCAAAGCCTTAGGGAATGCTGGAATGCCTTGGGTGGCAAATCAGGAGGAAATCCTTTGTTGGAGAATGCTCCCCTTTTTCGCAATATTCCTGTGTATCAAGTTCCATTTGTATCGATATACAAGCCTTAGATATACAGGAAACAGGGAGAAAGCGAAGGAGGGGACAGAAAGGGGGGGAAAAGCACAGTACACTGCAAACGACAACGCCGAATGAAATGCCTAAAAATGGGTTGAATGGGGGGGGGTATCACGAAAATCGTAAAATCTTGGACAAATGAACGAATTTTTTTAAGTCCTTTTAGATCCTGGAAGAGGGATGAAAAGGCTAGATTTTAGTAAGTAAGTAAGTAAGTATTAGATTTATATAGAGTTGTCTAACATCAGAAGTTGCCAGTTCGATGAAATTGTGAAAAATCAATTTGACACGAACCAGTAACAGTTCTTGCATGGCAGCTTACGGAGTTTCATGTTTCATCATTTTTTTCTGCAAGCCGAATATGAAACTAAAAGCTATGTTGTCAGAGAGAAAACATTAGGTTATCGTGAGATTTCACTAATCCCGATTAACTAGAGAATGAAAAATATAAAACCTCGACATTATTCCGTTGAAATTGCCTTGCGATTCTGAACAGAATAAACCTATTCCGGATTTTTAGAGTCACTTTCCGGATTGAGATCTGAAAGCTATCTCCTTTTCCGAGTTGATAAGTTATTGAAGTTCTACTGTCAGTGGGGTTCTACATTCAAATACCAATATATATTTTTTAATAAATTTTAAAACAATGGTATTCTTTTGTCATTGAGTTCTTCTTTCTTTGGAGTTCAACTGTCAGCAACCCAACCGTGTGGTTAAAGCGATGAATTGTCACATTGTAGGTTATTGGTTCGAATCCTGATTTTATTTTTCGGAAGATATGAATTTCGGTACGTTTTGATACCGAATATTTTATACCAATTATCGTTATATGCTACCTCTAAAAATTAAACAGTGTAAATTCTAATAGTTCTGACAGAACCAATATTTGGTAGCGTTTCTAACCGGAAAACCATAGAATTTTTTAACAGTGTATGATGAACATTTATTTATTTAGCCAAGAGTCCAAAGATAAACAAACTAACGGAATTAATATAACGATTTTAAGACTTTAAAACAATTTCATTTTAAATTCTCAAACGCAAACAACTATTTAAAAAAATAAGTACGCGTTATTAATCAGAAAAACGGATGTGCCAACTAACCAATATAACAACTAGCCCCACTCAGACGTTTGCTATTTAGACTATCGATTTTTTTATCGTTATTTAAATTAACCGTTTTCCAACTAGATTTTTGTTTATGCAAAATCAAACTGACAGTAATAAATACGCCTAAAATTCGTATAACATTCGCGAAAATGTTAAATTAGTTACCTATGTCTCAGAAAATCTCTTTTGAGATATAATCTAAAACTTTTTTTATAAATATTAAATAGTCTACAGGTAATGCATAAAAATTACATTTGAAATATAATAAATGAGAATGCAATACTTGAATACGCGCCGAACGATGTTATTGTAATCCTGGATCTTTTTTATATGAATTTTTTCATTATATGAATATAAAGATATTGGAGCCAATAGATCCGTAGAAGGTGTTTGCAGCATCCAAATTATCTGTTTTTGAGGATGAACTCTTAAATAGTTAAGAATAGCTGGAAGTAAATCCAGTTCCAAATTTTCCAAGAACGACCGATGATTTAAGTTATATAGTTCCTTTAACATGTTGTGAACTGTGGATCCTGTTTGATTGACCAAAAACTAGATCAGAAAAATGGAAATAATATCATATACAGTATGGTTCAAAAATATCCGAACAGCGATTTTATTTTTAAAAGCCACCTTCCCACATTGCGGGAAAATATGTTTAATTTTTAGCCCAATTTTGGTGGGCTAAGAACAAAGCGAAAGGTGGGAAGAAAGAAAAAGGAGTAATAGGCTCGTTAAGCCAATGGCCATATCCTTGCCAAAAAATTATGAAACCAGACAGGCTGTAAGGAAATTGGGTAAGGAATTTGGGAAGGTGTAGCTTAGGAAGCTCACTTTACCTCTAATTGTTGTTCATTCTGATGTGAAATTTAAAGAGAAAAACAACATTCTTAATAGTTCAATATTCGTCCAGTAGATGTTTTTTAATTAAAATCGTGTTCGAAATTTTTTGAACGGTACTGTACCATGTTACAAGTAAAGATAATGTAATTGTTGGAGAATTTATTTTAGAGTTACGGTCTTTTTTCGGACCTGGGACGGAATAACCCCTGTACGGATCAGCCCCAAGCTCCATTAAAAAGTATATTTCTTTAAAAAATATCATAATTTTTTTTATTTTCCCAATCTGCAAACACTTTTTTTGCATTCAATGCAAAAAACTGTATCACTTATTGGATGTTGTCCTTATTTACGATTATTTTTTTATTTACTACGCATTCTTGGGAACACCTTAACTTCGACATATTAACAAAAGGTAGATTTTTTTGGAACTTCACGAAGATCATTTGTTTCAATCGTTCTTTGCCAAACTTGAAGTACATACTTTGGTAATTACCTAAGAAAATAAAATCAGGGGTTTGATAATCTTCTGAATCTCCCCACAAATTAAAAATCGAAATTAATTTGCCATTAATTATCGCATGCCATTGGAAAGATACTAAAAGATCGTTTAGTATTTCGCTGCGTACGTAATTATCCTTCTGGTAGCGAACAGTTCTGTCGTCGTCTGATATCTTTATGCTCGATATTCTGTCGTAATCTGGAATAAACTGATTAAATAAGAGTGAAATAAATTTTTTGGACTGAAAAAATGACGCGACTTTTTAGGATACTAAGGAAAGGGGTTGTCATTTGTCGATTCCATTAGCCAAGAATTCCTAAACTATATCTTCCATCAAGTCTAATTAAAATGACATAGAGCAGTTTGCCTGCTCAAGAAACTTACAGGCATGACTGTATAGTTAGTTAAAACAAACAAAGCTAATTTATAGTCTTTTAGACTTTTTAATTAAATTTCTATCAGATGTTTTCATTAAAAGTGCTCAAAGGGCACTTAATTAAAATGTCGATTGACAGAATTTTTCCTTGATAGAGAAAAAAGAGAGTTAAGATAGATAGTTGGTGTACAACGACACAGAAAATCTACGCGCGCCACAGAAAGAGCGCTTGTGTGTCCGCGACAAAAGAAAAGTTGCGCGACCCCAGTGGGAAAAAGTCAAACTGGATTTTCTGTGTTGTTGTACACCAACTATCTACTCCGTGAATGAAATGAGAAAATTTTCCGAACAAATAAAATAGAGAAGGGGTTAATGAATCACGATATTTTGATGCTCTAACAATAAAATGCCCAATAGGCAATTTAAAAAAAAATCCCAGGCCCAAAATCTCAATCTGGACAAGAGATATGCCGCCAGAAAAATCCCTGCCGCCATAAGAAAAGCATGGAGGAAAAAAAAATTATAATACTAAGGGAAAGTCGTGTACAGCCTCGGTGGAAGCATGTACAGCCCTGATTTTTTTAAAGAATACATTATCAAGCAATGTATTTGTAAACAAAATTTAAAAAAATCTAGCCCCATTACTTGTCTCGCAATTCAGCGAGACTGATACACGGCGGCTTATGGGTTTTTGACGATTTTCTAATACTTGTGGTGCCTACTGTATATAAGATATAAAGATGAGCATCTTAGCTTCCTTTTCGTTCAATCAGCGGGAAAAAATTCCAGAGAGGTTCGTGTCAAATGAAGTTTAAATTAAGTGCTCTTTGAGCACTGATAATGAAAATATCTCAGGAAAATGTTATGAAAAGTTTGTTTCGATAAATGAACGTTGTTACTATGAGCTAACTACATAACTCTAGCTAGTTGTTAAGTGAACACGCAACAACACGGGTCGATAAATTAACTATTACTTACTATAAACTAACTATATAACTCTAGCTAGTTTTATATACCTCTAGCAATCACTTCTTAGTAGTAGATGTTGATGCTTATCGACTAGTCAATACCCGTTGACTAGCAAACTCTTCATAGACACAAAAAAGGATTTAAAAAAAACATGTTTGTTGTAACATATGTGATACTTATCATGTACTCGATAAGCATTATCATATACTAATACCAAAAAAGTTGCTCCGCAATTCGAAGCAACTTTTGAACTAGTCCTCTGCGACCATGGTGTGCGGAGACTATCGATTTACAATCCAGATTGGGAGGGGGGTTACAAATGAGAAATCGAACAAATATCCATATACTAGAAACTTGAGCCCGGTCGAGACCGAGGAACTTAGGTCTAGCTTAAATTTGAACTCATTAGCTTTCACCCCTTTTAAAGCAAATGAACGTAAGTGAACGTGATTGCCGAACTTAAAGAACAAAAACGATGGATGTAACTTTCACGAATAAAACGATCAGCAATTTTCACTTGTGATCCTAATTTCTATAGTAAACATAAAAGTAAATTTCGCGTTAAAAATAATTACATCAATTTCTTAATTGTAATTATGTCGGGACTTGATCTGAAGGGAAGCGGTACCCGCGACAGAAGTTTTTCCCGTGTAAAAAGTCCCCTTGAGCCAATGGTGTCGGGGTAAAAAAATACAATCTTGCTTGACAACGTTTCCTATGCTGCCTACGCTGACTGCGCTTTGTGGATGTTGAGGGACCGGTCTCTTCTGTTCTTAACATTACAGCTGTATATGCCTGACCAATCATGAAAAGAGAATGTTCTTTCAAGATTCCAAAGCGCAATCAATCGTTCCTTCACATCCTCAAATGTCAAAACTACAAAAAATTTGTGTTGTAGAAATCTAAGGAAAAAGCACATTCTCTTAATAACATAATTTTTGAAATGCCAATTTGAATTTGGTGTGATTTTAAAGTATCGATATAGGGCGCGATAATCGGTAATGAAGCTGTGTTGTGAGTGTGTAACTTGTTCTTTTGCACCCAGTACTCACCCTTCTTTTTGCAACGGCGCGGAAATTTACCCATTGTCTTTTCACCCTTTCCCTTTTGCAGCAACCCTCTTCTTTGACCACCAGCCAGGAGGGTGAAAACCTGCGGCGGTTTTCACCCTCTTGAAGGGCGACTGGACTGACCAATCACAACGTACGCATTGGGACAGACACAGGCTCCTCTCCCAAAAGCTTGTTCTTTTATTATATTTATGGATAATAATAAAAGAACAAGCTTTTTGGGGAGGAGCCTGTGTCTGTCACGAACATTTTGAGGAGGAGCTTATTCATGTCACGGACATTTGGGGGAGGAGCTTATTCATATCAAAATGCGCACCCGCTGTGACTGGTCAGTCGCAAATCACCACCAGATGTCTATTGGATAGCCGTGATGACGCAATCTTCACGCAAGGTACTGACTAGGCAGATTTCCCACAATAAAATCTTTTATGGGCAGATCGTGCTATTAAGCTACAGAAAAGCGAATAGCAAAACAGTCCGACTTTACGCTAGACCAAAGTTCCCCGGTCTTGACCGGGCTCAGGTTACTCGTATATGGATAATTAAAGAACAAGCTTTTGGGGGAGGAGCCTGTGTCTGTCACGAACATTTGGGGGGGGGGGAGGAGCTTATTCATGTCATGAACATTTTGGACGAGTAGCTTTTTCATGTCACAATGCGAACACGCTGTGATTGGTCAGTCGAATCGCTGCCCAAACATGCCCAAACAAATCACCACCAGATGTTTATAGCGTCGCCGTGATGACGCAATCTTTGATGTCCCAACCATGACGCAACAACCAGATTTGCATCACCACCAGATGTCTATAGCATCGCCGTGATGACGCAATCTTCAAGTAAGGTAGGGAATCTACTGACTCGGCAGATTTTCCACGATAAAATCTATTATGGGCAGATCGTGCTATTAAGTTACAGAAAAGCGAATAGCAAAACAGTCGAACATTACGCTAGACCAAAGTTCCCCGGATTCGACCGGGGCTCAGGTTACTCGTTTCATAATAATAATAAAAAGTATTTCAACCTCAACTTCTATTACAATTTTTTTTTTAAATTCCGGAATTTCGGCTAACCGGCCTAGACGATTACGAATGTACCAATCGACGTAGATACATTTTCTGAATGCTCTAAGGAAGATTTTCAGAAAAATAAATAAAAAAATTAAAGTGGCCGACAGAATGTTAAAACGTTTTAAAGCAATTTCAATGCTAATATTTTGGAAATTTTGAGATTTAATTTTTTTATCTAAATGAAATCATTTTTATCAGATAATTTCTGTTATTATCACGGTACACTATTGAACAGTGAATTATTTGTTTGTTTGGTAAATTACTGATTTATCATTCATATTTTTGCATCACACTAACCGAAATAAAATTCCTGAATTGGTTGCGCATGATAGAATCGCCGATGAAAGTGATGTTAACAGGACGGTTTCCTTTGATGAATAATGAATCCAGACAATGAACCACATTCCGAAAATTATATCGTATTAATTGGCGTTTACTAGATTTGTTATCTAGGTTGTAATTCAATGCTTTATTACTGCCATATTTATTTTTCTCATCTTCTCTCCGTTTATGGATTATTTCGTGGTCTTTGTTACTGAAATAACGACGATCAAGAAAACCATTTGTATCGTATGACTCAGAAGTCTTAAAATATTCATTTAGGGGATATCCTGATTGTGGTAGGTTAATTGTCGAAGTGGAAACGAAATATGACTGGAAAATGCAGCTAAATGTATATGCTATCGCGGCAACAAAAAACATTTTTAGTTCAGATGAAAAAATACCTAGATAATAAATTCAAAAAAATACTTAACATTCTGTTCAAACTTATAACAAAAAATCGCTTTTACCATTAGAATTACCCGGTAGTGTAGATTTACTCAAGAAAAACCACAGGTAGCGACATTGCGTCAAGAGTTTAAGAATAAAAGGTGTGAGTCTATAACGAGAAACTAATGTTATATACTTTTAACAACGAGTAAACCACTCAAGGAGGGCGGATTGAGTAGTATTTAGTATTTTCAATTTTTAGGAAACGACAAATAGAAATCGCAGCCAGTCAACGAGTAAAAAATTTTATTCTGAATTTTATGGAAAATCGAATGGTGAAATCCGCAATTTTCTAATAAACTATTATAGTTTTTTTGGTTATTTAAAAGCAACTATGGAGGTTAACCGGAAATTGTAGTGGTTTTCGGTTTTTTTACACCAGTTATCGGTCAGACCAGACGGTTAAAAAACATGATCAAAGATTCCCCTACCCTCTTTATAGACATCTCGCCCGTTTTTTATCTGAGCTTTATTAGCAGAGATATTCATGATTAAAAATCTTAGAAATTTTGTTACGATTTTCGACTTCATCCCACTTTTTCCTGATACCCAGCAAGTAGCCGAAATTGAAAAGGCATATGAAAATGCTTCTCCCGGCTATTAATAATTATTTTCAATACTAATAATATCAAAAAAATTATACTATAAAATATTAAATTACTTAGTATTATATCAACACTAACCTATTTAGAATTGTTTCAGCATTAAACTAAATAACCGGGAGAAAAATTTCCCTTACTATACCTTTGCCTTGCTTTTTCAATCTAACTTACTTTTTCTTAACTACAAATTTCAATTTGTTTTTTGTAGCTAATTTTTCCCTCGTTTTGTTAAGCCCAGCGAGGTTTTAGGATACTAAAAATTGTAGACACTGGAGACCAAAAACAAAAAAGTAAGCCGACTAGTAACACTCTTCCCTTATTAATAAAAAAAATTGGGGGGGGGGGCAAATCCTACTTAAAGAATAAACATACTTTAAAAATACTTTACTTACTTAACTTTCTATCGTATCTAATCGATGATAAATATTACTAGATGCCTACTGGCTAAACCTTCAAGTAGAAGTCTGCAAAACCAAACAAAATAAGATACAGTGGTGCATCCCTTTGAGCTTTATGATGTGGAGTGGCATTGTTGGGTGTCATGAGTGGCAGTCTAAGTAAATCTTGAAAAAGTTGGAATCCTATATTGAAGTAAAAAGATTTTTGGAGTGAAGGAACGTTTCAGAGATTGATGAAAGTTGTAAAAATCGGTGGTAATTGTTCACGATAAATAAAATGGCCGAGATTTATATTGATTGGAAGAGGGAAGAAAACAGAGATAAATCAAAGTTTCGGTTAAAGTTTATTTTAGCCGACTAGATTTACTTAATTAATTACTTAATTCTTACTTAATTATTACTTAATTAAGTACTTTTTACTTTATTTTCACTTCACTTTTACTTTACTCTTACTTAATTAAGAGAAATGTTTTGACACAACCGTTCTTTTCTCTACCGTTTAGCAGACTAGCTTACTGGCAATATTATTTAAAAAACATTGTTGCCATAATTTCCTATTTAATACGTTTATTTTAAATCTTTGTTATTATTTTTTTTTCAAGTCATAGTACGAAAGCAGTATTGTTTAGCGCAGTGGAAGAGCACTGGTGAACGAATTCTTTAGGCTGTGGTTCAAATCCAGTCTCTAATTTGTTTTACAGATATATATTTTAGTAAAGTATAGTCGAGTTTGATGTTTATACTTTATTTTTTTAAAGAAGATAGTTTAGTTTAGTTACTTAATGATTAGCTAAGTAATCTCTTACTATTCTAAAAATAGTATTTATAAATTTATTCACTTTGTTACATTTAGTAACATTGGTACACTTTGTTACATTGGTAGCATACTAGCATACGAACTCCATGGGTTATGGTTCAAATCCAGCAGTAGCCACCCCAAAATCAGCTAAGTACGGGGTTGATTGTATATATCAAAATCAATAACAAATAACACATGAACCTAATAATACAAAAACACTGTAATTTACTTCATAACTTAACTTTTCATTTATTTTACTTTAAAGTAAATTAAAGTGAAGCAATAAAGTAAAGTACAGTTTACTTTATTTTTCTATTAAATAAACATGTTTCATGTTCAGTTGTTATGTAAACTTACTTACTTAACTTTACTATGAAAAGTTACTTAACTTGGGGGCGTATTATGCTACGTTATCTCAGAATTTATTTAACCATTGGTTAAAATTGTTCGATGTCTGTTAGATTTTCACTTAGAACTTCAAAGGAAGTGCATATAGTTGGATAAATAAAAAAAGGGGGGGGTCTCCCCCCTTCCCACAACAAAACATTTTTACTGTGATTCATTGCCAAGTACATTGATAAAAATCAACTGTCACATTTAAGTTTAATTTCAAATATTGCGTGGAAAACTTATCATATTGAATTTTAAAATTGAAAGTATAATGGCTTAAAATGTGATATATGCAACGTCTGAGAATTTCTGTAGCAGACGACATTAGTGGCGGTGGTAGTAAAACATCTCACAGAAATTTGACAGGTGTAATTTGATCAGGCTTTTTATAGCTATTAGGACTCAGTAGTGTATTACGGATTGTTTGTGCAAAATCAAAACGCGTCATCTCAACTGCAGAATTTAAGATTTTTTTAAATATGCAGTAAGAATTTTTAAAAATATTAACTTACTTTATTTAATTATGGTTAAGTAACCAAGCGGGAATGAGCCCGAGCGTAGTGAAGAAATACGAGGTTTTTGTGTTGGTAAAGCAATTCAAAATAAAGTATACTAGCTATGTACTTTGTCTATTTTCCTTTTCGCATCTTTTCATTACGGGAAAAAGAATTAAGACATAGGCAATCAAACATTTTCTAGACACCATGTCTTCTTTTGGTTGACATCGTTTTGGAACAGAATACGAGACAAAATTTTCTAGATGTATCTAGACATATGTCTCTTTTTATCGGACAGTATTTTGTAGAGAATAGGGGAGAGTGGCGTGATCTGGGGTTTGAGTTGGTTGGCTCAATTGATTTCTTATTGGGTTGGAATTGGAATACAATATTTAAAAAATTTGGAAATGTATATTTTAAAAATACGCATCTTAAAACAAAGTTTCATGGTATTACGACGAACAGTTCAGGAATAAAAAATTAAATAAATTTTCCGTCTTGAAATTGGCGTCCTACCTTAAATTTCGATCAATTTCGGATTTCCCGATAACTTTAAAATTATTAATAAATCTGGAAGACGTGATGAAGATATTATACCTTGTCTTAAAGACCCTTTCGTTCGGGGAAAATTGTCCTGTTTTTAGTCTACTACCATATTTATTTAACCGCATTTAATTTATTTTCTGTTGGTGAGTTGAATTATTTGGTTATTTTTATTTATTATTTTGAGTTTTAACTGTCCAAATTCTTGCACTTCTCGATTTCTTCGTAATAAATCCAGGGGCCAAGAGCCACCACCGATATGAACAACCGAAAACTGATATTGGATCAGTTTCCCCAAAATTATTTACTTTTAAATCTTAAATATTTAACCTAGATATAATTTGATCTGTTTAAGAAAACATTTCTAAAGGGTTGAATTATTCTCCTTTTTTAAGACTTCGTGGAACTTAATGCGTTAAAAAAGGGAATGAGAGATAAAAGAAAAAATTGCTCCAGTTTCCCCACTCTCCCCTAATACATTTGCAATTTTCCTACTTTAAATAATTTTCTCTGTTACTTAGTGCGGTTATGCTACTTACACTTTACGTCACGCACGAAAGAAAAATGGTGAATTGAATTTGAAGTAACATAGCATCGAAATAAGCATAGAGTGGTTAGAGTTTTCCATCTTGGATGGCTATTTCCCCACATTTGGTGCAACCACAACTACAAAGCATTGGCATGTTTTGGTTTCATTCTTGTGAAGGCTGTTAAAATTCCATTCGTCTGCTCTAGGCTTCAAAGTGGGGGTTGGGGGTTCTTAATGGCTTTCATTGCCTTACATTTTTTATGATTGATTGAAAAATCTTTAAATTCCAATTTCATTATTACTTAGTATGTAAAAAATTCCCATCACGGGGCATTTTTTAAATTGATTCAAAGTAGATTATACTCTTATTATTTTTGGGTACTCGAAGACAGGGTAGGGTTTATTCGTGTATGCCTTTAATTACCTTAAGCTTAGTCAAAGTATACCCAATATCAACCTTCAAGTTCCATAGCCGAACGGGTTAACTTTTCGAGTACACAGAACTAGCCTTGAACGTAATTGAGATTTCGAGAAGGTCACTCGAATAGTTAAAAGTAGGCCTACTCAAAATTAGGTACCAAAAGGCTTTATTCGTTCAACTTAGCAAACCCCATTTTTCTCAGAGTGATTTTGTTTGAAACCACATTTCTACCAGGCATTATAATAATACAAACAGATATAAAAGAGCTCAGTTTTAACTACAACAAATTTTGATTATAATTTGCTTAATAGGACTTATGGGAAACCTCACATATGACTAACTTTTGACGCAAGAATTTCAGCACGATACTTGAAGTATAATGCATGCTGCATCCTATTTCTTAAAAGAAGCATCTCTCATGTTCATCAACAAGCAGAAACAGTAGATAATATCTACTCCTAGCTTATATTCTTGATTTGTTCAGTTCATAATTACATTTTATTAATATTAATGCAGGCAGATATTCGTCGATATCGATATTCACATTTGAGGTGCCCAAAATTTTAAATGTGATTCATCTAACAGACACCATAAAATGAGCAAATAAATTTAATACTTCATTTTTTCACAGTAAATAATTATTTTTGATTTAAACAGGCAGATACATCTGCTCAGAAACAAAATTTACACACACTTAACTGCACTTTCAAGTGTGAAAATGGAAGTTCACACTAAAAAGTGTGGGTAACCACTTAAAAATGGACTAGTCCACTTAGAGGCACACCTTAATGAAGGTGTTCCTCTCCACTTAGGGCCTAAATGTGGTTAAGTGTGGTCTAAAAATCACACTCATAAGTGGACAAAAAAGTTTGGCAATAGGATAAGAAATAACTTTGCAGTATTTGTATGTATAAGATTGGCTTTCTTCGAATATTGAACACGAGTCTCCCGCATTTAAGTAGGATTTTGTTCCACTGGACCACTTTAATTATGTATTAATTAATGCTAATTTAAATATAGTTTCACTTTTGAAAAATTTTTTAGATTGTAATTTTTTTCATTCGACCCAAGGGTTCCGGCAGTGCAGCATTGGGACATTTTTTGGAAAGTTCCCCAGCTGAAAAGGCAAAAAGGGAAGTCCTTTGGTGTTTTTGGGAAAAATGTTTCAAGAGAGGTAAAAAGAGGCAAAAGGAAAGGAAAGAAGGAGAATTATACGGGGGAGGAAAACAAAAGGAAGAAAGGGAATGTTACTTTTATACCCACTAGCGAATTAGTGCTAAGAGAGGCAGCCCTTAATCAAAACAATTTTCGGAAAACCTAGCAAGCGAGTCAGCCGTGAAAACTACCCTGTACAATCAGTCCTTCGCGTGATGACATCTAGTGGATGGAAAATTCAACTATTGAGGTATGAGATGGCGCGGCGAAGTAGGGTTGTACGAGACTGTGATAGGCGTTTTTCAACAACTACATGCGGTTGCTGAACCATTTTTTTGAACTTTCCCCAGCAAAAAGGGAAAAAAAAAGAGTTTTTGGTAATTTCCCCTAGACTTTTGGAAGTATTGTTACTTCATTATCTATTTATTTCAAAATGTTTTGGGGGCGGCACCCAAGAAAAATTACCCTCTGCACTGCAGGACCCCTTGATTCGACTGGTACGGTGCTCACTGATGCTATTTAAATTTATAAATGCTTATTTTTCACGCAATTCGTGAATATTGAATTGTATCACAATCTTTATCTATTCTCTTAATCTTTGTTAATTTTAAAATATTTTTTTTTTTAATTTTGGAAATCTATTAAAAAATTCTGTTTCTTGCAAGGTTACTCCCCTCGTCATCCCTTGGGAGTATCCCCCCTATTTAAATGTCTGTTTTCGTCTGACATTGATCGTTAAGTAGGGGCTTAAATGCCCACCTATGAGTCACGTGATAGACGAAAAAAGCCCAAGTTCTTACTCGCAAATTTCTAAAAAGGAATTTCGAGGTGGACCCTTCACTATCAATAAGCACTTGAATTGGGGAGATACTCCACTTTTTTAAAGTGTTGTCGAAGCAAGGAAGAAGCAGGCACATTGTCTGCACACTTTCGAGGGTACACACCTGACGCTAAATAAATAGAGACTAAATATAGTTGATAGAAAAGTTCTATTAATCGTCAGTATTCTGTCATATACGCGTTTAATTCTAGAACTTTTGCTAATCTAGCGTTCTTAAATTTAATTTAGGATTCCGTAAAAGGGGTGGTTAACCTTCTGCCACATTACAGTAAAATAGTTAGTGGTGTTAAGGGATGGAGTTAACTAAGGGGGTGGGGTAGAGGGTTTGGTTTAAAAAAGAAAAATGCGAATAAATAACAACCACTTTCTCTTGCGATAGGCTCACACTATCCGCCAATACAGAGTAAAAAGGCGTATTTTTTAGCACAAGGTATACAAACTTTTAGACACGGCTGTATGTTGACAAACACATTCCAGAAGTATAATGTCGATTTAAGAGAAAATAGAATGAAGACCAAAATCAATCGAAACCAGTATCCCCCGTTAAAGCTTTTTTAGATTTTCATCATGTTTTCATTGCAGAACTTTAATTTCAATATTTTTCTTCAGTCAGTATTGATAAAGATAAGAGTCTGTGTACGCATGAATACATTAAATAAAGTGCTTTTCACCTTGTGACCTCAGTGTTTTTTAGTTTTTCCGTTCCTATTCGTATTCCTATCCTATCCTATCCTATCCTATCCTATCCTATCCTATCCTATCCTATCCTATCCTATCCTATCCTATCCTATCCTATCCTATCCTATCCTATCCTATCCTATCCTATCCTATCCTATCCTATCCTATCCTATCCTATCCTATCCTATCCTATCCTATCCTATCCTATCCTATCCTATCCTATCCTATCCTATCCTATCCTATCCTATCCTATCCTATCCTATCCTATCCTATCCTATCCTATCCTATCCTATCCTATCCTATCCTATCCTATCCTATCCTATCCTATCCTATCCTATCCTATCCTATCCTATCCTATCCTATCCTATCCTATCCTATCCTATCCTATCCTATCCTATCCTATCCTATCCTATCCTATCCTATCCTATCCTATCCTATCCTATCCTATCCTATCCTATCCTATCCTATCCTATCCTATCCTATCCTATCCTATCCTATCCTATCCTATCCTATCCTATCCTATCCTATCCTATCCTATCCTATCCTATCCTATCCTATCCTATCCTATCCTATCCTATCCTATCCTATCCTATCCTATCCTATCCTATCCTATCCTATCCTATCCTATCCTATCCTATCCTATCCTATCCTATCCTATCCTATCCTATCCTATCCTATCCTATCCTATCCTATCCTATCCTATCCTATCCTATCCTATCCTATCCTATCCTATCCTATCCTATCCTATCCTATCCTATCCTATCCTATCCTATCCTATCCTATCCTATCCTATCCTATCCTATCCTATCCTATCCTATCCTATCCTATCCTATCCTATCCTATCCTATCCTATCCTATCCTATCCTATCCTATCCTATCCTATCCTATCCTATCCTATCCTATCCTATCCTATCCTATCCTATCCTATCCTATCCTATCCTATCCTATCCTATCCTATCCTATCCTATCCTATCCTATCCTATCCTATCCTATCCTATCCTATCCTATCCTATCCTATCCTATCCTATCCTATCCTATCCTATCCTATCCTATCCTATCCTATCCTATCCTATCCTATCCTATCCTATCCTATCCTATCCTATCCTATCCTATCCTATCCTATCCTATCCTATCCTATCCTATCCTATCATATCCTATCCTATCCTATCCTATCCTATCCTATCCTATCCTATCCTATCCTATCCTATCCTATCCTATCCTATCCTATCCTATCCTATTGCTATCCTATCCTATACCGGAAGTCAAGTATGCTATCCTATCCAGTATCAAGGAGAAATCTTTGAAATGCAGCAGGGAAGGCTGAGTCGCGGAAGGGGGATATCTAGCTAGAAGAGAAAATGTGGCGTAGGGAACACGGAAATTCGCTTGTTTTTTTACTTACGATAGTTGTTAAGCGTAAATGACGTTTGTAAAAAATGAACTTCATATTTAACACTAAGGGAAATGTGTTCAAGAAATAATAAAAACTTAAATCGGCTTACTATGTTATAAATAACGAGACAGCAGTATGTGAATTTCACTCACCACGGTTGGAGCTACGGCAAAGTATATATAGGGTGACAGAATCATGGAAAAGCGAATTGCTCATTCTCATAAGGACAAATGTTTTGAATAACTCAACATTTAATTAAAAGTACCTTAAAAATAAAAGGGAGATAGCCCGTTTTCAAGGAGAAATGAAATCGCTTGAATATTGTAATTGAGGGTCTTATTCGTCGGGGTCTATCACTCCGGCTATCATAATATCGCGAAAAATTTGGTTACTTCAAATTTTTAATAAAAACCCGAGAATAAACGGTTTAGAGAAAAAGGAAAGAAGAAAACGAATTTGATTCACGATCAAACACAATGCAATTGAATCAATTGCTACTCGGAAAAACGAGAGTTACAGGTAACAAATCAAAAGACAAAAATACCAGTCTTAAAATTAATAAAAATAAAAACCCGAGAATTAACGAATAAGAAAAAAAAAACAGAAGAAAACGAATTTGATTCACGGTCAAACACAATGCAATTGAATCAATTGCTACTCGGAAAAACGTGAGTGACGGGTAACTAATCAAAAGACAACAATACCAGTCTTAAATTAAACTGTTTGATTACGCACCTTTCTTTTACTTACGATAGTTGTAAAGCAAAAATGAAGTTTTTAAAAAATGAACTTCATATTTAACACTGAGGGAAATGTGTTCAAGAAATAATAAAGATTAAATCGGCTCATTTACATATGAATAACGAGACGGCAGTATGTGAATTTCACTCACCACGGTTGGAGCTCCGGCAAAGTATATAAAGGGTGGCAAAAACAGTTCTATACTTCTATTTATCGCGAAAATTTTTGTTACCTATCCATATATAATAAAAGAATGAGCTTTTGGGGGAGGATCCTGTTTATGTCACGGATAACGTCACGAACATTTTGGGGGAGGAGCTTGTTAATGTCACAAGGGGGAGGAGCTTATCCCTGTCACAATGCAAAGACGCTGTGATTGGTCAGTCGAGCCAGTGCCCGAATGTGCCCAAAGAAATCACCACCAGATGTCTATAGCGTCACCATGATGACGAAATCTTTAAGTAAGGTACTGACTGGGCAGCTTTCCCACGATAAAATCTATTATGGGCAGATCGTGCTATTAAGCTTCAGAAAAGAGAATAGAAAAACAGTCTGACTTAACGCTAGACCAAATTTCCCCGGATTTGCCCGGGGCTCAGGTTACTCGTAATAAAGATAGAAAAGCAAGCTTATCAGCTCGCTAAATGCTAAATATTAAAAAAGAGTAGATCTAATTTTAATATTTTAAATCTTAAAGCAAGTAAGCGCGTCTTGTGTGCAGCGGGTCTTTGCCAAAACCATTCTCAGCTACAGAAAATGGTTTCGCGAATGAAAATGGACCAATCAGAAGAAACTAATCGGGAATAAAGATTTTTGAGCCTACCAAACTTTCTAATCCCCGAGAGGTTTTTCGTTCTTCTTTTCTTTCATTTTCGTAGGAAAGGTAAATATCACCTACCAGAAATTTTCTTACATTCGAAAACAATACAAAGGAGATCACGTCACAACACCGTGGGTGGGATAGATGGGGGAAGATTGGCAAATATAACAAATCTCATTTTCCGTTCGAAATTAATTAGATTCAATGGTAAAAGTCTATTTTATCGATTAAATATTTCTTGAAAAATTTGAAATTGAGATACATTATAGAGCTAAAGAAGCTTTTTATTTTACAGTTTTTTGCTTATTTGTTGTTTGGATTATTTGTCCTTTTTTATACCCTACTAACACGGCCCACCCACTTTATGTAAGATGTAGGTAAATATGGGATGAATAGATCCAGGTCGCAATTGGGGGGCGGTAGTATAGCGTAGGTATAAATTTATTCGGATCTAGGATGGGATCAAATAAAGAATATTCATCGTAGATTCACCAGCGTATATTCATTAATATACTGATTGTACGTCAAAGTAATATACCCGGGGGTATGATTTTGTTGTGATACCATTTGGTACATACACAGAATGTGCATCACAGTATAACCATATTAGGTACACAGTGGACGAAAAAGCTAAAAAATATCTCAATTTTCATTACTCCCAAACCTTTGTCGCTAAATTGTAAGAACTGGTGGTCAAGTGGTCAAAGAGATAAGCTACGGAATAGAAGGTCAGTAGTTCAAATCTGGGATGGGACTTTTATTTTTTATTTTCTAACAGAAATCCTATCCAAAGATGGATGTTATTTAAGGATACTGTGTATACACAAACCGGTATATTCAAGGGACATACAAATGGTACGTGCTGGGAAGGGGCAATAAGGATCAACATGAAGCATTCCATGGATATGCTGTTTGTATCTCCCTTATCCTTGGGAGTACGCTGCAGTCATATCCATGGTACATCGCTGTGTTAGTAGGGTAGACTGGCAAAGTAGCCGATTTTTAATAAGCTTTAAATGCTTGTTCCCAAATGTTTACATTTATTTGTAGCCCCATCTTCTACATTAAAAACAGTCTAAAAAAATTTAAGAAGTAGCAAATTTATTTGGTTATTCCTATCAATATCTTATGCTAAAGCTTTATTATGCTACAGGCATCCATATTTCACTCATTCCTTCGGAGGAGTAAAAATATCAGAGGGAGGTGCTCGAATGAGGAGGTCAAGGTGGTGGGTGTTAAAAAGAAATATTTAGGGTCTATTTTCCTTTCCGCACCTTTTCGTTTCGGGAAAACGAATTAAGGCATAGGCAATCAAACATTTTCTAGACACCATGTCTTCTTTTAGTAGACATCGTCTTGGAACAGAATACGAGACAAAATTTTCTAGATGTATCTAGACATATGTCTCTTTTTATCGGACAGTATTTTGTAGAGAATAGGGGAGAGTGGCGTGATCTGGGGTTTGAGTTGGTTGGCTCAATTGATTTCTTATTGGGTTGGAATTGGAATACAATATTTAAAAAATCTGGAAATGTATATGTTAAAAATACGCATCTTAAAACAAAGTTTCATGGTATTACGACGAACAGTTCAGGAATAAAAAATTAAATAAATTTTCCGTCTTGAAATTGGCGTCCTACCTTAAATTTCGATCAATTTCGGATTTCCCGATAACTTTAAAATTATTAATAAATCTGGAAGACGTGATGAAGATATTATACCTTGTCTTAAAGACCCTTTCGTTCGGGGAAAATTGTCCTGTTTTTAGTCTACTACCATATTTATTTAACCGCATTTAATTTATTTTCTGTTGGTGAGTTGCATTATTTGATTATTTTTATTTATTATTTTGAGTTTTAACTGTCCAAATTCTTGCACTTCTCGATTTCTTCGTAATAAATCCAGGGGCCAAGAGACACCGCCGATATGAACAACCGAAAACTGATATTGGATCAGTTTCCCCAAAATTATTTACTTTTAAATCTTAAATATTTAACCTAGATATAATTTGATCTGTTTAAGAAAACACTTCTAAAGGGTTGAATTATTCTCCTTTTTTAAGACTTCGTGGAACTAAATGCGTTAAAAAAGGGAATGAGAGATAAAAGAAAAAATTGCTCCATTTTCCCCACTCTCCCCTAATACATTTGCAACTTTCCTACTTTAAATAATTTTCTCTGTTACTTAGTGCGGTTACGCTACTTACACTTTACGTCACGCACGAAAGAAAAATGGTGAATTGAATTTGAAGTAACATAGCATCAAAATAAGCATAGAGTGGTTAGAGGTTGCCATCTTGGATGGCTATTTCCCCACATTTGGTGCAACCACAACTACAAAGCATTGGCATGTTTTGGTTTCATTCTTGTGAAGGCTGTTAAAATTCCATTCGTCTGCTCTAGGCTTCAAATTGGGGGTTGGGGGTTCTTAATGGCTTTCATTGCCTTACATTTTTTATGATTGATTGAAAAATCTTTAATTTCCAATTTCATTATTACTTAGTATGTAAAAAAATTCCCATCACGGGGCATTTTTTAAATTGATTCAAAGTAGATTATACTCTTATTATTTTTGGGTACTCGAAGACAGGGTAGGGTTTATTCGTGTATGCCTTTAATTACCTTAAGCTTAATCAAAGGACGGTATACCCAATATCAACCTTCAAGTTCCATAGCCGAACGGGTTAACTTTTCGAGTACACAGAACTAGCCTTGAACGTAATTGAGATTTCGAGAAGGTCACTCGAATAGTTAAAAGTAGGCCTACTCGAAATTAGGTACCAAAAGGCTTTATTCGTTCAACTTAGCAAACCCCATTTTTCTCAGAGTGATTTTGTTTGAAACCACATTTCTACCAGGCATTATAATAATACAAACAGATATAAAAGAGCTCAGTTTTAACTACAACAAATTTTGATTATAATTTGCTTAATAGGACTTATGGGAAACCTCACATATGACTAACTTTTGACGCAAGAATTTCAGCACGATACTTGAAGTATAATGCATGCTGCATCCTATTTCTTAAAAGAAGCATCTCTCATGTTCATCAACAAGCAGAAACAGTAGATAATATCTACTCCTAGCTTATATTCTTGATTTGTTCAGTTCATAATTACATTTTATTAATATTAATGCAGGCAGATATTCGTCGATATCGATATTCACATTTGAGGTGCCCAAAATTTTAAATGTGATTCATCTAACAGACACCATAAAATGAGCAAATAAATTTAATACTTCATTTTTTCACAGTAAATAATTATTTTTGATTTAAACAGGCAGATACATCTGCTCAGAAACAAAATTTACACACACTTAACTGCACTTTCAAGTGTGAAAATGGAAGTTCACACTAAAAAGTGTGGGTAACCACTTAAAAATGTGGGTAACCACTTAAAAATGGACTAGTCCACTTAGAGGCACACCTTAATGAAGGTGTTCCTCTCCACTTAGGGCCTAAATGTGGTTAAGTGTGGTCTAAAAATCACACTCATAAGTGGACAAAAAAGTTTGGCAATAGGATAAGAAATAACTTTGCAGTATTTGTATGTATAAGATTGGCTTTCTTCGAATATTGAACACGAGTCTCCCGCATTTAAGTAGGATTTTGTTCCACTGGACCACTTTAATTATGTATTAATTAATGCTAATTTAAATATAGTTTCACTTTTGAAAAATTTTTTAGATTGTAATTTTTTTCATTCGACCCAAGGGTTCCGGCAGTGCAGCATTGGGACATTTTTTGGAAAGTTCCCCAGCTGAAAAGGCAAAAAGGGAAGTCCTTTGGTGTTTTTGGGAAAAATGTTTCAAGAGAGGTAAAAAGAGGCAAAAGGAAAGGAAAGAAGGAGAATTATACGGGGGAGGAAAACAAAAGGAAGAAAGGGAATGTTACTTTTATACCCACTAGCGAATTAGTGCTAAGAGAGGCAGCCCTTAATCAAAACAATTTTCGGAAAACCTAGCAAGCGAGTCAGCCGTGAAAACTACCCTGTACAATCAGTCCTTCGCGTGATGACATCTAGTGGATGGAAAATTCAACTATTGAGGTATGAGATGGCGCGGCGAAGTAGGGTTGTACGAGACTGTGATAGGCGTTTTTCAACAACTACATGCGGTTGCTGAACCATTTTTTTGAACTTTCCCCAGCAAAAAGGGAAAAAAAAAGAGTTTTTGGTAATTTCCCCTAGACTTTTGGAAGTATTGTTACTTCATTATCTATTTATTTCAAAATGTTTTGGGGGCGGCACCCAAGAAAAATTACCCTCTGCACTGCAGGACCCCTTGATTCGACTGGTACGGTGCTCACTGATGCTATTTAAATTTATAAATGCTTATTTTTCACGCAATTCGTGAATATTGAATTGTATCACAATCTTTATCTATTCTCTTAATCTTTGTTAATTTTAAAATATTTTTTTTTTTTAATTTTGGAAATCTATTAAAAAATTCTGTTTCTTGCAAGGTTACTCCCCTCGTCATCCCTTGGGAGTATCCCCCCTATTTAAATGTCTGTTTTCGTCTGACATTGATCGTTAAGTAGGGGCTTAAATGCCCACCTATGAGTCACGTGATAGACGAAAAAAGCCCAAGTTCTTACTCGCAAATTTCTAAAAAGGAATTTCGAGGTGGACCCTTCACTATCAATAAGCACTTGAATTGGGGAGATACTCCACTTTTTTAAAGTGTTGTCGAAGCAAGGAAGAAGCAGGCACATTGTCTGCACACTTTCGAGGGTACACACCTGACGCTAAATAAATAGAGACTAAATATAGTTGATAGAAAAGTTCTATTAATCGTCAGTATTCTGTCATATACGCGTTTAATTCTAGAACTTTTGCTAATCTAGCGTTCTTAAATTTCATTTAGGATTCCGTAAAAGGGGTGGTTAACCTTCTGCCACATTACAGTAAAATAGTTAGTGGTGTTAAGGGATGGAGTTAACTAAGGGGGTGGGGTAGAGGGTTTGGTTTAAAAAAGAAAAATGCGAATAAATAACAACCACTTTCTCTTGCGATAGGCTCACACTATCCGCCAATACAGAGTAAAAAGGCGTATTTTTTAGCACAAGGTATACAAACTTTTAGACACGGCTGTATGTTGACAAACACATTCCAGAAGTATAATGTCGATTTAAGAGAAAATAGAATGAAGACCAAAATCAATCGAAACCAGTATCCCCCGTTAAAGCTTTTTTAGATTTTCATCATGTTTTCATTGCAGAACTTTAATTTCAATATTTTTCTTCAGTCAGTATTGATAAAGATAAGAGTCTGTGTACGCATGAATACATTAAATAAAGTGCTTTTCACCTTGTGACCTCAGTGTTTTTTAGTTTTTCCGTTCCTATTCGTATTCCTATCCTATCCTATCCTATCCTATCCTATCCTATCCTATCCTATCCTATCCTATCCTATCCTATCCTATCCTATCCTATCCTATCCTATCCTATCCTATCCTATCCTATCCTATCCTATCCTATCCTATCCTATCCTATCCTATCCTATCCTATCCTATCCTATCCTATCCTATCCTATCCTATCCTATCCTATCCTATCCTATCCTATCCTATCCTATCCTATCCTATCCTATCCTATCCTATCCTATCCTATCCTATCCTATCCTATCCTATCCTATCCTATCCTATCCTATCCTATCCTATCCTATCCTATCCTATCCTATCCTATCCTATCCTATCCTATCCTATCCTATCCTATCCTATCCTATCCTATCCTATCCTATCCTATCCTATCCTATCCTATCCTATCCTATCCTATCCTATCCTATCCTATCCTATCCTATCCTATCCTATCCTATCCTATCCTATCCTATCCTATCCTATCCTATCCTATCCTATCCTATCTTATCCTATCCTATCCTATCCTATCCTATCCTATTCCTATCCTATCCTATACCGAAAGTCAAGTATGCTATCCTATCCAGTATCAAGGAAAAATCTTTGAAATGCAGCAGGGCTGAGTCGCGGAAGGAGGATAAGGATATCTAGCTAGAAGAGAAAATGTGGCGTAGGGAACACGGAAATTCGCTTGTTTTTTTACTAACGATAGTTGTTAAGCGTAAATTACGTTTGTAAAAAATGAACTTCATATTTAACACTAAGGGAAATGTGTTCAAGAAATAATAAAAACTTAAATCGGCTTACTATGTTATAAATAACGAGACGGCAGTATGTGAATTTCACTCACCACGGTTGGAGCTACGGCAAAGTATATAAAGGGTGGCAAAAACTAAAAATAGTTCTACACTTCTATCTATAATTTTTAATGAAAACCTAGAATAAACGGATAATAAATATAAAAAACAGAAGACAACGAATTTTATTCACGGTCAAACACAATGTAATTGACTAAATTGCTACTAGGAAAAACGTTAGTGACGGGTAACTAATCAAAAGACAATAATACCATTCTTAAATTAAACTGTTTGATTACGCATCCGCAACTAAAAGTTCTCCGCTCCTTGCACTGGCCCCCAGTGTGTCAGCGCATAAAGTTGAAGATTGCTGTCCAAGTGTTCCGTTGCCTAGTTGGTCTCGCGTCACAATACCTCAGTGCACTAATCAGCATCCGCGACACCGGCTGTGAATCCCGCTCCTTTTTCCAGCTCCTACTCTTCTCCCCTTGCAGCCACATCCATGCTAGCAGAGAATATTTCCCAAATATTTCTAAAATATTATATTACTTCAATTTAGATGTTGGTTAAATACTTTTTTTTATTTTGTTCCAATAAATTTTTGCACCCAAATTTTTTGGTTCACAATATTTTTTTCAAGTTATTTTACTTATATTGGTAAAATAACAGTTTTACTACTTTAAATTTGTTGGCAAACGTTATTTGTGTTATATTTAGATGAAATCTAAATCTCTGTGTGGTAAATGTAACAGACTATAGCTATTTCATAGAAAATGATGAATTCCTTCTTCATGATCGGTTTTTGGGAAAATAAAAAAAAATAATATTGATTTATTCATCTTTGATAATAGTCATTTATTGGGAAAACAACAAAAAAATTTAACAGCCACCTTGTCGCAACAAAGTAATAATATAATATTATACCAATATGTGGGTAATCGATCGAAGAGTATTGTCGGAAAAAATATTTTAACAATAAAGACATGCTAGCTGGGATGAAAAGCTTTGGCGATCGAGCCTTCTCAGTCATCTCTCCTCGAATTTGGAATTCCTTACTCCCCAACCTTCGCTTACTAGCTCTTTTTCCTTACTCTCCTCTTTTCTCTCTCGCACAGTTTCGTTGTAAGCTAAAAACATTCTTGTTTCGAACGGCATATGAAAATTGAGTTTCCCCATGTATATTGTCGGAGCTGATAGCGCCTTTGATCATGATTTGGAAAAGGCGCTATTCAATATTAAATGCAATACATTATCATTATCATTATTATTCTTTTAAATAAGTAACAACAATTGATACTAAAATATAGCTTGTTACATTACCTTTCACACAAAATTATTCGATTTGATTTGATTTGATTTGATTGATTTATAACGCGCATTATCCAAATTAAGTTCTAATGACGCGGAAAGTACAGTCAGGCTAAAGAGTCACAGAAAAAGTATAAAACACATCAATCGAAAAGGTGTTTGAATAAAAGAGAACGAAACTTGGGGAGTGTGGTGGCATTACGAACAGCAAGAGGGAGTCGGTTCCAGATGGATGGAGCGACCTTTGCAAAAGATCGATCACCAAGATTAACATGGCGAGTGCGAGGAACGCGAAGTAGAGCAGATGAAGATGAGCGTAGGCTGCGTGAGTTTTCGAGAGGGATGATTAGACGAGTCAGGTAAGTAGGTGCGGAGCCATTTAAACAGCGATAGGTCAGGGTGGCAATACGAAAAGTGATTCTGTCGTTGACACAGAGCCAATTAAGGGAGCGCAGATGGGAACGAATGCTGTCTCTCTTCCTCACACGAAGAATGAGACGAGCAAAGCATTTATCACGCGCTGCAGCTTAGAGAGCAAAGTGCCAGGAAGACCAACGAAGAGAGAACAGGCATAATCAACGCGAGAGAGGACGAGAGACTGAACAAGGCACTTGGTAGTAAGAGGATCAAGAAAGCGCCGAACTTTGCCAATACGCCACAAGTGAAAGAAGGAGGACCGACAAACATTGCGAATGTGGGAGGACATCGAAAGATGAGAATCAAAAGTGACGCCAAGGTGTTTGACTTCAGCGGACGGTTGAAGAATGCTGGAGCCCATTTCCAACGGTAGAGGGGCAAGTTTGTGGTCTTGATGCGGGGAGACGGCGTAGAAGAAGAGACATTTAGAAAGATTGAGGATGACGTGTTGATCAAAAAGATCAAAATTGAGAATGCAATAGCGCTCTCAAAAGGCATAGAGGCCGGAGAGTTGATGAAGCAATCGCTTAAGGATCTTATGAAGAATGTATGCGAATACAACACGCATACAAAATGCTAGGCTCAGGTAGTGGCTGGCCCAGATAGCGAGGGGAAGGATAAAGTCGAAAAATGGGCCTACGATCTGGTGGGAGCCTATACACTCGTGAATGAAGCCGTAGAGACATACGTTGCCAACGAACGCAGCCGACGAGCAATCACACAAGGAAAAAGAAGATAAAGAGTCCGAAGAAAGAAACGCTCGACTATCCCAAACAAAGTCAATGCTTGGATATTCCAGCCGTTCGTGCCGGTAGCTCAAATGACAGGAGGAGGCAAAAGCAGTGGTCGACTTGGACAGCTGCTTCCGTTGCTTGGGGCGCAACCACTTGTGCCGCGAATGTAAAAGGTCACTACGACGCGAAGTCTGCAACAACGCCTCACATCACACGCTGATTCATGGTAATCTCGAGCAGCACCTGGACAAAGTCTGGGTAAAGACGACGACTGGGGAATACCGACGGCCCGTCGTGAAACTGTGTCTCTTACGACCCACCACGGACTCCTCTTTTGATGAGGAGAGGACTATGTTCCAAATGGAAGATCTGGCAACGGGAGAGCAGACGACGGGACGGGGGCTCAGACACGTTTTTCTCACTTGATCGATCCTGACGTTTTCCCTCCGCTGATTCAGTGTGGACTGTGTGGTAACGGGAAAAATATCGTGAGTTAGAAGTAAGAAGAACACATTTTGTGATCCCGTGAGCTCTCAGGTATAATTATTGTATTTACTGGCCCAACGTATCTTTAAGGTTCAGACGATATTGAACATAATTAATTTAATTGCGCTACGTTTAGCGCATTACACGCAAGTTAATATTAAGTTCATAATAGCGCCACGCGTTCTTAGATAGCGCTATATACAGCACGAACAATTACACATTTTTCGCGCAGCGAGCCGCCTTAAACAGCGGACGGTCGACGATAAGCGCTACGACAATAAGCGAACTGACTATTGATAAGCTCCGAAATAATGGACGGGCACGCGCTATACTCGTCCAGTCACCGCAATGGTTTTATTTTCCGGAACCATTTAGTTCAATTGACGAAGCGCTTGCGCGTTTCGAAAAAAAATGCGATGCAATGAATTGCGCTATATTCAGCGCATCGTACGCAAATTAATCGCACATACATCACTAGCACCATGCGTGCTTAGACAGCGCTATGTCTAGCGAGAAACATTTGACTTCATTATTCTTGGCGCTATGAGCCGCCAAAAACAGCGAATGGGCGACCTTAGCGCTTAAATAGCGACGGCGAAGGAAAGTGGTTCAAGCCTACCTTTCAACAACAACGTTTTTCGTGATCATCTGCGTGTGGCGGAAGGGTATATGAAGCCAAGGTTTGGTAACGACCAAATATTGCGATAAAAAAGTTTTCACGCAAAAAACAATGACACACAACAATCAATTCCGTTTCAAAATAGTTTCCCTTGGTATACAAGAAGTCAAGAACTAATTTAGTGGTTATAGATCTTATTGCAATTCAAAAGTACGCGACATAGCCAAAAGTCGTGCGCAGCTTACGCCAATGCGCACCACTGTGGCCTATAGCCGAACTAGAAATTGTTTTATGCTTGACTAATCCTATACTCTTGACTCCTTTTGAATTGCAATAAGATCAATAGCGCTGATTGATGATGAAGAGGATCATGGTTCACATCCCATTAAAGTATACCTTTATTAAGGATAAATATTGTTTTGACCTATGTTTTGTAGCCCTGACTCAGACAAGTCAAAATTTCGTGAAAATCATAATTCTTTATATAATACTTTTTACCAGTTTTAATCTTACATCTTTATTTATATAATTGTTTTCTGATTTATATATAAATATTTTGAAAATATTTGTATTATAAAAAGTGCCGGTTTTGGGTTCCCATAAAGAACCGTTAACCGAACGAACGAATCGAAACAACAAGGTAATTCTTCTGAAAATGCTTTGTCTGAATTTTTTAAATTTCTTTTTTGGCTTAAAAAAAACAATAAAGATCGCTTTACTAAAAAAGAAATAAGTTGTGTTATTCTTTATTAAATAAAACTTAAATTACAAATAACAAAGATTTTCCTTGTTTAGCCACATTATTTTTTCTACTTCGGTACTATTTTGAGTTAATTTAGATTTTTTTTAATTAAATCCGAATCTTCATAAGGAATCGCATTTAATTAAAAAAATTCTTAGTTAGTAAAAATTTGCATAATCCCCCAAATTACATGGTAATAACGCTTTCGTAAAAATAGATAAAATCTTAAGACGTTGCTTTGTCTGAAGTATTTTTTAAATGAAAGATTCTTAGATTTGAAGTAAACTTGATAATTGCTTTACGCTAAGGTTTAAGTTTTTTAAAGAAATGCTAAGTTAAAAAGAAAAAAAATTCCCAAAATGTGCAACCCTCAACATATGCTCTGCGACTTAAGATAAGGCTGTGTCTGAAATTTTTTATGTAACCTATACCATTGAAACAGAAATTTTTTTAGAAAATTATGAAAGGGAATATTAACGTTTGGAAAATTTTATGCTGTGAATTGAAAAGGGATAAAATAAATGTATAACAAATATAAGGAGGCAATGTAATAAAAAGAAGGAAAACTTAAGACATGGCTTTGTCTGTTACATGAAAAAGTTTCAGACACAGCCTTGTCTTAAGTCGGAGAGGATATGTTGGTTAATTTAAAACAATATTCAGGGTCAGTTAGGTCGAGGAGACCTCTCGTGGCCGGTTTTGTACAATCGCATATCGAAATTTTTATGGAATTTGACGTTGCGAAGAGAATTGACAAGTAGCAAAGAAACACAAAAGTTTATGTTTCCATCTGGAAAGTCCAATATGGGAAACATACATTTTATACATACTGAATGGTTTTAATATCTATTTTTCAAGTTATATCCATGATTGATTACATTTTGGTTTTGTCTAATGTTAACAGAAGGGTCTGGTTGGGGATTGCCATTCGGAGGGGGTTTGGGATTTTTAGGTGGACGGCCTCTACGTTTTGGGATTACACCTTTGTTAGATATATCTTTTTTCGGAGGTCTTCCCCTGCGTTTAGCTATTATTGGGGTGGTATCTGAAATCAAAACTTCATTTGGATTTTCTGTTACTAACTTAATCTTATTTACATGTACAACAAATTTGTCCTTGGGTAATGTACTGGCTACGTTGTTAATTAATTTTAGAATTTCATAATTAAGATCAGATAATTTTTTAGGGTGTCCACCAGTTTTGGCACTTTTTTGCGGCACTTGGATTTCGTCGTTTTCGGCACCCCATGCAAACCACACTTCCTGGATTATGAAAAAATATTGTCCATTTCGGCACCCAATTTGACCGTTTCGGCACCAATTTCGATCGTTTCGGCACCAACTTCAACCTTTTCGGCACCCCATTTCAATTTATCGATTTATTCATGTCAATTTGCTATCCGCGCTATTGCACCGTCAGGCCGCTAGGGGCGCTCTGACGGCTGACGGCTGTGGTACCCTCCCTCTTCCTGACGGCTGGAGCAACCCAACCCGTTCCTGATGGCTGGTCGACTACCCCTGACAGAGGCGCTGCGGCCTTATTGTTTTTTATTTGTTTCGTTTGACGTTTGTGTCAGTATACTTTCTTTCGTTCGTGTAGTGATAGTGATATGTTAATAGTGGTTTGTGATTTGGATTATTTTTGATTACCTGTTTTCTTCGACATACACACGTTAAATTGTGAGTACTATTCTATTTTTTTTATTTCATACGTTGTAATTTAGGAAAAAATAAAATTAATGCCCTGTATTTGTTTACATGACGGAAGCGTGAAATGTAGCTGTCAAAATAGACCCCATTATAGGAATTCATTGTATATGTACCATATACAAAAGGTAAAACCATTTATAAATAAAACAATCGTCACATTTGTATAATTGTTTATACTGTTAATTTTCAGGTGCCGCCAACCCAAGCAAAATTTTGATTTTGGTTTTAGATAATAGCTTTTTGGGGGGGTAAAGCCTTCTAGGATGTGCCGTTTTGCTTTCATATTTTTTTTTAATGTGGTGTGTGTAAGGTTGGCACGGTGTGTTGTGGCTGTTCATGCTATGCATATGTTGACTCGCCATTAGGGTATCCTAGTTGGTCAGGTACTAGCACACAACATACTGTCTCAACAAGTGGGTTGCGGGGCGCCAGCTGGAACCAACGACCTCTGGAATACCGCTGGTCGTGGCATATATTTTGTATTCTGAGCATACACCACTTTATTAAAAAATAGATTGCATGACGCACGAAGTCCTCAAACATTATTTTTTTGTTTTTTCAATTGTTTTGTTTTGTTGTTACTCCCGGGTTGCACCGGAAGTCTTTTTTGGTCTTTTTTTGGAGAGTGTTATCACTCAATTGTTTTTTTTTGTTACTCCCGGGTGGCACCGGGAGTCTTTTTTGGAGAGTGTTATGTGACTTATTCTGTGTCTATTTCCGTTACACGGGCATCATTCGCAGTTTTTGCGTATTTAATGGCATTAAAATGTGTATAAATATTGGCACATTTTTCCAAAAGTTCTTTGCTGGTGAGGTGCTGCTTGTTGTAATCATCCCAAAATTTGAACAGTTTTTCGTTCAATTCTCGATAAGTTTTTCTTTGTCTTCTTAAACTTTGTCCCTGCTCCAGCATTTTTGTGTACAAATCCACTTGAACAGATTATTGTCACCTCCAAGTGTGCTTGGCATCCACTAAGTAATGGAAGATATCTTTACATTTCTTTTTAGGTTTCAAATTTAAACAGTATTATCGTTTAGGCTTTTTCATGCTGGTCCTGGCTTACTAACTCTTCTTGCCGAAGCTAACTATGAATTACTGAATGGTAGTTCACCCGATATAACATGGCTTTTGTGTGTAAAAAGCTTGGAGAGAGAAGCAAGTTCAACCAAACCTCAACTTTGATCAAATCTTGGTTGAGTATGGTTGTCAGGCAGATTATAATTTCCACGACAAATCCAAGTTGGCGTGGGAAAGCCGGCTATCTTGTGTTTCTGTGTCGGAACTGTTTCATGGGATAGGTAAATACGCAGTAAATTAATTCATTGGGGACTCATCATTTTAAACAACATGGAATTTTAAAGTTTAATAGGTTAACCAGATGCAGCTGCAGCCAATATTCTTCATGTAGTGCGTGCTGGCGCTAAAAAAGGAACATTGGGATCGTTTGTAGCAACCTGGACTGATTTAGTGGCCTCAGGATCGTTACATTTTGCTTGGCCATTAGGATGGATTTTACAGGCTTGTTTGGCTTGGAATCATTCCATTCACTGGTTAAAATATCTGATGATATTCTCCACTTCAAGAATCATACATTCAATTGATTAAATTCCAGGACTACATTCAAAATTCGTTTGCCGAACTTTCTTCACTGTGGGTTTTGAATGAATACCATCGCTTGACAGACGTTTTTCAATCGAGATAGGGCGATTAGAAACTTGGCTTTTTCGTCACGCGCGTGTGGAACTTTGATCTCCCAATGTATTAGGTAATGGATGCCAAATTTTTAAAAAATGTTAAGGTCTTTCCCCCGAAAGAATAACTTATTTATACTCTTTCAGATTCTGCATCCGGCCTTCTTTACCCCCAAAGGAAGGATCTTTTCACTACCGCTTGCTTTTAGATCCCGACAGTTGATGAAGATAACCTTAATATGGAATGCGTTGTGGTAACTTGAGTTTGGTGAATTAAAAATTAATCTAAAGCAATTTATCTGTTTTGATGTGTAGCGAACTATTTGCCATAAAAAAATTGACAAACTGCTAACTGAAGAAACCGTTGTAATATTGCTCTTCAAGCCCTTCTCTCTACCAATTTCCTTCTCCTGGCTTGTCGGTAAGAAATTTGTGCTAATTTTATTATGACATAAAAATGTTTCCGCAATTGCGTTTTTATAGCAGTAGGTATTTTGAGGGGAATTCTTACCATTGGGAGCAACCAAAATAGCAAAATGGGTGTGGCTGCCATCAATTGGGGGTCACTAACCTAACGCCAACTTTACCAACAGATGCAGCTTTGCTAACAAGTATTTTTTTTTCTTTAAAGAAATATCTTTTTCTGTTATTTAATTTGTGTATTATACCATTTTGGAATGCTTAGTCTAACGAGCGTATTCAACAGTTGTGGGTACAGCAATATCAAAACCATTTGAATAGATTGAATAATAAAATTGGTAAAAAGACGCAAAAACCAGATCTTTTGAAGTTTTGGGGGGGAAACGAATCAAACGATGTTCAGGCGTTTGAAATAAAAATAATATCATTAACGACTTAACGTAGACAAAGTAAGTAACATGAAAAGAATGGAAACAAATTTTAAGAAATTTTGTTTTATTTTTAACAAGCAATCCACCACTCAAGTGCACCAAATCCATGGACCCCACTTTTTTTCCCATTCCGCTATGGGACCTAAAAATCTGAAATAATTCAGGCATATCCAGTTTTTTACTCCGGATTCACCTGTGTTTGCAGAATTTAAATATTCTCTGCCGTTTGGGAGATATTTAATGTTAAAGTTTGGGTTTTTTCAAATTTTAACAATTTTGGGGGGTCTTTGGTATCGCTTTATGGGTAAATGCTAACCTTAAAAAAAAACAAATTCTCCCAAAAGTTTGCTCGTCCATCCTTCAATACGAATCCAAAAGGAATTTACATTCTAGACTAGATTGGCCGAGTTATTCCCAATCTAGTAAAGTGTAATTTTTACAAGTTTCCCACCAAGCCTAGTCGCCATTTTTTATCACTCTCCCTCGCGTTCCTGGTGGATGACAGCCGAAGCATACGAGTTCTCTGCACCTCGGGCTTCATATTGCCGGCCACTAGACTATATGAAAGGGCCTACAGTATGTCCCCCGGTCTAAAGTGAAGGCCAGGAAAGCGTAGCTTGGGCTGTCATCCGCCAGGAACGCGAGGGAGAGTCCTAAAAATGTTGACTGAAAACTTAACTTTATTCAGACTAATGACGCTGAATGTGACAAAGAATTGGAACGAGACGATTCTAATCTTGAAAATGGCAGTTATGGGAAAGACATAAGGTAACAGTTGTTATACATTATTTCCAAAGTTAGCTTTAATTTCATATGTATTTAATTTTTAATGTGTTGGTATGTAGACTGTAATGTGGTGAATAATTTAGATGTCTGAAATTAATTTTCATGTAAATTAAGAAATGTAGCTTTACGATTTTATGCTTGTTGGCCAGTTTAAATTACTATCCTAGTGACTTTCTGAATTTCAACTAATGCGCATCTTCCCATCAAATACTGAGATGTGAAAAACCATTTTTAAGATTATTTAAACAAGCAATCCACCACTCAAGCGCACCAAATCCATGGACCCCCCTTTTTTTCTTATTCCGCTATGGGACTTAAAAATCTGAAATAATTCAGGCATATCAAGTTTTTTACTCCGGATTCACCTGTTTTTGCAGAATTTCAATATTTCCTGCCGTTCGGGAGATATTTAATGTTAAAGTCTGGGTTTTTCAAATTTTAACAATTTTGTGGGGTCTTTGGTATCGCTTTTTGGGTAAATGCTAACCTTTAGAAAAAAACAAATTCTTCTAAAAGTTTGCGGCGGATAGAGCAATTGAGTCAATTGCTCTATCCGCCGCCGTTTTATTTACGTTTTATTGAAAATTACGCACTACGATTCCGCAAAAAACCGGAAATTTGGAACGACAATTCACGCTCAACCACTGATCCAAAAAATTTGAAAATTTCACAGTGTTATATAACCATGACTTACAACACACAGTATTTTTTTAATCAAAATCGGTGAGGTACCGCGACAAAAAAAATTGAAATACCATGGAATGGCCCAGCTGCAAATATCGAGACGCTCATTCAAGGGGAGTTAAAACTCCCCGAGGAAGAGATGAAATTGTTTTAGAATGTGAATCCTGTCCAAATGAAAAATTGGAAATTTTATCAGAAACGGCGCTGGAATCCATGCGATCCTGCGGAAGAGAGTACGAACAGAAAATTCTGTTTTGTAAAACATGCCAAAAAAATGTGACCATAACAAAAAAAGTTCATGCAGCTCTCCAGCACGGCTACGACAGATTGAAGAAAAAGAAACCTACGGACGAGGAGATTGACAATTTGATGTGGAAAGGTCTCAGGCAACAGGATCCTTCGTTTACAGACATGGAACGTTATCTGTGGCTCCTTGATTTCGCATGCATTCAAATGCGAGTCAACTTGCACGACTGGCGGCACAGGAAAAGCTGCTTTAAGAATGGAAGAACAAAATGCAGATATTGCATCCCACCTTGCCCGTTTGACTCAACAACAGTGAAAGCCCATTTTCTAGAAAAGAAAAAATCACCGGAATCGTCCGCAGCTGAGAATGAGCCTGAAACATTTTCAAGCCTTGAAATCACTGTTAGGAAAAGGGCTCCTTTCATTTTCTTTGCTGATTGCAATACGTCCATAATGTCGGTACTAAATTGCAACAATTGTACCAAGTATGTGAAGGACCAGAAGCTATCCATGTATTATGGAGCATACACTTCTAAGCACAACAGTGATTGCGAAAAAGCTCTTGCAGAAACTCTATTGGCCATTGAGAAACACGAAGAAAAGACTCTCAAACAGCAAGAAATGGTCAGACAACAAGCTATGGAGCAACAAGTAAACCCGGCACGAATTCAAGACGAAAACGGTGAACATTCATCAAAAACCGAAAAAAACAACTCTCCCGAGATCGGAATATTCTGTAGGACTAGGGAAGTTACTTTCTGCTATTCGAGCTTCGACGAATGGGGATACTATTGGTGGACCATTAGCCGCATTTGTCCTACTAGGCAATGAGATCTTGGCTATGTCCCATCAAACAGCAATTCTTCCACTTACCCAAGCCATTGCGTACTTGGAAAAAGAAACTATTTACGCCAACATAACACGGTATGGAGAGGTCAAAGCTACAATTTATGATTATGTTTTCAGATCAAAAGAAAATCCTTTAATCGAAAAGATGAATTTGTGGCCTTTTACCCAAAAACAAGAATCATGCAAATTGAAGGCAAGACCAAACAACTGTGACGCTGAAACTGATTCCAGTAGCGAAGATGAATCGAATTCAGCACGAATCATTCATAAATATTCTCCCGACCATCCACAACACGGGACCGAAGGCCATAGAGAAAGAATGGATGTACGCTGGCCTAAATACTTAGCAAAAAGACTTCCAGATCTCAAGAGCCTTGAAGATAGCAGCGATCTTCTTCCGGATGAAAGACAAGAGCGAAGAGAAGAGTACGCAAAAGGAGTTTTGACGATGTTTATTCCGTTTCGAGAAAAAACGGATTTGGTTGCTGTTGGAGAAACGTGGTGGGACGCTTATCAACGCCAGAAAAAGACACTGTATGCCGACGAATCGTCCAAACTAACGATAGACAGCATTCAAAATTACTACGAAAGTTTCTGGCGTTCGTCGTCAGATAGCGAGTCATTAGAATTCGGTAAGC
Source organism: Daphnia pulicaria (assembly GCF_021234035.1). Lineage (NCBI taxonomy): Eukaryota > Metazoa > Arthropoda > Branchiopoda > Diplostraca > Daphniidae > Daphnia > Daphnia pulicaria. The sequence goes on from NC_060913.1 coordinate 33,989,360, forward strand.
CTGACATTGAAGACATGGTTCGAGAAGAAAAGGAAACCCTTGATATGAACGAAGAGGATGTAAACGTAATTGACTTTAATGAAGCGGACGGCGAAAACGTGGAGGCAGCTCAAGTGTTAACGGACGATCCCTTCATTCAAGCGCTAGAATCTTTAAAAGAGAACCCGATGGATCTGCCTACTAGAATCTGGCCACCGACAACAACCCACTCTGACGCTATGTTAGCCGTGCAGCAATTGCCATCCAAAAGCAAACAGAAATTTGTCTTGCCCGGTCGAGCAAGTCTTGGTTTCTTGATGGAGGACAGCAACCCGACGCCAGAACAACCAGAAATTGTGTTCCAATTTTCCTGCGTCCTTTCTCTAGTTTTAACGGGACACAAAATGCAAGGCATCTCCACAGATGCCATTATACTGGGATCGCTAGCGCCAAAAGACAAATCAGGAAACACCGGGTGGTTATATGTAATACTATCTAGAGTAAGAACGATTCATGGTTATTTCTGATGGAAAAATTGAAGAGAACCACACCAAATACGTCATGAGAAGTGATGTGCAACGAGAAATGACACGCTTGCGGAAAATCCAATTGGAAACCATTAAACGTTTAGATGCAGCAAGAACATCGAAGGAGTTACAATAAAGAACTTATTCATTCCTTAACATCTTTAAAATTTAGTCTGAAAATTTCTCTGTACTTCCTTTTTGTATTCCTTTACAATAAAAAACGATAAATTAAAAATTATCTTCTAACTTTTTTTACGAACCTAAAAAACCCATTATTTATTTTTAAAATGTAGCAAAAAAAAACCAAAAGCGCCCTCTACCAGAGATAAGGAGATGGGACACATAGTAGGGAATGCCGCCATGACACTTTTCGGCGCGCCATCTAGCGGCTAATGCCCTTTCTTCATCATTAGCAGCCGAATTCCTAGTAATTCTGGCCCCGGTTGATTTGAAGTTTCAACTTTCAATGGAAACCCAGTGGAGAACTCGTAGGATAATATAGTGAAATTTGCCTGTATGGTACGTTGCCAATCCCCTCTAGTATAAAAAAATTATGACATGTCACCATAACAAATATTTGCGAGTGTTTGCTGGGCTAATTCATAGATGTTGATTTTATTGTAAGGTAACAAGAATCAAGATGTCTGTTTTGTTGATCAATAATGGGAACGGTCCAACTAAATTCTTCATTCACAGTCCATGACTTCATTACAAGTACTGTGAATAAGAAATTTATTTGGACCGTTCTCTTCCCAGGTAGCACACAGAGCTGTTACAGACTCATGTAACCGATCTGTTTCACATACTTGTGAAACAGGTCCGTATCAGGCTTGTTACATCTCTGTTTTACAGGAAATTTGTCTGGAATTGCTCTGTTTTACAGGATTTGGTAAAAGTTTGTTTCACAGATCTGGAACAGATCTGTTATATTTCTGTAATACATAAATCTGGTTTTTAACTGTACTACAGACCTGTTACAGATCTGTTTTTTACTTGAGAAAATTGTTTCTGATTTAGCTCTGTTTCCCATGTTTGTCACTTGTCTGTTTTTACTCTGTAGAAAGACATTATGTTTTTCTTCTGTATTACAGGTATGTCACATGCATGTTTTTACTCTGTATTACCGAGTACAATAATTTTCTGTTCTGTGTCTGTACTCCAGGTTTGGTACGGGTCTGTATTTCCCTTGTAAGACATAAGTCAGTAATCATCTGTTCTGAGTCTGTACCCCAGGTATGGTACAGGTCTGTATTTTCTATGTAAAACTTAGTTCAGTGATTATCTGTTCTGTGTTTGTGCCCCAGGTATGTACGGGTCTTCATTTCCCTTGTAACACCTATAAGTCAGTAATCATCGTATCTGTGTCTGTATCCCAAGTATGGTACATGTTTGGATCCCAATGGAAAACTGAATTAAACGTTTTCTTATATGTGTAATATCACTGCAATACCATGCAGTAAGAAGTTACACTCTAATAGTCAATGCAGCTAATGGCTATGATTTTAGTTCAGTAGGCCTACTCGAACAACAACAATAGTTGTTTATCCACCGGACGGAGAAGTATTATTATACCTAAATAGGTATAATAAAGACTTGTAATTAGTGTGGGGCCAATCTTGGTCTTGTTACTATCGGAAGAGACCAGTGGTAGTCATATGTAGCAATCAGTTTCGTGAGAGAGACATGTCAGACCGTTTGTTGAATGTACAAGTGTACAACTGTGAAATATACATAATTATGAAATATATCTAGTAATCAACATCAAATTATGGTGTAGTGGTTAGCGTACTGGCTTGTGAACTCACGTGTTGATGGTTACATACCACAGGGAGGCAAATCTTTGTTTTCTTGAAAATCTGTTTTTGGTCTGTAAATGGTGATCCCGTTTTACGGATCTGTCACAGACCTGTATGACAGTCTGTAAAAGTGTCTCACTCCAAACAATTTACAGACTCTCAAAAACAGATCTGTAACAGACCTGAAACAGAGTCTGTGTGCTACCTAGGTTCTATTGAGTTACTTCAAACATATTATTGATATAAAAGGGTTAAAGTTGGACCGTTCCCAATTATACAATCAATGTCTATTTCATCAAGAATATAAAGATGTGTTGAAATATTATTAGGGAACGGTCCAACTTAAATCCTACTCCACAGCCTGACTTCATGTAAAGAGACTGGAATAAGAAATTTAATTGGACCGTTCCCTTCTTTTGAGTCAATTCAAATCTTATTCTTGATGAAAAAGGTAGTTAGAACACTGCCATTGAGTTCACGAAAGTTACTTAACACATAGGCTAATCTTCTTGATTATTATTATCTTACAATAATATCTATATTTATTAAAAGAAGATAAACTCTCACTAACATTTGGTGCGATGCCATTTCATGTTAGGTGAGGGGCAATATACGAGCATCATACCCTCATGAGTGTCGTCCTGCTCTAGCTTCCTTTCCCAAAATTCAAACAAGCCGCCAAGCCTACAGTGCCTTTGAGGGGGTATTGCTGGGAATTCGTCTGCTAATGATGAAGGGCAGGCATTAGCCGTTAGATGGTGTCACGGAAACTGTCATGGCCAGTTTAACACGTCAGTGTCCCATCTCCTTATCTCTGCCCTCTACTGCAAAATGTGCGAGGGAATATTAAGAAACAAAACGGACGTCCCGCTAACCGTTATGTCTGAAAATAGAATTATTTACTTTAAGATAGACGCAAAAAAAAGCCTTTTATATATAAAGAAAATATAAGATAGAAAAGCAAGCTTATCAGCTCGCCGCGAAGGGATAGTCGTAAGCCAGTTGAAAACTGTTTTAAACGACAAATTCGTGGCTTTTTCACAACTCACACTGTTCTTCACAGACTTTTTGGTTTTAAAACGGGATTTTTCTGTCACAGTCCAATATCCTTGCAAGTTTTTCATTAATTACGGGAGAACTAATTTAGTAAATGAAATTATTTTTTTCTGGTCGCGCCGCATATTTTTTTTGTAATTTTTAAGACCAAAAAGTCTTAAATCTGTCGTGAAACACCCGAGCTATGGAGCGTTACATACAGACAACCATACAGACAAAGTGACATGGCTTTTTTTTTCCTGCGTATGCGATTATTAGCTTCGCCCTTCGGGCTCGCAAAGATAGAAAAGCAAGCTTATCAGCTCGCCGCGAAGGGATAGTCGTAAGCCAGTTGAAAACTGTCTTATTTGACAAATTCAGGGCCTATTGTTAAGTCGGAATTATCCACAATTCACACTTTTCTTCACAGACTTTTTGGTTTTAAAACGGGATTTTTATGTTACAGTCCAATATCCTTGCAAGTTATTTACGTTTAGTTTGCTCAACTCATATGTTCCTATTTTTACACATAAAGTTCAATGATTGAATTTTAAACATGACCATCATTTATTTTAATTACTGCAAAACTTAAATACAAATCTGGCTATTGCGTCATGGTTGGGTCATCAAAGATTGCGTCATCACGGCGATGCTATGGACATCTGGTGGTGATTTATTTGGGCGGCATATATTCGTAATATTATTTTACTCATGTTTAACCATACATTACGAATCTATTTCAATAAAAAATATTCGACGAAAAGGATTATTTTAAACTTAACACGTTTAGTAAATGACAAGCTTACACATGTAGTGGAAACTGGAATTTAAACCTAAGGAGAAAAAGTTGTAGTCGCCACCGCCAGATGTCTCTAGTCGTTAAACAATTATTTTAGCAGTTTTTCATTAATTACGGGAGAACTAATTAAGTAAATGAAATTATTTTTGTTCTGGTCGCACCGCATATTTTTTTTCTAATTTTTAAAACCAAAAAGTCTGAAATGTGTCGTAAAACGCCCGAGCTATGAAGCGTTACATACAGACACACATACAGACAAAGTGACATGGCTTTTTTTTTCTGCGTATGCGATTATTAGCTTCGCCCTTCGGGCTCGCAATAAAGAAAAAATGCAAAAAGTGGCGTCATCGGACATCAAATCGAGCTTAGCAAGGACTCGACAGAACAAGGAAGAACAATCTCCATCGACCAGCAGAGAATTCCGATGTGGCCAACTCTTGTCCACCAACAAGTGTTACACGGCTTCGGTTTTATACTGGGAAGAGAACGCGGACTATATACAAGAAGGGGGTGGATGGTCACGACTTTTCATCGAGACCCACCTTTTCGTATATAGTGACCAACGTGCATTGTTCCTGAATACATACTCACTTTCCCCGAGATTTGAACTCGGGCCCTCTCGTATGGTTGGCATACTCGTTAACCAACCATCTGATAGGGTACATAGAATAATATAAAAGAAATGGAGTCTATTTTATTAAATTTTTATATAATTGATTTTTTTGCTCAAATTCCGATGATTTCGACCAATAATGACTTCACCCGTACTGGAAATTGAACTCAGTACCTTTCGTGTGCTTTGCACACTCGCTCTCACATCGCCCTCTGGCGAACTGAAACAAAAGCAAGTGTTACATTCATCGACATACAATTAGATGGCGCTGTTCCTCGCAAAGGTATTCAGTGAATGCTACATACGTTATTAAACTATTAATTGCTACATACGTTATTAATGAAAAATAAATAAAGACATAATAAATCCATAAGAATCTAGAAATATTTTATTAAATAAGTTTGAAAATGAATTTACGAATTTAAAACAAATTCAGAAAAAGTCGAACCTACAGGAAAACTCCCGAGCGAAGTAGTTTTATTATGAATTATTCTGTGATCGGAGTTTCAGATGTTGTTGAAATGGTTAAATCTCTTTATCACTTTTAAATCACTTTAAAAACTATATTACAAAACCCAGACTGTTCAAAGTAGTATAGTCTTTCCATTATCGTGGGATTCTTACCCTTGAACAGCATCCCCCTTTATGCTTTCGTGCAGCGAGTCGCCGCGTTCGCAAATCTCATTGCGCCTGATTTAAAATGGTTTTACCCAAATTTTATTATTAATTCGAACAATTTTATAACTTAAATCGATTAATTGGATTTATTCCAACATTTTTCAGTAAAAATTATTGATTAAAGTGTAATTTTTCTATACTTTTATAGGTCAGAAATGCTAAATTCCTGAAATAAATATTCAAGTCTTTGGAAAATGGACTATTTAATAAATAAGATCAAGTGCCACTAGCCGAAATAGCAGACGGAATTATGTTTATATTGAGCACATTTACTATTTCATTCGAATTTCTGAAAACAAATTAAATTGTCCGACCTTGATCGGAATTCTCGGAAAGATTTTGGGGTTTTTTTTTAGGGGGGGGGGGTAAATACTTGCCGAAATCCAAACAGTTTTTCAGTTGTCTCTCGCACTTCGTTATAAGTACATCGTGCAATCTTTCTATTACACAGAAATGATTCGAATTATATTTGTAATGGTTACGGCCGTCTTATTCGAACGAGCGTTTTCCCAAGAATTCATTCTTTTGGATAACGGGGATGTAGTAGAAAAAGTTTTAGTTTCTTCAAGTACACAATCCAGTTTACCGAATCGTCCGCAAGATTCGCAATCACCTTCATCACCGCAAGATAACATCGATCCAGCAAACGAAAATACTAGGCTGTACATAAAACTTGGAATTGTTTTGATTGTCGCTTTAGTAATCTCATATTTGTGTACCGTCTTCTTGAAGGTGAATTTGGTTTAAATTTTCTCTCCTTTCACAACTTCCGACACACCAAACTAAACGTTTCGTCTATTTTTAATTTCAGACAAGACAGGGATTTTCGGTGATGACAAAGTACTTCACATGTACAACAACTCCTGTTGAACCCCCCAAAAAAGACTAAAGAAGACAAACTTATTTTTGGACAGAACAGGAAAGCGTTTAACAAAATGCTCTCGATTCACCGGATAATTAACCGTGTAACATCAAAACACAAATTATGTTTAAATATCATTTCATAACAAATAAAACTCTTTGCAGGAAAAAAATTGAGGAGGCGAGCCACAAAGAAGAAATCCAAGAAGAACAAAATTACAAGAAACAAATGTGCGAGTGGAAACCCCTGAGGACGTAAAACGTATACTTCCCAGCCCATTCTCGAATAATAGAAGAATTTCAACATTATACTTTGTTTTGTTTCCTTGTATGCTCTGTATTTAAAAAAAACTTGAAATTCGTTAATTAATTCATGTGTTACGCAGAAATGAATTTTTTTTAAATAATCGAAAAATGTTCATTTACTCCTTTTATCATAGCCCTTTGCGACGAAAAACACGATTAAAAAAACACCATAATAAGAAATGTTCAACTTCCAACACTCTAAGTTTTCCGACCCGTACTATGTAGTACTGGTGGATACTTAGTACCAACTTCAAAGGGATGTCAAAAAAAATTATTTCGTACCCCTCCATACGAAGGTAGGGCACTAAGAGAATTCGGTATCTAGTATGCTTTTCAATGTTAACACGTTTGAAAAGTACACTTTTCTCTTACGTTCACTACTGTACCTTACTGTATACTACTGTATACTCTATCAAATAATTAGGTTCCAAGCAAGCGGTTGGGTCATACAAACCCCTAACACTTCATTCCAGATACCAGGTGATTAGTACCTGTGACCCTCTGAAATAAAAGTGGCAAGCAATGGAACTAAATTGAGGCAATCGATTTGGTATGATGCCTATATGAGGATAAAAAACATATACGAGGCAACGTCGGTCTTAAAGTACCATCGGCTGCTGTTATTTCGTGAGCGGTACTGTCCAAATCTGTAGTATAGAAAATGGAGAGCCAAAGTCTAGATACCGTGTCAACTGCCCAGGGTCAGAAATCCGAGTTGTCTTTTGGTCTTGAAGCCGCTCAGCATTATCTGTCGAAATCCGTACGAAGCTCAACAAAGCAGCAGGTATTCCTTCGTTCATTACTTGCAGTGGTATGCCAGTGAAAACATGCTTCCCTTCGATCCCATAGTACGACCGCGTGTACGGAATCTGGCGTGATTTTTGCTGCCGAAACCAAGTACCAGAGTTTGGGGTTGGTCATGAGCATTTGGCCGCGTGTCTATCCCTCGTGATGATGCGGGACCAGTCCTATTCCAAGGTTGTTATGCTGAGTGCTGCCATTGCTAATGAGCATCGGATTCGTATGCTGCCGTCGCCGACAACTCATGAAACAATATCCACTTTGTTTCGTGGGTTTCGTAATGAACATCCACAGACTCGTGCTGCCAAATTGCCAATTACTGAAGAAATTCTGGACAAGATGTATGCCCACCTCTACCAAACTCAACATGGAAGAGACGGACTGCGGGCGTCTGTTGTTCTCTGGAGAACAGTATGGAGGATCTCGATGGAGTATCACACTCTCGGAAGGTTTAGCGACATCGTCAAGCTTTGTAGAAAAGACGTCAACTACGTCACGGACCCTTCGCCCCATCTGAGGATTTTATTCAAAGGTGGGAAGAACGACCAGTATACCGAGGGCGGTGAGCGTGTAGTAGCCTCAAATCCAGACGTTAAACGCTGTCCTGTTCAGCTTACGTTGAACTATTTCCGATTCCTTGGCCTTTCCTACGATGGTTATCTCGTTCCTTTGTGTACTGCCAAAAATTCCCCAAATCCTGCCAAATCTGTACCGTACAGTGGGGCTTTGACTGACCTGAAGAAGTTGATGAACTTGTTGGGTTACGACGAGAAACTCTACGGTGAGCATTCTGGAAAGAGAGGTGGAGCGACTACAGCAGCAGCTCATGGAGCTACTGACAAACAGCTGAAACGTCTGGGAGGGTGGCGTTCCGATGCAATGCCCGCCAAATATGTTGATCTCTCCATCCCAAGTCGTCTCTCTATGTCGGAGTTGTTGCAAAAGAAAGTTTGAGTTGTACAAATAATAATTAATGTAACTGGCAGTCTTTGTCACATTCGCCGTTTCGTCATTTATTTAATCGAAACATTGTTTGGTCCTACAGACGTGAGTCAAAACAAAGTTGAAGAAATTCAAATTTGGTTTTCCCTGCAAATGGAGAATGTGGATTGTAAGTTCCTTGAATGATGAAAGGCCTACAGGTTTCCATGTAGTTAAAAGGCCACAGAAGTCTGCCTTCATTGTTAAAGATTTCCACCCAGTAATCCGCCGTTTTCCATTTCGGTACGAACAAAATTCCAGTAGTTCTTGAAGTCTTTAATCGTCTAACAATTCTGATGATCTCCTGTATTGGTGGACAGATCCAAGCCACTTCGTCATCCCACGAATGGGAAAAAGCGTCAATGCCTGACGTACCAGGGCAAAAGAAATTGGAATAGAAACGTTGGCATTTTGAATTACGGTCGGAAGCGAATAGATCGATGGTGAATTTAAATCTTGTCCTGTTCCTTTGGAAAGTTTGGTCATCGACTTGCCAATTGTCCGTATCAGTCGTCTTTGAACCATCGTCTGCTATCTTAATTCGGGGGTCGTCTCGTAGTAGATGGATCGGGATAATTCTGGTGTTAAGTCTCTTGCAACGAATCATTATTTGAAAAACATCCTTTTGGATGTGACGTTTTCCCGATCCTTTAGTAAAAAAAGTTTTGGCTGTCAGTGAGCCAATAGATGTTGGTGGCCTTGGTGGTGAACGTGCCTGTTTGTTCATAATATTCCATTGTTTTTGCGACAGCCAGTAGTTCTCGGTGACCGGAAGACAACATTCTTTCGTCTTCGTTTAAAATTCCACGGAAATAAAGGTGATCTCCTTTAATTGAGTAGGCACAGGTTGCATATCCGGACGCGTCGCTGGCCCAGATTTTTTCTTCGTTTGTGCGCACATGATTAGCGACGAAACTAGATTTCATGAATGAACTGGGCGGTCCGATGATGGACAGAACAGAAATTTCAGTAGCCGCCGATCGAATGGGGGAATTGTCAAATTCTGAGCAATTATCGACGAAGAATTGTAAGCCGTCTTGAGCTCATCACCAACGACGAATTCCATCCTCTCCGTTGTGTGGCCTCCTCTAAAACTGCGTAAGAAGCCCTGGCTGCTATTACAACTATCGGCCCTAGTGCCGGTTCCGTTGCTACTATTTTCCCGATAGTTCCGGCTAATTCTTTGGCTGGAAACGATTTCGATCCGTGTGAGATCGTCTCCGAAACCTTTTTGTAGTATGCGTTGTTTCTTGGCTTCCTGAAGACGGACTGTCATGCTGGCAGACTGCCAGCATGACACTGCCAGTGGCAGTGTCGATAATGAATCCGAGGTATTCCTTGGACTGGTTAGCATCTCCGTCTTTGTCGGATTTTTCGACTTCCAGTATCCATCCCGAAGATTTTAGAACTTTGTAGACGAACGTACGTTGATCTTCTGCTTTGCACTTTGTTTCTGTGACGATCCTGCCGTCGTCCAGATAAATTGAATGTCGAATCCCCTTTTCGTGAATATAGGCGTTCACAGGTTTGAAGAGCTTTGTCAGACAGTGTACAGCTGAGGACAGTCCAAAGGGAAGGTATAAGAAGACGAAATACTGTTTACCACCGTCTGGTTTTGGTATGGCAGCACCTAAATACTTTGTTTGTGACGGGTGAATCCGGACGTGATGGTAGGCCGCCTTGAGATCGTACGTCACTTGGAAGTCCCCTTCTCTTGTTATCTCCAACGACCTCCGAAGATGGGAGAGCACAACTTTTTGTTCCTTTACATACAAGTTGACACATCTGGACCCGTCCCAACAGAGTCTGTTTTTGGTTATACCGTCTCAGCCGAATTTCTTTGATACCGTTAAAGGAGATACGCAGAGCGGCTTCTTGTCTCTGAACTCAATAACTCCACGTTTTTGAAGTTCATCGACCGCTTGAATAACAAAAGGCATATCTTGCATAGCCGATTTGTTGTTGGCCTCCTCGTAAGCTGGAGGTGATTCAACGAAAGGGATTACATATCCCTGGGTTAATACGTCCATAACCCATTCACCGGCCTGTAGGTCATTCTGCCAGAAAGCCATGACATCTTCTGAATGGATTGAACCAGGATAGAACTCTATCACAGGAGTGCTCTTTTGTTGAGCAAAACTCTCGTCTGGCCTCGGGCTGTCTGCCTCAGCAACATGCCGTCCAGTGTCAGAGGCACCAGTGTCTACCAGTTCATTGTGTTGCTTTGGACATTGTTTGAAAAAATGTCCCGGTTGCCCGCAGAGATGACATTTGAATTCCGACTTGTCTGGTCGTTTTCCGTCTCTCGTGTTCCCACCTCGACCTCCGTGTCCATAGCCACCACCACCGTGTCCATGGCCACCACGTCCGGTAGATTGGTAGGGTCCATGATCCGATCGGCTTAAAGAGTAGTCGCCGTGGTAGGATGCGCCACCTTTGTAGCGTTTTGATCGGCTGCCGTGTCTCTCTTTTTCTCTCTCACGTTCACGTTTCTCGCGGTCCATCTTCTTCTCCCGCTCTTCCAACACCTTTGCCAGTTCCGGGTCCAGGAACTCACCAGCCTTTCGTCGTGCAAGCTTGTCGGCAGTTTCTTGATCGTATTTGCGCCACACTTGTAGTACAAAGAGGCGATCTCGCATGGATTCATCCGATTTTCGGAACTCGGCAAGAGTATTGATGGCTGCTTGTTTCGTGACGCCGGCGGGCATTGTATTAATCAAGGCTATTGATGTAAGGATTCCATTTTGAAGAGGCAGCAGGGCCTTTTGTGTAGCTTCCAGTTGCTGTAATAGACAAACAAATAACAGTTGTTGTCATTGGAGAATTCCATATTTACAGTAAACAAGCATCTTATGACTAAAGATCTTGGCTATATCCTATGATCGGATAGAAACGTTTCTCAGAGATTGGATCGGTGGTGTTTCTCTCTTGGCTCATGTCTGGTTACATGCAGTCCGGCTGTTGGTGTAATTCTCTCAAACCATGGCTGTGTACATGCGTTTAATTCCCGGCTCATGTCTGGTTACATGCAGCTTTAGTTTAAAAAGATCGGTTGAAAACAACGTCGAAGTATCTGTCAATTACTGTAACCCATGGCTGAATACATGCGGTCGGTCCTGGCTCATGTCTGATTACATGCAGCTCACAGGTTAAAAAATAATCGATGGAAAACATCGTCAAAGACTTTGACGATTTACTTTGACTCAAAGTAATCTACAATTACTGCAACCCATGGCTGAATACATGCGGTTGAGTCTTGGCTCATGTCTATTACATGCAGCACAATTAGTGAAAGGATAAGTGGAATCATAACCGCAAATTATTCGATTTTCTCAGACATAACGTTCGTTAAGCACGTTAGGTTCTGACATTTTTCGGCAACGGGCCCATGTTGGCTAATTAAAGCACCGGCGGAAAGGTAATGCTTTTCTCGATCTACATTAAAAAATTTGAATTTATTTGACGCCACTTGCCTATCCGGCGTTGGTTAAATTGAACTTAGTTGCTGAAAATAAAGGTAAAAGATACAGCAGCCAAACAAACGACAATGCAATACTCATGACTGGGACATGCAATATGAAATATCACGTCGTCGTGTCGTCGTTGTTGGCTAAAATTTTAATAAATTTTAATTGGCTCATGACTGGTTACATGCAGCCTATCATGTCCCGTCAGTGACATACAATTCTTCCAGGTGAACGATTTGCATTTAAAAATCGTATTACCTCACGGAGAACTTTTTCACGATCCGGAACGGCCTCGATGAATCCCGCCAATCTAGCTCTGGCAGTGGCCAAATCTTCTGCCGTGAGGGTTTCCCAGTCCTTTGGGAAAAAGGGTTTCGCCATAGTAGCACTTTTTCTTCGAATTCAATGTCAAGTTAATCCAAGTATGTTGATTTTCACTAAATTGAAGGACTGTAACACAATTTCACGTGTTTCCCCGGCCGGGACTTGCTTGTGAATAGTTGTCTGCTACAGTGTTGGAAACACTGTTGCCAGATAGTCTTATATAAGACTATATGGTTACAACCATTCACTTCATAGAAAAGTGATCACAATCATGACGTAGTATTACCACGTAGTAGGCCTTTAGTGGACGTCGGCCAAAGCCAAGGTATGCCCATGCTTGTCTGGACTGGGCTTGTCTGTCGTCTGAGCTTGTTTAGACTTGCAAAAAACAAATTGGCGGGAACTCTAGAGGATATTCTAATTATTCTTATTTATATAACAATTATGACATTTGAGTTGTGGTGTGATGGTTAAGGTGACCGCACAGAATGCGCGGGTACCGTTGTTCAATTCCCGACTCAAACAGCCTTTTTTTAAACAATTAAAATCCTTTCGTAGGTGGGGTAATAAGGCTTAGTACCAGGGGATATGAAACCATACTAGTTAGTAGACTCTTGTGCCGATTCACCAGGAAACCACTAAAAAAAGATTCCTAGTACCCCTTAGTAGGCCAGATAAAATTTAGAGTGAAATCAGCATTTCTCCAGATGGACAACATGTCTGAATGCAAAATCATTTATTAAAAAAAAGGCGCCGAAAAAGCGCCCTCCACCATACATCGGAATTTTAAAAAAAGAAAAAGACACACACAAAAATTAAACCACGAAATTCATACTTCTTCACATATATTCAGCGAGCGCCTCATCATAACACTCGTTGTTACTACGGATCCACTCTTCCGTCACATCGCGCAACTCACTCTTGGGGCAGTTTTGACCAACCTGAAAAACAAATTACAAAAAGAAAATTAAATCACAACCCGACAAACAATTTACAAAAAGAAAAATGAATGATTAACACGGCCAATAAAAAAACACTTAATTACCGTTAAAATTGTGTCAGAACAGCAACTGTAACAAAAGAGATCAGCATCCTCTAAGTCCACGCGAACTCCTTTCAAACTGACAACCGTTTGGCACGGATGCAAAATTTGAACGACACCAATTTAATCAATCGCGTTTTCGACATCTACTTCCAAAATCTAAATAGGAACCACATCATAAAATTCAATCAAATGGAGTATCCAATAAATAAAAAACCTTGTTCTCGTGCGTGATCAATCTCAGAGATTCTTTCTCTATAATCCATCCATAAAACACACCCAAAACATCTAAACGATGAAAAAAAAATTAATTAAAAAAACAAACAAACATAATGTAAATGAAAATACCTATGGCTAATCGCGAAACATCTTCCATAACCTCTACTGCCAATGGAACCGTGGCATAATCATAGTGCAAAGAAGGAAAGGAAAGGAAAACATGTCTATCCACTGCCGAAATCTAAAAAAAAACATATTTATGCAACAAATTTAAAGCTAGGAAAAAACAGAACACATACCTGGCTCTCTCCATCAAAAGTGGCATTCCGAAGATTCAAAATACGACTGTCGTCGTACAAGACATAAAACACGCTGACATCAGTCAAACTGTAAATCTGGTTCAGCTTCATACAAAAAAAATGAAATCTATAACTCACATAAATTATAGAATTTAATTACCTCCAATAACTGGTGAAAATGGTGTGCCGATCCGTTTTGGACACGTCCTCGAAATTCTATTCCGGCTCTGTCCACCCAAGATGTGGTAAGGCAGGGGACGCCGAACACATTTTCAAAAAACCACTTAAAGGTTAAACGCGCATGCAGACCGAAGCTGAAAAAAAAATTATAAATCAAACACATAAAAGACAATAGCGCAGAAATGTTAACAAAACTTACGTTTTCGTTCCTGGGCGAACGCTGTTAAAAGTTGAGTGTACTCTCCGCATATTGCTAAAAGAAAGACCAGACTCCAAAAAATGACCGGAGCGCTCCATTTTCTCGAGATCTCTGCGTAAGTGGAACAGTGAATGATGACACTGATCCGAAAGGAAGACATTATATTACCATTATAAAAATCAACGTTTTCTTTCAACTCAAAAGAAATACCAAGCAAGTCACACGGCATTAACGCCATTTCACGAGAAATTAAGACGCACATTTTACGAGGAAGAAACCAAAATATTTAAAAAAATACCCTTTTACCAGTCAACCCAAAACATTGACCCTTCCCAGAAAAAAAAACCAAGCAATGTATGAGCACTTCTTGACTTCTACACAACGACCCAGATTTCAAGTCGCTTTTCAGAATCATCGCTTCTCACGACGGCAAAATGTAATTTACTAATCGTTTAGGCAGAAAACCAACGTTTTTGTTAGAAAATAAATAAGAAGTTACTCTACTACCAATCAATCACTGACCTTGACCCTACCCAGAAAACAACAAAATGGAAAATAACACTATGACTCATAAAAAACGGACCAATTTGCGAATCGGTTTTCAGTACCACCGCTTCTCAGGAAGATCCAATGCCACTTACTAATCGTCGTTTAGGAAGAAAACAAACGTTTTCCTTGAAAACAACCAAAGGATGTCGATGCCTGGCATCGAGATTCCTCGAAAAAAAAACGAACACCGAAGCGATACAGAAACTACAATTGGCCATAAGTGACTTGGTCATTCTTTACAGGACAAGCGCCAAGTACAGAACAACTCTTTTTTTCTCTACAACCACTGCTGTCTTCTGTATTGAAATGTCAAAAGCCAGAGGACCCATACCGTCAACCTTCACGAACAGGAACATCCCGCTGGTGAAACTGAATGAAATTTCAACCTACAGCCAAAAGTAAGTATCATCAAACTTTGTTTTTGTTGTTGAGTTTATTCAAATTATAATAATTCAACTGTTTTTTTTTTATTTATAGAATACGATTCATTGGACGTGTGGTATACGTGTCGCCCCTTATAAGAAACCTCACCGGAAAAAAAACTACCATGCTGAGGATGGTTCTGAAAGACGAAACAAAGGAAATTTTTGGAATCTGTTACGCCAAAATGGCCAACGATTAGGCAAAAGATCTTTACGTAAGAAAACATTCTTTTAATTCATTTACAACAACTGCAAAATAATTCGTTTTTTCTTTCTTTACAGATAGATGCCGTCTACGAGTTTCAGCTAATCCAATCATCGGGTACGGATTTTAAAATTGTTTCGGAATACAATGAACAATTGCGCATCAATTTCAACTTTGATGTAAAGTAAGTTACTGAATACTTTAAAATCTATTTTCACATATCTCTGATACTATTGTTTTCTTTATTTTCCCCTGTTTACAGAAGATTCGAAATCTCAGTCCAGCGATTAACATCCCGGACATGGAGTACACCAAACTAGCATCCGTTTGGGAGGACGGAAGCCAACAAACATTTTTAAGTAAGTACGGGTTAACGACATTAGAAAACAACTAAGATAAAAAAAATGTACTAACATGTTCATCTTTCCCTTCTTTTCTTTCGTTTCTTGTTTCCAGATATCATCGGACAACTAGTGAGCTGCCTCGACCCCGTCGGACCTGACCCAGAAGCCGGCTACGACAACATTCAACAAGACTACGTAATTCAAGACGCAACAAAACAAGTAAGCTATTTTTTAAACCATGTACACAACCAGCATTTTACACTAACCACTATCTCAATTTTAGCAGGTAGCGATGACCATCAAAGGCGAGATGCTGTTAAAAAAACTAAAGTTTTTCCAAAGCCGTACATCCAAGGAACCAGTCATCATCCGGATAACACGGGCCAATCCCATCAGCAATGATGAAGGGGAATTCCTTTTCGTCGACGAGCAAGAATCAAACGTAGAGGTAGTAGAGGAATCAAAAATATTAAAAAAATTCAACTAAACATTTAATTTCAATTCAAATTTAGGTCTTACTACAATCCTCTACTCTTTATAAAACATTCACGGGCGACGGCGACAGCAGCCAAAACAGTTTGCTGGAAAAAAGAAAAATGGAGGAGGCGAACATCGGAGAACCAGAAAACAAGAAAAAAATGTGCTAATGAAAAATGTCGACAAAAAATGTATCCCATCTCATTGCCGAATTTTGACAAATTTAACGCAACCTGAGCAGCCGCCAGCGAATAACGCGTTATCAAACATAAATTTCGCAGATGAACAGGAAAATTAAAAGTACTGTTAATGCGCGCGCAAAATATGAGAAATTACAAAGAAGAATAATAAGGAAACAGAAACGTCGATTAGGACAATGCAATCGATGACAGCCCCTGAGACAGCGACCAAGTACATCTTTCAGCTAACGACGTCTTCAATGACAACCATTAAATCAATGAGCTCGACAAAAATGTAATCGACACACAAACTGACAGATTACTGGTACAGGAATCCGTAAAGAAAAATAAAAGGAAAAGATAACGGCACGGATTCAACTTAGATTTTATTGGAACTAATTGGTAAATAAATCAAACAAAATCGTTCGTGGATACGAGATCAGCATCAAAGAAAAGCAGAAGAGCAAATCCAAAACAACTTTTACCCGATCCCCTCCCCCAAGTGATTTCTAACCAACTTTGTTACAGACTCATGGGCCCGTTAACGGAATCGAAAAAAGTGATAAAATAATGTACAGCAGAGCTTTAATGCCCACTTCGGATGGCCGCCCAGTGATTGCTAGATAAATGTGACGTCATGAATGTAACTGCCGTGCAGGATCCCAGTGTGTTCTCCCTTCTATTCTACCTCTTGTTCCCCCTCTCATTCTCCCTCTTATTCTCCCTCTCATTCTCCCTCTTATCCCCACTCTCATTCTCCCTCTTATTCTCCCTCTCATTTCTCCCCTTCAGTATCTCTCTTGTACTCCCGCTTAAGACTAGACGCCGTAATACCAGACTTCAGCATAGTCGGCGTTACTCTTTCTTGTAAGGAAGAGTACGTATCCGTATACATCAGTACTTTCCTATCAGCGGATAACCACGGACACCCGCTACATGAAGACAAGTGACAAGACTATCTCCACGCAAAGCATCGCGAGAACAATTTATTCATGCATTTATACTCGCTTATAATATTAATGATTTTTGCTTTCTCGTTGATCTTGTCGTAAGTTTCCAAATATTATAAAAAATGTGCAAGAAATTTGGTATAGACACGAGGACGTGTCTTTTTAAAGAAAGGAGGTATGTAATGCGCAGCCCAGCGCTGACCAAGAGTGCATATCGTTTACTATGTATCGTCTGTAACCCCGCCCCCATCATAAATCACTTCTCTTGAGGCAGGATCGTTTTGTCCCACCATAAATAACTTCTCCCGAGGCAGGATCGTTTCGTCCCGCCATTTTGGAACTACGTTAATAATCTATACCTACAACCATTCCAAATGGCCGCGCGGGAATACATATATAAACTCCCGTCGCACCCTCCAAGAGTTAGACTAGTCCTCTCACTCCTCAACTGCTTGTGGCTCCAGTTGTAAGTCGATCTCTATTATACTCCTTTCTGTATTCTGTGCAGTGTTGAACAATAAACTTAGTTCGGCCTAATAATCCGAGTTATTCTTCGAAGTAAGCGCGCCTTTTGAAGCCCGTGAAAAGCGCCTTACAGCACAGTAGAGAGTAAATTCAAGATGTAGTAAAGGTAGCGAAGAACTTCAGTAACAGTCCAAGCAATCAATAACAGGGGGAATCCAAACTGATCTCTTGTAGCAGTAACATAGTAAAGGAATTGGCCAAAGGAGAAAAACTCTTGAAAAAACTTGAGCGAAAGTAATTCCAACATTGCTGGGAATGATGCTTTGGCACTGCGTACAATTTCCCGATAGGGATACTATCGCCAAACGACTATCCGTACTCCACCTTCATCCCACCCCACCCCACCCCACCCACCTCCCACTCAGGACGGGGGGACGACGGTTTTTCCTACGGCTCGATGGCTGTTTCGGGGTTTTTCACTCGATTTCTCTCTGGGAAGTGGCGCTGTTCCTCTCGGAGAGATAGGGAAACGATTTTCGTCTGGGGGGGTCCATTAAGGTTTTATACGATTTGCGGGGGTTTACGTGACGTTATGCAAATCGCGACCGTCTTGTAGAGGGGATGTTATTACAAGGCAACGTCGTGATCCCGGTTTGATTGAGATAAAGGGGTCTGTGTGATTTAAATGTGAAAAATAATCGCCTTTTTTTAGTTTATTTTTCTCCCGACAGGTGGTTCTGACGCCAATCATTAATTCAAGGCCGACGAACTCTAACGCGGCCTTGTAATTGGAATATTATAAAAAAAACAGTGAAATAAAACAGTGAAATACAAATCACAAAGATCTCGGTTCGGCCCAAGCCACGGCACCGTCAAGACGTACTTTCTCTCGCTCCAGATACAATAGTGCTTTCATCCTGCCGGTGCGAACCTAGAATCCCGCCCAACCTCCTGTAAAAAAAAAAAAAAAAAAAAAAAAAAAAATCGAAAACTTAAAGTTAGAAATTGAACCCCTCCTCTCAAGTAACTGCGCTTAAGAAAGTGGTGTGTGCCGTATCCGACCCTATCTTCGGCATCGAAGTGTCAACCAAGTGGGAAATTCCCCCCATACCACCCTCTTTTTCATCGGAGTAACGTGGCCATCTGGCTCCAAACCACCAAGCTGCCGCGCCGTAGCAACAGTAAACCCAGCAGGGCCCGTCAAGCTGCCGGTCACAATCAACGCCGAGAGTCAGCAGGCGAGCAACGGGAGCGTGAACGGCAGGCAATAAGGGCGCTGTTGATTGAAGAAAGAAGAGAAGAGGAAAGAAGGCGACTGATTGAAGAACGAACGCGTGAGGCGCAGCGAATCTACGAAGAATTGAAAAAATCGGCTAGCCAACAACAACTACACAGGGCGGAAAATCAAATCGAAGAGCAAGAAGAATTCATCCTGCAGCTTGCGATCGAACCATAGGAAGAATACGGTAATATCAATTAGTCCTAGGCTTCGGCTGGTTGGGCTGTTGATACCCGTCAGTTGGCAACTAGTCCTAGGCTTCGGCCGGTTGGGCTGTTGCTAAATTCACACCCCGAAGCACCTAGTCCTAGGTTTCGACCAGTTGGGCTGGTGCAAATCATAAAGAAAGCCGCGAATACATACCCCATCCAGAACTTAAATTCCCGTCCCCCCAGGTGACGCCCCCAAGTCCAAAATGGCGTCGACCAGCACCGAATCAACCATCGTTCCAATATTCATCAAGAGAGAAGACGGAAAATCATTTAGGCAAATGAAATCGAAAGAAATCGCGGAAATAGTGAATGAATTGGAAGAAGAACTAGGACTCTTCGAAAAAGGAGGAGTCTCAATCGCCACAGGGAGTGACCTATTCATCAGACCAGCCACTAAAGATCAGCAATTAAAACTCCTAAAGATAAACTATGTGCACAAAGGAAAGATTATGGTCACCTGCAAACTTCCAAACGCAGCAAGCGGATCCAGGGTAACCATCCACCAGGTCCCACTAGGCGATACCGATGAAGAAATTTACCACGCGCTCCAAGACAGAGGCTACAAAATAGTGTCAGTGTATCGATTCAAATCCCAGATAGGCTTAGGTAAAGCACCTACTCCAACAGTGGCCCTCGAATTCGAAGAAAATGCACCAAGTGAAATAACCCTAAACGGAATGATGTTCAAGACAAGGCCATACATCCCTGGCCCACCAAGGTGCTCAAAAAAGTGTCAAAGACTGGGCCACACAAGCAACCACTGTAGGGAAGAGGAAAGATGCAACAACTGTGGCTCACACCACGAAGACATGACAAACTGCCAAGCCCCTGCTCGGTGCATCAACTGTGAGGGCAAACACCCTGCCAGCTCGCCGTCATGCCCAAAATTCCTAAGGATGAAGCAGGCAACCAGACCAACAACGACTGCACAAGGTAGATCGCCCCTTGCCCACCCCAATAAACATCTTAGCTATAGCCAGGCATTGGGTGAGCCTTCGCCTCCCATCAATCACGAAACAGAAATCCTGAAAGGGAAAGTTGAGGCCTTACAAACAGACCTCGCCGGAATTAAAGCCGAACTTGCTAAGGTGAAAACTCTGGAAACTAAAGTAGGAAAACTGGACACAACGGTAAACCATGTCCGGGACTCACTTGCCACGCTCGAAAAAGGCCAACAAACATCGAACTCCAAACTAGACAGGCTTGTCTTGCTACTGGCCAAGCTCCTTCCGGATACAGACACCGAGGACATGGACACAAGCCAACCAGGAGAGACAAGACCAGTAGCCACTGGCACAAGACCGGCCGTCAACAAGAGCGCAAGAAGTGAACCTGCACCTGATCCAGCAACCAAAAAACTTAGAAGCGGCACAAGCACCCTACAAACAACCAAAAAATGATGAACCTTAAACTAATTCAATACAACGCAAGAAGTCTCACAAAGTCTAATTTAATAGAATTCAAAGCACATTTGCACCTTCACAAACCCCACATAGTCACACTATGCGAAACGTTCTGGAGAGATTCATTCAGCGTAAAATTCAAACAATACTATCCAGTAAATAAAAATCGCGTAGGCCAGGTAGGAGGAGGCGTGGCAATATTAATTCACAAATCCCTCCAGTTCAAACAACTTCAGCTGCCAGACCTGCAAACAATCGAATCAATAGGGGTATCAATATCCACAGAACACAACGGCAGAAATGAAATGTTAGACATCATATCAATCTACATACCAAATGGCCAGGCGTGCGACGAGGATGAATTGACCCAATTGCATAGATTGACCAGCAACAACACCATATTCTGCGGCGACTACAACGCAAGACATGGCCTATGGGACACACGAAGCACCCATCCCAACCGCAGCGGAAGAATATTAGCCAACCTCCTAGAAAAAGAAAACAATATTATGTTAGCCACTCCACCCAACCTCGGCACAAGACAATGCCCCAGCACACTAAAATTCACCACAATAGACCTCGCAATAATGTCCCCTCACCTAGCCGCCACATCAGAATTGAAACGAGGACCCTTTATAGGCAGCGACCACCTCCCAATTCACATCCAATTAGTTACCAAACCAATGCAATCTTCAAATCGACCACCCAGCTGGAACTTCAGCGAAGCCAACTGGGAAAACTGGAACACGAGCATAAGGCAAACCATCGAATTGACGGATTTTCATAGAACAGGAGACCCCTCACGCAAGTACCAAATATTCATTAGTGCCCTCCACTCAGCAAACCCAGCAAACAATATTAAAATGAAAAAAACATCCAATCAAATGAAAGCGGAACCACAAAGGGCGTGGTGGACCAAAGAATGCAAAAAGGCAGTAGCCCAATCAAGAAAAGCAAGAAATGCATGCGATCCTGCAAGAGGGGGAGTCCCATGTGAATCAAATAAAGCAGTATGGAGAGAAAAAGAAATTCAAAAAAAGAAAACCATCATCAAAGCAAAAGAAGAAACACTGAATAAACACATCAACAGCCTAAACCCCAAAAGCTCCCCAACAAAAACCTGGGCCTTCACAAAAGCCTGGACAAGAGGAACAACTCCTCCCGACCTTTTCTCTTCCCCCATAAAAGACCCCGAAACACGCCTTCTAACTACCGACTTTAAAGAAAAAGCCAGAATACTAGCATGCCAATATGACCACAGCGACGGAATCCTCCCCGATAACCCAAGATTCGAGCAGTACATCAGGAAGCAAGAATAAAAAACGGACTCAAACGGCCTAAAACACACCAATCACAGAACGAGAGCTAAAGTACGGCATGGGAAACCTGAAAAGCAACGCAATGGGTCAAGACAAAGTGCATAATCTAATGCTTAAAAACCTATCAGAAGACAACAAGAAGTACCTACTAGACCTCCTGAATTGCATGCTCGAATCAGCCTATGTCCCAGAGGACTGGAAGAAAGCAACAATAATCCCGATTAGAAAACCCGAAAAACCAGCAGAAGAACCCGAATCTTATCGGCCAATATCACTAACCTCCTGTCTAGGCAAAGTAATGGAGAGAATCATCAATAGAAGAATGGTGTGGCTACTGGAAAGCAAAGGCCTAAGGCTAAAAACAGTCAGGATTCAGGAAAGGAAGAAGTACCATGGACAACATCATCGGGCTAGAGCACTATATCAGAAAAGGATTCAACAAAATAAACCCTATGAACACCTACGCAGTATTCCTAGACATCTCAAAGGCTTTTGACACTACCTGGATACAAGGCCTACTGTACAAACTAAGCGCAAAAGGAATAACTGGAAAAACACTAGCATGGTTAAAAAACTTCCTGACAAACAGAACATTCAATGTCCAGATAGGACAGACCGTCTCAGAGGACCGAGATCTCAAAATCGGTGTCCCACAAGGATCCCCCCTTAGCCCGCTACTCTTCTCAGTCATGCTAGATGACCTGCCCATTATCAAGGAACCAGGAGAAACCCTGCTATTCGCCGACGACATAGAATGCCATATACTCGCTGAAAATGGACGAGACGCGGAAGTTAAACTAACCCCATATACCTGGATGAAGTCACGGCATGGGCCAAAAAATGGCGATTCAAGTTCTCCGCCACCAAATCCAGTCTCATAAACTTCACAAGACAAAAAAAGAAGCAAATAAACCCCCTCCTATTCATAACCGGTTCAAAAATCCCGGAAGTGAAGGGAAAAAAGCACCTGGGAGTGTACTTCGACCATGGACTACGCTGGACACGGCAAACGGAAGCCGTGATCCAAAAACCATCGAAACTCAAAAACCTCTTCAAGATACTAACTAACACAAAACACGGGCCGAGCATTGACTCACTAGTAATTATGTACAAAGCACTCGTACGGAGCAGAATAGACTACGGAATCATGGTTGCAGGAACATCAAGCCAAAACAGACAAAAGAAGATCGAAGCCATTCAAAATGGCATAATGAGAATCATCTTAGGGGCACCCCAATCAACGCCCATTAAAGAAATGCTTCTTGAACTAGACCTCCAACCAATAACCACGAGGAAAAGCTGGTTATCCGGACGATACCTCATTAGAGTCGACAAGCAACGCAACCACCCGATGCACCAACCATGCTACAACCTCAGAAGAAAGCCAGTAAATTGGAAGGAGCACAACACACCCGCCCTAAAGCTAGCAACAGCACACACTATCTTGGCCGACCTAAACCTGTATGAAGAAGCGAAGGCTCACGAATCCCGGCGCAACCAACCCCCACCATGGACCGAAATGCCGATCACCCTAGACTACCTGCAAATTGGAAAGAAAGACGCTCTCGCTAACCAGACGAAAGCCAGGGCGCTCTTTCAAGAATATAAGGCCCAGACAGAAAACGGAACAGAAGCGTACACGGATGGATCACTGAATAAAGAAACAAAAAATACGACCTATGCAGTAGTACTCCCAACGTTAAACATCGAAGAAGCTGGTACACTCACTGAGGGTTCATCCATCCTTACGGCAGAAGCCTACGGAATCCACAGGGCAATGGAAATAGTGTACAATCTCCCTCAAGACATCCAGGAACTAATCGTCTATACTGACTCCAAGTCAGTAGTAAAAGCACTAGCATCACCTGAAAATGAAAAACACAACGTCATTCACGACATAATCCAAACGGCACTTAACCTCAAAAGTTCAGGCACCAAAACCAGGATCTGTTGGATCCCAAGCCATGTTGGCATCCCGGGGAATGAGAGAGCAGACACCATAGCTTCACAAGAAAGCTCATCCAACGAATCCTCAAACAGATCAAATAACCCATTATCAATCTCCGAGCAAACAGCCATCTACAAGCACTACCTGAAAAGAACAAACATGGAAGAATTAAAAACGGGCCACGAGAAAGAAAATATCCACAGAAGAACACAAACCGGATCCCTCAAATGGCACCAGCACAAGTCTAGGAAGATAACACAAATACTCTTCAGGCTGAGAACCGGACACAACAGACTAAAGGCACAGATGGCCAGACTGATGCCACAAGAAAACCCAAACTGCCTTGAGTGCGAAGAGCCAGAAACAACTGAACATGCCCTCTTACACTGCACCGCCCTGGAAATGGAGAGATTAGAATTAACACAATACTTCAGAGAAAAGAACCTCAATCTAAACTTACCAAACGTACTGGGTCTCAACATCGAACTAGATCACCGCTCCCAATTCGAGATCCAGCATCACTTGGTCAGATACATCAAAAACTCAAGACTCATAAACCGAATCTAAAGAAGGCAAATCATCACAAACAAACAAGTACACAACAATTATATTTACAAAACATACCTGAAGGCACCCGCCAACGCAGAAAGCACACAAAAATTAGGAAAATCCAGCAAAGCAAGCGAACTAATGGCGTCTCCTCCTGACAACTTGCCAAAAAACCACAAGACAAAGAAAAAAGAACCGAGAAGAAGGTGGGGGCTAAAGGGCTACCCTGTGCCCAGCATCCGAAGACAAATCTGGCCACCAGATGTCCTACTCGGAGCCCCATCAAACATAAAAAAAAAAAAAAAAAAAAAATACAAATCACAAAACAAGGCTCAACAACAAAAAACAAAACAAAGCTCAACAATTTATGGCTGGCTATTAATCAACTAAGTTTCCATCTGAAATGTCATATTTTATTCAGATAGAAGAACTGTTGGAGGAATTCTGCTTAAAAAAAGGTATTTCATTATAAAATGTGAATGCATATCATTGGCTTAAGTTGTAACTTTCAATCTTGTGTGTGTTTTTTCTTTTACCCCCGGCAAAAGTTCTTGTCCTGATGTATCAACACTGGTGCAGAGTCTACAACAAGCCTTGGCCCTTGAAGCTACCAAAGCTTCATTTTCTGTCAACAGCCAGCAATACAGAAGTAAGTATTCAGTAATGCTTCTACTATTGAGAATACAAACTAATTTGTAATTTGTTGTTTGTGTTTTAGGAAAGCGGTGAAATTACGTGTGCAATGACGGATGGAGCTGCTCATGTTCTTCGCAGCTTGAAAGTCTGGTATGATCTTCCTTCTGCAGTTCTTTTGGATGTTCGTCACCTTTGTATTCACAACTCCATTATGCCATAAGGTATTTTCTTTGTTGAGTGTACATTCAATACCGATGTTCCTAATAACCAAATTTTGTCTCAGCAGTGCCCTGTTTGTCACAAAACGTTCCGTCTCAAATCCACTTTGATGTCTCACTTGAATTCGCACAATGGGACCAAGGCGTTTGAGTGCCCTGTCTGTTGTAAAAAGTTGGCCAGTCAGGCAAGCCTTGTTCTTCATCAAAGGTGAGTTCCAGTAAATCGTAGTCGGTTTACGTCTGCAGTCTGAATAATATTGTATTACACATGACTAAATTAGGCTCCATACTGGGCAGCGACCTTATTGCTGTCAGTTCTGTGGCAAGCAATTCCGACATCGGAGTTATTTAAAAGTACATCTTCAGGCTCACCAGCGATCTACCAAAAGCAAAACTAAGACTGCTCTCACATCGGAATTTGAGCCTCGAATAGCGAACGGTAGCTTAAAAACGGGTGCAAATAAATCTGAGACGCTAGCTGAACCATTAGAAATCCGATCCCTTGCTTCGCGCGCGAGTTTCCCGATAGGTTTTTTTTTCACGTGGTTTAGGTTTTTTTGGGAGGAATTTGAAACCGTTTGATGGGTATTTTTCGAATCTCTCGGCAGGGCTTTACTTAAGATATAAGCAGCAACAAAGCATCGGCCGCTTCTTTGGTCGCATCTGTTACTGATGCAAGCAGTTTATTTTAGCAGTGGAACAGTTGCTCAAGTAGATTTCTATCATTACGGTTTGGATGCTCCAATCTACACTCATTTCACATCCCCTATTCGAAGGTTTGTACGATTCGCAGGTTATGGTTTACGAAGTGATGGTAGAACAATGCTGGATTATCGCCCTATAATTCTTGAAAGTTGAAACTGGATTAGTTTCAAATGCCAGTGGATCGGCAAGGCTAAGACTTGCAAACTCTGATATTCTTGTTGGAGTTAAAATAGAGCTAGCTTCCCCTTTACCTGATAAGCCCCAAGAAGGAAGGCTGGAGTTCTTTTTGGATGGGTCTGTTTCAACAATTTAAATAATATAAATAGAATTTAAAAATTGAAAATATTTCATTTTGTTAATTTAGCTCCGCAAATGCAACACCAGCATTTCAAGGAAGAGGCGGATAAAATCTGGAAAATGGAATTTGTAAATTCCTTCAAAGACTCCACTAACCAGCAACAGAATCTTGTACAGTTTTTCTTTGGATCTCGAATCGACAGACAAGAGAATGGCTAGCTTGTTGCATCGTGATTGATGTTGGACGATCAAAACTCGCCCAGGGTTCATCTCGCGCACCATACTAGGATGGAATAATAAACTTTCCTGCATTTATTCCTACGGTGCAAACAAAAAATTAGTGTACCTGTAAAATCAATTGCTAAAAATAACACGAAAATACCTTTAGACGTAGATAGGCGGAAGCATTTTTGTAGTAACTATCAATGTCAGTACAAATATCATAGGCTAACTGGGGCAGCATTTGGACTTGATCGTACAGCTAAAATTAAAAAAATTAAGTTTAAACAGGAAGTCCAATCTTTACAACACTTTGATTTAATTACTTTACCTTTCGCAACTGCTCCATCACCTTACCCAACTTGGATTGCTGATGGTCTTCGCAAACAGATCGCTTCATCATATCCTCCACGCGTAAATGCTCGACACGCAAAAGGTTAAGAATCATGGAATAGGTAACACGAAATTGAGACGTCAGCTTCATCGGCTGTCCCAACATCATAGCGTGCAATTCACTTGATTCGGGAACATCATTTTTGCACAGAATGATAACCTTGGCAGATAGGGAATTTTATTAGAAATCCAGAGACAATTTAATAATTATATACGTGCCGGTAGTATCGAGGCCACGACGTCCAGCACGACAGCCATCTGAATGTACTCCGCCGGAAGTAAATTACGGAATCCCGTTCCAATGTTCCATCGTGTTTGCGGATAGTATCAAACACAACCGTTCTTGCCGGCATGTTAACGCCCATTGCAAAAGTCTCGGTGGCACAAGAGAAGCTTTAAAATGTAAACAATGATTAATTTATTCATGATTCAGAAAATTTAGAAATATAGACAACACCTTAACGAGTCCTTCCTGGAAGAGCATCTCTACTACCTCTTTCAAAATCGGCAATATGCCACTGTGGTGGACGCCAATACCTCTCTTCAATAGAGTCTGCATATTCGTTACCTAGAAGAAAATCTCAATATTATTTCTAAAATATTTGCTGTGATTATGATGTCGCACACCTGCGACAGTTTTTGATCGGATCCTTTTAATCGAGACACGCATTTTTGAAAAAATTGATGAATGCGTCCTCGTTCCTCAGCTGTTACCAGATCAACCGATGTTAGTAGGGATGAATTCTGATCGCAACGAGCCAACGATTGCGCGAAAAAATGAATGCCACTACAGCCAATTGATCCTGTTTCTTGAGATGGTCCAGAAGTGCAATCAATAAATTTTTCTCTTGGGCTTGCCCCCAGCCTAAATGATGCGACTTTTTGTAAAATAATTGTAGACATAACTACAATAATTGGCAGCACCTTTGTGACCACCTCCTCCACCGGGGGCTCTGCACACTTCTTTAGTTGGTGCACCACGTCCTCTACCAGCCGCAGCTGCAGCCGCAGATTATCGCCCTATAATTCTTGAAAGTTGAAACTAGATTAGTTTCAAATGCCAGTGGATCGGCAAGGCTTAGACTTGCAAACTCTGATATTCTTGTTGGAGTTAAAATAGAGCTAGCCTCCCCTTTACCTGATAAGCCCCAAGAAGGAAGGCTGGAGTTCTTTGTGGATGGGTCTGTTTCAACAATTTAAATATAAATAGAATTTAAAAATTGAAAATATTTCATTTTGTTAATTTAGCTCCGCAAATGCAACACCAGCAATTTCATGGAAGAGGCGAATAAAATCTGGAAAATGAAATTTGTAAATTTCTACAAAGATCTTATGCTTCAGGTGATACAATTAATTTATCTCAACTTTCTTCATTGACACAACAGCAATGTTGAGTTTCCTATGTTGACATATTGGTATAGCTGATGTGATATTACTACCGATCAACAATTTCTCATAAAATATTTTAATGGCATTAAAGTAGATTCTTGAATGTGGAGGGAACCCTTATGATGCAGTATCATTGGCTGAGAAATCGTCTCTTAATGCAACACACATTTTTGCAATGCAATATGATATGTAATTATGATTATGAATTGTAATTATGATGTAAATCCGATAATTATGATTATGAATTGTAATTATGATGTAACTATGATAAGTAATTGATTATTAATATTGTTTTTTTTGTTAGAATTATTTGTATTGTTTCTTTTTGTTGACAGATTTCTAGATCTACTTACTCAAAAACGACGGCAAACAGCTGATTCACTAAGCGCAGCTACAGCCTCAAATGCCGTACAAGCTCCTGCTCCTAACGCACCTATATCATCCGCACCCGCCGCAAAACCGCAAGCGGCGGTCAATCCAGTTCAAGCAACTACATCTAAAGTAATGAAATCTTCCATAGACCAACCAAAACCTACAACACAGACCGTGAATAGTAAGCCAAGCCTTAAGATCTTTTGACAAAAAATAAAATAAAAATATTATGTCCATTATAGCAGGCGATTCTACTAAAAAGGAGAACGAATTTTCCAGCGTCGAAGACTTTATTGTCGATGGGGACGACGGAGAGCAATCCTTGGGTTTCCTGTCTTCAGTCGACGAAATACATAGTTCAACGGTAAATAGGGGTTTTAGTCGAGCAAGATTCAGACAGGTAAAAGAAACAAAAATTACGAATTGATAAATATTTTATTTTTTAAAAAGCGTAAAATGGAAATTTAGTGATGCCGAGAATGAAGGCAATCCCATGGTGATGGGTTTTCAAGATAAAATCGATGATGAGGATTATCTTCGAGCATCTGAGTTTGGAAATCCTGTTACACAGATCTCAGATTCTTCTTCGGACGAAGAAGTGCCAGTTCCACAGGCCGATAAAAAAGAAGCAGCTGCTTATAAAGTGAATAAAACGGTTGAAGATATTACTATCGAGGACGACCTAGATGACTGGCTCAATGATGGCGCTGAAAAATTACCTTCATCAAAATTGAATGTTTCTTCATCATCGAGTTCCCTGAAAAACAATGAATTTGTCAATCGAAAAGTTCCTGAACCAAAGACGGTAGACGTTTCGCTCGAAGAATTGTCCCTTGAAGTAACAGGCAAGAGTAAAAGAGTAAAAGAAAAAAAAAGCAAACGGAAATCCAAAAAATCATCAAAGGATGAAAGAACCTCTAGTAGTCCTGCTCCGGATTCCGATGTAGTTGAGGAATCCCGTCCTTATAACGAATACGAAGAACTCTAAGAGATATTCATTTTTATTATTATTATCTAATCATTTAGACCACAATATCGATTTGTTTACTTTTCTATTTTAAGTTAAGTGGTGTACAAGGTATAATGTATTCTTAAGCTTTTCAAATGCAAAAATATGTCGACAAAGGCCATCATTTATTTATATGTTAAAAGAAAAAAATAACATATAAAGCCTTAAATAATTTTGGATAATTGCCGCTTAATAAATGTATGAGTTTTCTAACGCCGCTTAACTTTATTTTTATTTTATAACCGTTAAAGTTGGCTTATGTTATTTTGTACAGAACTGGAAAGCAATAGAGAAGAAAAAACGGACGCTATATAATTGCGAGATGAAGATAGTTAATGAAGGGCAGGGAAAGGGTAATGTATATCTGATATTACAACAATATTTAAATTACAATATGGGATGAATTTGATAATGATGACTGATACAGTATTGCTTGCATGGAAGTCGCTCATGGAAGTAATTCACATCCATTGTCGAATATTTTCCTGCGAAAAGCCGAAGCAGTAAGTTTATGTAAGCTTAGACTTTTACTTGAGGATGTCTAATTACCTTGACTTCCTCAGTGAGTTGACCACCTTCTAGTAGAAATTCAAGCTGAATACGCAGCTGAGGGGGAATGTTCTTCGAGGATATTTAAACCGGAGACTGACTTGTACATGTCAAATATGGATGAGATAAAAGCTGCTCAATTGATGGTCGAGTGCGCGGATTGCGATCGAGACAGCCTTTTAGAACTGCTATAACCATCGGATCAGCCGTCAAAGGAAAGTCTATAACATGACGCAACGATGGCACTGATTTTTTCGATTGTGTCCCTGAACTTGCTAAAAGGTGGGTTCTTGTAAATGAGACTGTACAACATACAGCCAAGAGACCACACGTCTGTTTTCCTGCTTATCTGTAAATCAATAGTGTAATATTAATACGAAGATTTCGAACGGATAAGAATTCAACATACCTTATACTCTTGGTACGTTCCAGAAGGCGTAGCAGATTTGATTGCTTCTGGTGTCATGTAATTATATGTGCCGCACTGGCTGTCCTTCATTATCGACGTCATGTCGGCCTAGAAAGAAAACGATTAAATCGATTCGTTTAAGATTGTAACAGTTCTCATACCTGGATAGAAGTGGCAATACCGAAGTCGATCAACTTTAAGCCTCCATTGACCAAAAGAAAGTTAGTCGGTTTCAGATCTGTATGAATCACATCTACAACGACAAGATTAATGAATGCTCAGACTAATAATAGAAATAGTAATTACTCTTGTCATGAATCTCTTTCACAGCTTCTAACATTTCCTGCCAGTAAAAGCGAATCAGGGTAGGGTTGATGGCGTTGAGACTGGTGCGAGTCCGGATGACAGTTGCGAAGTCGGTATCACCTTTTTCCATTACCAACAACAATTTCTCTTCTTCTTCGTTGTACTCGCTACAGATTTGTATTACTTTACGGAATTGGAGGGCACATACTAGCAATTAACTTACTATTCAAGAAGGCGGACGACGCGAGGCAAACCTTGTAGTTGTTTCAACAGCCGGATTTCATTAATATAGCCTTCAGCTGTGACTTCATCAACGGAATCAAGACGAACAACTTTTAAGGCAAATATGTCATTCTTGGTTCAGTACCTGCGTTTCAAAAGTCAATAAATAAATGTGAAAAAAATGAGTTACGCAAGATTTCAAGTTCGGCCTGATATACGACACTTGATCCCCCACGCCCAAGGGGTTTCATAACGCTGTAAACCTTGCCGTTAACTGCTATCTGCTTGGTTTTCGGAGTCGGTCGAGCAATTGGAGGGGGTAAAATATTGCTGCTGGAAACTGGGGGAATTAATTTGCTTTGTTGCTCTACATGATGTTGGATGGGATCAATTGGTTGAACTTCTGCCACGACGCTTACCACTAGTTGAATAGGTATTGGCTGCGGAGGTTTAGAGCTTGCTAGATTGAAAATTGGCCTGTACTTTGGGTAATAAAATGCCGAGTGATAGTTTTTGTTCATCGTTATGCATTTCAGTCTTCGAAGTCGAAGCTAACGAAACTAGGGATGATTGTCGTGTTTTGGTTGTACTAAATGATGAATGTCCAGTCCACGTCAGATTTTTAGCTAGTGGTGTTTGCGCTTGATCTAAAGGATGCATTTTGACAGTCGGTTGTGTCGATAGTCCAAGAGCGCTCGCTGTATCTGAAGTAGAATTCAATCCTGATTTGTTCTTGGCATTTGTGAAAGCATATATTTCTTCCATTTCCGAATGCACAGATGGTAATTTATTGGTCGAAAAGGATGATTTTTCCGGTTGGTTCCATGCAACAAATTCATTTTTTGCTCCAGGTAGAGGTATCTGGTTTTAGAATATCAGCACAAGGTACTTCTTCTTTTACTTGTGTTACTATCCCGAGTCCTTCAGTAACTAGTTTGATGGAGGACTCTTTCTGAGATTCTGGATGATTGATTTTTGTGCCAAAACCTTGTTGGGTATTTGTGGAGGAAGGGCAATAACCCAATTTTGAAACCTTATCTTCTGAATTGTCAAATTTAGACTGTAGGTTGAGTGGAACCTCATGTTGCTGTTGGCTAATAGGCTTACGAAAGATATCTGGGAGAGAATCACTGGTGAGAGTTAAAAGATTGGATGCATTACTTTCTTGGAGAACATTGTTGTAATGTGCTTTTTCTTGAGTGGTGTTTCTCTCAACCATGTGAAGAGATTGGTCCAACTTTCTTATCCTGTGAAGTTCTGGTGTTGATTCAGAACGACCAAACCTTGCATGGAAAGGAGTTACACAGTGGAATTTAACTTGAAATTATTAAGAAATACTTTGGAGTTGATGGAAAATCATGTGTTCCAAATCTTGAATTATCATTTTCTTTGAAGCAAAGTCTGGGTGTCCGTGGCAACTGAGGCCTTCCTGGTGTCATAGGATTGAGATTGGAAGCAGACACACTGAATGGGCGGATCGGCTTCAAACCAACACAAATTTTTCTTTCAAGCAGCGAAGAACATGAGCAGCTCCATCCCTCATTGCACACGTAATTTCACTGCTTTCCTAAAACACAAACAACAAATTACAAATTAGTTTGTATTCTCAATAGTAGAAGCATTACAAAATACTTACTCCTGTATTGCTGGCTGTTGACAGAAGTTGAAGCTTTGGTTGGAATTTAGCTTCAAGGGCCAAGGCTTGTTGTAGACTCTGCACCAGTGTTGATACATCAGGACAAGAACTTTTGCCGGGGGTAAAAGAAAAAACACACACAAGATTGAAAGTTACAACTTAAGCCAATGATATGCATTAACATTTGGTAAAAGTCTATTTTACCCGACCAACTTCTTACTTTACTTTACCTATCTAATTCACTTTACTTTACTTAATCTAGAAAAGTAACTAAGCGGGAATGAGCCCGAGCGTAGCGAGGAAATACAGGGGTTTTGGGTGGGTATAATAAAGTATAATAAAGCATCAAACCATACTTCATTATACTTTACTATACTGTAACCAAAAACAACTATATTTTTACGGTATGCTCGGGCTTATTCCCGCTTAGTTACTTATCTAGATTAAGTAAAGCAAAGTGAATTAGATAGGTAAAGTAAAAATACCACTTACTTTATTTACTTAAAGGTAATCCAATTGCCGCAATACAAAACGAACTTAACAGCACAACTCTATGTCCCTTATTAAGGAATCAACATGATTTCTTCGTAAAAGCAAATCCCAAATTCTGCAGTTAAGATGGCGAGTTTTTGGTTTCACGCACAATCTGTGATACACTTCTGAGTCGTTATTAGCTACAAAAAGTCTAGTCAAAATACGCCCGTCTAATTCCTGAGATGTTGCACTACCACCGTCAAAAATCAAACTAATTCAGGTGTCGTCTGCTACGGAAATTCTCAGACGTTGCATGCATCACAATTTGAGCCATACTTATACTTTGAATATTAAAATTTTATTTGATAAGTTTTCCACGCAACACATGATAAACTTAAATATGAAAGTAAATTTTTTATCAATGTGCAGTGTTTGGCAATGAATCGCAGTAAAAATGTTTTTTTTTGTGGGGGGGAGACCCCCCCCCAACCCCCCCTTTTTTTTATTTTTATCCAGATTGTCCCCCAAAAGCCCACCATTTCAACTTACGCTTTTTACGCTAAATGATTTGTTAACGAAAACAGCCAACAAACATCGAAATTTTTCAGCCATATTATACTTATTATAACCTAACCTAACCTTACCTAACCTAACCTAACCTAACCTAACCTAACCTACTATACTTTACTTTATCTTATAAGTATACATGAAATTTCAAAATCATAATAAAGTAAAGTAAAGTAAAGTATCTTCATCATGATATAATATAGTATAGTTCCATGACCTTTATATGAATAATAAAGTATAGTAATATAAAGTAACAACTTGATTGCCACTTACAAGTTGTTATTAATACAGTAAAGTTTATAATGATTTGATGCTACTTTCATCGATCGTGGAATTGAACCACCAACCATTATGTTAGAATTCTAGTGCTATGCCACAGCGCTAATCGACACTTCCTCGATACGCAAAATATTTTAATAACATTTACAGTTATATCATAATAAAGTGAACTGTAATAATTTGAATAAAGCTGTATTTATATGGCACAATGAACTTCATAATAAAGTAGGATAAAATAATATAACGTTAAAATAAAAAGTAAAGTAAATCTTGATTGACCCTTACTTTAAAATAAAAAAAAATGTAATTTATATATTTCACCTGATCTCGGATTTGAACCACTGAGCCATGAATTTGTATTCTAGTGCTATAGCACAGTGCTAATCGACATTGCTTCGATGTGAAAATAAATAAAATAAATAATATTTCACTATTATGTATTAATTATGAATTTTTGGCAACAGTGTTTTAATAATATTGACAGGATGCCAGTCTGCTACACGGTAGGGAACAGAGAGGTTGTACGTGAAATTTCTCGTATTTAAGTAAAGTGAAGTAAAGTGAAGTGAAGTGAAGTAAAGTGTAAATTAAGTGAGTGTGTAGTAATAATTGAGAATTAAGGAAAAAATTAAGTATAATAAAGTAAAAATAAAGTAGAATTAAGTAAGGTTTTCGTCGGCTAAAATAGACTTTAACCTAACATTTTATAATGAAATACATTTTTTTAAGCAGAATACTTCCAACAGTTCTTCTATCTGAATAAAATATGACATTTCAGATGGAAACTTAGTTGATTAATAGCCAGCCATAAATTGTTGAGCTTTGTTTTGTTTTTTGTTGTTGAGCCTTGTTTTGTGATTTGTATTTCACTGTTTTATTTCACTGTTTTGTTTATAATATTCCATATACAAGGCCGCGTTAGAGTTCGTCGGCCTTGAATTATCGATTGGTGTCAGAGCCACCTGTCGGGAGAAAAATTAACTAAAAAAAGGCGATAATTTTTTACATTTAAATCACACAGACCCCTTTATCTCAATCGAACCGGGATCACGACGTTGCCTTGTAATAACATCCCCTCTACAAGACGGTCGCGATTTGCATAACGTCACGTAAACCCCCGCAAATCGTATAAAACCTTAATGGACCCCCCCAGACGAAAATCGTTTCCCTATCTCTCCGAGAGGAACAGCGCCACCTCCCAGAGAGAAATCGAGTGAAAAACCCCGAAACAGCCATCGAGCCGTAGGAAAAACCGTCGTCCCCCCGTCCTGAGTGGGAGGTGGGTGGGGTGGGGTGGGGTGGGGTGGGGGTGGGGAATGGGGTGTAGAGAATGTATAGTCGTTTGGTGATAGAATCCCTATCGGGAAACTAACCGAGTCGGGTAATGAATTCATTGCAAAGCTGCAAACCAGTTGGCGTGTTAAACAATTAATGTTTATCCTATTAGGAATCCTCCCGAGACAACCGGTGAATGCCCAGCTGTTCAGCAGATCAGAGGAGAAAAACGGCACGCGACAAATCCGTCCTTTTAAATGTTTGCTGTGTGGCGCTGCTTTCAAGAAATCTGCTCATCTCAACCAACACATACAAACTCATTCGGGATTGAAACCTTCCACTTGCAACATCTGCCTCCGGTTAGTTTCTTTTTGTTGTTAAACAAAATTATGTTAAAAATAACTGCTTCATAAAATTTATTTATTAATCTATCATAGGAATTTTGTTTCCAAGTGGGTTCTCAAAGCTCACCATCTAACGCACGAAAGAACGTCTGCCCCCAACTTTCAATTCTCGGAATGCAACCAATAGCTGTTTTACTACGCGGGGTACACGGAATCAACATAAAGCAAGCCATAGTGATTCCTGGCCTTTTATATGTCCTTACTGCCAAAAGTCCTTCAAGACTTATTCGGTATGTAAAAAGCACGTAGGGACCCACACAAACGAAGTCAACCATATGGTAAAGCAACTCGCAAATGGGTTCATTTACAGTTACAAGCTAATCGATTTTTTTTTATTGTTTGCAGCAACAAGCGCAGCCCTCTTCAGAACTTCCTGAAGTTTCCATTGACGCGGAGGCGCTCGAAAATTCAACAACATTGCCACCAATGTCTGAAACCCAAACCGAATCACACTGGGATTTGGTAATTATTTTAAAATGTCGATAGCTTTCAAATAATTGAATTTCATGTTGGTTTGATTTTCTAGTTGAATTACGAGCCAAGCAACATGTCAGCTGATAGCAGCACAACTCCCAAGTGACGAATCTACTTTAAATGGAACGAGAGAAGTCAGCGGCGTACATAGTCTTCCTTGCACGACGTCGACCTTGAGTGATGCTTCCTCCTTTGGTCCCATGCAGCTAGGCATGGAATGCGATGGTGAGGAGGCGTCCGGTGTTACCGACGCTCCAGCCTACTCTGATCTTCCAACATTGTACGACAACCAAGTTCTGCCGCAAAGCTTTACTTTCCAGGATGGAAAACCCGTACGTTGGAACAAAGAGGCAGTTAATCTTCAACTATTTTATTTTTCCATTCCCAGGAATCTGAACTACTTACTGCACCAACGGAGGATTCTAAAAGAGAAGAAACCAAGTATGTACATTTTGTTTTTTAATTTAGATTTGATTTGGTGTACTTCATGTTTTCTTATTGAATGTCGGAATAGGTGTCTTTCATGCGAAAGAGAATTTAAACGAGCTTCCCATTAAAAGACCCACATGCGAAGTAACTGTGGAGCTAATAAATCCCACGTTTGCCCTATCTGCACCAAATCATTCGCAACCGCTCAAGCTTTGACGGTAAGTTGTTGAATCCGTTAACGTACTTAAGGAAAGCCTTTTATTGACACGTCATTTGAGCGACCTTGGGTTTAATAGGCTCACGATAAGTCTCATGCCGACCCAGACTCAGAACCTATGCACTGCATGTGCGATTCGTGCGGGCTCAAATTTCTGTCGTTTCAGCTCTACGTACGTCACACCGAAGAAGGATGTACTCAAACGAATGGGCGTACGTTGGAGTTATCGATTACATTTCCTATTAACATTATAAATGGAAAGAAATTCTTAATCTACTTTATTAATTGTTACAGTGGAAACGAGCTTTTAAGATCAGGACTCGGCTATATTTACTGATACTTCTTCGACCCAAGGAGGTGTTGCTAACGTTATAGACAAGATTTCGAAGAGCCTTAAAGAGTTCACTCAGTGCAACAAGAATTTCAAGTAATAAGGGTTGAATATGTAATCGACCAAGGCTTTGCAATTCTAATTATTTTTATTTACTGGTGTGTTTAGAAAACAATCGGATCTTGTTCGTCATATGAGAACTCACACGGGGGAACGTCCTTTCTCTTGCTCGGATATGTGATAAAAGTTTCACGCTCAAATCCACTTTGACGGCTCATTCGCGTACTCATTCTGCCAATGGTAACAAAACTATGTCGTGTGAGCTTTGCAACGGCCTTTACTCATGCCGGAACACGCTTCGAATCCACATGAGAATTCACACAGGCAAGTCGAGAAATTCATTGTTTTAAATAGTTTAGATTCACGGCCTTTTCTTTTCTAGGGGACAAACCCTTCAAGTGTTCAGAGTGTAATTTGTTCTTCCGGACAACCGGTCACCGACAATCTCACCTCAAGAGTCACCGCAAAGCTGCCCAGGCAGTCGGTAAACCCGGTGCGATCCGTACAGTGTCTTCTGCCGCCAACAAGAGGAAATTAAAAGCTAAGTCGAACACACAGGTAAAATCCACCCAAATTATTTCGTAGTTTTCTTTATTCTTCGTTGTTGCTAAGCGCATTTTTTTTTCCTTTGTAGCGAGTGTCGAACGGAGACATAGATTCTGGCGAAAGTCATCGCGATATCTGGTGACCTGTCATATCAACACAATTCTTTGTGCGATCAAAGTGGATCCCTGGGCAATTTGACTGTGAAATTCCACTTAGACGAAGCCGGCAATGTCCAAGTAATTCATATCACCACCACACCATACTTCGTAATGGTTTAATTGAAAGTTAAAAAAAAAATCATTTTCTTTTAGTTGCCAACATTGGACTCGACTACGTTGCTGGACTTGATGGACTTGAGCGATCTTTTCCTGCCCCAGAGCGATGGACAGGTCCAACTGTCCAAGGGATCGCATTGACTCAGGAGATGAATTTGTCGCATCTGTTAACCATGAACGAATCTAACCGGGACGAGCTGAGCAAGAATTTTATGAGCTCTGAATCCGGTTTGCAACTTTTGACGGGTAACCACGGAGGAACAATGCTCGATTCCAGTTCGCATGCGGATCAGCACCATTCTGAAGTAGAGGAGGGAGCAGATCACGCTATCCTGCTAGAGGCAGTCGATCCTGTTGTTATTTTGGGAGTTTCCAGCGAAACAAATCCTGAACGGGTGTCGGTAATTACGGCAAGAAATCGCAACTTCCTAAAGTGAATTCAAATGTTCAAATTTATTTTTCTCTGAAATAATACTGTTTCTCTGACGCTACTCAACGATCGGTCATTGAGTCATCGGACATTTGCATCTCGTCGCTTATTAGTAAATTTTTTGTTTATTATCATCGATTATGATATTTCTTATGCTCTCTTAAAATAAAATGTTTGTATAAATTACATCTACTAAAACTAAATATAATTTTGTAATTAAAGAAGCGTGCCAAATTTCAAACTTTGTCTATTGTGAACAATGAAAAACAAAAACGTTACGTTTTGCTCACTTAGTCGCATTTAATCTTACCCATCTCTCTTTTGGTACCTACCGCTAATCGAACTTAGCCAGTGCTTTTATCGATTAGATCACTTTATAATTTCCCGTAGAGATTCTAGAATGGAGCAGTTACACATCCTGCGTTGCGCATTCTCCGCAAATGCGAAAATCTCATTTGTGTCCAAGTTGGTGTGTGTCGCCTACAGCGTCTTATGGGAAAACCAACTTCTTCCCGTTAAAACAGTTGTTTTCTTACCTATAACTTTGATTTCCCCCCTTTTCTTCCTAACAGTGAATACTTTATTCATTTCTCTATTACCTAATTTTTATTTCTATTCCCAATTCCATCTGGTTAATTTTTAATTAATTTTTGTTTGTGACTGGTTTTTTTGTTGTCTCCTGTTGCAGAAGAATTTCGTTCGTAGCGTGGTCGATTCTGTCTAGAAACGTCTAGAAACGTCTGCTACAGGAGACGAACAAAAAAACCAGTCACAAACAAAAATTAAATAAAAATTAACCAGATGGAATTGGGGATAGAAATAAAAATTAGGTAATAGAGAAATGAATAAAGTATTAACTGTTAGGAAAAAAAGGGGGGAAATCAGAGTCATTGATAAGAAAACAATTTTTTTACCGAGGAGAAGTTGGTTTTCCCATAAGACGCTGTAGGCGACACAGACCGAGTTGGACACAAATGAGATTTTCGCATTTGCGGAGAATGCACAACGCAGGATGTCCAACTACTCCATAGAGTTGGCTAACGTCCGAAGTTGCCAGTTCGACTTGGACGAATGGACGTTGACGATTGGACGGTTGACGTCCAAAATTTGGATTTTGGACGTGAACCGACCAATCGTCAACGTCCAACGAACTGGCAACTTCGGTCGTTAGCCAACTCTATTCCCCCCCAAAAAACCTAAACCCCGTGAAAAAAAACCCTATCGGGAAACTCGCGCGCGAAGCAAGGGATCGGATTGTAATTTTGCTTGTTTGCCAATTTCCCGATAGGGATTCTATCGCCAAACGACAGTTCCCCACCCTCTCCACCCCATCCCCACCCCACCCCACCTCCCACCCTCCTCCCACTCAGGACGGGGGGACGACGTTTTTTCCTACGGCTCGATGGCTGTTTCGGGGTTTTTCACTCGATTTCTCTCTGGGAGGTGGCGCTGATCCTCTCGGAGAGATAGGGAAACGATTTTCGTCTGGGGGGGTCCATTAAGGTTTTATACGATTTGCGGGGGTTTACGTGACGTTATGCAAATCCGACCGTCTTGTAGAGGGGATGTTATTACAAGGCAACGTCGTGATCCCGGTTCGATTGAGATAAAGGGGTCTGTGTGATTTAAATGTAAAAAATAATCGCCTATTTTTAGTTAATTTTTCTCCCGACAGGTAGTTCTGACGCCAATCATTAATTCAAGGCCGACGAACTCTAGCGCGGCCTTGTAATTGGAATATTATAAAAAACAAAACAGTGAAATAAAACAGTGAAATACAAATCACAAAACAAGGCTCAACAACAAAAAACAAAACAAAGCTCAACAATTTATGGCTGGCTATTGATCAACTAAGTTTCCATCTGAAATGTCATATTTTATTCAGATAGAAGAACTGTTGGAGGAATTCTGCTTAAAAAAATGTATTTCATTATAAAATGTGAATGCATATCATTGGCTTAAGTTGTAACTTTCA
Organism: Daphnia pulicaria; assembly: GCF_021234035.1. Lineage (NCBI taxonomy): Eukaryota > Metazoa > Arthropoda > Branchiopoda > Diplostraca > Daphniidae > Daphnia > Daphnia pulicaria. The sequence goes on from NC_060913.1 coordinate 34,029,863, forward strand.
ATCTTGTGTGTATTTTTTCTTTTACCCCCGGCAAAAGTTCTTGTCCTGATGTATCAACACTGGTGCAGAGTCTACAACAAGCCTTGGCCCTTGAAGCTAAATTCCAACCAAAGCTTCAACTTCTGTCAACAGCCAGCAATACAGGAGTAAGTATTTTGTAATGCTTCTACTATTGAGAATACAAACTAATTTGTAATTTGTTGTTTGTGTTTTAGGAAAGCAGTGAAATTATGTGTGCAATGAGGGATGGAGCTGCTCATTTTCTTCGCTGCTTGAAAGAAAAATTTGTGTTGGTTTGAAGCCGATCCGCCCATCCAGTGTGTCTGCTTCCAATCTCAATCCTATGACACCAGGAAGGCCTCAGTTGCCACGGACACCCAGACTTTGCTTCAAAGAAAATGATAATTCAAGATTTGGAACACATGATTTTCCATCAACTCCAAAGTATTTCTTAAAAATTTCAAGTTAAATTCCACTGCGTAACTCCTTTCCATGCTAGGTTTGGTCGTTCTGAATCAACACCAGAACTTCACAGGATAAGAAAGTTGGACCAATCTCTTCACATGGTTGAGAGAAACACCACTCAAGAAAAAGCACATTACAACAATGTTCTCCAAGAAAGTAATGCATCCAATCTTTTGACTATCACCAGTGATTATCTCCCAGATATATCTTTCGTAAGCCTATTAGCCAACAGCAACATGAGGTTCCACTCAACCTACAGTCTAAATTTGGCAATTCAGAAGATAAGGTTTCAAAATTGGGTTATTGCCCTTCCTCCACAAATACCCAACAAGGTTTTGGCACAAAAATCAATCATCCAGAATCTCAGAAAGAGTCCTCCATCAAACTAGTTACTGAAGGACTCGGGATAGTAACACAAGTAAAAGAAGAAGTACCTTGTGCTGATATTCTAAAACCAGATACCTCTACCTGGAGCAAAAAATGAATTTGTTGCATGGAACCAACCGGAAAAATCATCCTTTTCGACCAATAAATTACCATCTGTGCATTCGGAAATGGAAGAAATATATGCTTTCACAAATGCCAAGAACAAATCAGGATTGAATTCTACTTCAGATACAGCGAGCGCTCTTGGACTATCGACACAACCGACTGTCAAAATGCATCCTTTAGATCAAGCGCAAACACCACTAGCTAAAAATCTGACGTGGACTGGACATTCATCATTTAGTACAACCAAAACACGACAATCATCCCTAGTTTCGTTAGCTTCGACTTCGAAGACTGAAATGCATAACGATGAACAAAAACTATCACTCGGCATTTTATTACCCAAAGTACAGGCCAATTTTCAATCTAGCAAGCTCTAAACCTCCGCAGCCAATACCTATTCAACTAGTGGTAAGCGTCGTGGCAGAAGTTCAACCAATTGATCCCATCCAACATCATGTAGAGCAACAAAGCAAATTAATTCCCCCAGTTTCCAGCAGCAATATTTTACCCCCTCCAATTGCTCGACCGACTCCGAAAACCAAGCAGATAGCAGTTAACGGCAAGGTTTACAGCGTTATGAAACCCCTTGGGCGTGGGGGATCAAGTGTCGTATATCAGGCCGAACTTGAAATCTTGCGTAACTCATTTTTTTCACATTTATTTATTGACTTTTGAAACGCAGGTACTGAACCAAGAATGACATATTTGCCTTAAAAGTTGTTCGTCTTGATTCCGTTGATGAAGTCACAGCTGAAGGCTATATTAATGAAATCCGGCTGTTGAAACAACTACAAGGTTTGCCTCGCGTCGTCCGCCTTCTTGAATAGTAAGTTAATTGCTAGTATGTGCCCTCCAATTCCGTAAAGTAATACAAATCTGTAGCGAGTACAACGAAGAAGAAGAGAAATTGTTGTTGGTAATGGAAAAAGGTGATACCGACTTCGCAACTGTCATCCGGACTCGCACCAGTCTCAACGCCATCAACCCTACCCTGATTCGCTTTTACTGGCAGGAAATGTTAGAAGCTGTGAAAGAGATTCATGACAAGAGTAATTACTATTTCTATTATTAGTCTGAGCATTCATTAATCTTGTCGTTGTAGATGTGATTCATACAGATCTGAAACCGACTAACTTTCTTTTGGTCAATGGAGGCTTAAAGTTGATCGACTTCGGTATTGCCACTTCTATCCAGGTATGAGAACTGTTACAATCTTAAACGAATCGATTTAATCGTTTTCTTTCTAGGCCGACATGACGTCGATAATGAAGGACAGCCAGTGCGGCACATATAATTACATGACACCAGAAGCAATCAAATCTGCTACGCCTTCTGGAACGTACCAAGAGTATAAGGTATGTTGAATTCTTATCCGTTCGAAATCTTCGTATTAATATTACACTATTGATTTACAGATAAGCAGGAAAACAGACGTGTGGTCTCTTGGCTGTATGTTGTACAGTCTCATTTACAAGAACCCACCTTTTAGCAAGTTCAGGGACACAATCGAAAAAATCAGTGCCATCGTTGCGTCATGTTATAGACTTTCCTTTGACGGCTGATCCGATGGTTATAGCAGTTCTAAAAGGCTGTCTCGATCGCAATCCGCGCACTCGACCATCAATTGAGCAGCTTTTATCTCATCCATATTTGACATGTACAAGTCAGTCTCCGGTTTAAATATCCTCGAAGAACATTCCCCCTCAGCTGCGTATTCAGCTTGAATTTCTACTAGAAGGTGGTCAACTCACTGAGGAAGTCAAGGTAATTAGACATCCTCAAGTAAAAGTCTAAGCTTACATAAACTTACTGCTTCGGCTTTTCGCAGGAAAATATTCGACAATGGATGTGAATTACTTCCATGAGCGACTTCCATGCAAGCAATACTGTATCAGTCATCATTATCAAATTCATCCCATATTGTAATTTAAATATTGTTGTAATATCAGATATACATTACCCTTTCCCTGCCCTTCATTAACTATCTTCATCTCGCAATTATATAGCGTCCGTTTTTTCTTCTCTATTGCTTTCCAGTTCTGTACAAAATAACATAAGCCAACTTTAACGGTTATAAAATAAAAATAAAGTTAAGCGGCGTTAGAAAACTCATACATTTATTAAGCGGCAATTATCCAAAATTATTTAAGGCTTTATATGTTATTTTTTTCTTTTAACATATAAATAAATGATGGCCTTTGTCGACATATTTTTGCATTTGAAAAGCTTAAGAATACATTATACCTTGTACACCACTTAACTTAAAATAGAAAAGTAAACAAATCGATATTGTGGTCTAAATGATTAGATAATAATAATAAAAATGAATATCTCTTAGAGTTCTTCGTATTCGTTATAAGGACGGGATTCCTCAACTACATCGGAATCCGGAGCAGGACTACTAGAGGTTCTTTCATCCTTTGATGATTTTTTGGATTTCCGTTTGCTTTTTTTTTCTTTTACTCTTTTACTCTTGCCTGTTACTTCAAGGGACAATTCTTCGAGCGAAACGTCTACCGTCTTTGGTTCAGGAACTTTTCGATTGACAAATTCATTGTTTTTCAGGGAACTCGATGATGAAGAAACATTCAATTTTGATGAAGGTAATTTTTCAGCGCCATCATTGAGCCAGTCATCTAGGTCGTCCTCGATAGTAATATCTTCAACCGTTTTATTCACTTTATAAGCAGCTGCTTCTTTTTTATCGGCCTGTGGAACTGGCACTTCTTCGTCCGAAGAAGAATCTGAGATCTGTGTAACAGGATTTCCAAACTCAGATGCTCGAAGATAATCCTCATCATCGATTTTATCTTGAAAACCCATCACCATGGGATTGCCTTCATTCTCGGCATCACTAAATTTCCATTTTACGCTTTTTAAAAAATAAAATATTTATCAATTCGTAATTTTTGTTTCTTTTACCTGTCTGAATCTTGCTCGACTAAAACCCCTATTTACCGTTGAACTATGTATTTCGTCGACTGAAGACAGGAAACCCAAGGATTGCTCTCCGTCGTCCCCATCGACAATAAAGTCTTCGACGCTGGAAAATTCGTTCTCCTTTTTAGTAGAATCGCCTGCTATAATGGACATAATATTTTTATTTTATTTTTTGTCAAAAGATCTTAAGGCTTGGCTTACTATTCACGGTCTGTGTTGTAGGTTTTGGTTGGTCTATGGAAGATTTCATTACTTTAGATGTAGTTGCTTGAACTGGATTGACCGCCGCTTGCGGTTTTGCGGCGGGTGCGGATGATATAGGTGCGTTAGGAGCAGGAGTTTCATTTGAGGCTGTAGCTGCGCTTAGTGAATCAGCTGTTTGCCGTCGTTTTTGAGTAAGTAGATCTAGAAATCTGTCAACAAAAAGAAACAATACAAATAATTCTAAAAAAACAATCAAAATTAATAATCAATTACTTATCATAGTTACATCATAATTACAATTCACATAATCATAATTACATATCATATTGCATTGCAAAAATTTGTGTTGCATAAAGAGCCGATTTCTCAGCCAATGATACTGCATCATAAGGGTTCCCTCCACATTCAAGAATCTATTTTAATGCCATTAAAATATTTTATGAGAAATTGTTGATCGGTAGTAATATCACATCAGCTATACCAATATGTCAACCTAGAAAACTCAACATTGCTGTTGTGTCAATGAAGAAAGTTGAGATAAATTAATTGTATCACCTGAAGCATAAGATCTTTGTAGGAATTTACAAATTTCATTTTCCAGATTTTATCCGCCTCTTCCTTGAAATTGCTGGTGTTGCATTTGCGGAGCTAAATTAACAAAATGAAATATTTTCAATTTTTAAATTCTATTTATATTTAAATTGTTGAAACAGACCCATCCACAAAGAACTCCAGCCTTCCTTCTTGGGGCTTATCAGGTAAAGGGGAGGCTAGCTCTATTTTAACTCCAACAAGAATATCAGAGTTTGCAAGTCTAAGCCTTGCCGATCCACTGGCATTTGAAACTAATCTATAGTTTCAACTTTCAAGAATTATAGGGCGATAATCCAGCATTGTTCTACCATCACTTCGTAAACCATAACCTGCGAATCGAACAAACCTTCGAATAGGGGATGTGAAATGAGTGTAGATTGGAGCATCCAAACCGTAATGATAGAAATCTACTTGAGCAACTGTTCCACTGCTAAAATAAACTGCTTCCATCAGTAACAGATGCGACCAAAGAAGCGGCCGATGCTTTGTTGCTTCTTACATCATTTGTAAAGCCCTGCCCAGAAATTCGAAAAATATCCATCAAACGGTTAATCGAAAAATTGTCAAATTAACTGTTTCTCTGACACTACTCAGCGATCGGTCATTGAGTCATCGGACATTTGCATCTCGCTTATTAGCGCTTATTAGTAAATTTTGTGTTTATTATCATCGATTATGATATTTCTGGAATTTTATATGCTCTCTTAAAATAAAATGTTTGTATAAATTACATCTACTAAAACTAAATATAATTTTGTAATTAAAGAAGCGTGCCAAATTTCAAACATTGTCTATCTATATATAATAAAACAACAAGCTTTTGTGGGAGGGGCTTATTCATGTCACGGACATTTTAGGGGAGGAGCCTGTGTCTGTGTCAACAATGTGTCAACACAGGCTCCTCCCCCAAAATGGAACATGCCCAAACATGCCCATCACCACCAGATGTCGTCGCCGTGATGACGCAATCTTTGATGACGAAAAAATTAGCATCACCACCAGATGTCTATAGCATCTCCGTGATGACGAAATCTTCAAGTACTGGGCAGATTTCCCACGATAAATTCTATTACGGGCAGATCGTGCTACAGAAAAGCGAATAGCAAAAGGGTCTGACTTTACGCTAGACCAAAGTTCCCCGGATTTGAACGGGGCTCAGGTTACTCGTTGTGAATAATGAAAAACAAAAACGTTACGTTTTGCTCACTTAATCGCATTTAATCTTACCCACCTCTCTTTTGGTACCGCTAATTGAACTTAGCCAGTGCTTTTATCGATTAGATCACTTTTTATAATTTCCCGTAGAGATTCTAGAATTCTATCTAGTCACAGACGAACGAGATTCGACACGCCACCGCTACGATAAAAATCGCTATTCAAACGTACAAAAGTATGTTGCATTCTTCAACACGAAACGTACGGAAATGTTACGCTAAATACGTTTACTTTTTATTGAAATAGACGAGTAGGCCTAACCTGAGCCCCGGTCAAATCCGGGGAACTATGGTCTAGCGTAAAGTCGGTCTGTTTTGCTATTCGCTTTTCTGTAGCTTTATCATCTAACAAAACTTAGATTTAATTCCCAATTTATTTTAGTCTCCCGACAGGTGGTTCTGACGCCAATCATTAATTCAAGGCCGACGAACTCTAACGCGGCCTTGGAATTAAACTGCTTGCATCAGTAACAGATGCGTCCAAAGAAGCGGCCGATGCTTTGTTGCTGCTTATATCTGAAGTAAAGCCCTGCCGAGAGATTCGAAAAATACCCATCAAACGGTTTCAAATTCCCCCCAAAAAAACCTAAACCACGTGAAAAAAAACCCTATCGGGAAACTCGCGCGCGAAGCAAGGGATCGGATTGGAAATCGAACACTGGACCATTCGTGTGCCAGGCATACTCGCTCTCACAACGCCCCCTGTGGATTGCAAAATGATTGAAACAAAAGCAAGTTATACGTTCATCGCCAAAAAGATGGCGCTGCTCTTCACAAAGAAATCTGACTACTACTGATATATTAAATATTGGATTTTACTCCGAAAATCTTGCGAAAGTTGGGGGCAGATTTGAAAAATGTGTTAAAAAATTTCCCGATAGGGATTTTATCGCCAAACGACAGTTCCCCACCCCATTCCCACCCCACTCACCTCCCACCCACCTCCCACTCAGGATGGGGGGACGACGTTTTTTTTTTTTCCTACGGCTCGATGGCTGTTTTCGGGGTTTTTCACTCGCTTTCTCTCTGGGAGGTGGCGCTGTTCCTCTCGGAGAGATAGGGAAACGATTTTCGTCTGGGGGGGTCCATTAAGTTTTTATACGATTTGCGGGGGTTTTCGTGACGTTATGCAAATCGCGACCGTCTTGTAGAGGGGATGTTATTACATGGCAACGTCGTGATCCCGGTTCGATTGAGATAAAGGGGTCTGTGTGATTTAAATGTAAAAAATAATCTCCTTTTTTTAGTTAATTTTTCTCCCGACAGGCGGTTCTGACGCCAATCATTAATTCAAGGCCGACGAACTTCAACGCGGCCTTGGATTGGAATTCAAAAACAAAACAAGGCTGGCTGCTAAGCTGCTAATCAATCAAGGCAAGTTTAAAGAAAAATGTAGGCAAATTTTAACAAGCGATCCACGAATCAAGTAGACCAAAATCCCGGAGCGGCTTTCCTGATCTAAATCCGGAAAAGGCATTAAAAATCTAAAAAAATATAGCCATGTTCGTCTTTGCACGCCGGATTTACCTGCGTTTGCAGAATGACGATTTCCCCCCCCCGTTTAGGAGTTATTTAGCTCTAAAGTTTGGTTTTTTTGAATTTTGTCAGAAAGTGGGGGGGCTTTGACATCCATTTTCGAAAAAGTGGGGGAGCTAGGGAAAAAACTAATTTTTTGAAAAGGTTTATTGCAATCTCAACCACCAAAATCCAAAAGGAATTTCCTTTCCGGATTTTATTGGTTGAGATATTACCAATTTAGTGAAAGGATTATTTAGCTAGTTTCCCTCCCTGGCTTGCAGCCATTTTTTCGTACGGTCCGCTGCGCTCCTGGCGGAAGCCAGCAGAAGGTCTTATATATCGGCCTTCACATTAGACCCATTGCATTCATACAGGCCTTCATATATAGTGAACCCAGATTTCTTATTGGCCGATGTATAAGACCTTCTGCTGGCTTCCGCCAGGAGCGCAGCGGACCGTACGAAAAAATGGCTGCAAGCCAGGGAGGGAAACCAGCTAAATAATCCTTTCACTAAATTGGTAATATCTCAACCAATAAAATCCGGAAAGGAAATTCCTTTTGGATTTTGGTGGTTGAGATTGCAATAAACCTTTTCAAAAAATTAGTTTTTTCCCTAGCTCCCCCACTTTTTCGAAAATGGATGTCAAAGCCCCCCCACTTTCTGACAAAATTCAAAAAAACCAAACTTTAGAGCTGAATAACTCCTAAAAGGGGGGGAAAATCGTCATTCTGCAAACGCAGGTAAATCCGGCGTGCGAAGACGAACATGGCTATATTTTTTTTAGATTTTTAATGCCTTTTCCGGATTTAGATCAGGAAAGCCGCTCCGGGATTTTGGTCTACTTGATTCGTGGATCGCTTGTTAAAGAATGTAGGTAGTATAATCCTTTGAATTGTAAATTATTTTCCCTACTACGTAAAGCTGGTACAATAGCCGTACGGTTTTTTATGTACCGAAAAGCATTCATTCATCATGGAGTCCAGGTATAATTAAATTCTGTTGGTCTCTTATTGAAATAAATTGTCCTTACTTAACGAAATTCAACTTTGGAAATATCAAAGGATGATTTACGATGTGATGGTAGAAAACAATGCTGGATTATCACCCTATTATTCTTGAAACTACATTAGTTTCCAATGCCAGTGGAATCATCGGCAAGGCTGAGACTTGCAAACTCATCAACACTGGAAAATGAAATTTGCAAATTCCTACAAAGATGCTTCAGTTGATACAATTAATTTATCTCAACTTTCTTCATTGACACAACAGCAATGTTGAGTTTTCTAAGTTGACATATTGGTATAGCTGGTGTGATATTACTACCGATCAACAATTTCTCATGAAACATTTTGATGGCATTAAAATAGATCATGAATGTGGAGGGAACCCTTATGATGCAGTGTCATTGGCTGTGAAATCGGCCCTTTATGCAACACAAATTCCACTATTAAAATATCAACCATGGACGGATATCAACATTATTAAAATATCAACCATGGACGGATATCAACATTATTAAAATATCAACCATGGACGGATATCAACATGAACTGGAGGTATTCAATAACATGTCATTTCGGACCCTACCCTTTCGGCCCGTACCATTTCGGCCCAGTCCGAAATCGACCTACCAATTCGGCCCCACTATTTACCTTTTCGGCCCCATTTTCATTAATATTTTTGAAATTGTTAAATAATATAAATTGTTATTTATATTTATAAAAAAATAAATAAAAGTAAGGAGAGATTGTTTAAAAATTCTTTGGTTGTTGGTTGTTGGCGCAGAACCAACAACCATGTAGAAGGATTCCATAGCTCCCTGCGTGTTCTTGTTAACTCCAACTCCCCAAATCTCGTAAAATTTATTGGAATAGTGCGTTCAGAGGCAGAATCCATTGATTTACAGGCCAAACTGTTATCTCAAAATGAAGTTTTGAGTAACTTACGCAAAGACACTCTAGAAATGCAGCATTGTCTTTCCACATTTTGGCAGGATTATAATGATCAACGGATTGGTTCAGAAAAACTTCTTCAACTATGCGCTGCTCTTTTCGCTAAGCACAATAGGAATAAATTTAGGGCGTTGATTGATGACCAAGTTTATGACGACCAATCGATTGAGTCACCATGAAATGATGAAATGCAAAATAAACAATACAAACTTCTTTCTTTCTTTAAAAATTATTTATTTTAATAGGCCATTTCGGACCCAGTTTTGGTCATTTTCGGCCCGGGCCGAAAAGGTTAAAAAGGGCCGAAAAGGTATGGGGCCGAAATGGTAGGGTCCGAAACGACGGGATACCTTTATATAATTGCAAAATTTCACCTTACATAATTCTCATACTCAGGCTCATCGTTGTCGAAAAGCACTTGGAGGAGGAATGCGGCAGGCGGGTATTTTGGCCGCAGCCGGAATTTTGTCACTTACAAAGGGAAATACCAGGTTAGCTCAAGATCATATTTTCCCCAAACATTTGTCTGTTACTGCGCAAGAGGTTGGAAAAGGAGTTGTGGAAGTTGATCTAGATACCGTAGAGACGAATATGGTTATGCTAAAAGTCGAGCCCATATCAGGTGCTACCCCTAATTCAATTGTGAAAAGATTTGCTTAATCTACTGAAAAGGAAGTTCACGCGATCGGTCAAGATATTCGTTTGCTTGCTTACCCGATGACTGAAACGAACATCAGAATTGTTGTTCACTGCAGTAACACACCTGAAGACATCAAACTCGCTCATGACAAATTTGGGTGTGTTTTTGATGAAATCAAACAAACACCCAGTATAAGTAAACTAACGTAACGCAGTAACGCTGTATAAGTAAACTGGAAGCTTCATAAGTGCTTTATTCCATGTAACGATCATTACAAACGTAGTATTGTTGTAGATTGGGGAATTGGTGGATGAGCTGTTCTTTTGTTTGTATCAGCCGGTACTCGTCTTCTATTCATGTGTAAAAAATAAATACATTAGGATTTACCATTTCGTAGTTGACGTTATGAAATCATGCGTTTAATAGCGCCTTTTTTTAAACTAACTTAAGTCATGTCGCATATCTAATTAGGTTTTTTTCCCCCAAGAAGCCAAGCACTTCCACTAGTGTTTAGATATTATACATATATACAAAGCTCAAGCTACGAATTCAAGCAAAACGTAACACGGCGTACAAATGCAGGGAAATTTGATTAACTGCTTGGACGTGTTAATTTAATCTTTGCTAGTAAAAAAAAAAGGGAGGCCAACACCCAAGCAAAAAAAGCATGCCAGCAGTTACACACGCACGTTACGATATTGATTGGTTACAAACCTTCTCCTTCTTCGAAAAATGCTTAATCGTCGCTCTCAAACGTGATATCGGGCACCTTGTAAAGGCGGATGACGGGCTTGCTGTTAGGATCCTTTACCAACAAATATTTTCCATCCTCTTCCTTCATACCCAAATCAATAATACAACGGAGAATGCCCCAAGCATTGTCCATGTTAAGGTTGATTTGCGATGCGAAATCTGACTGGTGGAACTGTTGTGTTCCAAGGATTACATGACGCGATGTATCTCGTAAGTGCATAAGGGAAACATATCTGAAGCAAACAATATTAGTTACAATAATATTCGAAGGACAACAGGAGCCTTCACATACCCGAATTTAATCCAATCAGCGTTGGCGAGCAGAGCTTGCACAGTCCATTTTGCTAGCTTGCATGCATTATTCTTCAGCTCGTTGGCCAGAACAGCACCTCGCTGAGTGTCCAGCGGTGTCCAGTTTCTGGCGCCATTCGACTCCACCAGACAACTTGAAGTACAAAATCATTTTAAAGACACAGTTTCATTACGAACAGTCAATATGCATACCCTTGAGTCCCATTCATTAAGAGCTTTGATGTTGATAAATTGGTTATCCCCAACCGATCCAACGGTGACAGCGTCATGTTCGCAACGTACCACCAGGACAACACCCCCTGAAAACTTAGTATTAAACTATTTATTTCAAATTTAAAGTTTTAACCTACAAACCTTCATCAAAGTCAGTACACAAGGAATGTTCTCTGTGTTTAGTCTCTTGGTATCATAAGGATCATCTGAGAGCTCCAGATCGGGTTGATATCCGTCCATGGTTGCTATTTTAATAGATGGAATTTGTTTTGCATAAAGAGCCGATTTCTCAGCCAATGACACTGCATCATAAGGGTTCCCTCCACATTCACGAATCTATTTTAATGCCATTAAAATATTTTATGAGAAATTATTGATCGGTAGTAATATCACATCAGCTATACCAATATGTCAACATAGAAAACTCAACATTGCTGTTGTGTCAATGAAGAAAGTTGAGATAAATTATTTGTATCACCTGAAGCATTTTTGTAGGAATTTACAAATTTCATTTTCCAGATTTTATTCGCCTCTTCCTTGAAATTCTGGTGTTGCATTTGCAGAGCTAAATTAACAAAATGTAATATTTTCAATTTTTATACTCTATTTATATTTAAATTGTTGAAACAGACCCATCCACATAGAACTCCAGCCTTCGTTCTTGGGGCTTATCAGCTAAAGGGTAGGTTATGTATACTTTGACTCCAGAGTTTGCAAGTTTCACCCTTGCCGATCCGCTGGCATTTGAAACTAATCTAGTTTCAACTTTCAAGAATAATAGGGCGATAATCCAGCATTGATCTACCATCACTTCGTATAATGGTCATCCTTTGATATTTTCAAAATTGACTTTCGTTAAGTTAGGACAATTAATTTCAATGAGAAGAGACCAACAGAATTTAATTATACCTGGACTCCATGATGAATGAATGCTTTCTCAGCTTCACTTAAATTTTTTTCTGCCATTGATATGGAGTTCAAAGGTAACCAACGATACAAAACTCGGTAATTTATTTCAAACGTAGATGTCTTTAATCAGAATACGGGAATGTGACTAAAATCGAAATTGTGAACTTATCTAATTTCAGACTTTCAGCTAGTATGTTGAACTAGTATGTCAGTGTTGGGAACGAAAGACATCCCCAACGGCCGACGACGAGATCCGGCCAGACGACCAGAATTCCGGCCCACCTACGAGAATTCGATCTTCGGGGCCCCCGATAGGTGGCCCCTTGTCACCCGCCTAACTGTACCGATTCTTTGTGCCCTTTCCCCCCCCCCCCCCCTGGTGTCAATGTAATGTTCTGGAGGGGGTCGGGCCGTCTCTGTCTTTATCTATCAATCAAACGAGTCAGTTCAATACAAGTCAGGTTGAGCAATCTCAATTCAGTGTCATCATCTTTATTTCATTCAATATTCGGTAAGGTAACTTTGACACTACTTCCCTGCCGAACATGGTCCTTCGTAACCTTATCTTCTGAACCAAATTTTTGTGAAACTGACTAAACGAGAACGCTTCCCAGCAAAGCGTTCGGGTCTCTTTGGCAACAAAAGACCCACTGACTCTCTCTCATCTACAAACTGTGCTTCCCTATCAATTCAAACTGTCCCTTTCTAGTAAAATTTCAATCAATTTAGTTAAGTGTGTATGTGTGTGTGAATTCCAACATTTCGTCTAGCCGTCATCGCCGTTTTTTTGGGAAACCGCGTGGCGGCCTGAGGCGTCAGAAAATCTGAGCGCCTCACACACACACACACACACACACTCAACTGTAATCTTTCTCATTTTCTTAAAAGTAAAAGCATTTCACTCTTCTTTTTTGATTTTTCTTAGATCGTAAAAGCATTAACATCCATTAATTCTCTCTCTCTCCTTAATACCGACTTAAAATCAAACTAAAAAGTAGACAATTAATTATTTCACCCAGCTCTTCTTGCGTTGATAAATTTTTTCTTTTGTTTTCTCTCTCTACTCTTTTCCCACATTCATTTTTCACAATTTAACCTCTCTCGTCTTTTCTCTCAACGCTCCACTTTAGCGGAGCTCCAAAAGCGGGCTCCTTTTCCTCATCAAAATTAGGCTCGAGCAAAAACGAAAGCGGAACCAGCTCCGCCTGGAAGGGAAGATTCCCCCATGGACGGGCCCAATCCGTGAACCACTCCGAAAAAACACAAGGGAAGGACGACGGGAGGAATACAGAAACCGTCCGATCGTTCCATGCGCCGTCGAGACTAACGACCCGGTCATCCCGGCCCCATCACCGGAACAAGATGCAGCCAATCGACGCCGCGTTTTTGAGCGATTAGACGCTGCCGCCCCTCCTCCGAAAAACGTCCCGACGCCGGCCGAGTGGGCTGAAATTAAGAGACAACTAACAGAAAAGCCCGTTCAAGACTTCCGTATCACCAGGAGGCTGTTTACCGGCCCCAAACAGCATCAAGCGATCGCGCCAGCCCAAGCAGCCGCCGAAGTGGAAGAAGAGGGAGCCGTCGGCGGGACAGAAGAAAAGGAAGAAGGAGCAGTGGGAGGTGAGACCAGCGAAGAGGACGACACTCTGCAGATGCTCTGCGACAGCCTGTCACTCGAAGAGCAGATACCAGCCCCTATCCCGCCAACACCAATACAAACAGAGCCAACACGGCAAGGCCGCTCAAGAGGGAGGGGGCTGCTGATGTTCTCGCGAGAGAGTCTCGAAGAAGCCTTCAAGGAGAGCCCCAGGGAGCGATCCAAATCCAGGATCGCCTGGATCAGAAGACTGGCGGAGCAATAAGAAATTAATTTTCCCATCACTGTATTCTAAGGGATGTCGAATTGTCGATAAATACAGGATGCACCACTCTTCAATTATCTCACTCTAACTTTTTCTATTTAAAAAAAAACAAAACATTCTTACATCAAACGGGAGACAAGCCAAGGCTGACCTCCATAACAAAAACTTTTTCTTTTCCTCTCAACAAACAGGAACGCAGCATTCCAAAGGTGATTAGGTGAACGAGGGTCGAGCCAAAACTTAGCCGACCCGCCGCTCGTCACGCCATCTACTGAGAGGAAGGAGAGACGAAGAAATTTCACTCTCCAACAACACCGGCAGAGGCGCTGCAGTCAAACTTGAAGCAGCCACTCTCCAACAACACCGCAAGAGGCGCTGCACTCAGAACTTGAAGCAGACACCTCAAGCAACCAAACAACAAACAAACAGGCTCAACAATTAATAACTAAACAAAAACAAACTAATCTAAATCCCTTTCTCTTTCAAAAACAATCAAGATGACTACTCCGACAAACGAAGCGTCACGGAGAGGCATGAAAGGACATGTCACTCACTGGATTAATAACATCCAGCAGTACGACAATGTGCAGATGGATCGCACAATCCTCAACCTAGTGCTGGGAGCTGAATCCAACTTACGGAACATGTACAGCAAATACAAGCGACTCTCAGAGGGGGTCGCCAGAGACATGGAGCAAGCAGGAAAGACCCAAGAACAATTTCAAGCGGAAATCGACAGTCAAATCCAAGTTAAAGAGGATGTCGGTGACGCACTCATGATCGCAAAACGAAAAAGAGAAGAATTCAAAGAAATCCAAGACGCTGAAGAAAGAAAACGGCATGATGAGACGATTGTAACGACCTCTCCATCTCGCGGAGAGCGGGTCGTACAAATAACACAAGCGAATAAATGACACTCGGGGCTTCCCACAATTGCTGAATGTATTCTGGATTTCTAAGCTTAAGAGTACATAAATGAGATAAAGAGTTAGACGCGGGACATACCGATATTGCCGGAGGCCGATGGCACGGGAAGAGAAAAGAATTAGAATGAGAACACGGCACAAGCGAATACACGGACGATAACTGCACGACGGCAGACGTGCGTACACACACGACACAATAAGCGCAAATGCGCACACAAAACAGACACGAAGATAGGAAAATAGAAATGGGCAAGATAACTCGTAATTGGCACTGAACTGGGTTAACTGAAGAAGAATAGGGAAAAGTGAAAGGAGTCGATAGTAACTAGCTAATCAGAAATTAGGGAGAGCTCTACGAACTGGTCGGAGAGTCGAACAAGACTAACTAACTGTTCGTCGCACATTTGCGACGAAACTTTGCATACAGCTGGGCCCGTCTGGTCCAGCGACAAAGGCACATTAGTCACTAATAATCGCCCTGTGTAAAGGGTACCCCCAAATACGTTGACGTGTGAAACGATCACTTGTCAATATTATTCTGGGGTAGGCCTAACACTATGGTAACTAACACATTAACACACAATTTATGGGTGGCTCTAATTCTAAAGTGGTTGATAATATTACTGGCACCGGACGGCGTCAGGTTGCAGCATCTTCAGCTGTTGCGGAGCGACGCTTCGTTACATCATCCCCCGGCCCGTTGGATTACGTCCCGTAATCCCAAGTTCAATGTCGTTTTCGCGGTTACTGGAGGCTCTTGTCGGGATCCGTAGAAGACTGCAGAATTTCCAGATAAGGCCGCAGCATCCGCAAGCGATGCAGACACGGATTGAGACGACGGCTATTATGATTACTGCTCCGATATAAAGGAAGTTAGTCAGCTGGTCGAGCCACGATGTTTTAGCTGCGGCGTCGGCTACTGTTCCTAGCACTGTTGCTGTGCTCGGGATGTGGGCGGGTGAATAATTCCCGGCCGAATGCTCGTTCATGGCCGCTGCGATGTCGGCCATAATATTCATATGATCTATGATCGTGTCACTGTACGCCGGGTTGCTTTGATGTGCGTAGTCGAAATATTTAACTTCGTCGTATCGAAATGAGTGGGCTAATGTTTGTAGCGGGAGCACTATTTTTGCTTCGATCGGGACCCAGGTATTGTCGCGGTACCCGAACGGTTTGTTGTTGAAATTCACGAAACCTTTCGTCCAATAACACGGTGAGAACGGGACAAGTTCCCAACCGTCTAAGTTGATGGTAAAATTTTTGTATTTTGGCTGCGGACCACACGAAGTTATCTCGATATCGAAGGTCACGTTATGTGGCGTGCATGTAGTCATTACAGCGGTTTTCCCGAACGCGTTTAGTTTGGCGCACGCCGGTAGGTTGAGTTGGGATGCGGCTAACCAGCCGTTGTACTGGGCAGTTGAGATTGCTCGTTCGTGAGCCGCCTTCCGGGAGTCGCACTGAAGAGAAGCGATTGCGTGAGCGAGCTCGTTTTCGTGATCAATAATTTTGTCACGCATGTACTGGAGATTTGCTGTGACGTCCACTTTGTCTATTTCTGGAGTATGTTTGTGGATGTCTTTCAGCGAGATGTTGGTCGGCTTGACTGGTACCGTCACAACGTAAATGTCTGGCTGACCAATTACGTCGAACGCTCCCGTTTTTCGTGCACACTGCTGGTGCGTTGGTATACACCTTGGGTTGAGCACCAGGTGGAACACTAGTTCGTTGTCTTCATCGGTAAGACGGTATTTTCCGGGAATCCCGATAAATTTTAATGCTGCAATTCCGGTCTCTAGCACGCGGGCTTTTGGGTCCGAGGTTTGCGTGTATGTCTTGTCCCATATGAGTGTCAAGTGGTTGTGCATCAGGCCGCCAGTTGTCGCTGATGCCGTTCCTATTGGTGTGGAGAATTCACTGCCTTCCGTTTGTTGATATAGCGGCACTTTTTCAAGGACACAATTCACTTTTTCTGTTATAATTGTTTGCAGCCAATATCCACTTTCACTAGGCTCTTCGTCGAACACATATTTATTTTCTTTTAACACCATCAGTTGGTCATTGCACCGATGGCTTTCGTACATAATTTGGCACTCTGTGAACGAAGTATCTAGCGCCACTTTGTCGGTCACGATCACTACTAATCCGAAAAAGTCGACTGATATATGTTTTTGAATTTTCCATCGGGCACATAATTGTCCAGGGAATTTCGCCTCGGCTCGTCTTTCGGTGTATACGGAGTATTTGACCGTGAGGGAGGAAGAATGATCTTCCTCTGGTCTGCAATCTTCGTCCGAGAATTGGAGAATTCCCATGTGTAATGGCTTGGTGCAGTCACACACGGTTGCATTCAGGGCCAGTGGTGACGGCATGCATAGGCCTAAGAATAGAATGATTTGGGCCAGCAACATGATGCTGTGGCACGGTACAGATGGAAGAGGAAACATAGGAATATGGTAATGGTAAAAACGACACACGAATAGGTAACAAAAAAAAAAGAGAAAGAGAACATTAAACATTCAGCATGTGGGTTTTTTGTTTGTTTTGCTTTTTTTTTTGTTTACTAAATTCTAGCCTCTAGCAATAAGGAAAGGGAAAGCATGGAAATATATGGAAAGGAAAGCATGGAAAGGAAAAGCATGGAAAATATATGGAAAGAAAAAGCATGGAAAATATATGAAAAGGGGGGAAAATTTAAAGATGGTAGTGCGTTGGTTAAAAGAGGGGGGGGGGGGATAAGCGATAGTATGGGGTTGGAGATAGGGCAATACGCCAGTTTTCTGTGTGGTGGCGACTATCGGCCGTGTGGGGCAGGAGGGTTTGTTCTCTGGAGGGGAGCGTGTTTTAATACTGCTCTTTATTCTTTTTATTATTTTTGTATCTGAATGTTTGGAGTATTGTTATTATTTTTTTTTCATGGCACGCTTATTTGTTTTGATTTGGTGAAGAGAGAAAAGAGAGTTTAGAATGATTGCTTGTTGTGTATAAAAACGCAAAAAAAAATAATATAGAGTTAGGTTTTGAGTGAAACGGAGGGGAAAACGCAAAACTAAATTAAATGTCCTTTTTGAATTCTGAGAGGGGGCTGGGGATTAGGGTCGTGTGGGGGTGTGGGTGGAATGGCCGAGGTGGCGACAAGTTGCCTGCGGCATGGTCGCTGGTATGAGTGCGTAAATGGCGACTACATGTGTTTTTTATATAGGGGAGGGAATTCCCTGTTTTGGGGATATCCCTTTTTTAAAACTGGGGAACCTCCACAGTCGTGGGAATCCCCTTCAGTTTATATTTTTATTTATTAGTTACTCTTTTATTGGACCTTTTTTTTTATTTTTTACTCTATCTTTCGGTTATTTATTTATAGCTATATTTTTCTTATACCGTTACTTCTAAAGGAAAATACAAATTTTTTTTCTTATTGTTTTATTGTATCTATGGGAACTACCTCGGCCAGTCGGGGGTTTCTTAAAGGATGGATAAGGAGGGCTGAAGGAGAATGAAAGGGAAGAAATAGATCGAGAGAGCAAATTGTGAAGGGGAAACACATATACGAAAAAAAAAACATAGTTAAATGTGGATCGCACTACACAGAGAGGGGAAAAACTTGTGGAAATAACAAAAAAAAAATATTTGGCCGATCTGCGGGGAGATAAGGGAATTAGACAGTTCCCCAATCGAAATTCGGGTCTGCGACGTGGCGAACGGGCGCGGCTTGTTCTTCTTCTTCTTCCCTTCTTCTTTTTTCTACCGGTTCCTCTGCTTCCCGGGAGGTTGAAGGCGCGCAGTCCCACTCCTCCGATGGTGGTGGGGATGGTGTCCGCCTATTTAGGGGGTCGACGTCGAGCATCGCGGCCATGAGCTCCCGCGCAGTTTTCCAGTCGTCGTAGTCGATTGCTCGGACGAGTTCGGCTTTGAGGGTAAACGTACGGGAGCGTTTGACTGATCCCGGCTGCTTCGACAACGCCACCTTGACGTTGTCACCGGGACGATAGATAACGTTGGCTGCTCCCGGGTTGCTGAGGTAAAAACTTCTGACGCTGCTATCCAGGCATTCGGCGTAGGACAGCTCCATGGGCATATAGACGTAGTATCCGTCTTGCTGTTGGACTCTTCTCGTCCTGTTCCATAGTTCTTGGACCTCGTCTAGAAGCGTAATGTTGATTGATTGGTCGGGGTAAATCAATTCCCCGACGAAATCAATTTTCCCCATCTGACGGTGCTCCGTCATCTGGGCGGCCAATTCCTGGTTCCATGAGAGGTGTGGCATTTTGACTGATTTTGGCGGGTGGTTGGGTGGCTGCGTGGAGAGTTAGAGAGTGACTGAGTAAGAGTGGTATTGTGTTGGTCGCTGGGGTCAGTATTTATACAGTTTTTTTGTTTTTCTCCGACCAATGGGGTTTTTCCTAATTTTCTTGGCGTCTTTGTCCATGTCCAGCTGGTCCAGTTGGTTTTCATCCGCTCCGTCGGCGTAGCGTACGGGCCTACGACGGATTCTTTTTCCCAGCTGTTCCGTTTTATTGCCCGGCGTTGAATTTTCATTTAAGTTTCCATTTGTCGTGTCCGTTGGTGGGTGGTGGGTTGGATTGGGAGGGTTGGGGTTTTTGGCTACCTGCTCCGTTTGAGCGGGTGGGGTGGAAGGGTTAACTGGGTGGGTTGATTTTTTTGGGCGACCAACTTTTCTCTTGACTTTATTGGGCGACGCAGATGTTGATGGTTCAACTCCGATTTCGGCATTTTGAATTGTTTCTTCTTCATTCGTATTTTCTTGTAGCGTTTCCGTGACGTCTTCTCTTACATCTTCTTTCCCACGGGTGATTTTATTTTTCTCGTTGTCACTGTCTGTGCTACAGTCGCTGCAAGTTTCCCAATCTGATTCGTTTTCTTTATCGCCGCTAGTGGCGCAAGTGGCGCTGCTGTTGCTTTTGGCGCGCTGCGCATTTTCATTTGGATCTTTCGTGGTCTGCGTATCTGTCTCTGTAGTTGCTCTATACCAATTGCCGACATCGAATGTGGATTCAAATGCTGGGCATGGCTCTTGTCGCCAGAGCATTGTTTCGAATAATGGTTTTACACGGTTTACGTGAACACGTTGGGTTACATATGAACTATCGGCTATATCTACTGTCTTGTTTGCATACACTTTAATGATTCTGTAAGGGCCTTTATATTTTGAAGTAAATTTTTTACTGTCACCCGTTTTTACTACACGGATATCTAACAACACTTTGTCTCCTACTTTATATTCGTTTTCGTTTGCGCGTTTGTTGTATTGCGCTCTTTGTCTTTCTCTTGCCTTTCCGCTTTCTTCTGCCACCCTCTGAAATGAATAGCGAAGGCGGTTGACCAGTTCTCCCACATAGTCCGATGGGGATTTGTCCATTTTGGGGGCTGCTTCGAGAAATTTATTTATCGGTATGTTAGGGTCCCTTCCGTGCACAATGTAGTAGGGGGATTCCTTTGTTGATGAATGTATGGAAGAACGATAGGCGAAAAGGAGAGGGTCGAGTAAATCCTCCCAATTTGAATGTGCGCCGTCAACCAGCTCTTTTCTTAGCATTGTCGTGAGCATGCGGTTGAATCGTTCAGTTTCGCCATTGCTTGCTGGATGATACGAGGTCGTGAATTTCTGTTTCATTTGTAATTTGTGGCAAAAATATCGAAATAAATTCGATGTAAAGTTGGTCCCGCGGTCAGAGACAATTGCTGTCGGCATTCCATGTCGTGTCACGACAGTGTCGAATACGCATTGGGCAGTCGTGAGTGCTTTCTGATCTTTTAGCGCTACTGCTTCCACCCATCGTGAAAAATAGTCAGTTATCACGAGAATGTGTTTATTTCCTTGATTGGACGCGGGAGTTATCGGGCCTAAGAAGTCGATCCCGATGACTTGAAATGGAGCTTTTGCGAGTTCGTGCGGGTGTAAATATGCTTTCAATGTTGATTTGGAATTGGCCGTGCATATTTCACACGCTTTACAATATTCGTGAATTTCTTTTCTCATGTTAGGCCAATAGTTATTATTTTTAATTTTCAAATATGTTCGTAAAAAGGCAAGATGACCACCCATCGGTCCGTCGTGCATCTCTTTCAACACCAGGGGGCGAAGCGATAGGGGCACAACCAGCTGGTGGTTGATCTCATTTCTCCTGCTTTTTATGGTTACTAGCTCTCTCCGGTAGAGCACTCCTTCCTGAATTTCAAAATATCCAATTTCTTTTGCCCAGTCTGGCTTTTTATTGCTATACTTCTCATGTAATTCTCCGTTTTCTAAATAATTTCTTATTTCTTTGCACAGTTCGTCTTCTTTTTGTTTCTCACAGATAAATTTAACTTTTTCCGGCGTTGGTAGGCAGTTAATGGGCGCCACTTTCAGTCTGGATAGACAGTCTGCATTTTGATGAACCCTTCCTGGTCGATATTTTATTTCATAGGGGACGCCGGCCAATGCTATGGCCCATCGCCCTAGTCTTCCTTTTCCGTCTTTTTGATTTTGTAGCCATTGTAAAGCGGCGTGGTCTGTAATAACTTCGAATGGTTTGTCTTGTAAATAATGTTTAAAATGCTCGATTGCATATACGATAGCCAGTGCTTCTTTTTCCGTCGTGTGATATCTTGTTTCGGCGTCCTTCAATTGCCTGCTTGCGTACGCAATGGGATGCTCCTCCCCGTTTTTTACTTGCGAAAGGACCGCCCCTATTCCGTAGTCACATGCGTCCGTAAATAGGAGAAATTTTTCATCAAAATTTGGGTAGGCAAGTATCGGAGGCGTTATTAATCGATTTCTTAAATTTTCAAATGCTTTCTGGTCTTTTTCTGTCCAAACAAATTTCTTCTTTGCTACGTCTTTGTGCGTTTTCAATGTCAACGGTTTTGCGATTGAACCAAAATTTTGAACAAATCTTCGATAATAACCAATTAGACCCAAAAACGAGCGCACTTCGTCTGCAGAGGCTGGGACTTTGTAATTAACAATTTTCTCAATTTTCGCGGGGTCGGGTTGAATGCCCTCTGGGGTGATAACATGCCCCAAAAAGTTGACAGATTTTTGCATGAATTGACATTTTTCTAATTTTAATTTTAATTTCGCTTTACTAATTAATTCAAAAACTTCGCGAATATCTCTAATGTGATCTTCTAATGAATCAGAAAAAATTATGACATCGTCTAAATAAACTAACGCTTTCGTTCCCAAAACGTCTTTCAATACATGGTTCATTAATCTTTGAAAAGTGGGCGGGCCATTGCATACACCGAATGGCATTCTTGTAAAATGATAAAGATTGTTTTCGACTACAAAAGCCGTTTTCTCTTTTGCATCCTCATCTAGCTCAATCTGATAATACCCTGAGGCCAGATCGAGCGTAGTGAAAAATTTTTTCCCGTACAACTTATCCAAGGTTTCATCGATGCGGGGCATTGGAAATGAATCTTTTTTCGTAATACTATTTAACTTTCTATAATCTATGCATACTCGTAATTCTCCATTTTTCTTTTCTACCAAAACTACTGGTGCGGCCCAAGCTGATGTTGACTCTACTATTATTCCTGCTTTCTTTAGTTCCGAGAGCTGCCGCTGCAGCGCTGCTGTGTGGCTCCGTGGGTGTCGATAAGGGCGCTGTCTGATAGGGCCTCTCCCTTGCGTGTCTATTGAATGTTTGATTAAATCCGTACTGCCCAGCTGTGTATTTTTCGTTGCAAACATCTTTTTAAAATCGGTGAGAATTTGTAATACTGGTTTCTGAAATTGTGGGTCGACATCGCGAATTATTGTCAAATCAAGCTCGTCATCTATTGTGTTTTCTTCTCCTGTTGATTTGCAAGTAACCTGTCCGATTACATTGCATACGACCTCTATGGTGCCTAATTGTATCGCTCGTGGTAAAAAAATATCGTTCGAGGACTGATTTTCTATAATGATCTCATATTTTCCGCTTGCTGAGATCCTGCCTATAAATTGCTGGATGTGTATTCCCTTGGGTAGTTTTTCTGATGGGGTAAAAATGAAAGTAGCTAACGGGGAGACATACGGAAACGAGCCTGTCGTTTTCGCTTCCACTACCACCGCAGTGCGACGACAGATGTCGCGCCGTTTATGCAAAATAATGGATATGTCTGGTGCCCGGGATTTTGCTTGGCCAAGCGTTTCTTTAGCTAAATAAATGCTGCTGGTTTCTCCGTCGATAGTAAACCCATGCTTACGAATTGCGTCCCACCCTAGAATACAATCTTCTGAAATGCCGTCTGTTATAATAAATTCTTGCAATAGTGTTGACTTTCCGTATCTGATAGGTAAAGTCACTTTTCCCAATGTGTTCAATTTCTTGTTGTGAACATCGTATAAATTGAAGTCGAGCGTACTGCAGGTATCTCGGCTTTGTAAAGGTAATTTTTTGAATAATTTCTCGTGAATAATA
This sequence comes from Daphnia pulicaria, assembly GCF_021234035.1. Taxonomy (NCBI): domain Eukaryota; kingdom Metazoa; phylum Arthropoda; class Branchiopoda; order Diplostraca; family Daphniidae; genus Daphnia; species Daphnia pulicaria. Next base: position 34,053,273 of record NC_060913.1, read on the forward strand.
CTTCTAGCGGCACCTGTGTCGAAAAGAGCTTGAAAAGGTATCCGAAAGCTTGTTAAAGGAATTCTTGGCGTCGATTCATTAGTTTGCGTCGTTAATCTAGCTATTTGTCGGGATTTATTATGAGGCTCCCTATCAACTGACCCGAAGCCACAGTTGATATTTACTGGTTTTCCTGCTGCTGTGGTGGGCCTGGTTTATTAGGCCATTGCGATGAAGGGGGATTCGGACATTGATTCGATTTGTGGCCAATTTCTCTGCAGGCATAACATACGGGTGGTCTGGCGCCATCTAGTGTGTCGCGTTTAAGTCTCCTGCATTCATCTTTGACATGGCCTCGATAGTTGCAGTATTCACAGACTACCTGCGGTGGGCGGGGTTTAAAATAGGGCTGAGACGGCGGTGCATTGAATTGCTGTCCGGCTGGCTTATTGTATGAGAATTGGTAATTACTTGCTGTGTGTGTAGCTGGCTGAAAGGGTTGCTGTGGGTTATTATTGGTGTTTTTTTTGTTGTTGTTGGATAGGGGGTCAGAAGACTTTCTCTCCCGGCAAAGTAGAATGTTTACTGCCTTCGTTAGCTCTTGTAAACACGCGGAGAATGAGTTAGTGTCGGGCGGATTTACTGGCTGCCTGTTATCTTGTCTGAACCCTGAGGCAATTGCGTTGACAGTTTCATTCTGTTTCTCAATCATCTGTTTCATTTCCTTCAGCTCTAAATTGTGTGACTCGCTCGTCTGATTGATAGCGTTCACGAATTCGTGTTTTTCTCTAGTGTTTTCTATGGCCTCCATTCGTGCTAAATATTTTCTTGTTGCTGCTACTAGCTCATCAAAAGTATCAAATTCCTTATATTTAACTTTAAATTGTAATTTTTCGTCCAATCCGTCAATGAATTTTTGTTTTAAAATTACTTTGAATGAGTCCTCAGTGTATACGTCGGGATATGCATGTTTAAAAATTTCTTGTAATCTAATTGCAAAATCATAAATTTTTTCGCCTGGTTTTCTGTGAGCTTTTTTAAATTTCTTGAGGTATTTCTCAACCGTTTCGTCCCCATGAAAATGATCAAGAAGCTTTTCCCTAATTGCGTCGTAATCATTTGGGTGATTGGCAACGATGTATTTAATTACTTTATGCGCTTTATCGGTTAGTTTCCCTTGTAATTCTAGTATTACGTCATCTTCTGACAAATCCGAGCGAGATATAATTGACTCGAACGATTCTAACCACGTGTCGAATCGTGAAAGTGGATTTCCAGTAAAAGACGGTAAGGATTGTAAATTAGCCCTTATGTGAAGGTCCCTTTGAAAGTCTGCAAGGGCTGGATACGCGGAAGATTGTAAATTATTAGCTGCCATTTTCCCCGCTAGTGCGCTCGTAGTCGATGTCAAAGGTATGGTTGGCGTCAAAAGTGTAGGTGGTTTCCACGGTATAGTTGGCGTCAATGGTGTAGTTGGCTTCCACGGTATAGTTGGCGTCAATGGTTTAGTTGGCTTCCACGGTATAGTTGGCGTCAATGGTTTAGTTGGCTGCAACGGTATAGTTGGCGTCAATGGTTTAGTTGGCTGCAACGGTATAGTTGGCGTCAATGGTTTAGTTGGCTGCAACGGTATAGTTGGCGTCAATGGTATAGTTGGCTTCAATGGTATAGTTGGCGTCAACGGTATAGTTGGCTTCAAAACTTTTAAAATCGTACGACGTGGTTGAACCGTTCGTTGATGTGGCGGAGGTTGTGGCGAGTGACGTCTTCGACTGCCGGATAGTGTACTTGTCGGAGTGGGGTTGATTGGCGGAAAGATTGGAAATGAGACGGTCCTTCCCTTGCTCGGTCGTCTGGAAGGTGCCTGCGGGGTTGGCGGTATCTTTGGGCCCTGCGGGTTTGGGAGTGGGCGTGGCACGGGGTTGCTGCCTGGCGTACTATTTGTGATGGGCGCGGTGGGGGTGGTGCTTGGAGGAAATCGAGGACGATTTGAAGATCCCGTTTCGTCTTTGCCAGTAGTGTTTTGTTGTTGTCTACCTCCTCTCTGTCGCACGGCCAGTTGATTCTTGGGAAATTGTCCAGTCGGTATTGAAGGCGTATTAATTCCGGCTGAAAGTTGTTGATCGATTGGATTTTGTGGAGCTTCTTCAGGAACTGAATCAGAGTCTGTGTGTTCTCGAGAAATATCTTCTGAAATGTGTCGAACGTTTCGTGTAAGAAATCGAACATGAACTCGATTTGATTTAGTAAGAATTCGTGATAGTCCCCGCTTTCGTCCCGATTTGCTATATCTTCCCGCTTGACGAAACCCAAAACGGCGGCTGGTTGCCTTGGAACGTACTCTTCGAGAATGCGTAAGCTCAGATATTGCCCTAGCTGAAATGTCAGGATCCTCCTCGTGTATGTCAGAAAAATCTCCTTCGTCTCCTTCAATATCGTCTTGCTCTTTTTCGATATAATCGGTGTCGGCGGGGTTGTTTGGCTCTCCACTAGATGGGTCAGACACTGTAGTGTGTAAAAGGCTTGCGTCAGATCTATCGGCTTGGGGTCGTCGATGGTCCACTTGATGTCCCGCATCAACTCCCGTAGCTGCTTCCAAATTTTCCGTTCCCCCGATTGGAAATCGTTCCGTCTCTCTTTCAGCGTGTGCAACGCAAGATTCAGAAACGGAAATTGGCTGGTCAAATCCGGGAGGATTTTGTTCGAAGGTTCTTTCACGTCGAGGTATAAGCGGAGAATTTGCTCGTCGACTTGATTTCCCATCCGCGGAACGTTTATCAAGGTAATTTGTAAACGACTGTGAAAGGCGGCCGACAGGTGTGCTATTAAATGACGACTGAGCTGGTGATAAACGTGACACTAAACGCGTGAGAAAAGACTGTGTGGCTGATTTCTCACTCTGATTGCCTTTATTTTTAAACCAAGATTTACGCGGCGGGGTTTTGTCTAATTGATCAACTAATTTATAGGTCGGATTTGAACGTAGTCTACTCGAGATGCTATTTTTTGCTTTAGCTATAGGATTTTTGGCGACTGCGGGAAATTCAGCAGCGTAACGGGCGTCAATATCGCCGTAGCGCTCTGTGAAAAGATCTGTGGTTGGTTGTGCGGCCTGTGCCGAAATACGGGGAGAAATAACGGGGACGGACTCGGCAAATAAATTGTCGCCTAACAACGATGGGTCGGGCAAATCAGATTCGGTAGCGAGGTGTTCATAAGCGGGGTTTGAAAAAGAGGTGGTAGGCGTGCGGGAAATCTTAGGCTTAGCTCCGAATATTTCAGCATCAACCATTGTGGGAGAGTTCAAAAATCGCTGCCACCACTATGTAACGACCTCTCCATCTCGCGGAGAGCGGGTCGTACAAATAACACAAGCGAATAAATGACACTCGGGGCTTCCCACAATTGCTGAATGTATTCTGGATTTCTAAGCTTAAGAGTACATAAATGAGATAAAGAGTTAGACGCGGGACATACCGATATTGCCGGAGGCCGATGACACGGGAAGAGAAAAGAAGTAGAATGAGAACACGGCACAAGCGAATACACGGACGATAACTGCACGACGGCAGACGTGCGTACACACACGACACAATAAGCGCAAATGCGCACACAAAACAGACACGAAGATAGGAAAATAGAAATGGGCAAGATAACTCGTAATTGGCACTGAACTGGGTTAACTGAAGAAGAATAGGGAAAAGTGAAAGGAGTCGATAGTAACTAGCTAATCAGAAATTAGGGAGAGCTCTACGAACTGGTCGGAGAGTCGAACAAGACTAACTAACTGTTCGTCGCACATTTGCGACGAAACTTTGCATACAGCTGGGCCCGTCTGGTCCAGCGACAAAGGCACATTAGTCACTAATAATCGCCCTGTGTAAAGGGTACCCCCAAATACGTTGACGTGTGAAACGATCACTTGTCAATATTATTCTGGGGTAGGCCTAACACTATGGGAACTAACACATTAACACACAATTTATGGGTGGCTCTAATTCTAAAGTGGTTGATAATATTACTGGCGCCGGACGGCGTCAGGTTGCAGCATCTTCAGCTGTTGCGGAGCGACGCTTCGTTACACGATATTGCTCATGCTCAAGACGCAACAAATAGCAGCGGATGCCACCAGAGCCCAGGAAAAAGCCGATCAAGATGCAGCCAGGGCCCAGGAAAAGGCCGATCAAGACGCTGCCAGGGCCCAAGAAAAAATCGACGAAGACGCTGCAAGAGCACAGGAAAGAGCAATCCGGCAACAAGAAAATCTAGATCAACAGGACTTGTTCCGGCAACTGAACAGCAGCTGCACCAGGAGCGCCGGCAGCTCCAGCCGCAGTTGCGTCAACTTAACTGCCAAAACGTCAAATCAAGCCGTTCAAAGGGGACGTGCTCGAATGGACGGCCTTCTGGGAAGGTTACAACGCAGCCGTCCACGAATCAGCCATTCCGGCGGTTCAAAAATTTGGATATCTTAAAGATTACTTGAAAGGTGAAGCACAGCTGTGCGTGGAGAACCTGGAGCTGACAGACGCCAACTACACCGTCGCAATCACCCTCCTGAAGGCGAGATACGGCAAACCGGACGTCCTAATCGAGGCCCACACGCACAAATTGGACACGCTGCAACCAGTAAAAGACGTAGCTGATACCACGGCACTCAGGTGCTTCCAGCTGACTGTCCAGCCACACATCAATGCGTTGGAGACACTGGGAGTAGCAAGAGCCAGCCACGGGTGTCTCCTTGGATCAAGAATTTTGCGCTCGATCCCACTCAAACTTCAAGCAGAGTGGGCCAAATCAGCAACGAACAAGGTAACTGACATTGATCAAGTACTAAATTTTATCGAAGAGCAAGTTGAAGTCGCAGAGCGACTCGGCCGTCTGAGAGCTTCAACACCAAAGCCGGCCCAAAATTCTCAACAGCCGGCCAAATCAACACCACCTACTAAACCAACAGCTTCTCAGCTCGGAGTCAGCAGCAAGCCGACTTCACAATCGAAACATTCAAGCAAAACAAGATGAAATGGCAGTCCACCACCAAGAAGAGAAGCGACAGCATCATCTCCAAGAAAGCCAATGCTGCCATGCGTGTTCTGCAAGGAGATGCATTGGGCTATCAATTGCCCAATGGAGCTGAAAGAGAAAAAAGCAGTCATCACCAACGAAAAAAGATGCTCTAATTGTTTCGGTCATCACGAGACCACTGTTTGTTTTAATCCACACAGGTGCCAACGATGCCGAGCCAAGCACCACACATCTTTGTGTGCCGAGAAAGACACCAGATTCGGATCCTCAACCATAATTCCAAGCAAACCGGTTGCTGGGAGCAGCTCAACAAGAGCGTGTGCAAGCTCCTTTGGTGAAGTTATCCTAAAAACAGCAACCGTTTACATTACAGGCCCAAATGGAAAACAAATCCGATCGATTCTCTTCCTCGACGTTGGCAGCCATAGAACATGGATTAAAAGGCAGATTTCAAAAGAACTTCAACTGAAGATCATCCAGGTGGAACAGATCGCGACCAGGGCCTTCCGGCAGACAGAAGCCTCTCCAGCAGAAACTCACAACGTGGTCGAGATGACGGTGCGGGGCACCTGGCCAGGAGCCCCAACGGTGCGTATCGAAGCTTTAGAAGCAACCGACAAAGTTGGAAGCACCGGCCCGTACCAAACTACAGAATTTGCAAGAAAGCTCTGGCTGGAAAATGAAAATTTGGCAGACGACCGCTTCGAACGTGATGGTGGAAACGAGGACGTCGGTATTCTTGTTGGAATGGACCAGATGTTCAACATCATGTTCAACGAGCCAGCAACTATCAGCCCGTGCGGACTCAGAGCCCACACCTCGAAACTTGGAAAAGTCATCGGCGGTTCATCGCAAGAAAAATCATCGAAACAAAATCAAACAATTTTCAGTCAACTTCTAATCAATTCAAATCGCTCTCTACCACAGATCACTTCACAGCCATCGAAATCCATCCAATCAAACAAGTCGGAAAGCAGGGAGACAGGAAATTCCAGTCTCCTTCCACTACCAGAAAATTCTGAACAGATCTGCTTTTTCGACACGACAAAAGAAAACAAAAGGTTTGAAATGGAAAAGTTAAATTTTGATCTCTCGTTATTTTGGCGTCTAGAGAATTTCGCCAATCTGAACGACTGTGTTGCTGTGGAGAAGGACGATCAATTCCGCTCCTTCTGCAACGAAATCACGCGATTCGAAGACGGCAGGTATTGCACGCCAATCCCATGGACGACTGACAGATGGAGACTGGAAATCAACCACCAGATGGCAGCTACAAAATTGAGAAGCATGCTGTTCAAACTACGCAAATCTCCAGTCGACTTGGCCAACTACACCAAAGAAATCAATCAACTGATAGCAAACGGATTCGTAGAAGAGGCTGATTTCAATTACGATGGCCTCCACACTTATCTACCGCATCATCCAGTCTGCCGGACGGACAAGGCCACCACAAAAATCCGCCCAGTTTTCGACGGCGCGGCAAGATCCAAATACGGGCCGAGCCTCAACGATGTTTTGGAGACCGGACCTAATCTAAATCCTGATCTCCTCTCGGTCTTAATGCGCTTCCGGATGAACCGGATCGCCTGGATCACGGATATTCAAAAAGCCTTTCTCAACATCGCGCTGCAGCCCGAAGACGCCGAAGCGGTCAGATTTTTATGGCCAAAGGAGCCGAAAAATCCCGACTCCGATTTCATCGCGTACAAATAGAAACGAGTTCCATTTGGGCTAAGTTCAAGTCCATTTCTTTTGAGAGTCACCATTAATAAACATTTGCTCTCAGTCAAACCCAGATTTCAGAAGACAGTCGAACAAATTGAAGAGCAGCTTTTCGTAGACGACTACCTCGGAGGAGCAGACATCGTGCCAACAGCAATAACCACAGTGGAAGAAACCGTCACGTTATTTTCAGAGGCCCAACTCAACATGAGGAGCTGGGCAACAAACAACAAGCAGCTCCGTGACTTTCTCACCGAAAAAGAAATGTCGAACCAGATAGTCGGAATCCTTTCTCCCACAATTGACGGCCAGCACAAGGCACTGGGTCTTAGATGGGACACGAGCTCCGATTCATTTAAATTTGACCCTACATCTATAATGGAAGCAGCCGTGGAGATTGGAGAAAAAATCACCAAAAGAAAAATTCTGAGCATCTCAGCAAGAATATTCGACCCAATTGGTTTTCTAGCTCCCACAGTTTTACTTTTAAAAATAATCTATCAGAAACTTTGGGGAGGTGACATAGGTTGGGACGATGACGCCACACCCGAAGTGAAGAACACCTGGAGCAGCATCATGAAAGGACTGAAGGATCTACATAATTTGGAGATCCCACGATGGATTGGATATTCAAAACCTTCCGTCGTCTCCGCAGAAATTCACGTGTTCGGCGATGCATCAGAAGCAGCCTACGGAGCAGTAGCCTACGCACGACTCCAACTGGAGAACGGAATTCCTTATACCATCCTCCTAGCCAGCAAAACGAGAGTGGCGCCTCTTCCAAAAAAGAAAGTAACGTTACCCACTCGATATCGACTCGAACTACTAAGCTCTCTGTTAGCAATCCGTTTAGGAGAGAAAATTCGAACCTCCCTTCACACCGAGTCGTGGAAAACGATTTACTGGACAGATTCCCTCGTCACACTCGGATGGATTAGAGGAGATCCTTACCGTTGGAGACCGTTCGTACGAAATCAAGTAGAAACAATCAGAAAATTTTCAAACACGGAGTGGTGGAGACATTGCCCCGGATTGGAGAATCCAGCCGATCTCGCTTCGCGGGGAGCGCCAGCGCATGCGCTGGTGGAATTGAAACTATGGTGGCACGGACCAGCCTGGCTAACAGAAGAAGAAAGCGAATGGCCGAATTCTCCTGAAAACCATTCCACCGAAACTCAAGAGAAAATCGAGGAAGAGGAGACGAAGAAAACGGCGACCGTCTCCTTTGCAGCAATCGAAACTGCCCAGCCAATTGAATGGTACCTCGACAAAATCTCTACATGGACCAAACTACTTTTCAGAACAGCCTGGATCATCAGAGCGCTCAATCGTATGAAGAAAAGAACGCGCGGCCCAGGACTCGAACTAAAAGAAACCATTATAGTCGCCGGAAACGAAATAACAATCGACAAGATAGTCGCCGAAGAGCTGAACGAAGCGGAGCTAGCCATCTGCAGACAGCTCCAAGTAGAACGCTACCCCAAAGCTTTTCGGACACTCCAGCTCGGACTGCAGATTCACCCAAAGGAAAAAATCGCATCGCTCCGACCAGTCTGGGACAATCGAGATCGACTCATCCGAGTCACTGGAAGAGTGGCTCTCGCCCTCAGGGATCGAGACATTCAACCACCGATCCTTCTCCCAGCAAACCATCCTGTTGTAAATATGTTAATAACTAACAAACATGTATTTAATTCACACACAGGGGTAAAAACGACACTATTAGAACTAAAAGAGAAATACTGGATCGTGAAAGGACGCCAACAAGTGAGAAACGTTTGGTACGCCTGTGTGAAGTGCCAGAAGCTGACTTCACCTCCTTTCCGACAAATAGCAGCGCCGCTACCAGCCAACCGACTCCGCGATGCCAGGGCATTTGAAATAACCGGAACCGATTTTGCTGGCCCGCTGTACTACAAGAACGCGACTCCGAAAAGGAAATCCAGGTCGGCGCCATCCGTCGAACAAGTCATTCCGGAACCTCCACCAGAAGAAGAGAACCCGGATGCAGCGGAGCCTCCCAACGAAGAAGCTCCCGAAGAAGAAGACGATGGCGACCAACCGGATCCAGCGCAACCAGTCAACAAAAAGCAACCGAAAAGTTACGTGTGCATCTTCACTTGTGCCGTGACGAGAGCGATTCATCTGGAGTTAACCAAGGACATGACGGCTCGGTCCTTTCTATTAGCTTTCCGTCGATTCTCCGCCAGAAGAGGCCCAGTGTCAGTGATGTATAGTGACAACGCCCAAATATTCCGCTGTGTGTCTCGATTTCTCAAAAACATTCGATCCGACCCATCCGTTCACGACCTCCTCGCCATGAGAAGAACCAGCTGGATCTTCTCTGTTAGCCTCGCTCCATGGTGGGGCGGATTTTGGGAGAGGATGGTGAGGATCACGAAAGATCTCTTGAGGCGATCCAACGGGCGCGCATGTCTCGCGTGCGACGAGCTGGAAGTGAGCTTGATCGAAACGGAAAGCGTGATTAACGCGAGACCGTTGAACTACATTGGAGAAGGAGCGGACGATCCGCTCCCGATTACTCCGAATCAGTTTCTCAATAATCGTCGTTCAACTTGTGCTACGCCGGAGCCAGCAGTCAATCTATTGGCTCCCGATTCAACAAGTGAACTACTCAAGGAAATGGATCAGAACAGGCGTGATTACGTCAGTGACTTGTGCTCGCGGTTCGTCTCCGATTACCTGATGCAGCTGGATAACTTTCACGCAAAAGGAGCGTCGGGCAGAAAAATCCGCGTCGGAGAAGTCGTCGTAATCCACGACAAACTTTCCAAACGGCTCATGTGGGAGACGGGAGTAGTTAAAGAATTACTCCCCAGCTGCGACGGCCTTGTCCGATCCGCGATAGTTAAATTCCCAAACGGTAAATTATTAAACCGAGCCATTCAATGTTTATATCCCGTAGAACTGAGAGAAAATCAACCGGAAGATGTGGAGATCGCAGACGGTGCATTGAATCCGGAGCCAGCTGAAGCAACTGCTCCGCAAATTCCAAACCCACCCGATCCGGCTCCACTCCCATTGCTCCCGATCGATCCAGCTGACGTCGAAGAAGATAATCATGTGGCCAATCCGGCCGCAACTGACGTTGGCGAGGTCGAGTCCCAAGGCATGGGCTCTGGTGGAGAGTATGTTGGGAACGAAAGACATGCCCAACGGCCGACGACGAGATCCGGCCGGACGACCAGAATTCCGGCCCACCTACGAGAATTCGATCTTCGGGGCCCCCCATAGGTGGCCCCTTGTCACCCGCCTAACTGTACCGATTCTTTGTGCCCTTTCCCCCCCTGGTGTCAATGTAATGTTCTGGAGGGGGTCGGGCCGTCTCTGTCTTTATCTATCAATCGAACGAGTCAGTTCAATACAAGTCAGGTTGAGCAATCTCAATTGAGTGTCATCATCTTTATTTCATTCAATATTCGGTAATGTAACTTTGACACTACTTCCCTGCCGAACAGTCAGCTTGATGTTTGTGTATGATGTATGCTACATTAGTGTGGTGTTGTCGGACATCCATCAGGTTCAGATTTTAAAAACTGATTTAATTTTTTCATATTTTTATTTTAAGTTTTTTCAGAATTTTATTTTTTTAAATATTTTTAAAATTTTGTTTCGTTTTGAGGGGTGGTGGAAAAGGGAAGGGTTTTTAGTTTTTTCAGGATACATGGGATGAAATTTTTTTTTCAGTTGCCTGTTCCGCACACAAGCGGAACAGGCCGACGGTTTTTAAGTTTACGTTTCAATTTTAAATATTTCTCACAAGTCAACTGAAAGTTTGCAGAATTTCTTCTCTGAATACGGCAAATTAAAATTAGGAATAAAATAAAAGATGCGGCGGTTAAAGATGGGAATATTCCCTTCAACAGATCAACTTCGTAATCGATTGCGGCAACATCAGTAGAAAGTTTGTGCAAATCTATAAAATTGGATTTGACGGAGTCAGAAATAGCAGATTTCAAAATATCTTTCCCGCTATTAGACGATAACGGGATAATATCTGCAGGCACTGCAAATATAAGCCTGGGAATTAAAAATGACACCAAGATTGCCATGCACGCAATCAAATTAAACCCTCCAATAGACATCTACATAAAAATCAAAATAGAAAATAAAAAAAGTTAAATAACATTTATGAACAACAATATTTCCTTTCCGTTACACTTACTTTTAAGAACATATAGCAATGATTCGCAAACTTCCAATGGCACAACAAACAAAGGAGACCTTTACTCGAAAGAAAAAAAGAAAATTGCAATTGCAAATGCAAGATTTGATTATTACATTTGCTTAAATAGAAAAAAAACGTCCTTCAAAATAAGCCGCCTCAGCGAACAAAGAGACACATTCCACAATTTTCAAAAACATCACACATAGATAATAAAAATTCATCCTTCAACAACATATTTTCTTTAATCTGTTTCTCATAAACTGATAGATTCATTACACAACTACAGGCAAGCAATAGAAAACAAACAATAGACTTCCATACTGTACTATAGCCAAACATTTCACATGACTTCGCAACGCTTTAAATTTATCAAATATTCATAGAATCTATAAGAAATGAATAAGATAAGGCTTTGAAATCTAAATCTAAGATTCGTGGAAAACCGTAGAAAACAAGAAATTTCTTTCAGAAACTGAAAACAAACTACACATTTTCACAAGAAAACATTTATCATCAATGACAATGACTGAATGACCTTCACCTTATTTATTGATTCAAGGATTTTTCTTCGTAGATAATCTACTTACAGACCGATTTAAATCACATTTCTCGCGATGAATGCAACCTTGGGTCATTCATGACACAACAACGATAGGAATTCTCCAGCTTTCCAATTAAATCACTCTTCTTCATTAGTACTAAATCAACTTAATGACCGGTTTCAAAGAGATTTCTCGATGAATGCAACCTTTAATCCTAAATTACCAAACAACTCTCATCAATCTGCTCAAGCAAGCAAGCCTCACTTTCCAATGGTGATTCCTTCCACATTTCACACCACAACGACAAAGTTTTCGCAAGAGCAAGTTCCATTTCAAAAACTCTCGCTATCTACACAAGTTAAAAGTTGAAAAGATCTTCAATCTCTGTGAATTTACACACTTATTGTTGGTCGCATCCTTTTCAAGATACCGGTACATTCAGACTCTTAACAAAAATTATTCGTAGCCACTTAACTGTTCCGGATTTAGTGTCGACAACAGCTCGGTGACTCACACAGCATTTTCTCCGTCGGAATTCTTACCACCAATACGTGGACAGTGAGATTCAGCTTCATCCTTGATTCAATGTACTTCGGCATACGAACAAAGTGAATCAATTTACAAGAAAACCTCAAGTGACTAGTTTCGATTTCGTTAGATCCGAATTGTATATGGTAGACAAAGTGTTTCCTGGCACCGATTCAGACACTATATTGAAAAATTGATAAACGTATCCCACATTTTTCACATTACGTTGAAGATCATCGACTATGTCAAAAATCAGTGTGATTGTTCGAGAACAGATTGAATGAGAGGCAGCTAGAACATCCGAATTAACTGCCCTCACCAATTTGGATCCTACAAGCAAGGAGTAAGTTACACAAATTGAATTTGTTCTTAAATTCTCCATTTCTTCTTTAGATCAACGGAACCCGCCGGTCCAGCCCTAGTCCATTTTTCTAATTTTCTTCTTTAGAGACAAGTGAGGCAGCCTTCTCGGGAAAAACCAACTTTTTTGTTTTCACTTTTTTTTAGGTTCCGAGAAGACCAAACGACGGGAAATTTAATTTTATGTCCGTTTCGGTTAAGCTTTTGAATTAAAATAACGTGTTTTGCTCTATCTCTTTCAGGAGGCCCAGAAAACGCGTTTTTCCTGCCGGCGGTTCGCGGTTTTTTTTTGTCCGAGTCTACTCTCTTTTTTTCTGTTGTCTATCTTGTTCGGAGGCCCGTATCTTTCCGAAGTGAAGTTTCTGAAGGAAGTACGGTGGCACTCTAGGTTAACTGGAGATTTTTTACGGCTACGGCTGTTGCTCCGGCTTAACAGTCTTGATTTGTGTCCCACTTTCGTCCATCCGGGCTTTCAGTTCCCTGATTGGTACTGAAGAGCTGCTTCAGCTGGCTGTCTCTAGACCTTCCTGGAAAAATTCGCCTTTCGCAAGATTTGTCAGTCCAGGTTGGTAAAAATTCGAAAAATAGTCTCAGTGCCTACGCGATTCGTGAAGAAGTGCCGGGCGGCTTTGTGACCAAACACATTGCTTCAAATGGTAGCATTCCTAGACGGTAGGGAGGACTGAAGTACGAATTCATGACTGATTGCTTCAATCTGTTCACCGGCAACACGGAAAGCCAAATCTCTCTTCAAATCTTTCTCTAACGGAGGTTAGCGGTCGGGTCTTCCCCTGCCTTGCAACACATCGACCCGTGTAGTTGATGATTGAACTCAACGCCGGGCTAGCTAACAGTTGGGCTTTCGGGCTTTGTGAAACTGATGCTAGAAGAATAGTTGTCAGGGGTCAGAAGTACTGCAGAACAGGGCCAAAGTTGTGAAAGAGGCGATAACGTCTGTCTTGATTGGAAGTCTCTCGACGCCTTGCGATCATCTATTGATCAGGGCGGGAAAGTCTCTGTTGCCTTTGTTGGATTCTGGGGATAAGCTGGTCTTGACACAACGAATCAATCACGGTCGGGAGTCATTTGGTGTATCGCTTTAAGCTGCCTCTTGCATCTCTCGTCGTGCTCTTGATCTCGGTCTTTTCTCGGTAAAATCCCAGTATCAGAAGGTGCCTTTGGCGGACCCGTCGTCTGGGATACGTACGTGAGGGGGCAGTCGTTAGTGCACTACGATCAAGCAGTCAGATTGAGGAACAAGAAGAAGTGATTGGAAAAAGTTGGAAAATCCGTTCGGAGAAGTACAGCTCCTTCATTGGCGAGCAAGAGAGATAATAGATTCTTAAGGCTGAACCAAAACCTACCGGTTACATTGCACCACCTAACCGAGGACGGCACGCCTAAAAGATCGGTAGTCTGAACAGTCGTTTACAATTCTTCACTGACGGGAAGTCGTTGGTGCTTGTGAACGGTTGGTTAGTTTTTCCGGTCGCGAATCCTCCTTGTGTTGACCCTCTGTCGGCCCCTCCTAAAGATTGGGATCGATCGCCTGCATTGGACAGACTCGAAGTGTACACGAGATAGTCTGAGCTTCCGATTCGTGAAATTTCTTTCCCGTTTGTCTACAGGTCTCTGGGGTCCCGAAGCCTTATCTCTCAGCTCCTTCCCGAGGTCCCGACTGGTTAACGAGTTCAACGGCTCTGCTGATTGAACGTACGGGCCTAGTCTCCTCGTAGCAGACTGTCATTGATCGAAGAAGCAACCGAGGTGGGTTGAAGAGATCTTTGGCTACTGAAGTCCCCGTTGCCTCTTTGACAACGTGTAAAGTATTCTTTCCCAAGGGTCTATCTGGGTCTTTTTCTTCCTCTACAGATAGAACTGAACGAGATTTTGAGCCCGTTGCTCTCTCGTTCAGTAGCCTGTTCGAGCTCCGTTCTCAGCGCTCCTCCTTTCTTAAAATCCGACTGCCTCTCACTCGGTCTGACTAACGGGAATTATCGGGCCGATAATTCGTACGGGTCATTTATTTTTTACAGCCTCTTTTCGAGCTACGCTCGAATTTTGGTTAACGAGGACCATCGGTCTGCTAGTTCGTACGGACCAAGTCTCTCTTCTCTCAAATTTTTGGTTAAGTCTGTTTGAGCTGAGCTCTCAGCCTGGGCAACGAGTGTCACGGGGACACGTACGACCCAGAACTAGTTTACGAGCGTGATCTTCGATCATGTGGACGGACTAGCTCCTCCTTTACATAAACACAAATACACACGGGGGAAAAATAACACAGGGATATTCATTTTTTTAGCAGGAAGGGTACAGACAGTGCGTGGCTTTCACTAAGTACGTAAACGACAGGCCTTCGGCCTGCTTTTAGCTACTTTAACCTAAAAAACCAGTCATTGGATTGCTACATCCCCTGCTTTGTGTTAACTCAACACTTTGGAAGCAACCATATATTCACCTCTGAAAAAAAAAACCAGACGAAACCTGACGTCTTATTTTCATAATGCCACCTAAGAAAAAATTCCGTCTTTCGAAAAAGAAAAATGAGAAATCGAAAAAACAAGGGACAGAACGAAAAGACACAACCACATTGGAAAACGAAGATGCCAAAAATGACAATTCAAGCAGCAGCAATAGTCCAAAGGAGTCTCAACCCACCAACTTACCAATCAGAAATAAAGAGAAAGAAAAATCAAACGTCACCAATCCTGTAAAAAAATTTGCAGTTCAAGTATTAAAAAAAATTTCCGGATTAACAGCAAATGCCAAAAATACTTCGAGATCCAAGACGGATGAAGACATTTCCACTTCAAGTACTCCGTTAAAACGCTCTACTTTAAAAACTTCAAAAAGTAAAACGTTACAGCCACAAAAACAAAAATCATTCGTCTTGCAGCCTAGTGACAAAAGTAGCAGTGATGACGATAGCAATACAACCAGACAAAAACATTCTAATAGTAGTGACCCACAAAAACTTGGAAGTAACTCCGAAAAAACCAATCAAAAATTATTCTCATCAGAAAATAGCAAAAAAACAAGAAACACATCTAAGAAATTAAAAAAGAAAACATTCGATGATTTCATGACACTGTCTCAGTTTTCATCAGATTCCTCCCAAATTGATTCAGATAACGACAAAAAACAAAAAGAAACCCCAAAACATAAAAAAAAGTCATTTTCCCTATTTCAAATGTGGGAAAAATAAACCAAAAAAAAACAGAGAAAACAAACGTCATATGGAGGAAAGCACTTCCACAGACAATGACAGCTTACAATCTCAGCTTCAGCCCTCATACAATTCCAAAAATGTGACGGATATTGCCAACGAATGGAACACGACCACCAGTTCATCTGAGGGAGAATCACCCTCCAAGACATCAACCGGGAAAAGTGTATCAAAATCGTTTAAAAGGCTGAAAAAAATATTTCAAGACAACAAAACACCTGTCACCCAAACAACTCCAGATGAAAAATCAATTCTTGACATTGACATGGTAACTCCTATTCCTTAGTCTCATTACGCATTTATATTTTATTTGGTCGCAAACAACGGACATTAAAATTTTCAAATCAGACTTCACAATGTCAAACTACCCTATATATACTAAATTTTTCAAATTTACGGTCCGAAATCCAGATTTCCAAAAGCAAAACACCTTCGATTCAAACGAACAAGGATGACACACATCAAATCCAACAAACAAGGTAATGTTCATTGGCCATATACATAAATATTTGAATACACAACTCACAAAAAAAATACTTATAAAACTATTTTTATTTTAGTAGCGCAATCTATTCAAACAAAGTTAACATACATCATTCTTTTTCCAGTGAAGGCATCTCGTCAGACGAAATGACTCAACCAGCTCTCCAACCAACTGATGTTGAACAACAGATTCACAAAGAAAACCAACACGTCAACACTGAGAAAAGTCTACAACGAGAAAGGATAGGAAGAATTCATCATAAAGAAATAACAGCACAAAATAACATTTCAAACACAAGTGAAAGAAGAGAACGAGACCGAAGTCAAAGAATCGACCAACGAAAAAGAACTGGACATAAAAATGACATCAGAATTTACAGTTCAAAACAAGATCGATGTTTCCAATATGAAGAACTGCTACAACTAGATAAGGCAGGCATGCCAGAACCTCTTTCCAATGACGAACTAACAGAAATAACCAATTCGATTTTTGATCGATTCCACGAAGAGATTGTGTCTTGCGCAGTATGCAACCAATTCAAGAAAGTTTCCAAATGCAAATTGTTCCCTTTCAAAAAGGTTCCACAAAAAATGTTTGGAATACTGAAACCCCCAAACGGAACAAACAACTCCACCAAACCGTTGCACCCAGAACTTCTAAAACAATACGACATATCACAACTTCTTCCGGAATCATCAGAATTCAGACATCAGTTTCAAAACGTACTGCTAGCACCCTACGGTGTTTTGCTTCACACCTCCACGTGTAACAACGAAGAGCAATGCAGATGAGAATATCTTATTTCCGAATAAACCTTAAATTGCATATCAAATTGATATTTCTAACAAATGGGCTTTATTAACATGATTGTATTCAACCTTTTTATAAAAACAAAAGTTAAAAAAGTTTTGAAATATACAAGTTACAAATGAAAAACGAACTGGACTATTACTAACATAGTTTAATTGGCTGAATAGTATATGAACGGTGCCGGATCTACGGTTCAATTGTCTTTTGGCAAATCCGACAAGGATGACAGATCTTTTATCTGTTGAAATAGTACAGGTAGAAATAGGACTAGTGGATAGTAGAAATAGGACTGCTCGTAAGGAGAAATAGGACTGGCAATAATGAGTTGCTAAATGTAGTCCTATTTCGACCAGTCCTATTTCTAGTGTTGTCGATATTAGATATTTTTTAGATTATCTGATATCAGAAAAATCGATCGCGATATTCTGATATATCTGTATCGGGAAAATATCAAACTAACAACGCTGCCAAGTGGCAAAATTTTTAAATAGGTTGTATCTCTTCATTTTCGATTGTTTAATGAAAGGAAAAAGACGACAAGGTTTATTTATATTTAATTGCTCATAATCAATCTTTTAAAGATAAAAATGCTAGCTTAATCAAATGAACAAATATTAAACGTATAAATCTCCAATGAGTGGGGAAAAAACACGAGGAAAAGTCAGGCGTTATTGTGCGGAAAAAGAAAATGATGCAATTCACTGTTTTAATGCTTCAGATGACGGTTTTTATTTTCTGTCAACGAGTTTCTGTCACCAGGTATTTAGTTAAAATGATAACATAGAAAAAAAAACATATCACAGCATATTGAACTATTTTTAATTTTTGTATTAGCCAAAGCTGGCAGCTGTAGTTGAAATTTAGCCCTCGAGATTCTGACATGCGGACGCTAGCCACTATACCAATCCTATCATTCATATTTCATTTAAGAGTGTCCATAAATTGTAGATGTGCGTCTTAATAGTCGGTCTTACGATTATACGTTTGCAAGTAGGAAAGCTCAGGTCATTTTTGCCGGTTTCACTTCTTTTTCGAAATGAAGCATAACAACGTTTCTAGCCATTTTCCGTTTAACTTATTCCTGATTGCACTTGATGAAAAAGATACTGACACATAGCAATCAGCTCGACTGTTCGATCTCAAACGGGTTTAAAACATAGATACAAGTTGAGAAGGGGCAAAATGACTGTTCTTTTAAAAAAATTTTATAAAAACAATAGAAATTTTATACACTTCGTCCAATAACCCGTAGTTTGTATTTCTGACTCCTAGATGGCAGGAGAAGCGGACTTTGATAAAGATATATCTAATATATCGATACTTTGATATATTGATCAAAAAACAGATATATCTGCATCAAAAGTCTCATATCGACACCACTACCTATTTCTACTTAGTCCTAAAACGTAGTCCTATTTCTACCAGTCCTATTTGGTTTAGTCCTAAATCACCGCCAATCTTATCACCGACTCTAATTCGTCCATCATGTCGGTGATCAACTGTAACAACTGCACCAAATACGTGCGCGACCAAAAGGTCAGCATGTACTACGGTGTCTACACGACGAAACACTCAACGGATTGCGAGAAAGCATTGGCCGAAGCTATGCTGGCCATTGAGAAACACGAAAACAAAGTGCGCAAACAGCAACAGCAAGCCGACAACGAGAACGAACGTTACCAGCGAGAACGCGAGATGGAGGAAGATAATATGTAAGAACCACAACTACCCACTCCTCGCCGATCCGATTATTCCATTGGTTTGGGAAAACTACTCTCGGCTGTAAGAGCTTCCACCAACGGAACCATCGGAGGTCCTCTCGCCGCCTTCGCGTTGTTGGGAAACAACATTTTTGCCATGTCACACCAAACAGCGCCACTTCCTCTCACGCAAGCCATAGGCTACCTTGAAAAACAAAATATCAACGCTACATTCACTCGATTCGGAGAAGTGAAAGCCACTATTCACGACTACGTTTTCCGATCCAACCGAAACCAAGACATCGAAGACATGAATTACTGGACCTTCATCAAAACGCAAGAGTCCTGCAAATTAGCTCCACAAAAACGATGAGACTCAGACAACGACAACGACGACGAACTTGAACCCGGACCCACCCGTGAAATACACCTATTCTCCAGCAGTCATCCCCGGCATGCGACACAAGGTCACCGCGCTCGCACGAACGTACACTGGACGAAATATCTCGCCAAAAGGCTCCCCGATCAGGACGATCTTGAGGATAACAGCAACCTGACTACCGAAGAACGAGAGCAGACACGAGAAGAATACGCCAAAGGAGTATTGATCATGTTCCTACCTTTTCGAGAGAAAACGGACCTGGTCAACGAAGAAGAAACTTGGTGGAACGCCTACCAACGACAAAAAAAAATACTGTACAGCAACCAAGACACAAAAACCACCATCGACAGCATTCAAAATTTCTACGAAAGCTTCTGCCGCCCCAGCTCAGAATCCCAAGCTTTGGATTTCACAGAAAAGGATCTCCAGCAAATGGCCGAGGAAGAAAACGAAACCATCGACACAAATGAAGAAGAAATAGATATCATCGACATCGACCAGGAATTATAAAAGACAGCAGATGAACCACTGGAAGAACTCACCAAGGATCCCTTCATTGCAAAACTGTCTTCCTTGCCTGAAAACCCTATGGTTATCCCAACGAGACAATGGACGTCAACCATCAATCGCAATGACGCCTTACAAGCCATACGCCAACTACCCTCGAAATCCGGACACAAGTTCACGTTACCTGGGCGAGCGAGTCTGGGATTCCCCATGTCAGAAAGCAACCCAACAACGGAAGATGCAGAAAACGACACCCAATTGGATAGACCCTTAGGTAAAAACTGATACCATAAACTAATAATTCCAACAAACTTTGATTTCCTCCTTCTCTTTTCCAGGAACGCGAATACAACTACTGGAGGACTTAGCTAAAGCACTTGACCATCAGATCGACGAGCCACGACTTTCAGACGGGAGCGAACCAGAATTGCTGGAAGCCAACTTCCCCAGCCTCCAAGAACAATCAAAACATTGGTCGTTAAACGCAGAACAACACGACGCTTTCCTTCTCATGGGAGCTGCACTGCTACAACACGTCCACACCACCAACCAGCTTTCCGAATTAGAACACAACCAGAGACTGGTAGCCAAAATTCACAAAATCAACAACTATTTAGATGCAGTTTTGCCCATCAACCGCCAACTCGTGATGTTCTTGGCCGGGTCAGGAGGAACAGGAAAATCACGCGTCATCCAATGCTTCAAAGATTTCGCTCGGCGCTGGCATTCCGTGGCATCCACCGTCATCAGCGCTTCCTCTGGCGTGGCTGCAATGCTCATTGGAGGATGCACCCTCCACTCCGCATTAGGGATTGGTATTCGAAGAGAGCCCCCAAAACCCATTCAACAACAAATCGACGCCTGGTCAGAAGTGGGAGTCTTGTTCATCGATGAATTTAGCATGGTGACACTACACATGCTGGATCTCATCGACACTCGACTGAGGCAATTAAAAGACCAGCCAGACAAACTCTACGGTGGTGTTCATCTCATCTTTTGTGGCGACTTCTACCAACTTCCACCTGTAGGCAGCGGCACCATTTACTCCAACCTCAATGTTACAGCAGGTGTCAATACAATCCGAGCATCAAACGGCCGGCACACTTGGAAAACATGCCTCACTGACGTCGTAGAACTCACCAAAAACCACAGGCAACAAGACCCGAAATGGGCCTCAACCCTTGAACATTTCAGAATCAACCAACCCCGTCAAGAAGATATAGATTTAGTTTCGACTCGATACATGTTCGACGACAGCCATCCGATAGCAAACCCACCAAAATTCACCATCACTGCAGTACCGTTCAACGACATGCGAGAAAAAGCTCTACGATACTGCGAGCAACGTCTGATTCAAAAACTACCAAATTGCAACAACCCAAATGACTGGCGGACCCACGGCATCCTACTCGTCAAAGCCGTAATCAAACAAACAAAAAAAGCAAACCCAATGACAGAACAACAAATAGAAGCCATCCGCAATCTGGGTTCCAAAAAACTAGGCCGAGCCGGAAACTTGTACTGCATCGTAGACGCACCATACATCGTCACCAACAACGACGACGTTTCAAAAGGAGTAGCGAACGGAACGCTAGCCTTCCTTCAAGACATTGTCCTGAAAACGGGATGCACCATCACCCTACACGAACTGAAATCAGGGAAACGGGTACCAACCGTCTACGCTTCAGATGTGGAATGCCTCTTATTCAAACATAAAAATTCAGCATGGAACAACGTATCGCCATTTACAACCATACCATAAGGCTGGTTTCCAATCATACCTTCCACAAAGGCCGTCGAGTGCAATTTCAACGGAGCCTACCGGACAAAAATTCAAATGCTTCAACGTCCGTGCGTCCTATCCTTAGTTTTGACTGGACACAAAACACAAGGACTCACCACCGACTCCATCATACTCTCTGGTCTAGCCCCAAAAGACAAATCAGGAGTCAGCGGATGGCTGTACGTCATCCTTTCAAGAGTGAAAACCATCGAAGGGTTGTTCCTCATGGAGAACATCGAGAAAAATCCAACAAAATACAGCGCCAGAAACGACGTAAAGCGAGAAATGAACCGCCTACGAGCCATTAATCCTCAAACCATACAACGACTCCAAGCGGCACAAACGCAACAACAAGCGTAAACACAAGCAAAAGAAGGAAAGACCAACACAACTCCAAAAAGCACTATGCATCACACACAAAAATAAGAACATATCACTTAGCCAGCGAATCCTTCTTTCCGATATCTTGCCTAAAACCATCGCATCCTACGTCCATTTCGCATCTACAACAGCCTGAAACCATAAAAAAGTAATCAATGTAATAACCAATGTAAAATAGTTACCAAATTCGACTTCTCACAATACACACCATTCAAAAAAGAAAACAAAAGACAAAGACATAATTATAACAAGAAACGACAACAGATCACACTGCATGAATAAACATTAAAAAAAATTACATTTAAATTTGAATTCCACATACTTCTCGAACAGCTGAAGGAATTCACAAATTGACGAGAAATGTCTCTTTACTTCCTTTTCATAGTCCATGGCAACTAAATTCAAGAAAAAAATCAACATCGAACGGTTTCTTGCAAGCTAAACGGAAAGTTGCTTTTTAAAAATAAGAGCTTGTTTACGTCAAATTCCCCCCATAAAACCTAAAACCCGTGAAAAAAACCCTATTTCCCCCAAAAAAAACCAAAGACCCGTGAAAAGATACTCTTGGGAGAAATGCTTGGTCAAACGTTTGAAAATTGTTTGACTATTTCTTCTTCCTAGTAATATTCTCTGGATGCTCACTTGTTCACACACAGTCCATCCTACGTTCAGGTTAGACGTATAGTTTTTGATTCTCAGCCAATTGCTGATTCTCTTGAAAATCAAGTTGCCCCCATTTGCTGAGTATGGACGTTAAGGTGAGATTTGTATTTCATATTAATTGGTTAAAATTTCCCGATAGGGATTCTATCACCAAACGACTATACATCCTCTACACCCCATTCCCCACCCCCACCCCACCCTACCCCAACCCACCCCACCTCCCACTCAGGACGGGGGGACGACGGTTTTTCCTACGGTTCGATGGCTGTTTCGGGGTTTTTCACTCGATTTCTCTCTGGGAGGTGGCGCTGTTGTTAGAATTCAATAAAATCGAAGCACGAATTTAGTTTTCAAGTCCCTTTTATATTGTCATGGCATGGCATCGACTCAATACACACATGGTAATATAACATGGCATGAGATTAGTTAAATACATAGAAATACTTTAACCAGAACACTTGATACTCACACCACAGAATATTATAAGAAGAAGCTAGACACTGACAGGAAAGGAATCAAGAAGACAGATGGAGAGGCTAAACAGAAACCCCCCTTGGGCGTTTGTACAGCCTCTTTCTAAAGGGGTGAGAGCCGTAACTAAACTTCTGGCGCGAAGTATGAGATTGATCCGCAACAGCTGTTCCTCTCAGAGAGATAGAGAAACGATTTTCGTCTGGGGGGGTCCATTAAGGTTTTATACGATTTGCGGGGGTTTACGTGACGTTATGCAAATCGCGACCGTCTTGTAGAGGGGATGTTATTACAAGGCAACGTCGTGATCCCGGTTCGATTGAGATAAAGAGGTCTGTGTGATTTAAATGTAAAAAATAATCGCCTTTTTTTAGTTAATTTTTCTCCCGACAGGTGGTTCTGACGCCAATCATTAATTCAAGGCCGACGAACTCTAGCGCGGCCTTGTAATTGGAATATTATAAAAAAACAAAACAGTGAAATAAAACAGTGAAATACAAATCACAAAACAAGGCTCAACAACAAAAAACAAAACAAAGCTCAACAATTTATGGCTGGCTATTAATCAACTAAGTTTCCATCTGAAATGTCATATTTTATTCAGATAGAAGAACTGTTGTAAGTATTCTGCTTAAAAAAAGGTATTTTATTATAAAATGTTAATGCATATCATTGGCTTGAGTTGTAACTTTCAATCTTGTGTGTGTTTTTTCTTTTACCCCCGGCAAAAGTTCTTGTCCTGATGTATCAACACTGGTGCAGAGTCTACGACAAGCCTTGGCCCTTGAAGCTAAATTCCAACCAAAGCTTCAACTTCTGTCAACACTCAACAGCCAGCAATACAGGAGTAAGTATTCTTTAATGCTTCTTCTATTGAGAATACAAACTAATTTGAAATTTGTTGTTTGTGTTTTAGGAAAGCAGTGAAATTATGTGTGCAATGAGGGATGGAGCTGCTCATGTTCTTCGCTGCATGAAAGTCTGGTATGATCTTCTTTATGCCATTCTTCTGGATGCTCTCAACATGATGGACTGGTTCATGAGCCGCATGAAAGCACTCCT
Source organism: Daphnia pulicaria (assembly GCF_021234035.1). Taxonomy (NCBI): domain Eukaryota; kingdom Metazoa; phylum Arthropoda; class Branchiopoda; order Diplostraca; family Daphniidae; genus Daphnia; species Daphnia pulicaria. Next base: position 34,077,087 of record NC_060913.1, read on the forward strand.
AAACACCTCTCATGCATAGCAATCAGCTCCTTCCATCAAGCAGCTTGCCAATGGGTGGAGAGGGTTAAACAGAACAACATTGAGGTATCTTCCATTCAGAGTCCATTGTTGGTATGTTGACAGTTTTAATTGGCTAGTATTCAGGTTGTCTAATAAATTTTAATGAATAGATTGTTCCTGAACCACAATATCTGGTAACGAAATCTTAATGTAAATGTACCGCCGGAGACATCAACCGGATGGAAAAAATTGTCGAAGCCAAGTGTTGCAATCTACTCAGCCGACGAGCGGGTTCGACTGGTCAGATTGTTACGTTACTCGAATAAGGGAAACACGCGACAAATAAACTAGGGGATGCTTACACGAATATATTTTACTTACACGAAACACGATACACGCGAGTGAGCCAGGTATTTAGCCAAAGCTCTCTCTCAACTTGCTTACGACAGTAAGTCTTACAAAGACACACACTCGTCTCAACTGCTACACTGGATCTTCTGACTGCCCTTTCGTGTGCCGGCCGTCACATGACAGTCGCGCCCACTGGCGGTCACAATTACAAGGGCCCTCAGGGCACCGATACAATATAGAAAGGGGTTCATAGATGGAGTAAGGAGACAGACGGGGCCGTCTGCAACATTCGGCCCTTCCTGACTCGATTTGGCAAATATATACAAGTGAAACAAACAATCAACAAAACAATAAAACTTAGCATGACGAGCGCAAACTTTGGAACTTGTCAAATCGAAACTTCACTTGAGACAACAAACAAAAAAAAATAAGAGGGGACTTAAACTAATCCTTTCCTTTCCCTGATTCTATCCAACCCAAAAAAAAACTTAAGATGGGATGGGATAAAATATAAAGAAAGTAAACTGGACAAAACGTACTCAACACAAACTAGCGAAAAATAGTCGTTGACAAGGGGAGGAGGGAGATATACACAAATCATGCAACGAAATTCTTCATCCAGCCCGGACGAACTACTTTTCTTCCGGCTCTCGTTGTCGTTGGAGGAGGTGGCGCCACGACTTCATTCGGCGGATCGATTTTCGAACTAGCGGGGGATGGTGTCACCACATCATCTTCTTCAGCGGCTTGCTGGACAAAGCTGTCATCTTGCTCGTCCGGCATCCGATCATCCGGTTCGTCTGGCCAATCGTCCCATTCAGGATTCTCTCTCGGGTGGAATTTACGTATTTGGACGACATGCGCGTTAAAACGACGAAACTTCTTCTTTTTTCGCCGGGCCGGCAGGTCTTCAACCAAATATGTAGTCGGGCACACCTTTTTAACGACTTGATAAGGACCAACGTACTTTGGTAATAACTTCTTAGTTTTGCCTTTCTTCTTCAACTTCTACGAACGAGCACCAACTCTCCAGGGCAGAGATCCTTCACTACTCTGCGTCGAAGATCCACCAGGCGCTTCACTTTCTCTTGTTTTTTCACTATCTTCAATCGGGCCACGTCTCTCAGCTCCTTGACTCGAGACAGAAAGACGTCGAATGATTCTGGTCGTTCCTTTGGCCACGGAAACTCGTTCTCTAGGGCAGTGAAGGGCAAGCGGCCATACACCAACTGGAACGGCGATATCTCGGTTGTACTTTGCCTTGCCGTGTTGATGGCGAAGATTGCAGCTGGCAAATGGCGATCCCAGTCATCATGGTCAGTATTGACATAGGCAGCTAGCGCAAGGGTCATCGTCCGGTTGACTCGCTCAACGAGTCCAGATGTTTGCGGATGCTCTGCGGTTGCAAAAACGTGCTGGGTCTTCCACTCGTTGACTTTCTCTTCCATCAGGTGGGAGGAAAAGGCAGTTCCTTGATCACTGATTATTCGCGTTGTTCCACCATGGCGAAAGTTGATTTGGTCTCTCACAAAATCCACAACCAATGCTGTTGACGTGTCGGCCACTGCGGCTGCTTCTACATACTTCGTTAGGTAGTCGATAGCCATAATAATGTGTTTCTTGCCTTCCGACGTTGCCTTAAATGGCCCGAGATGATCCATGCCGACGGTGTGAAATGGTCGATCTGGCGGTGGTATGGGCTGGAGTTGACCAGCGGGTAATCCGGGGATACATTTATGAAACTGGCAATAGTTACAAGACACAACATTTTTACGGACACTTGACCGAAACTTCGGCCACCAATAACGTTCAGACACTCTTGCAATTGTTTTGTCTATTCCCATATGGCTAGAGGAGGGGTCATCATGAGAAAATTCTATTATCTTTCTCCTTAAAATTGACGGGACACAAAGCAAAAATTTACGCCCTTGGGTGGGATTTCTCCTATACAAAATTTTCCCGTGAATTTTAAACTGTTCTGCAATTTTACCCGGTACTTTTGAATTAAGACAGGTGATAATGGGACGCAATTGGCTATCCAGCTGCTGTTGGAATGCCAATTCTGTATTATTCATGCCCACAGGCCATCTACTGTCAAGTACACAAACTACATGTCCGATCGCGGAGCCACTGGTTCCAATACAGGATTCATCAGGGTTTCGCGATAGGGCATCAGCCACCAAATTATTAACTCCTTTTATGTGGCGAATTTCGAAATCGTACTCTTGCAAAGCCAAAATCCATCTGGCGAACTTGCCAGTAACCTCTTTTTTAGACCATAGCCATCGAACCGCTGAGCTATCTGTACAGACAGAAAATCGTCTACCATACACATACGAACGTAATTTTTTTAATGCCCAAACAATTGCCAAACATTCTAGCTCATTAGCATGGTACTTGCTTTCCGCGTCTGTAAGTTTTCGGCTAATGAACGCGACTGGACGTGGTCCATCTCCGGCATCTTGCATTAAAACGGCCCCAAGGCCCACCAGGCTGGCGTCTGTTTGTACAACTACATCGATGTTTTGGTCAAAGTGCGCCAGTACAGGGGAAGACACCAAGCGGCCAATCAACGCAGCTTTTGCCGACTCTTGGGCTTCCGTCCAGCTCCATACGGAATTCTTTTTCAGGAGCCTGTGCAGCGGATGTGCTATTGTAGCGAAATCTGGAACGAAACGACGATAAAAAGATGCGAGGCCTAAAAAGGCTCTCAACGTTTTAACGTTATTAATTTTAAAGTTAACTAGAGCACTAATTTTTTCCGAGTCTGGCCGGATTCCGTACTCGTCGATGGTGTGACCTAAATGAAAAATTCTGTTGGTCGCAAAAATACATTTAGACACGTTTAAAGTCAATCCGGCTTCCACCAAAGCCATTAGAACACACTCAAGTCTTTTCTGATGTTCGTCGAACGTCCTTCCAAAAACTAACACATCGTCTAAATACACGAGACACATTTGCCATTTCAGGCGAGCTAACACTAGATCCATCAGACGTTGAAAAGTGGACGGTGCATTATTCAGTCCAAACGGCAAACGAACAAACTCATACAATCCATCTGGAGTGACAAACGCTGTTTTACACGTATCAGCGGAGGCAACGGGTACCTGCCAATAGCCACTCATTAAGTCTAAACTCTAAAAATATTTAGCACTAGCAAGACGATCAAAAACGTCATCCAATCGGGGTAAAGGGTACACGTCTCTTTTCGTCACCGCGTTTAAACGTCTAAAGTCGATGCAGAACCTAAAGTCACCCGATTTCTTTTTAACCAGCACTACCGGTGCTGCCCACGGACTAAATGACGGACGAATGATACCTTGTTTCAGCATATCGGCAACTTTTTCGATTATGATCCTTCGTTCCATAGCTGACACGCAATACGGGACGCAGCTGATTGGTTGAGCGTCGCCAGTGTCGATGAAATGCTCCGCCATGTTTGTAAATCCAAGTTCACCATCTGATGAGGGAAAACACCGAAGATATTTGTTCAATAGCTCGAAAACGGCACTCCTCTCTTCTTCCGATATTTTTCGCCTACGCGAGCGCCCATCAAGGTCTTCAGCTTCTCTTCGGGTTGACCAGCATTTTCGACGAAGGAGCAAACGGGATTTTCTGGCTGTTCTTCTTGTCCGACGACGACCATGTTGCTATCGAAATCTGTATCTACATACGCTATAAAATCTTTACGACGTAACACAAGAGATGACATTTTCATATTTAATACGGGGATTTTAAGTTTTCCCGCTGACACTTTTAATACACAGGATGGAATAATCCATTCCATTCCCGGATGAGCACACATATTTGGCCTGACGATAACATTACCAGTGAACTTCTTAGAAATTTTAGCTTTTACAAAACAAAGAGACTCTGCTGGTATAACAGCTGATTCCACAACCTTTACTTCTGTGCCTATCACACGAGGGCACCTCTTTGTTTTATTTTCTGCCTCTAAAGAATCAATCAGCTCGTCAGACACAAAAAAATCGTTCTCATCATCCTCTTCACTACAAATATTTTGCTCTTCGATTCCAGCAAAACGAACTTTCTTAACTTTTGGTTGGTTTGAATCCTGAGATTTTAAAACAATTTTACCATCTTCTACAATCAAACTTAATTTACTTTTCACAATCCAATCTACACCAAGAATCAATGCAAATGGACAATTTTTAACTACGGCTACTTCATTTAACTCAACCACTTTATTTTCCCATTTTACTTTTAAAGAACAAAAAGAATCGACCATAACTTTTTTATCATCCACCCCAGTTAGATTCAAAAAAGATTTTTCACGCTTAGGATCCAAAACATTATTTACTACACTAAGTCTTATAGCAGACATACTAGCGCCTGTATCTACCAGGCCAGTTACTTCACCAATACTTTCTATGAATACCTTAAGCAGTGGAAGCTGGGGACGACAAGGAAGGTGTGCATAACCGGTGAGCATAGGCCTTGCTCCTAACTTCCGGTTGATCCTTTTCCCGACTTTGCTGGGCAGTGACGGGCGATGTGTCCAATCGCGTCGCAGCTGTAACATTTCCGCTTACTGGGGTCAACCCATCCTCCTCCTCCGCGATCACCTCCGCTTCTTCCACCACGATCACCTCCGCCTCCTCCGCCACCGGTGCCACGACTCCCAATCGTCATCTTGTTGAGCTGTGCAGTCAGTTGGTTAACCAGCTGATTGCCAAATGTTGCTAGAGTGGCGTTCGAATCAGGAGCGCTAGGTGGCGCCACTGGTGGGGTTGTTGTCGGAGCCGCTGGTGGAGCTACTGGTGGAACCACTGGTGGAGCCCAAGGTGGCGCCACTGGTCCATGTGCTGGTGGAGGTACGACGCGGGACGCAATTCCAAGAGTTTCTAGTTCTCTTATCCTCTGAATAAACTGCGGGACGTTGGCTGGACGGTTTGCTGTCATCGCGGAAATCCATTAATTTACCCTCAAAACACGGGATAGATTCTACGGCTGCAGCTGCTACGCGAGGTGTTGCTGCTGGGGCAGCCGCGGCGTCGTCTGCGAGTCGTTGCACCAAAGCCACTGATTGTATACGCTGCTGGTCTAGCGCATTCAAAAGCGCCGTCGATTGATTTTGGGCAGCCGTTCGGTCTGCGGCCATTGCTGTCGCAAGATTCGTCAGCGCATCGATTAGATTTTGTGGTAGCGCCATGTCTGCTACCCTTGCAACTGCCGTTGCCGGAACTGGTAAATTAAATGTTAGCCTACTTGAGCCACCACGCAAGGATGGTGACGGTACGAGTGTGGTTGGCGTTACTACCCTTGCACGTGTCACCGGTGTGACGGCGGTTTGGGTGTTTGAACGCGTCCTAATCTGAAATGGCACTGTAGATTCCCCACGTTTAGGCGGCATATAATTCACACAACAACAAAAAACTATCGATATGCCCAACCAGATTTACGGAACACAAAACCATAAATATTAATCCCCAAACTTCAATCAAATTTAAGTGATATTAACGACACACAACGACGTGGTCGAACACACGAGGGGAAAAAAAGTAAAGTACTAATAATTATCTACTACCATGAGCCAAAGCCCATTCACACGAAGTCAAAAAAAAAAAAAAAAAGGAAAATGGCGACTATCACACAGCTTTAATACGCCTCACTGAACGAAGAGAAAAAAAAAAGAAGACTTTCGTCTAGCCACGAGGTTTTACGCGTGAAAAAGAAGAGGGGGGGTGGGAGGGTGGCGCGAATTTTCTCAACAAAAAAAAAGGGTAAGGGAGTGATGGCGTGACGAGAGAGACAAAAACCAAAAAACTGATTCAACTAATAATCGATTACTAAATAAAAAAAATCTCGTGTGTCATACACAAGACTCAAAAACCATGAACTAAATCAATGAAAGAGACGAGGGGGCGTTACCAAAAAAAGAAAATGACTTGGATATTGCACGGGCAGTTCTCAAAACAAAAGAAAAGCAACAAAATTTTACCAACAAAAAAAGAGAACTGTTCGATGGCCCGTGCCCGACTTCTGACACCAAATGTTGCAATCTACTCAGCCGACGAGCGGGTTCGACTGGTCAGATTGTTACGTTACTCGAATAAGGGAAACACGCGACAAATAAACTAGGGGATGCTTACACGAATATATTTTACTTACACGAAACACGATACACGCGAGTGAGCCAGGTGTTTAGCCAAAGCTCTCTCTCAACTTGCTTACGACAGTAGGTCTTACAGAGACACACACTCGTCTCAACTGCTACACTGGATCTTCTGACTGCCCTTTCGTGTGCCGGCCGTCACATGACAGTCGCGCCCACTGGCGGTCACAATTACAAGGGCCCTCAGGGCACCGATACAATATAGAAAGGGGTTCATAGATGGAGTAAGGAGACAGACGGGGCCGTCTGCAACACAAGTTAGCTTGTCTACCACAAGAAGAACCGGTCACATTCCTCAACCTGTATCACTCATTTCTCTCGACGACTTTACCTGCCGCTCTTCAGCCAGACCTTATTATTTCAGGCAAGCTAGAGACCATATGCTGTGACGCAAATTATGCTGCCTTTCCCTCATCTCTTTTGGCTTTCGTCCTACTGTTTGTAGAAATGAAGTGTCACCAGCCGGCCATCGAGGTTATTATCAGAGACGTTTTACTAGAACTTCAGCGACTTGATCAGGTATTTAGTGGTTGAGCTTGTTTGTTGATTCCAATTTTGTAATGCTGATATTTTACCTCTAGGTCAAAGATGACTAGATGAAGGAGTGTATAAGAATGGTCACTTCGGCAATGCTACCTAACGATGGCTATGCCCAAAGCAATCCGTCTCATCGTCAACAACTTACCTGGAAGTTGTCGAGGCGAACTTTAAAGCAGTTACGGATAACCGAAAAATTAGTTAATGTTTTACCCACAATCGAGGAAAACCGCCAATTTGTTCAGGTGCAAAATCGAAGTCGTCGTTCACGACTTACTCCGCACAAGATGCGACCTGTCTCCCCGGTTGCGGTCTTGTAAACGATTCCATTCTTTAATCGCCCTGACCACTCACCTTCGAAGTGTGTGATGTGACAGGCCATCTCATCTGGAATCACATATTAGAACCCATACGGGAGACCGTCCTTTTGTATGTCATTTTGAGGTGAGTTAAGAATTTGGTGATCAAAGGTTAGGAAGGATTCATTGTTTATTTCATCACAGGGCTGTGGATGGGCTTTCCGAACGCCAAGCAAGCTTAGCCGACATCAGCGGACTCATAAGAATGAACGACCATTCAAATGCCCACACCATGAACGTCCTAAAGCTTACTTGAGATCAGAACATCTGAAGCAGCATCTTCTTAGTCAACACCGCGGAATGAAAATGTTTCGTTGTTCCGTTGAAAGTAAGTTCATTTTATTTTTTAAATATGAAATAGCTCTATTCACATTGCGTACTTGTAGATTGTAGTGCGGAATTTACAGCGAAGAGTACCTTATATGTCCATGCCAAAAGACATAATGTTGATACTGCCAATCTTACCTTCCCTTGCGAGCACCCCGGTTGCAATAAACAGTATTCCGACAAATCCAATCTGAGGAAACACTTGGTTCGATGCTACGGTAACCGTTCTACTCCATGCACCGCTACCGTTTCTCCAACGGAACCTCCGGAACTGATTAAAGTAATTGATCAGCCGATTCAAAATGACTACATTGCATTGCTATTGGGAGACGACGAGGAACAGATGTCTGCAGACCCCTCGGTCGTCACTTTCCTCGCTTTTCCGACAGACAGTTTACAGGTAGAAATAAAAATGTTTCTTGTTGTGAGATATGGTAATAATTATGATTAAAATTTATTAGGATGCTGGACCGGGATCAAATGGAGATTCAAATGTCTGCGTCTTACTACGATTATTTACCTACCTAGTACCTACATGACATTTGGGGTTGAAACTTGATCCGTAAAGACAAAGAAAATTAAAATAAACACAGGCAAACGTAACTTTCGACATTGACTCATGATTGAGTTGAGAAGTCATGTATAACATCATTCGCCATCTAGTGTCTCAATGGACAATCCTTTTAATTTTGTACCGGAACTACACCGGAAAATTATCTTAGCACCTAAAATCTTAGCACCTAAAATAAACTATCGCGCTGGGATATTTGAGATAAGCAACTATGACGTAGTAGTGCCTTGATGATGCTAAAAACTCTCGAGTGCGTTCGCAACTTTTATCTCGTTTCGTTGCTAATAAGTCACGAGAAATAAAATTAGAAAAAAAACCTACTACGGGAATATTATTAATAAAAAAAAGTAAAATATAGGGATTAAAAAACGGATGTTCAACAATTTTATCATATTGTTCAATTAGACAATTTTATCATATTCAATAAATCTTTAAGCCGAAATGAGATGAGTAGACATGAAATGAGAAACATACGGAGATGAAATTAATTTACGACGCAGTCAACTGTACAAGAGTTGTTCGAAACGTAACAGTCTTACTAATGGGCAGTATGGAATTCAACTTGTATGGATGAGTTCTCCACTAATTATAAGAAGGAAGGAGTAATTTAGAACCGGAAATCTACTGGAACGCTAGAAGTGGTAGCTGATTCTACGAGAAGGAAAGCGTAGAGGAGACGATGAATTAAAACTCCTTTTTGGGCTTTTTCGATGGCCCTTGGATGAGTGGATGAGCTCCTATATACAAGAAAATAATGATTAAATGGTGTCTGTTCTCTTAAGATTTAATTTTGAAAGTACCATCGATGGACATTCCCGTTTTAACTCTTTTGCCAACTTTCTTCAAAACATTCTCCTTTCCCTCGGCTACTTATTCAGAAGAGAAAAGCCATTAGTGTTTGAAAATTACACGACACAATTAATCAGATAACTAACCAGGTTTTGGCGTGTTGGTGTTTTTTACGACGCTGATTTTTCCTCCTTTTTTGGACCTTGGCGCTGTTTTCACGACAATCAATTCTTCGATGGGCTTCTTCAGATTCGCAGTAGTAGCTCGTCGAAATTTAGCGCAAGACTTGTATTCCGTTTTCTTAATTTTTGATGGCTTTTGATTTTAAAAGCAGATTACTAAACTGCAGAGCTAACTGCTTCGTATCATCTGTGTTGGCTCTCCCAGAAATTGTTTGATCACCACTCACTTCCATTCGAGTTGGTTCGGAGACCAACGCAAAAGGCGGCAAGATTGGTAATGGAATTGACGTTATCAGGGCATTAATCTTCGAATCAAAATTCATCTTCACGTCGGGAAACACTGACAAACGATGCATGCTGACGACCGATTGAAATGAGGAGCATTCCGGAAGATTTATAACGCTAACTACGAAAGGGTGGTCTTGAGACTCCAAAATCAGACATACAGTAGCCATATCAGAAAGAAATTCTCCGTAACCAGATGGAAGAGGAGACGGAAATTTGGAAAAACGGAAAAATGGCCACCACCCCTTTCTGTCATGATGCTAAGCTTTAATGACAGCTTCTAGACAAACATCGGTTCCTGTAAATTGAAACAAAATCGTAATATAGTAATACGCAAAATATTAGGACATTCAACTTCAAACCTTGCAAACAAATCTTGTTCATCACATTTGCCATTACATTCCATCCTTCTTTGACAACGTCAGATGGTGTGCGATAGGCATACGCATCTAGAAAATCAAACATGAGCTTGAGGCACTTCTTAAGAAGACGGTCCTGACTGATGTCTCTTTCGAATTCGGACTGCAAATAAAGTTTACACAAATCCAAGACCTAAATATAAAAGGATTACATTTAGGCATTATCTTACAAGTGTAGGGAAAAATTTAAAACCTTAGGATTCGCTTGGTCGATCCCCGCTATCTTCTCAAGAAAGAGAATGTTTAATCCTTTAGTGCCGTTGGGAATATACACTTTCATTATTTCCAGAGCAAGAATAGCGCTTACAATTCCGCCATCATCAGACTCGTAACCACTAGCTCGGGGTTCGTTGACTAAGAATCAGGGACACAAATGAAATTAACAATTAATTCTTTTTAACTCTGCTTAAAGTTAAAACAAAAACAAAAAAACACCTGTGAATTTTTGTGATTCAGCAAGAGCTGGGCCATACTTTTTCTCCTGAAGCAATAATACAGTGTTCACTAAATACAACTTATTCACTGTTTGTGACTGAAGAAGAAGATCCTTCAGTTTTTGGAACAACAGATAAAAACATAGACTATCCTGATGTTTAGTGAGCAGGGTGGGTAACATGTTCCAGGTAAACTGCCGGCTTACTTGAAAATTATTTTCCATCTGTGAAAGCGACATCAATTAACATGTGCTATATAAATACAAAATGTTTATGTACATACCAAGTATTTTAAGCTCTTCAAACTTAGACCATTATCATTCCTCTCTTGTTGGGAAGTTCTCAGACCAGCGAACAAATGTGTGGACATATTCAATGTGGCTTCACACTCTGTGAACACAAAAGACATTTGATATTAGGAAATGCAACATATTGATAACTGAATTCAGTTCATTCAACTGCCAATTAACTTATTACCATCTTTGTTTGAATTGAAACTGAGCTTCCCCTCAGTGAACTCCTTTAAAAATGTTTTCTGAGACAAAAGATATTTAGATAATGGGTGATTTGGAATGAAAATAATAAACTTACTATCAGTTCTACGAAAGTATCTTCTTCAGTTCTATTTGTTGCCATTATTATGACCCACAAACTTCCCAAAAGATAATCACAGAATACTAGAAATTAATTAGTCAAATTCAGAATTTAAATGCGCCACAAAAAATTCTCGATACTCCAAAGGGTCCCGGTAAGTCGTGTCCGTGGAACGTGGAACGTGCACCGGTGATTCGTGGAAAAAGCGCCGTGGAAAGCTTGACTCCGCCCCCAATTTTCCACGATATATTTTCAAGTTTTGGCCTCAGGCACCGGTATTTCGTGGAAAGATTCCGTGTACCGTGAGATAGTCGATCAAGTAGCAGACGACGTATTTGTATATGTATAGCCCGTCTGCTTGTCGAACGTCAAGCTAAATTAGTGAACAGCCCTAATTAGGCTATTTAATTTCATTTTTTGCAAACAAACGAAAGACGCATCATCTACGGTGGAGGTACTGTTTTATTATCACATGTTTTACGTGCTCAAGTAATTTTACACTTTTATTTGTATTTCCCAAGATTGTAACGAAGTAACATTGGGCCATGACAGTACTGTCAAGAATCCGGATAAAGAAAATAGATATGAATCACGCATACTATATACTAAATATTTAACTACATAATTTTTGGACACTTTTTTTTTAATTGAAAAATTATCTCATAGTTACGATTCAACACTGCAATGACCAAACCATTATACAGCAACATTTTATTCCGAAAAAAAAAATTAATTATCAATGTTTATAATTTGATGTATGTCAAAGGATGAAATAAATTCCATTAATAACGTTAGTATTCGAATATTATTCATGATTGCAAGGGTGAAGAACTTTGAAAAGGTGAAACGCCCCTCCCCTTTGAACACTATTTGGTTGGTAACAAGTGTTTTAAAGTAACAAGTTAAGGCCGAATAAAAATCGGAAAATTGATGATATGCCACATTTTCGTTCAAACACCGGGAGTGATATTGAACTGGAAGTAGCTAAAGCCGTATCTCTTTTTGATCTTCCGCCCATATCAAACAAAAGGAATGGCGAGTCATTACATCCAAGTGAAATCCAAGAAATAGAGAGTGGTTTGGCTAAGCACGAAAACGATAAACGCTTCCATGGAACTTCTAAGACAACATTCCCCGTCAATTGGTGCTCTTTATAACTCCCAGTGGGGCCAAACACTCGACTTTGAAGCTGCAAATGGCAGCCAATGGATACAAATTTTGCACAACGGTACCAACCATTGGCTGCTTGCTGCTAAAGGGTTTGATTCAGAAGATTCCAAACTAGTGCTGGTATATGACAGTTTAATGAGTGGAGATTCCCCAGGACAACACGTTATTTACTGCATTGCGCAGATAACGAAAACTGAAAACAAATATCTCAAGTTAGGTTTAATGGATTGCGAACAGCAGAGGGACTCAAGCAGCTGCGGTCTTTACGCCATAGCATTTGCGACTGCACTTGTTTTGGGAATGAATCCGGCGGAATTGAGATTCGATGTGCAAAAAATGAGACCACATCTAATGGATTGTTTGCGCTCTTCTTCCATTCTTCCATTTCCTACCGTTGGGACTAGGGTTCGTTCGCAATGGCGACCCAAAAAAATTTTGTCAGTTGCTGTTTACTGCATTTGCAGGCTTCCGGATGGAGATTCACAATTTCCAAAGTATAGGGTAATGGCGCAGTGTAACAGATGCAAAAATTATTTCCATCAATACTGCCTTAATATTCCACAATGCACAATCGATTATCGGAAACTGCCTTGGTCATGTATTCGTTGTATTTAAAATCGCCTGTTACAAGCATTTTAAATTCAATTATTTATTTTTTTCATTCTTAATTCAGATAATGGGTTACTAGATAACAGTAACTAAAAAAATGATAACCGCAACTGTATTTTCATTATTATTTAATTTTTAAATAAACAAGGTTTCTATGGTTTCTCTATTTTATTTATACACGAAGTACAGTTATTGAAAAATTGGTCGGTTTTAAAATTTAAAATAATGGAGGTTTAGGGGGAAAATTCCACGATGCTATATTCCACGATATACCGGCCGTGCCCCCGCATTGTATGGCGAGTTTAAAAAAAAAATCAAATTCCACGATTTCACTTTCCACGAAATACCATGCCTGCGGCTATTTCCACGGCAGTTGGCTCCCCCCATTTGGGGGCGGAGTTAGGCTTTCCACGGCGCTTTTTCCACGAATCACCGGTGCACGTTCCACGTTCCACGGACACGAATTACCGGGACCCTACTCCAAAGGCTGGTACCGAACTGAAGGTCTAAAATGTGTTGCACTGTAGCGCAATAGACTACATTATTTTGTGGGGCGTCTACTAATGGCATCTGGAAACTGGAATGGATCTATTGTCAGGTTAAATTCCTTAAAAGTAATTAAGAAAATGGAAGGATCCTTTACGTGTCAATGAAGAAAGTTGAGATAAATTAATCGTATCACCTGAAGCATATATAAGATCTTTGTAGGAATTTACAAATTTCATTTTCCAGATTTTATCCGCCTCTTCCTTGAAATGCTGATGTTGCATTTGTGGAGCTAAATTAACAAAATGAAATATTTTCAATTTTTAAATTCTATTTATATTTAAATTGTTGAAACAGACCCATCCACTAAGAACTCCAGCCTTCCTTCTTGGGGCTTATCAGGTAAAGGGGAGGCTAGCTCTATTTTAACTCCAATAAGAATATCACAGTTTGCAAGTCTCAGCCTTGCCGATTCACTGGCATTTGAAACTAATCTAGTTTCAACTTTCAAGAATTATAGGGCGATAATCCAGCATTGTTCTACCATCACTTCGAAAACCATAACCTGCGAATCGAACAAACCTTCGAATAGGGGATGTGAAATGAGTGTAGATTGGAGCAGCCAAAGCGTAATGATAGAAATCTACTTGAGCAACTGTTCCACTGCTAAAATAAACTGCTTGCATCAGTAACAGATGCGTCCTAAGAAGCGGCCGATGCTTTATTGTTGCTGCTTATATCTTAAGTAAAACTAAAGCCCTGCCGAGAAATTCGAAAAATACCCATCAAACGGTTAATCGAAAAATTGTCAAATTACTGTTTCTCTGACACTACTCAACGATCGGACATTGAGTCATCGGACATTTGCATCTCGCTTTTTAGTAAATTGTGTTTATTATCATCGATTATGATATTTCTGGAATGTTATATGCTCTCTTAAAATAAAATGTTTGTGTAAATTACATCTACTAAATATAATTTTGTAATGAAAGAAGTGTGCCAAATTTCAAACTTTGTCTATCGTGAACAATGAAAAACAAAAACGTTACGTTTTGCTCACTTAATCGCATTTAATCTTACCCACTTCTCTTTTGGTACCGCTAATTGAACTTAGCCAGTGCTTTTATCGATTAGACAACTTTTTATAATTTCCCGTAGAGATTCTAGAATTCTATCTAGTCACAGACGAACGAGATTCGACAAGCCACCGCTACGATACAAATCGCTATTCAAACGTACAAAAGTATGTTGCATTCTTCAACACGAAACGTACGGAAATGTTACGCAAAATACGTTTACTTTTTATTGAAATGGACGAGTAACCTGAGCCCCGGTCAAATCCGGGGAACTTTGGTCTAGCGTAAAGTCGACTGTTTTGCTACGCTTTTCTGTAGCTTAATCATCTAACAAAACTTAGATTTCCCAATCAATCAAACGTTTAATCGAAAACATTCAAATTGCCCCAAAATAAACCTAAACCACGTGAAAAAAACCCTATCGGGAAACTCGCGCGCGAAGCAAGGGATCGGATTATTTTATGAAAGCTTTTTTGAACATTTAAATATGGTATTAGGACTTACTCTCTTCTTCTGTGCTGTGTTTACCCTCTGCAATAACTATGTCCAATTTGATCCTTTCCACCACATTTTTCTGAATCTTGCCTCTCAGGCAGAGGCCAATAAGGCTGGCAAGTGAACAATGAGGAACTGTAGGATTGAAATCCATTCTAACCAAGTAACCATTTTCCTCAAATGGTTGTACTTGAACAGATTCATCTGTAATATAAACCAACAGCCTCTTTTGACACTAGAGTGCTCCTGAGTGCAATAAATTTTACCCGATTTTACCATAAAGGATAAAGGGAAAATCGGAAAATCAAAATCTAGACTTGAGGAAAACTATTTTCTAATTGTTGGACCACTCCTATCGGGAAACTCGCGCGCGCAGCAAGGGATCGGATTTTTCTATCGCCAAACGACTATCCGTACACCACCTTCATCCCACCCCATTACCCAAAAAATAATCGCCTTTTTTTAGTTAATTTTTCTCCCGACAGATAGTTCTGATGCCAATCATTAATTCAAGGCCGACGAACTCTAACGCGGCCTTGGAATTGGAATAAATAATACAAACAAAACAAGGCTCAACAATTGATGGCTGGCTGACTCAAATGAATTTTATTCTATGGCTGCTTTTATTAATCCGATCCCTTGCTTCGCGCGCGAGTTTCCCGATAGGGTTTTTTTCACGGGGTTTAGGTTTTTTGGGGGGGAATTTGATAATTGTTTTCGATTAAACGTTTGATTTGATTGGAAATTAAATCTAAGTTTTGTACTTTTGTTAGATGATTAAGCTACAGAAAAGCGAATAGCAAAACAGTCCGACTTTACGCTAGACCAAAGTTCCCCGGATTCGACCGGGGCTCAGGTTACTCGTCAATTTCAATAAAAAGTAAACGTATTTTGCGTAACATTTCCGTACGTTTCCTGTTGAAGAATGCAACATACTTTTGTACGTTTGAATAGCGATTTGTATCGTGGCGGTGGCGTGTCGAATCTCGTTCGTCTGTGACTAGATAGAATTCTAGAATCTCTACGGGAAATTATAAAAAGTGATCTATTCGATAAAAGCACTGGCTAAGTTCGATCCTTGAAGTTGCACAGTAAACCAAAATCCTATAGAAGAAAAAAAGTCGTGGGAAATTAAAATTATAAAATTTCAAGAAGAATTCAAATTTCATCAAGAATGCTGTTCCTTCCTATTCCATTCTAACACTCTAATTAAGCGTTATTCCATAAAATGGTTTTTCAAAATTTTTAAAAGTATTTCTGCTGGTGGATTTATTATCCATGTCGTTAACTAAAACTTGAAAGATTCGCTAAAGAAACCTTAAAGAAAAAGTAAAGAACAATTGGTAATGAAGTATATTTATAATAAAATGGTAATACGTTGGCTGTGTGATACAAATTAACATACGATCAATATTCTCCATTCATACGATTCGCGCACAATCACACTGACAAAGAAAATTTCTGACACAATAGTATGATGATTATCAACAAAATGTGAAATAAGCGGGTTCCTTTTTTTTTTTAATTTTATGTCTTTTTTTAATTCATTTCCCAATCAATCTTCCATTCGAGAGGAGTCGGCCACGGCTTCGGGAACCACTTGATCGACGACAGAGAGTTCGGGCCTGACGAAACCCACGCCAGTCACTTCCGGTTTGCTTTTCACTTGATCCACTTTGGCCGTGCGCAAAACTGCCGAGAACCAAGGGTGGAGCAGAATGTCGCCGGCCTCCAGTCGCTGGCAAGGATCGCGGCGGAGCAGGTGGCGGATGAGACACCTGGCCCTGGACGACACAAAATCCGGAACGATAAATTGGCCGCGGATGATTTTGGTGAAGAGCCCGAATGGTCCCGAGTCCTGGAACGGATAGCGGCCAACCAGAAGCGTATAGAGGATGATGCCCAGAGACCAAAGATCAGCTGCACGGCCGGAATAGCGGGCGCCACGACTCAACAACACTTCCGGCGTCACGTAAGCCGGATACCCGTGCTTCCGCCACACCCCATCGTCCGAATCCGATCGCTCCAGCACTATCGCTTCCTCCAACGATTCTAATCTTAATTTCGACCTAAACAAATCAATAAACTGTCATTAATAACTGTCACAAGTTGTTAAATTATTTTTGATTTAATTACCTTTGCGGATCGGCAAAGACGAAGCGTCTGAGCTTCAAGTCGGTGAGAACGACTCCGTGTCGGTGGCAATCGAAAACGGCCTGGGCGGCCTGGCGGAAGAGATTTCTGGCCTCGATCTCTTTCAGCCGTCGCTTGGACCTCAGATACGAGTGCAAGTCGCCGTAGGAGGCCGGCGAGAGGAGATAGAGCTTTGGCGTTTGAGCGTCACCCTCGGCGTGGACGACGTGCTGGATGGGCGTCACGACGTCAGAGTTCCTCAGGCGGTGGTGGGCCTCGAGCAGAGTGGCCGTCGACGGCGACGTCGGCGAGCACTCGCGGCAAAAGTACGTCTCCTCGCTGACCGTGTCGATGCAGCGCCGCAGCGGTTGACTTTGAGGCGAGACGGCGCCCTCGAGGCACTCCAGCAGCAGG
Source organism: Daphnia pulicaria (assembly GCF_021234035.1). Taxonomy (NCBI): domain Eukaryota; kingdom Metazoa; phylum Arthropoda; class Branchiopoda; order Diplostraca; family Daphniidae; genus Daphnia; species Daphnia pulicaria. The sequence continues at coordinate 34,094,454 of NC_060913.1, forward strand.
TAGCGCTCGTTCAGCAAGAGGATCTCGGCGGGAGAGACGTCGGCGGCCAAGGCCGGCGCCGGGATCTTGGACAGGAAAGTCGGCGGCGAGAGAGGCGTCGGCGGGATAGGATCGATGACATTGCCCACGGCCGCCTCAGCAGAAACGTCGTCCGACTTTTGAACGGAGGGGTGCTGCTGCAGGAGAGGTTGCTTCCGCTGGGCCAGCTCAATGTTGAGCAGAGGCAGAGTCGGTCGGGCCACCTGCATGGTCGAGTTTGAATGGCGAATAATCTATCCGGTGATGGCACTGGCAACTTGACACACACACGTATAGAGACGGTAGGGGGGTAGTTTTCAGTTTCGTTTAGTTAGACTGCCTGACTGGTAAGCAGCTGTTCGATCTTGAGTATATATCTAAATGATTTCCAACAGCGTTGCAACGTTAGTGACGATAGACAAACCTGAAAGAAATAAAATAAAACGAAACAAAATACAGCGACTATTAGATTCAAGAGATTTCGTCACGAGATGCATTTCGTCAGAGTCTGCGTAGAGCTTTAAGCCCCCGCGGCCGCAAAGTGATTTCCCGCACGACACGTACACCAGCTGATTGCGCAACAACTCGAAGGGGGAGGGAGTAGAGGCGGAGCTTGCTTGCTTTCAGTGTGACGTGTACGTACGAGAGAAGGTAAGCACCTCCCCACATTGAGAATGTAAAGCACAACAAGAATAAATAAGAAGAAATAAAAAAGTCCAGAAAATACTCGATGACGATGACGACACACAACAGGGACCCCTTGCAATTCAGGCCACCATCTTGCATCATGGCGTGTGTGTTTGTAAGACAAGGCCAGCCACAGAAAATTTAAAAAGAATTTCGGTTTCCCTCGATTGTGAGAATTGCAATTTGTTACGTTCGAAAGCTCTTGACCGAGGCCTTTAATTTCTGATGGCAATCATTTTTATGAATCAAAGTCGTTTGAAGGTGTTTTTTTTATTAGAATTTTTTTAAAACGTGAGAAAACTGTTTTCTGTTCAACGAGATGGGAGTTATTTTGTGATGGCAAATATTGACAATTTCGTAATGGTAAAAACCTTTTCGTGGTGTGATAATTGTGATAGATTTTTATATAACAGATCGATTTTTTTATCTAAACAAAAATGGACTTTGGTTGTCGAAGGTGTCAGCTGAACAAATCTCACGAAGCTTGGCATTGACCAAAGATCTACCCCGATTTCTACATCCAACTCGATAATAAACTATTCCCAATTATTTGTTTTTACAAAATTAAAAAAGCTATTAAAACACTGCAAAAAAATAAAAACAAAGAGGCGTAAGGAATCCATTGATGGAATGGCAAATCCACCACCTAGATGGCGTTGGCTAAGAATTCATCCGGCCTTCATTTCTAGGGTAGACGTCACGTATGCAGCACAGCCAACACACAATAATGTATGCCCTTTTCGTCTCTCTCTCTCTCTCTTTTTCTCTTCGTCAACAGGATGGTGCAATCGGCCGTCGTAACTTAACAATTCCATAGACACAGAAATGGGAGGGGCGGACACACACACAGACTCGCAATCAACGAGGAATAATTCTCACACACACAAGCACTGCAGAAATCTTACCCAGCAATGGCGAAGAAAAAGATGTCGAGAATTCCAAGTGGGTCATCCAAATTGGCTTTGCAGATAATCAAAAAATTGTATTCTTCTTGGTAAGTTTTCGAGGTTTCAGGGCTGGGAACAGGGATTTCCCAATTTTCACGGGGAGCCGTCACGGGAAATTTTGGAATCGAGGACTATACGAATCAAATTGGTGTGTGCACACAACACTCGACGCAATTTGCAGAAGCAGCAGCGCCGACAAAATGAGACGGGACCAACAAAAATGGACGACAACAAAAACAAATGCCCCAGACGACGGTCCTTGCAAAAATTGGGATTGGCCCTTGCCCTTTCCTTCCACCGTTTTGAAAAATTAAACAACAAACGTCGGAGGTGGTTCACACTAGAAGAATTGGGGTAACAGTTTTAGCCCCGTTTGACTCGATTTGATTTTTTTAGTTAATTAATTTTTTGGTTAATCTACTACTGGGGGGAAATGGCGCGGTGCAGCGACAATCCTAAAGTCCGATCGCCATGATGGTCGAGCGATGACTGGCGTCTGGGACTGAGGCAGACCGTGTGGAATGTCTGATTGCCATTGGTTGCACCAAGGGAACACCTACGTCATCAATGGCCGCCCAACCCCGGATTTCGCCTCCGGCTCCAACCCGACGTTCCTCTATGTATGTCGCAATCTTTCCTCTAATCTTTCATCAGACTTTTTTACTCAAACTAAAACTTAAATATCGCTGTACCGAATCCTCCTCCTAGTTTTCTTTTCATTCTAAGCTGATGCAAAAACAGTCTAAAATCGTACCTAAATCATTCGAGTTTTTAACTAGAAAAGTTGGAATAGAATTTCTAGTTGGAAAATGTCGTCTGCGCAGGCGCGTTGTGGAGGAACAACGTCACGTGATGACGTCGATAAGAGCGGCCAATGTCTGCCTTTGTAAGGAAAGGCCAAGAGACGCAACAACAATCGACGGTTCAGGATCTTTTCAACTCGTTTTTTCTTTGGTTCGGAGAAATACATAACTTTCCAGTTCTTTCTGTTTTTCTTTTTAAAATATAATAGATCTTTCGGGAGTTAATACAAAAATGGGTGGCGATTGCCTCATCGCATTCTCAAGGCGACTATACGGCGGGTTGCCAAGTCTGGCCAAAAAATTATATTATTCTTCTTTTTTTTTCATTCGAATTAACACGGAAGTTGTCGGAGAGTCAAAATGGCAGTTTTGTGCGGAGCTGCAAGGCCGGCCAGGCCAGCAGCCGTGCAAGGTCTTGCTCAATCTATTGATTAGTTACGTACACACTCTCTAGCCGTTTGGGGCTTGATTCTTATTTATAATTTAGACACACCAAGGATAAACGTTTATCTTTACGTGTTGAGCCAGTATAGTGTGTGCAAGGATTAGAATATCGACGCCATTTACACACACGTGTTGGTATATCTGTTCGTTTCGACACACACACACGCCAACATAAATGGTTCAGAGTTCTATTTTGGCCACACAGCTTTTAAAAAACGTTCAAACAGGTGATGGCAACACCGGGCGGTGGCTGACGTCAAAAACTAAATATGACGCAAGTCGATATATTCGTTGAGTTTCGTTTAAAGTGGGTTGCCCATAACAACCGTCGAGAGTGATAATCAAGTTTATTTTGTTATTTTCAAACAACAACAAAACACCTGAAATATGTCGTCATATTTGATTTCAACCACCACCGAGCCCAAAAAAGTGACCAGGTACAACGTCGTCACGTCCCCCTAGTCACGCGGCTATAAGATGTCGTGTGGGCCTCCAAAAGGTGCGGTGCATTTTGCACGTATGCCAAGTCAACCGAAATTTCCTTGAGTTCATCTTTTTTTATTCTCTTCTTCCCTTTTATGGCAGAATTTTCACGGCGACCGCCATATTGTTTTCCGATTGAAAAATCAAAAGGTGGAGAGAAAAGATCAACATTTTATTTCACGGAAAATCAAGATTTGAAAACGACAAGAAAATTTCAAAAATTCCCCCCTCCTTATTTAAGAATGGTAAGACGACACAAAAGAGAAAAAGGAAAATAAAAAGTGGTGGGGAATATAAGAAGAAATTCGCCCCGAGGATATACACCTTTTCTTACGTGTGTTGCTGGCTGGCACACGGCCCGTGCAACACTTGTTAAACGACCGGGGGTCTTGGCTGCTGGCTGCTGGCTGCTGGAGGAATATATATAAAGAATGAAAAGAGGGAAATGAAAGAAGAAGAAAAAACCACCAACCACCACCTGAACAGGTTTTTTTCCTTTTATTTTTCCTCCTTCTTTCGTTCGACAAAGACGGGAGGGGAGGATTTGTATTCAGTCAGTGACGGAGCCAACTTTCCAACAGTCACAAGCTCCACACCGTCTTCTCTTATATTCTCTCTACCACTGGTTTATTTTCCAATCTTGTGTCAGAAAAGGCAAGACAAAAACAAGAACACAAACAACCATCATGGCTGCGCCAACGTGGATGGTTTTATTCGTCTCCTCAGCTCTTCTCTGTCTACACATTTCCGCCAACAAAGTGTCAGGTACGTGTGTCACATTTAATTCATTTCGAATCATTCTTAATAAGTGAAAGCAGACGACGTCATCAGATGTTAAGTTTACAAAGGCCTTGAGGGTATTTGAACAAACATTTTCCCGTAAATCACCGCGAGAGAAGAAGATTCACCCGCGATCGTTCGCCTTTAGCCGTGAGAATTCATTCCCGTTGGGATCAAATTCACTGGCGTGGGAAGATTACCGTGATGAAATAAAAATAAAATAATAAAAAAAAGTGAATGTTGTGTAAAAATCTTAAAAAACCGCACACACCATACAGCCCCCGTACCAAGGCCATAATCACTGAGGAAAAACAATTCTTGTTTTCCCTCGGTGAGCTGAGATTATTGACTTAAAATAACTGGGAAAAATAAATTTTATTTCTTGTACAGGTGTGCAGCACAAAGTCAAATGCGACACGGCCGAAATGACAGTCGAAATGGTCCTGCCCGACACCGTCACCGACGTCTACCTAGAAGGCATGAAAGAATACGGCAAAGATATCGGTAGGAAATAAAATGTCAAATTTAATCTTCTCTCACGCGTGACAAATTACTAATTCTGTCGTGTACAGGTTGCCAACCGATGATGGAAGGCAATACGGCTTCCTTCCGCCTATCCATCGCCCAATTCTACCGCTGCGGAATGACCAAAGTCGTCGACCAGACGAACGTTAGTTTTATCCATCTTCTTTTATTTAAAATTGTCATCTGTTATTTTGCATACCGGATGTTTCATTATGCGTTGTTGGACAGGGCCATCGGGTCTACTACCACCGGATCGTGGTCGAAAGTGAATCACTCGAGAAGGAATCCATCGTCGTCAAGTGCGGATGGATGCCGCATCATCCGGAACGTCACCGAGCCAAACGTCAAGGTGAACTGTCCCCCGACTTTCAAGAAGACGAGTAAGTTTTATCTTTAGTCAATTTTAAAATAACATGTTATAAAAATAGAATTTAATTTTAAAATTAAATAAAAAAAAGAGAGTATGACATCACGGTGATCGAAGGACGGGCGCCCGAACCTATTTTGGGCATTGCCGTCCGCCAGAACGGCCAATTGGTCGGCTCCGATTTGAACGTCCAGCCGGGCACCCTCCTCCAGATGGAAGTTTTCCTGGACCCCAACAGCACGTCGACTTACGGCCTTAGAGTCTCTTACATGGACGTCACAGATCGACGCACCAAAGAAGAAACCATCATTCTCAACGGGTAGAATAATCACATTTCATTTCAAAATTCATCCAATCAAATCAAAATGTTCAATTAAATTTCCTATAGGTGTTCGGTGGATCCGTATCTTTTCGAGAATTTCAACACGGTCGATGGCGATACTTTGACGGCCCGGTTCAGGGCCTTTAAATTCCCCGAGACCAATTACGTTCTCTTCCGGGGCACAATCGATGTCTGTCTCGACCGTTGCTCAGGGGTAAATAAATATGTCACGTTTTGACTTATTGTCTATTGCGATGTCTCAATCGATTGTGGATGTTCTGGATTGTGTAGGTCGAGTGCAGCAACGACCAGTTGGCTTTCGGTCGTAAACGGCGAGCCGCTTCACCAACCACAGCAGCGGCCGGCAGCAGCAAGTTGGACCGGACTGACCGAGTCTTTGAAGTTTCCATGACTACGCTGGTCAAATTCGACTCTGAAACTGGACTCCAAAAAGGTCTCAATTCATTTCATTTAAATTTAAAACAATTTAACTTTATAAATTGATTTGCAGATGTTTTGGAATCGGCCCAGGCCAAAGGGGTCGACACGGTGGAACAGCCCATCCAAGCCCAGCAATCTCAATCGGTTCTCAACGAGTCTGAACCTTCGTCGAAAGCGACTGCTCCTCAGCAACCCTCACACAAGACCGAACCTCAACCGGAACCGGAGCCAGCAGCATCCGCCGAACCTAAAAATGCTTCGCTGGCCGTCCAGATGAACTATTACTGGATTGCTGTCGCCTTAATGGCAGGCCTACTGTACAACTAATAAACTAATTCAACAATTTTTTAAATAGGGGGACTAAAAAAAAACTAAAATTAACCCGCCTAACTCAAATTTTTCTGTGTGTAATATCCGAAATGATTTGTTTTCCCACGGAGTTGTGCAATCTTTGTACTATTGAGAGTTGAGACGATTAAAAAATATTAAAAACAAACGCCCGAAAGGTGCTTTTGCGAAAAAACTAAAACTAAAAAATGGGTGGTCTTACATAGCCTCGCTATTATGGGTATAGCAATTGCTGACGTCATCGACCCCGCTCCACTTTCTCGCCCGAACATCTCTCTCTCTTTTCTCTCTCTCTCTCTCCCAACAGCATTTTGATAGTCGCATTATTTGGTTGTTGTTGTGTTTTTGGGTTCATTCTCTCTTTTTATTTTCTTTTACCAACGTGTGTCGTCGACTTGCGAAAGAGCTGCGCGCTTTTAGCTATTGAGGTCAACTCACGAGCTCCTAGCCGCAGGAGCCTTCAACTCCCGCAAGTTTCCCTCTCGCTCCCGTTTTGAAAAAAATTAAAAACTAAAACTGGGAAAATATTTTCACGCAGCTTTGTGCGCAATACAAAAATATGTGTTTGACAAAAATGTTTTTAAAATAAGAAACAAAAGTTTGAAAGGGATTTTTATTTCATTTCTATATTTGGAGCGTCTACTACTGTCACATTCCTTTTTACCCAATTAGAGAAAAAGTTTTCTTTTTCTTCTATTCTTAACTTGTATAGAGTCTAGAAGAAGGCAGCGTGTGCGTGGTTTTTTGTTATGGGTGGAAAATATTTCGGCATTTCCGGTGTTGTTGCGTCAGTGACGTCTATTCTTGGCACATCTCGAACTTTAGGGGGTTGTGCTATCGCACGCCCAAACCACAGCAAACGCAACACGGTCGACCCGCAAGTGAAGCAACGACGTACGGATGATGTACATATACAAAAGGGGATGATTCAATTGGATGTAGAAAATGTGAATCAGATGAAACTTGAACAAATTTTTCGTGGAAAACCCACCAGCTGTGTTGTAATGTCTGTCATGGATTCCGTTAGAATCAAGAAAAATTCGAGACAATTCGGAATCAGATAGACGGTTCTAGTTTCCTCGGGGGTCCAATTTGTTTTACTTGGAAAAATAAAAAATACGAGCTTTTTATCCCATTCATTTCTTTTCCCACAACTGTGAAGGTTGAGCCGTAGTGGTCAACACACTTGGGCAATTTCCTTTCGTCGGCCGAATTCGCCCTTAACCGTGTTTGCGGTTGGCGATTTCAGTAACAATATAGCATTAACGATTCTCCATTGAAGAAAAAAAGAAACAAAAAGACCATTGAGACAATACTGGCAAAGCAATTTTATACGGGTCTAGTTACTTTATAGTCAGAGCCTCCGTGGCGCAATTGGCTAGCGCGTTCGGCTGTTAACCGGAAGGCTGGTGGTTCGAGCCCACCCGGGGGCGGTTCTTTTTTAAACCTTTTTTTCAAAATTACTTAAGTGTATACAATTAACTCACCAATTACAAGAGTACGAAAAAATAATGGACATTAAATTCAAAAATTTAAGAGGGGGACACGTTGACGTGTATTGAGAAGATATCGCTTTATAATTGAAGAAAAAGGAGACAATTGACGCAGATCTTGCCACACAATTGTGTAACACAGTATATCATTGGGAAATGGACAATTTCGCATTGACGGAGGCGAACGAGTAAAAATCGGCACGATGGATCAGAAGACGAAAGGGAAATAGGAAAAAAGGTTTTATATTTTCGACTTGAAGAGAAAAGATGAGAGGGAGGAAAAATTCGAAGCGAAGTAGAGAGAGAGTGGCAAATAAGCAAAGTCGAAAGATATATAATCAATGGAAGAGGAGGAATGTCAAGACGGCACATCATATTCTCTCTCAAATGTCATGGCACTTGATCTCTTTTCTATATAACTATCCCTTCGGCTGCGAGTCCCTGTTTGGTTGTGTGTTTCCGCCCTTTTTAAAAAAAATCCCTGTTGCATCACAAACACACACACACACAAGTCTCCCATGCCATGAGGTCATACTAAATAAATGTCTCATAAATATCTGGATAAATAGAACATGGAAGGAATGCTTTTGCTCCAGTAGTTCACATCACTATCAAACAAAACAGAAAAATTATTATTAATTGTTTTCTTTCTTTTTTCTTTTTTTTAGTGTGGAGGGGTATAGAACGCATTTCGGGGTGAGTGGGTGGAGGACAAGGGGGGACCGACTAGCACTCGTTACTTCACCATTACTATTGCCTCATATTTTTGTTTGTTTCGTACTAGCAAAGAGACGACTCATTTGTTTTTTTCCCGCTTGCCGGCACAGAGATTTCTTAACATACGGGTGAGGTTATGGCGTTGTTGCAAACACAAAATGTTTCGAAACTTGAAGGTAATAAGGGAGGGGTAGGGTTGGTGGGTGGGTGGGGATCATTTCTTCCAGTACAACCAGAGAACCACCTGGCAGAGGACCAGCACTAGAACGACCAGGTAAAGGTCACGCGACGACGAGCCGCGCATCATCTTCTTTGGACCCAACGTCTGGTGTTGTTGCAACACCATCGACTGAATGCTCGTCTGGATCCGGGTCAATCGATCCTGCGTTTCCCGGTGCGACTCTTCCAGGTACTGCAGCACGTGATTCCAGCTGAATAGAATAAAGAAATTAAATAGAAATTGACTTTTAATTAATTTTGAATTTTTATATACCTGGTTAAACCACTCCGCAATTGACGTTTATCCGCTTTCAAGCGATTGTCTTCTTCCGAGCTATGCAATAGATCGCCTTCGGCGGAGGAACTGATGCTTCCGTCGGCATTCCTCCGCCGGATGACACTCGCCCCGTTGACGTTGGCTTCGCTCAACGGCTTCCGGAATTCGGGCCCATTGGGCGACGACAGGACTAACTGTTGCCGGATCGATTCCGTTTGTCTCTCGACGCTGACTATGCTGGCCTCGCGAATCATGGGAGTTCGGTGCCGAGTTTTGGTGGCGATGACGAAATTACTCTCGTACTGGACAACGTCGTTGCGCTGATCCCAGGGGCGGACGTCGGCGTGACGGTAATGCCACGAATCCGTCACCGGGTCCAGCTCGAAGCAGCGAGGCATCCACGTCTCGTTCTGAGATATCCGCAATTTGGTGGCGTTCCTTTGAGCCTCTTCCAAAATCGTCTTCTCGTTCGTGGCCAATTCCTAAATTTAAATAATTAACAATTTCAGCTTCAATTAGAAAAGATTCACATTTTTGTAAATTAAACCTGATTTTCTTGACGAATAGCGGATGCCACTTTGCTCCAGAGTTTGTCCGATTCGTAGGCGAGTTGCTCCTCGCTGGCCACCGTCCAGCGTTTGAGTCTGGTGGCCCTGACTTCGGACGTCGGATTCCACAGCGTTTGCTTCTCTCCCGTTCGCTTGTCTTCGATCGTAATGCAGTCGTCCCAATAGCCTGATATGGTGGCCAAAGTTTCTTTTCCCAGTCGAAGCTTGCCCGTCACGTAGTTCATAAAATCCGCTCCACCAATCATCGGCTGTAAAAAAGACAATAAAATAATCAGTTCGGGCATTCCCAGGGCCAATTAAAAATAAAGTTACAGCTTTACCTTGAGTTTAAACTCCAAATCGGCCCGGTAGCCCGTCTTTTCGCATTTCAGGTAGACTTCGCCGCCCATTTCCATGGTGAGTGTCCCGAGCAAAATCCCCTTACAATGAGCGTAAGGCATGGTGATGACGTAATCTTCACCGCGCGGCAATAAAGTTAGCCGAGCCGATCCATCCAGCAGAGCCGACAATGAATTTCCTGTTGTGAAAATGTTTAATTTAATTTAGGAGACGGGAAATAATTTTAATTTATTTTTGGCACGGTATCTACCGTAAAATTTGGATTTGGCCAGAATGGTGGCCGATAGAGTGAACCCGTCTTTACGGTTTGTGACGTAAAGGGCTGATATGGGAGGGTGATGGGACACTTGTTCGGCTATGTAGAACGTGGTGGAGCCGTTGGGATGCTTCCAACAACAGCGAAAGACCTCGCCCAGAATGGGATTGTAAGGTTTCTTGAGACCTTTTGGCTTTTTGTAGAAACCGGAAAGGTACCACTGAACCACTGTTTTCATCCGCGTAAAAGGATCGTCTTCCAAAACAGCTCTATTCACAAAAATACAAAATAAAATAAACGATAAAAAATGGCGAGAGGAAATATCTCACCTGGACAGGATATCGGCGTGGTAATAATAATCAGACAATTTGTCAAGAAATGAGCGCGGTTCCAGAATAAACGTTGGTAAGACCACTTTGGACAAATCCATTCCGGGGCGCACTTGCTTGACAAGAAACCAAATCAAACTTTTGTTATCATCGGCCAATTCTTCCGTCAACTCTCCAGTCTTTTTTTTTGTTATGCAAATGAATAAAAATGAATAAGTAAATCAAGAATATTCAGCAGATGGTCTACAAGGTATATACCGAGCCAAACTCTTCTTCTTGTTGGACAACGTACGGCGTCTCGACTGGGAAATCGTCGAGTGATCTCAATTCGTCTTCCTCTGATTCCGAATCGGAGTGATGGGAATCGCGTCGTGTGCGCGGAAGACGAGGCCCAACGGTGGCGAAATCTGCCACATCCAGCCCGGAGCCAGAGCGGCGTTCAGCTTCGGTAATGTCGTTTTCATCCGTATGACTAGTATCGTCGAAATCTGCCAAACGACAAACAAAAGGCAAAAAGGGGAAGGAGAGAAGCTGTATAATAGAGAGCATCTACACAACAAAGCGTACGAACGTCAAAAGCATACGACCAGAATCATTTTACCACTATTCTGTTTCACCAATTTCCTGGCTGAATGACGCGGAAATCGGTGCAAATAATTCATTTTGCGGAGTTGCGGAGAGTTGTTCACACTCGAGCCGGAGCAAGTGGATCGGGGACTCCTGGGAGTCGATTCGTTCGAGGAAAAGGAGGGTGAGATAATGGAAACCAAAGGCACTACTTTGAGGGTATCGTTAACGCGCTCTAGCTCTATTGTTTTCAACAGCAGGGCAGCAATCAACATTTTTAAAACAATTTTCATCATGACGGGATCGGTGGACGGACATTTAAAAAAAATAATAAGAATTGCATTTTACCCTGGTCTTTGAAATGCTTTTCAAAATCCGAGTCGTTCCAGTGGAGATCGCCGCTCTGAGAGGCTGAAGCACCGGAAATGGGATGGCCAGACGCAAGGTCCGAAACGAGACCTTCGCCAATGTTGGTGCTTCGAGTGCTCATGGAACGGATTAAAAGCGATGAGCACTTCAAGGCTAATTCCAGCGCATCCATCCAACATTTGCCAGCTCCTTGAGAAGACACTCGGAAAATCAGGTGAGAGGTGGGCAGCGGTTGAATTGGAGCAGCTAAAATGGAGATAGTTAAAATAATAATAATAATAAATGATTTCCACAGGATGTTGCAAATATCAAACAAGTGAGCTCTCACGAATTGTTTCTCCCAAGGGCCCTTTCGGCGCCCATATCGATTGGTCCAATGGATGATAGAGTTTGAAGCAGAAACCGTCTTTTTTCGAAGGACGTTCAATCAATTTGCACATACTCAAGAGTATTGTACCAACCCAGTCCTGTTATTGGTATCCAAACAAAAATAATTATGTAATCGGTCCAACACACATGAAATCAAATGTAATATTTTACCTTTGCCTTGTCACTTTTGTAAAGTAAGATGACACCTGGTTTCAGAATGCACCACAGTTTCGTCCAACTCTTGAGCATTCCTCTAACTAAAAACACAGATTTTGAGTTATTCAACGGTTTTTCAACACTTTCACATGAAATCTGGTGTAGTCTTTATACCTTTGAGCCAATCTGCCAAGACAACAACAGCTGGGTCTTTGAAGGAACACAACAGTTCATTGGTAGCCTTCTTCTTTTCGAACCTGTAGTTTTTCCTCTGCAGCTTGTACGATTCCTTTCTGGCCACCATAAACCCAGGTGCTGGTGGTATCGTTCCAGGACTACTAGAAGGTGCAGACTCTCCATTCCCCGGTCCCTGCCAGTCAAGTTGTTGAGTTTCATTGCCACATTGAACTCGATCTATAACAGACTGAGGCACCTGGGCACTCTCTGTAGACGATGAAGCAATCTTGAATTTGTTTGGCGTGGATGTGTAAAGGTTAGGTGAAGAGGGCTGTGAAGGAGAAGGTTCTGCAGAAGAACGATCCATTTCCTAAAGCAGGCACAAGTTATCTAAACCTAAAGCAAATTGTTAGAGAATGATGAGCAGTATGTTGTTTGAGAAATGTTAGATAAATAAAATCTTATGTCAAGAAATCCAGAGAACCAAACATTGTTTAAAACGTTATCACGCGACACAACATTTGAAAAAGAAAAGAAAAAAAGAAGACAAAAGCCAACGATTATGGATCGAACGGATTACCTAGCATTAGCCAGAGATAGTGTGTAAATGTCAATAACAAACGTACGTCGTCGTGACGGCTACTACGTTGGGACTGGAAAGCACCGGGGCTAGAACATGCACAATTTCACTCGCTCCATTCGAAATGAAGAAAACAAACGATGGTAGCATCAGTAATCGGGGAAAAAAAAAAATTGTCGTGATTCAGTCAACAGTCACGAGATAGGACTGACGACGACAGCAGCGGACGAGAGAAATTCAATAAACAGACAGTCTCACAACACCACCAGCTATGGCAACCGGACAACATCTGACTGCGACGTGGGGGAGCAACTAGGCAACCATCCGTTGCCTATTTTAGAGAAAGAAAGAAAGAAAAAAGAGCGTATCGCACAGCGTCAAATTAAAAAAGATGGGAGGCACACGAGTATATAAGGGGGGGGAACAAGTGTGTCGCCAGTTGAACTTGTCCTCGCCGTTGCCTGTTCAAGACTGGCCGAAGCGATAGAGTTGTTGCCTGCTCAACTCAACTCTATATAGTTTTGTACGATCGTTAGCGATGACTTGAGCAAGAAGAGCTCGTTAACAGTATATAGGGCCACATCCTCTTTATATTGATCCAACCATCATTATTTCGACTATACAAGGATGCATTAAAGATCACACTGTTGATGTCCCAAAAAAGAAAGAAAAAAACCCTGCAAAATTCATTTTACTTGTGATGGATGCGGTCGGCACTAATTGAACTGCGCAACTCGGCAGAGGCCTGCTGCTCCCCCCTTCTTTTTTATCGGCCAAACAGCAGAGAGATATACTACTATAGACTATCTGTTGTTTCTATTAGGTTTATGTGATCAGATTGCAAAGAATCTAAACGGGCTGAGTCAACAAACACTTTGTCCTCGGTCTGGTGCACTCACGTTCTGCATCATCCGCATCGAATCAAACAACAAAGAGCTCCAACAATCTTGTCGGCAATGAATCGATTGCGCTCGTGGAGTAGTCACAGCATGCGGGAACTCTCTATTTATTCGCCAAAAGATAGGAATGCAATTATGCACGTATAATCTGATGAACGCAAGACATCGGTCAACTGCTGCTGATGGGGCGCACTGCGCTATATAGGAGCTGCTGCAACCGACCAACTGGTTTCCCGTGAAAGACCAATTTTCAGCGATCGAAACTCTGGCCCCTGGAACGGAAATCAATATCTCTCTGCCGCAACTGCTGCTGGGCGCGCTACATAGTCGTCGTGTTGGGACTATCGACGTCATGCACCACTAGTTCCTTTTTCCCCAGGTATATCTCTCTCCACTGTCATATAAAGGACATACCTTGTGGGCAACAGTTGACGGAGTATAAAGCAAATCACTACCCTACGACGCATTTTACGTAAAAGGTTCTTTTTGTTTCTTTTATACGAGAGGAATGTACGTACGCACTGCTTTATTGATTCATTTTTCTACAACTACGTTTTCAACGATATATATATCGTCTACAACAAAAAAAAACTTTTGTTTTTTGCCCGGGAAATATAAGAAAACAAAACTTTCTTATATGCGGAACCTGGCACTTGCTCCGCTCGGCAACCCAAAAACTTTCTGATAATCTTGCAGCGAAAACACAAACCAGCCTCCTTTTCTTATTCCCGGAATTATTTTATCGGGAAACTTTGAGAGGGGGGAACTAAAAAATAAAACACTCGAGAAAGTAAAAGAAGTGAGAGAAAGATGGGAATTATCGTTTATTCAAAAACGGATGTTTACAGTAAGAATCTTGAGGAGAGAGAGAGAACAGAGTTTTTAAGAGTAAATTTAGCGCTTGTTCCTTTTATTGCCGGGAGGAGGGCTTTGCAGCTGGAAACTCGAGTTGGCTGACTGCAGCGACTGCGCAGAGCTACCAAAAAAACCTAAAAGAAACCGACAACACAAACGAAAAGAAAAAAAAAATAAGGAAAAACCAAATAAAAAATAACGAAATCAAAGAGGAAAAGAAAAAACATTCCAAACATTTTGCTTTAAGGGGGAAATATTATACAGTATATGAAACCATCAAAAGTAAGGTGGTTTAATGAAAAATGGTCCACTCTTTGGTCAAAGATGTTGTAGTACCTGCCGGGCGGCTTGGTGTCCCGAACGATAGACTACCTGGATTACTACTACTAGCTAACGAGGAGCCAAAGCTGAGACCACCACTAGTGCCACCACTTAAACCTGCACCAGAACCTTGAACAGCGTTGGTAAGGTGGCTTAATGTCCGAGAAAGCGGATCCGAGGTACCTATGATATGATGACGCATCACCAACAAGAATTTACAGTGCGTGAACTACTAATCTGAAAGCTCAAAGTTTAATTTGATTTTGTTGGACTCTTTACCTCCAAATGGGGACGGCCCACTGCCGATCTTGTTCAATTGGCTCACCAGCACCGATTTCGAAGGGGCGTGGCTCTTTGAGGCGAAAATATCAGTGGGGTCGTTCAGAACCCGTCGTCGGTACGTCAAATAATCGTCTTTGTAGTTTTGAAGCGAAGTGTGAATCATGTGGACACGTCCAGCCAACAAAACAAATGCCTCGTGCAACTTTTTCATAGTCCCCATCAGTTCTAAGATATGAATAATTTAAATTTCAGCAGTCTGAAGAAATTGGGATGGAAAATTACCTTGAGGAGTCAATGCATGCTGTTTGGTCATGGCCAGCAGATTCCTCTCCGTGTCTTCGATTTGTTGCCTAAACGGAGAATAATTTTAGTGAATGCTTAAGCACAAATTAGAATACGCAAGTACTTGTAAAACTGCATTCGCTGCTCGAAATCAGTCACTAAACGCATAAAGTATTCAAGAGGCGCCGTATTGTCGAGTTGCATACTGGGTGCTGTTTCTTTTGTACGCTGGGCGATTTCAGCATTTTTAATTTCCTGAAACAAGTTGAAATAAATTAAAATCTGGCTTTGCTTTCGAATTGGACGTAATGCGTCTTACAAGTGCTACATCATGCTTCAATTTGTGAACCAATGCGGAATGCTGCTGGATGTTATTGGCCAGGTTGGAGAGGATATTCTTCAAAGTTTCAACCTCCTCGCCCACTTTTTCTGGGGCCTTGTTACTGCCTCGACTAACTTCGTCCTTTTTGGCTTTCTGTTCCTTCACATGTTTTCTACAGATAGAATAAACTGTCAGTGATTATGAGAACAATATAAATACCCTGGCCGTCTTTGCTTACTTGAATTCTTCAACAGATTGAGAGATTTCGGCAGGTACAGGCATTTCATTAAAAGCTTTAGAATCAGATTTTCCTTGTGAGTGGGATGCTAGATTTTGAAGAATGAAAATCAGTTTTGTACAGATGAATATTTAAAATATATAAGCCTACCAGAAAGATCACCTCCAAATGTAGTTGAATTGATACCCCCAAGACCAAGAGAAGGGGCTGTTGTTGTGGTAGATATCACATTAGTTGTGAGCCCAGTAAAAGGAGCACTTGATGCTGCACCCAATCCAAATCCTATAAAAGCAATCAGTTGAAAGTTACTTCAAATGGAAACAAATTTTAAACTATTGCAGCAACCCCACTGTTCTATGGCAACACCAAACAAAAACTAATTGATCAAAATCTTGCAAAATTCAACCAATCAGCTGCTTTCCATTAATTTTATCACAGTCTTTCATTCATCAAAATAATTGTTTGGTTTTTAAGGTGGTCATTTTCCAAAAAAACATGAAAATTAAGCCATCAATATTTTTTAAATCTCTAGAATGTAAATCTTTGTTTTCCTGTTATTATGGGGAATAATGCTGCTTTTTAAAAACTAAATATTCTAGTTCCTTGTAAGTTACCAGTTGAGCTTGGTGCACCGAATCCAAAAGGAGCTCCAGTCATTGACGTTGTGGCAGTTCCTGTATTCAGGGGAGCACTGGAGAAGCTGAAAGCCGGTGCCTGTGATGTGGATCCAAAGCCAAAACCGCCTGTTGAAGATGCATTACTAGTACCCATTTGAAAACCTCCAGTTTGCTGTGGAGCTGTAGTGGTTCCAAATGAAAAAGGAGCAGCACTACTTGTTAAAGTTGCAGGGCCAGAACCAAAGGAGAATGAAGAATTTGTAGGTGCTGGACTAAAACACCAAAAAGCATGTTACTCACAGACAAGAGTATAAGTGCAGTCTAAATAATTGAATATTTACTTTCCGAACGACGGCGTTCCAAAGGCTGACGGTTGAGAGGGCTGATTGGAAGTTAAATTAAAAGACATTGTGATATTCTATTCTTTCGAAATTTTATACAACATTTAAATTGTGAATAAACCGGCACCCGAACAAACTCGTCCGTTTCTCGTCCCGTTGCTAAGTTTACCGATTGTCATCTGTTTTTTTCCCTCATGCGGCAGTGCCGGATTTACAAATTCGTTTCGCATCAAATCTGGCAATCGAAATCGGATTTTTACTTGCCACGCCTACATTTTTCAAATTTTTTCAAACTTACCTCAAACTTGAAAATTAGTTTGAATTTATTCAGTAAATCTGTTTGCATACACAGTTAAAAATTTGTATGGCTAGATGAAGTCCCACTCCTGAACAAATTAGAATCGAATAAATCTCTTTATTACATTCCCCTTAATATAATCCAATAATAATTTAAAAAAAACTCTGTCAATCATCAGCAGCTAATCATGTATTTTGTTGTCACGTTATTGCATTTTGCGCATTTCGAATGATCGGCACTCAAAAGGACGCGACAATTTCCTCCTCCAACATGAAACCAGTAAAATGGGTGTAGTGGTTACTGCTGTCAAGCAATTTCACCCCTACTGACAAGAAATAAATCTGCACCCAGACCCGATCGCCTTTTTTCAAGTTCTGCGTCGACTGGAGGGTTAATGGACTTGATTGACCAGCGGCGGTGTTTGCCTCTTCAACGTAACCTAACCCGATTCGAACCCCGTTCAAATAAAGACCAACTCCGAAATAGACAACAGATGATGAATATGGAAAATTCGCCAGTCCCGTGAATGAAAAGAAATAAATTCCGGGTCGCGGCGCAGTGAATATTCCCGATGTCAAATCCATGGCATTTCCCTCGTTCGTCCGAGCGAAATCGAACGGAATCGGAGTTGATTCTGTGGAATATGACTTGATTCTCTGGGCGTAGAAATGAACAGTCGCTGATTTGACGTCGGCATATCCGATCCATTTTTGAAAATCTGGGCAAATAAAATAATTAATGGGCAAATAACAATAACCCGGAAATATGAACACGTTGTAGTACCATTTCCATTAGGATAAAATTTACAGTAAACCATTTCCATCTTTTTCAATCCTTTCACCAAAAAGAATCCGCTCAGTTTATGTCCCGTTCTCAGCAGATCCGCACAGGAGGTAGGCATTTGGCCAATGTCGACTATTTCACTTGGTTGGGCTGCTGAAAGAAAATTCAAATGATTTTATTCTCAACAACTTGAACGGTGGCTTTAAACTTAATTCCTTTGTGCCACTTTACCAATAAATGGCAATATATTCAAAAATAATCAGTTTTCACATATAAAATGGCACCACAAAGTTTCTTGTTCTGGCAGTTAAAAGAAATTGAGATAAAAAACACCGTCACAAATTCGTAGCATTCTTTTTAATTTTAGAAATTTATTTGACCGAATTTTAAAAAAATTACCGTTTAATTTTCTTGTCAAATCCGCAATAGCTGACTTTGTACTGTTCAATTCCGTTCTCGTTGCTGAGGCCAATTTTGTCGTTGCAGTTTCCAAATCACTTATAGTAGCTGAACGGTATCATTTGAAAATATTTAAATATGAAAAATATGAAAAATGAAATTAAATCGCGCGAAGTATTTATGAAGAATACAAATAACAACTTTAGAAATTTTTTTCTTTAATTGATGTAAAATTTATCGCTTGCCTTTAATTTTTTCGAATACAATCATTACTCACAATTACCGTTTAATTTTGCCGACAATTTCTCGACTATTCCATTCGTTTCTGTCAGCTCATTTCTCGTGATTTCCAAATTCTGCAACGCAGCTACAAACCCAACCGAAACAGGTAGAATTGTTTCATAATTTTTTTAAACGTCTTTCATTAGGCATTACTGATTAGGCTAAGAATAAAAATTACCTGCTAGATTTTCTTCCGTGACTTTGATTTTATCTGCTAACATTTGTGAAGTTGCTGCAAAATCCTTTTTGGTAACTGAAATTTATAACGAAATTATTCTTCAATTAATTCTACTTCTTTATGTAGATCGACAAAAAACCATGTAGTTCTTTTTTCAAAATGTCCAAGGCAACTTGAGATGCTTCTTCTGATTTTCGTAAATTTTCCAAATATCCTACAATAGTTGCGATCTAATTTTAATTCATAGCTCATTAATAATTCACCAGTTTTATTTTATATTACCTTCCCTTATGGCGTCTAGCTCTTTTGCAAATTTGTTTTCGATGTTTCCCAATAATTCTTGTTTCGTTTCTGACGATTCAAATTATTTCCAATAAATTTAAATTTTTCTAGCCTATTTTTTTCAATTAGTGTGGGATAACCTTGCAACATGTTGTAAAATTTTTCAGCGACGTCATCGGAAGCATATGAAAATTCTGTTTTTTTAAATGATGTAGCGTTAACTTAAATTAAATTTAAATTCCTATTTTGCAAAATCTTTAAATTACTTTTCAATTCTTTGTTGAAATTCAAATTGGTTTCTTCAATTTTTCTTTTTAATTCTAAAAATATTTCAATGATTTTCCTTCATCCTTCTATAATTTTATGTCGTAAAATTTTCAATTAAATACCTTCCACTTGTGTTGAAAAATCTTTCGGAGCTATTCCTTTATAGTCCATCATTGAAACAAGTTTTTTAAGAAATGAAAATAAAATTTAGCGAATCAGAACCTTATTTTGTAAATTCAGTTAAAACAAAAAATTAAAAACCAATAAACATCGTACCATCCTTCAACTGAGGTTTGAAATCAAGTTTCAAATGCTCAAATTGTTTGGGGTTGATTTCCATTTCACTTTTCACTCGATTGCAATCTTCCCGTGTCGGACAAATCAAGGAAAACCTGAGTAATGGCTGATTGCCATACGGGAGCCACTCATTGGTCAATGAGAAATCAGCAGATCGCACTTTGCTGGTCAGCCTAACACTGTTGAAAGGAAGGACTTTCACGTGACTGGGCTCGATTTGTTCACTGAGTAGCTGGTTGAGGTGTTCGGTCACTTCTTTTCTGACTTCTTGATTCCAAATTGAAAAACCGACACTGACCTGGGGAACCGTTAGATTGTGAATAGAAGCGACGTCCAAGTTATTTAGGAGAGCGATCGGTGAAAAGAAATAGATTTTCTTGTTGTTTGAAGTGGTTTGACTGTCGTAA
This sequence comes from Daphnia pulicaria, assembly GCF_021234035.1. NCBI lineage: Eukaryota > Metazoa > Arthropoda > Branchiopoda > Diplostraca > Daphniidae > Daphnia > Daphnia pulicaria. The sequence continues at coordinate 34,114,386 of NC_060913.1, forward strand.
ATATTGACACAGACAGATTTGTACAGCATGGAGGAGAATTTAATTGGCGTTTTATCCTTAAGAGTTTGGTAGTATGGGCTTGAATCGATTGGGGGATCAAATAATTCGGATAATTCCAATTCCGAGGAAGCAACACTTGTAAGAAAAAGAATCGATGTAACTACCAGTTGCCACGACAAAAAAATATCCATCTGGAAATCGCTGTAAATGACAGCTTAAATTTTCGAAATGACATTTCAGTAGCCTTATGGATGAAAAAATGTTTAACATTAATTACCTTTCTGAAATAGAACGACAATCTGTGCGGTTGCTTAAGGGAACAGTACAGCTGAAGATGTGAAGCTATGAACTCATCGTATTAGGGTTGTATAAAAAACTACAACGAAGTTTTGTGCTGCCCCTATTCTTGTCATAGTCGGTCATATAACAGGATCTCCGATCTTATGGTGACTACTCGTCACTCGCCAGCAGCGCCTGAGGAAAAAAATCCCAGTAGCCAAAGCCGCAGAGAAAAATATGGACTGCAGTTTTGAAAATATTCTAAACCTCAGGTTTTCTTTTAAAAAGAGCAAAGAAAAATCAATAAATAAAAATATATTTTTCTGTAAATCTTGCTATCAAAACGAGTTTTCCATGCCCTTTCGTCAGGGCGTCCGTAAATTCGAATCGACTGGTATATGTGGACGACCAGTGTATGGATACCTGACAATTTAAATTTCCAATAAAAAAAAAATTTAACTGGGTGATGGTATAAAAGCTGACACATCATTTTTTATTATACAATTAAAAGAGTTTCAAAACATTTAATCGTCCTGTTGTTGATTTTAAAGGTTATTCACCTAAACTCATAGGGATGAAGGGACGGGCAAACTTAAACTGGTTTCTTCGCCGTAATTACCTGGGGCGTGATTGGATCGATCCCAATATTGACGATAGTCCCTTAACCACTCTCCCATCGTCTCTCTCCAGCGCACGGAAATAAATACTCCAAATTCTAATTTCCCTCAACATCTTAGCATCCAATTCTCATTAAGTGGTTTAGGAGGAACAAACCATCCTCAATAAAGATTGACAGCTAGAGCGACGACTAGTTTTCTTCCTTCATTCTATCGACATATAATAAGAGCATAAAAATATACAACGGAACCTCAAATTATGAATAAAAATAGCGTTGAAAATATATTTTTACAGTGTTATTCGAACATCTGATTTAAATTACGTATTATATTATACGAAAGAATTTTATTAATCAATCAGACCACTGACCGCGCCAGTGACTGATTGATTTTTTAAATTTTAGTACCTAAAAAATCCGCTACAATGGTACTGTTGATGCAAAGCTTATGCAGCGGTACTAAAATAAATTAAACTAAAATTTAAAATTTCAGTCAAGACGATTAGTTAGACGATAAGCTAAATAACTTAAATAATATCAATAAAATATTAGGAAATGAACCAGAACCGCCCCAGTTTAATTTTTTTTTTAAATAGAAAAAAAAGTAGTAGGCTAAACAATTATTATTGTAAATCTGTGAAAGAAAATGGTTTATACCGGTGGTTATGTATATAAAGCTTCTATTAATTAGCCTGTATAGATGATACTGTAGGCTGCTAGAAATCTCGCTAGAAATCGTAATTTTACGTAATTTTACGCCTTTACCGTAATTTTCGTTTTCAGCTTCATTCATTGTAAAATAAAAGGCACAATGGAAATTTATTTGAATTTATCGACCGTATAATAATAGAGTAACGCACTCCTTATGGTAAAAACCAAAATTTAAATCAAGACTTTTATACATTCAGTAGTATACTGAAATCAACAGATTTCAATTTACACAGCATGCAGACAATACGCAATAAGCATATGGCCACTCGCTGTGATATACATGCATGAACATTAATATTCAGTTCAGTTATTATGGCGTCACGCAGACACCGCATGAACTGGAGTTACGACAACGCGGATTCAAGAAGTCTTAAACTTGCAGAGCTTTGGGCGGACGAGTAAAGTTGGCGTAGACGGAATATATCACTCTACGGTTTTCGAACAGTTTTCGAGTATAGCCTTTAATTGGATTTCAAGAGGTACGAAAGTAGACTAAGCCAATTCATCCCATTACATATACGCAGCGCATAGCAAAGTTTTAAGCAGCTCGTCCTTACATGGTTGCAATAATGTGTTGGTACACATAAACAGCTTAAAATGAGGAACACCCCACGCGAAGCGTATAAAGATGGCCTCTTTCAGCCCAGACGATTCAGTTGGTAGAAATCACACATAGCTGGATGTGGAAAAATAAATAGTGCTGAAGCGTTGTTATTGTAATTAAAAGATCAGTTGATTTTTCAGGAAACTACTTCTTCTTCACAAATGTCTTTAAATAGTTCGAACAATACTTTGTCAACCTACTGGCAAAATCAAACAGAAACCGTCAGTGAAATACTGAAAAGGCTAGTCCGCAATATTCGCTATGCTAGCCGTCGTTACCGTACTGTTCGAAACGAATACGATCGACTCCACGATCCAATCATTTCCAAAGCCTATTCCACAATGGCAGCTCGGAGTTCGCCCTGTGATGGAAAACGGCCTTTTCTAGCATAAAAGAGTTTTTATTTCTTTTTATATTCAAACTTCTAAACGAGAAACTTCAGGAAACTTCGAAACGTACCCAGGTGAATTCTATAGTGATATTGTTCCTTTTTTCTATATGTGATTTGACATAGCAATAAGTTTATTATTAATAATATAGATGAAATGCGTAGGAAATGTTGCATGGTGATAAAGTATATTTTGCATATTACTAAACTGATGTGCTGTAAATAATGACAACAGACTGATAAACTCCGACATTATGCCCTTAAAGACTACGTGGGTTCGCATGGGTTTTAGTTACACATTTATAAAGCAGCAGCCTTAAGTTTTGCAATTACGATTCTCGACCTTTCGGGTTAGACCTATAGGCCTATATTTTTTTTTTAAATTTTTGTACTCGAAAAATCTGTTATAGGGAAAGTGCGTGTTATTTTTGGATTTTTGTAATACTTGATAAAGAAACGGTCGGAAAAACAGTGAATTGAGGGATTGTTATTCATTTGCAACTGGAAAACGCCACCACGGGTAAAAAAAGTCTAGTTTGCAATAAATCATTGAACATTACGGAAGTTATTACTATAACCAATTAGTTTTCTTCTGGTGAAATCTTAATAATTTTTCATTCTAAAATCCCTGCATTTTTGTTTCTTATTAATTAAAAAATGTTATTATAATCATAAATTTCGCTTTTAATCAAGTGTTACAATGTTGCATTTACTGAATTTATTCAAAATTTATTATATAAATTATAAATGCAATTTTCTATTGACTTAGGCCTATTAGATTTCTTCGGCTGAAATTGTAAGAAAGTATGGTGAGCTTCAAGATGGATTCTCTTCGTGAAATAAATAAATGTATATATACATGTACATATATATTGTTGACGATTGTCGCTTGAAAATTTTATTGACGCGTTGAAAAATTAAAATTATCCGACAACTGACTGGCTTCCAATGCTGAAAGCAATAGGCCCTATTTATCGTGGATTCAGCATCAGTTTCTTCTGTTCTCGAAAAACATTCATTTCCATTGACCCTTACGGAAAAATCTCATACAAAATCTTAAAGAAATACACGAGAACTAACTGAGATTGCTTTTATTTAGTCATGCAAGTTCGAGGAGTTGTCGACTTGGTATTTGAGTGTAGCCTACGAATAAAAAAATAAAAAAATATACAGTACCTACCCGAAGTTTAGGAACGCGTGAGAGAACCTTATGTAAAAAGGCAATTTTCGCGGCGTTCCCAAAAATCAAAATTTTGACGGAGAACAACGATTTTTTTAAAAAGTATGCATGGGGTTTTGGCTTACTTCCTGAATTCTTTTCAGATTTTTCTTTTTAAGGACAGGGTAGCTATAAGTGGATGTAAAAGTTTGGGAACACGCCGTAAGAGCTTATCAAAATCCGGTTACTTTGCTGGTCTATGAAAAGGGAAGTGTTATAACAACGCGAAAAGGGTCAAAATAAAATGTGCTAATTTAATTTTTTATTCACATTTAATATAGTGAATTTTGAATTAAAAATTGACTTTATCATTTTAGCCCATTTCCCCCTTCTATCCTATCCCGCGGTGATGCCGCAATTTCTCCTTTGTTTTGTTTTCGTAGGAGGGGTAAACATCCCCTAAAGGCGAAATTTTCTCACCGCAAAAACAAAACAAAAGAGAAATCGCGGCAACACCGCAAGATGGGATAGAAGGGGGAAAATGGGCTAAAATAATACATGTATATTTTTAAAAAAATGTTTTATTTGTCTGTATTTTTTCCGTAATTTTTTAAATTTTTTTACTAAAAAATATGGGGCTTTAGGGAGACTGGGGCTATTTGGGGCAGTTTTAGTTTTTTACGTATAAGTTTTTTTTCTCCAATCTTTAAAAAATAAGATGATTCCCCCTGTTTTGTTTTCCCCAGTATTTTTTATTTCATTTTAGCGTCATTAGTTTAAAATTTACTGTATAGGGCTCTTTCGGATCTGTTTTCTTTTGCCGTTTTATCTGGCAACGCAGCATGGCTGCAGACTTTTGTAGCGCGAGAACGGGGAGAAGAGGGAAAACGGGACGAATGGAGGAGAAGAGGAAACGTGGATCCCCCTTTTTTTCGTACGCCCTTCTCCCTCCCATTCGTCCCATTGCTGAGGTAAGTTGGCCTTACATTCGACATAGGGCCTACTACAGAGCCATCTTAGAACAATTTGAGCAAACATAACTTGCGTCATCTTTTCATCTGTCGTTGACGCAGTTCTCGCATGCCCATAAACCGCAATTGTTTAAACAATGGATCCAATCTTCTTTTGTTGTTGAATAACGCCCGGCATATTCTGGGCAGAACGATTCACCCTTCTCTTTCTTTCTCCTTGTTTGTTTGGGTTTGATTGGTTTAGTTTTGGTCGGTTCTTTGGATGCAAAAATTTTTCTTGCCGCTTTGGTTTTAACAGCTGCTTTCTTAGATTTGATTACATCTTTGATTGGAGTGTCCGTAAGTACAGCAGATGTTCTCTTCCTTCTACCATTATTTGATTTTGGAGCTGTGTGAGGTCCAGCTTTTGGAAAAAGTCGTAGTTCTTCAATTATTGAAGCTGTAGAAGAAGAAGAACTGGCTGAAGAAATTGAAGAAGGAGTAGTTGAATTATTAGCTTTTGGGCCGCTTCCACTACGTTTCTTAGGACTATTTGCCTCAACAGTGGGTTCTACAGTCGTTTCTTCATTCAACTTTACAGTTGGTTCCACAGTTTGTTCCACAGTTTGTTCCAGCACAGTCGGCTCCGCAATCGGTTCCATTGTCAGCTCGACATCAACAAAAAAGTACGGTGACACTTCAAATGGTTGGTTTTCAGGGAGCAAATCCATTTCAAGTGAAACAGTAACGTTCTCAGGATCAGCTCCATCAGTCACAAATCCAGGGTTATAATCTGCTGTGTCATGAAATCCTTCACAGTCGAATGGGACAATCCCAGCTTTCTTGAATCCGGCTGTAATATTTTAAGGTGTGGAAGCGAGAGGAAATGCCTTGTTGAGAATGCCAGGTATGTCGTAAATCGCCATTGTTTTCCCGGGATTGTTCAACATCCAACTTGCAGAAGCACTTTTTTATACGTATTTTTTCATTGAACCATAAACAGACACGTCCAATGGCTGCAATCCATGAGAGCAATGGGCCGGGAACGATAGAAAATGCACATAGTTTTCTTTGGCGATGTTTAATGCATTGACTAACATGTGGAACGAGTGATTGTCCAGAAGAAGGAGGACGGGTCGTTCCTTACTTGGACGAACAAATTTAATGAAATGTTTAATCCAAAGGTCCATGCTAGCATAATTCATCCAACCTGATTTGTTGGCTGTACCGTCGCAGCCTAGAGGTCCCCCTACGAGAAAATTATTTTTGAAATTCACTCTGAAATAGATCAAAAAGAAATTTAAGAAAAGACAAATAACTTTATTACAAATAATGGTATTTACCGAGGAAAGACAAAGAAGGGTGGAATAGTATTGCCGTAGCTGGAAACTGCACAAACAACCGTCACCAACACCCCTCTTTCTCCTTAAAAAATATTGATCATGGCAAATGAATGCAAATTGTATGCATAATTAATCATATGCAATGAAAGACTAGGCTATAGGCTACAAAAAGCTTACGTATTTGTTTCTGGCCTTTTCGACCTACAATCTTCTCAGGTGGTGAAACTGTAGTTATACCAAGTTCGTCCATGTTCCAGACGCACTCAAGCCCAATTTTCTCTCTTACCAACACTCTTTTATATTTGTCAAAGAACAAATTACTATTGTGCATGTTAAATGATGACTGTTCTTGCCATGGAAGTAGCCTCAGGTTTTCTTATTGCCAGGGTAGGATGGCGTTTCATGAATGATGCAAACAAATCTGGTCCAGCTGCAAGTTTTTCAGTCCACGAAGGTGGAATTTTTAGATTCAGCTTTGTGGCAACTAAAAAACGCCAGCTTTATAACATCAATTGGGGACAATGCAAAGTAAATATCTGCTGAAGGTAATTAGCTGTCAGAGCCCCATCTTCCTTGTTGAAAACATGCACGGTAAATGTTTACACACATAACCTCATACAAACATAAACCATAACACAACTGTTACCTGGCGCACAGATGAATACCCATGATGGGTTGGAGAAACACTATTAGGCATGTTTTGTTCTTCTAGACCTGACTTCTTCTTTTAAACATATCTAGTTAGACTTCTTCTAGCAATGTCGAAAAAGAATAGCCACACTACACAATGATTTTCCATCATCCAACACCATTGCAACTGCTCTGTCAATTACATCAGATGGGGACTTTACTTTTTCAGTTGTTCTAACGTAGTTTCTCATTTTTCTGAAAAAATAAAAGAAGAAAATTTGAATAGCCTCACTTTGCCAGACGCACCCATGTTGGCCAACTTGCTCCATGGAAAAATGGCCAACCTTCCCCATGAGTCATTTTCATAGAATTATTAAAATAGAATCTGATTAAATTTAACTACAGCAAAAAAAAATTGAACGGTAAAATAGCTTGTGGAATAAGCTATCTACGAAAGATCACTACAAAATATGTTTCTCATACCTTATAATGTTTTCAAAGTTAGGGATAACAAGAATTACACTCCCTATTTCTGATAGCCCCACATTTTTCTGGAAACAGGACGATTTCCAATCTATTTGATGAATAAAAGTATACGTTACGAAACAGAACATAGAAAAAAAATGATTTTCTCCAACCAAAAAAATCAACGGAAAAATCACAGGAAGCGTCTAAACAGCTATTATTTCCGTAATCCAATCATTGACAGCCCATTGATAAATTAAGTTATCCATGCCTTTGAATTTCAACTGTAAAGTACCTATATTGAAAACAAAAAAAGTTTAAAACAGAAAGAATATTTAGTAGACGGTAGACCTAATTACCGTGAATCCCCTTGGACAGCTGTGATTCTCTGAAGGAAGTTTCACACCATTCTTTCACAACTTTATTTTTTTCCAAAAAATAATCTAGCATTTTGCGTGTTAAGAAAGGAACATTGTTTTGATCATGGAGGACGATTCCGCAAACAAAATGGCACTTCATAATCTATTAACAAGGGGAATAAGTATTATCTAGATCAAAATGGCACTTCTTAATCTATTAAAAAGGGGAATAAGTATTATCTAAATCCATTATCTAATATCTTACAAATAGATTATCCAAGAGATTATCGTCCGATTCCAAAAGAGTATTCAATTCCGTTAAGGCTTCTTTGGTTTTTAAAGGGAAGTGACCGAAGCGATCATGAGGGAAAACGTCCAAGATAGGCCTACTCATTTATTTTCTTAATTTAAACAATTTTTTGCCGTTAGATGAAAGTAATAAGTAAATTTAATGTAACCCTGGCAATCAGGTATACTCGAAGATGAAACACAGAAAACATTCATACAATAGCTTACCTTGATTTGTCCAGTTCAAGAGTGATGGTGTGAAGGGTCTATTCCTTTCCTTTATATACCTCCATGTTCAACCCCTGCGCGTTCTCTCCGTGCAATTCGAACCCAGTGGCTGTTTTAATAAAACAAAATTATTCGTACCCAACCTCTTTATTCTAAGGGGCAACCCTAGTAGAACAGGATAACTTCTAGATATCTTTAAGATATCTTCCTATCTTATTACTGTCTCGTTAAATAAAGAAATCTTAAAGATATCTAGAAGATATATGTAATTAGATATCTTCTCGAGATAGATGGTAACTATCTGTAAGATATCTCATAAAAGATATCTTTCTTCAGTTTGTGTGAACAGAAAAACAACTTGTAAAAGCAAATTTGTTTAAGTGAAACCAACGTAAGTTAGGCTTATTATCAAATGTAATTTCTTCAATTTTAAGTTATAAATATGCGAAAAACATGCATTGCGACTTGATTTGAAATACTAACAAAGGATGTGTTACATTCAGGCCAGTGACGTTCAGGCCAGCGACATTCAGGCCAGTCCCCGGCCACTGGCCTGAACGGGAGACATTCAGGCCAGTACCAGGGGACTTTCAGGCCAGTAAAGTATAGCCACCCTACTACCCTAATAACTCTAGTCTTAAATGAACAGGGTAGGCCTATGTAGAGACTCAAGACCGCTCAAGACTTTGAAAATGAAAATTTACCTACTGCCGCCACTGGCCTGAAAGGATTTGGACATTCAGGCCAGTGGCCGGGGACTTTCAGGCCACTGGCGTGAACGTCGCTGGCCTGAACGTCACTGGCCTGAATGTCCGGGACCCCACAAAATTATGTTTCAATAGATTCATTACATTTAGCAACTGGGAAAAATTGCTCGGAAAAATCCTTAGTCAGACTAATATTAGAAAACACGCTAAATATGTACGTAAATAAAGATTTTGCACTATAACTGTTAATGTGCATGACATTTTAAGAATGTATTTTAAAAAAGGTACCCTAATATCGTACATAACAACCCCACTTAAAAAGATTAAAAGTTAGATCACACCACAAACCGGAAGAAAAATTTGTATGCGTACGTTAAGAGATAATTACCTTACTTATGTGTGATATAAAAGCGCTTTCTCATCAATCAATAAAGTAACAAACTATTCTCTCAAAACTGAGAAACAATATATATAATTAATGTGGCGTGCTGGTATCGCATTCGACTGCCACGCAGTTGATCCGGGTTCAAATCCCGGTAATGACAAAGTTTCTATAAGTGAAATATCAGTTTAAAAGTGTCTGAAATCAGTAAAAACTGCAAAAGAATGAAAGAAATACTGAGAAGGGAATATTAGAAAGGCATAAGTAATAGTAAATACTTTATTAATTTGCTGTCTCGTACATGTCTTAAAGAAGATATCTTCAAGAGATGACATTTAACTACTGCAAAGATATCTATAAGATAGCTATCTAATAGATGTATTCCTGTCTGAAAGATATCTAAAAGATATCTTGTTCTACTAGGGAACGAGAAGATCTTGTTCATATCGACCAAATCTCAAGGTAGAACTAGGGGCACTGAATTTTCTCGCCACGTGTAGACAAAATTCTCCCTTCCTCTAAAACGATATGCAATGCATGCTCATATTCTTTTTTTTTACATCCAGCTGGTGTGGCTGCTGCGGCTGCTGCATGCAGTTTTTGGTGTAGGGGTGGTGAGCTGCTCGTAATCCGGGTGCTGTCGTTGTTGATTGTACCGACCAGTATTGCACGCACTGTGTAGAAAAGCATAATAATACAGGTAAAAAGGTTGAATTTTCATTGAACCAACAATAAGATGTTGTTTACTTTCGTTATCTGCTTCAATCAAAAATGTAGTTTTTAAATGATTTCGTTTTCATTGGTTAGAACAATATATATATTTTTTAAATGGTATTTTGCCAACTGTAGAATCATTAGGAAACCTTTTGAAAGAACAATTTTTACTTCATTTTGTCATTCTTCTAATATTTCCTTTGCTTCTTAGTTCTGATACATATGTATTCCTTTTCAAAATGCTGTTGTACCTTGAGGTTTGATTCATATTATTTCATATTATGTTTGGTTCAGCATGGTCCCAGCGTAATAATACACTGAAAGGCATTGCGTTTATCTCAAAATTTTCGACGGTTTAAAGTAAATTTCTAATATCATGTAAAAAAAATGTATTACTGTAACTGTACGCTCAGTAATCAGTACCACGCTGTACTGTTAGCACGTTGTCCAATGAGCAAGAAAAATGCACATGTGCACAGCCGATTTTGGTGATGGGTAATGAGCAATAATTGCACAAAGATACTGAATGGATCCACTGTATTGACTACTGAATGATTTTTTATAGTTGTTAGCAGTCAGAAAATTGAAATGCATATCCTTAAGATCTCGCTTTGAGTTGTTATCTAGATAATTTTTAAATAATGATAATTTTTGTATTTATTGTCTAGAAGAACATCTCGACCAATTGGTTGGTTCTTCCACTGATAGCAGCCAACCTATTTCATCTCCCCTCTTCTCTGCATCCTTGTGTACATTCATGGATCCTTAGTTGCAGTGATGACCTTCTTTTTGTCACTAAATGGAACATCTGGTATTAAATGCTAAGGATTTCCCAGGATTCAAGGTGGGACCCAGCAAACATTTGTCACTATTTTTCTCTAATAGTTAAAGACAGCAATAGGTTAAGTCAGCCATCTAAAACTGACTTGTTTCAGACACTGTTTCCAGTTAGTTTCAGTGCACACAGTCTAGTATTCTTTCAACTTAATTATTTCGGTTCTGCGTGATTTCCCGAAATTGTACAATTAAAAAAAAGAAGAATTTAATGTCGTTAAACCTTATTAGAAAACGGATAAAGGTTTCACCCCCCTCATTTAGTAACAGCTATTTTTACCAGGATCAGCACAGACTGAGTACAAGGATTGTTCCAGTGTTGACACTTTTTAAACTTTTGAGAACTTATTGACCAAGAAAAGAGGTTTCTAGCAAGGCTCAAATGTATGCACATCATGAAATGAATATGGTTTGATTATGTGTTTGAAAAAGGAAAATAGTACGCGAAAAAAAGTTGGTCGGCAAAACTGTATCACGTTTTTGACGACAAAACTTAACGAATGAAGTGCAGACGAAAATTTTTTTGATGGAGGCCATCTTTGAATAAAAATACACATTATGGCTATTCTAAAAAAAGCGAAATTTCAAATGGATACAAATAAGAGCCGAACGAGCATCTTACCCTGTATCCCAAGTGACCCCGGTCTATCCTACCCTCTGAAGAAGCAACTACTATAATGTTGTATCTTGAAGGCATCACAACGGTCTTTAAAAAGAAAAGTGTTGGACAAAATGTTAGACCGTTCTCAAATATGCATGAAAAGTTTATAATACATATCACTTATTATTATAACATCATCAGCAGGGAAAGATACTGTTTTCTTGGTTTCGAATGAACACTTCAATGATGGAACCAGACTTAACTGGTGAACCATCACCACCCACAACCCAGATACCCTGCTTATATTTACTTTCTCATTTAAAAACTGAGTCACAATCCTTAAACAAATGTTTTGCTCTTTCATTCTCCCATTATGTTAACATCAAATCAGAATAAATATTAACTCAAGAAAATGAAAGACCTTACTTGGCTTTGTTATTCTAATAGCACTACGAGGGTACTAACTAGTATTGGGGGCACTAACATCTCTTCGTACCACCGGGTACTAAGCGTTAGTACGTTACGTACTACACCTTCGTACGTCACATAATAACCACAAGATAGCTATAGGCACGCCGCTAGTATCCCTCCTTCATTCTTAGAATCCCACCTCCCCCATCTCCCAAGTCCAATTCCCATTCTGGAATTGAAATAAAGGACGCAAAAAACTGTAAAAATCAATTTGAGTAGTTTATTACAAATACAGATGTATGAAAGTTACAAATTCAATACTCAAATACGTAATTAGCAAACAATCCAAGGAACCAATACCAGGTAAAAATGTATTATGAAGTGTTTTATATTTGAAAATTGGAGATTGTGTACTCCTCATTCAATTTCAGTCGATATCAACAATTAAATAATTGCTCGAGTTCGTGTCAGCGAACGATGAGCAGTTTAAATTGATGAATAATAGCGAGACCTTGATTTTGTGTTTACCTTGTATTGATGTAGCTATTTCAAAGTATGAACAAAAAACAAAAGACGTGCGAAATCACCCCAGGGCCTAGCCGACTCGGCTTTCTCAGACCGTTTTAAGCTTTCATTGTGTGAACATGCCTAGAATTAGATCCTCCCCCTCTTCGTCTTCCTCGGAAATTGAGGCCACGCGCCGCTTTAACCGCCGCTATCGTAATCGAAGTCTAAGTCGAATTCGAAGCCGTAGCAGCCATCGCGGTAGCAGCCAAGAGTTTGCAGATGACATTTCCATTCGTTCGGAAGGCAATCAGTCAAGGATTTCTCGACCAGAAGTTCCAAGATCGCCTAGAGGTTCGAAAGACAGAAGATCGGAGAGTAGGAGACCAGAGAGAAAATCGATGACTCGAGAAGAGTTGGTCTTGCCTGAAGAGCCTCAGCGCCGCAACAGGTCCCGCAGTGCTTCTCTTGAGGAGCTTGAGCCAACAGAAGAAGTCGTTCCTCCACAGTCAAAGATTTTTCGTCTTGATCGACCCGTTCGCGTGAGCTGAGAGGTTGGATGACTTCTCAGCTGAAGTCGGCAGAGTCCAAGCAGATCAGAGAAGATTTCGTCCCGTCATTTGACTCGAAGACATTCGATCTACAGGTACCACAGGTAAAACTTGACCATACGATGAGCCGTGGCGAAGGAAAAGTCTGTCGTGGCGCATCAGTTCAAACTTCTGGATGTTTCTCGTCCTCTTCTGTATCTTTGAAGCGCCGTTACATCGGACGACAATCTGAAAAACACCCCGATGGCGGCAGCAGCTGTTTCCGCGCTCCAGTTGTGGGGTCATGCCTTCCACAGCGTGACAATCAGACGCAAAGAAAATATTCTTAAACTAACCGATCCCCGTTTTGAGGCTCTCCTTTCAGAAACCAATCGTTTCGAACCCGAGGAGTGTGGCACTCTCTTTGGCCGTTCCTTTCTGAAGCAGATGGTTAAGGAAGCGTCGGATGATCAGAAACTAAGAAGCCTTGGTCGGTCTGGTGGTGCTAATGGGTCAAGCAACTCTTCGACTAGACCCAAGTCAGGATGCTCTCGCGGCTCTAGAAGCGGCTGGAAAGGTTCCTCTTTCAATTCTGGCTTTAATTCTGGACAGTCCGGCAACAGAAGCTGCTTTCACACGAGTCGTGACTCACGACAAGCTATAGCTTTTATTTCACCGCTTCCATCCAGGAACACCGCAGAGAGGTAAGGATGATTCGATTAAGATAAACATTACATCCCTCCACCATTAAACATTACCAGATCCTTTCCAAGACTATGAAAACCACAACAAAATCAGTAAAGAATTCAGTTGATGTTGACTTGCTCCAAAACAACGTGACCAGAGTTTGAAGCATTATCGCCACAAGCTTTCCTGAAAGGGAAAACAATTTTTTACTTGTTCAATATCTGGAGAATCAACCTTAGTTCCAAAAGTCATATTCTCTATTGCTTCAAACAGAAATCAATTAACCATCATACCACTTTTTGATTTCCACTGTTGGCGTGAACCCACAGAAATAAAAAAAGTAATCAGAAAAATTACATTGTTGATAAAGATAAGGATTTTTTTACTGATGACAGATCCGACCCGAGGTGATCTGCTATGTTTGATATTGAAATTTAAGAAAAAGTGATTGGAAGAATCACACTCCCCACTTCGTCAGCAACAGCGGTGACATTTGAAAACTCAGTCAACTGAATGTCGAATGGGAAATCGCCAATTCTGTACTGCGGTGAAACACGTTTGACATTGAATCTATGCAGTTTAACATCGTAATTCACTTTAAAACCGAGAACTTTAGTGACTGGAACGAATTTTAAAAAGGTAGGAAAATCAGTCACGTGCTGTTGAAGATGCATCTTAATTCTCTACCCACCACCCCCACCACCCTTACACTAACCAACGCTCTTTCAGGCTAAGAGAGGCGTAAGGAACCGTGAACGGGTGAGCAGTAGTGCTCAAGCGGGGAAATGAATCATCAGGATAGTAGAAGCTAACCGAGATCCGACGGAGAAAGGATACCGCTCACACAAAGCCTTATTGGGACTGTAAAAAATTACACGGCCTCGCTTGTTTTCCTGATCAACAACTTAAAAAATTACATAAAAACTTCCATTTTTGCAGCGATACGTATATTAAACAGACGCGATGCGGACCATGACACTATATCTAAACAGGATTTACCAATTAGTTGTCAATAATTCTATGAAATAATGAAACCATTGAAAAATCACAAACTTACGATTGATTTGGTGTAACCTCTTTCAGAAACTTCGTCGTCACTACACAGGATTCAAAATGTTTTCCAATTGAAACGCCATTTAACACTAGGAAGCAAAAGGCGATATACAGCTAGACGACAAACCAATGAGATTGAACAACGTCCAAACGATTTTCTGAAAATAAAACGTAAAAGCGACATATTTCTGAAAAGGTTACCTGCAATCAAACAACCAACTCAACATCTAAAAATCAATTGCAACACAGCGACAAGACGACGCCATATAATAAACGAAAACATTTTCAAACGAAACAAATCCATTCTTTTCAGAAAGTAAAATATTATCCGCGTCCACCACAATCAACCAACTAGTTCTACATTTTCCTTTCAAAGTGAGTCTTCAACTGCTCGGAAGACATTATTTCAGGACATATTGTCTTTTTGCCCATTGTAACCGTCAAAGACATTTTTCATCTTTCTCAAGCATCTTCTACATTGAATCAGGTAATCAAGAACGCTAAATGGCTATGGAAACACAAATTCTGTTAAAGGTATTGCTTACAGTTACCCTGCTCATGCTAAGTTAATGGGGAAAGTGCAAATTGTCACTGTTCTGTGAGAATCCTCTGATTTTGCTTCTAAAATCGAAATAATACATAAAAGCGTTACCAAAACTGAATAGTCTTGAGTATTGTTGTGCAACTCAATTTCCCGAACAATTTAGATGGCCCAAACTTGTCCACATGCAACATGAACTTCGACCGAGTTCGGACTATGCTCCAATCTCGATGTTCCTTAAAATAGATCCTCTAGAGGAGAAAAACGGAGCATAGACTGATCTGGCCAGCCCAACCCCTTTTCAACTCGTTTCTGGGTTTTTGCTCACTGAATCACTGAAAAGAAATGAAAGTAATAAAATAAAATATGTAAGTCTGTGATGAAAAAGTGAAAAAAGAAAAAAAGAAAAACCTGACTCTTTTCATGGTTCAAAGCGGGTTTACAAACAACGTTATTCCCTAGATCCTTCAGTGCCCAAACATTCAAAGAAAAAAAAGTGAAATTTCCCCCGAAGGATCTTCAGAATGTGGATCTTCCTTCTGATGTGGATCTTCCTTCTGGTCAAGCTTCATAGGGAACTAGAAACAATTCTAAAGGACATTGCACAAGAATGTCACTTCACAGCGAGCAAAATAAAGCACCTTGAACTGCTGCACAAGGAAAAGGTTGAAGTTAAGAAGCAGCATGCCAAAAGGATGGGCCAGATTTCTAAGTATTGTGAGGACAACCTTAATTTAGCCATGAAGGCATTAATAGAAAGTAACACTACAGTGCCAATTTCATGTTGGATTTGCAAAATAAAGGTAAACTGCAACTACATCCGCTGTTCAACTTGTGTGGAGGTCTATTGCAGTCACTGTGACATTTCTTTCATACAACAACCACACTTCACAACCGTGAAGTTATGCAGAATTGCAATCTAATCAAGTTGAAAGCGAAGGAGTTTTGGGATTCCTCAAAAGAAGTGGTGATTTTTAAAGGTTGGTAAATTTGGAATCCAAAATTATTTTATTTTTGCACATTTAATGTAAATTTTCTAAAAGTCTTCAGAAGTCTCTGTTCCCTGCTTTATTCCATTGCAGTGCGCTGGTTGTGATTCCAAGAGTACAGTCAGCCTAGAACCTTCAAAATAAGTTACGATGTTTGTCTGTACTCTTGAAGGTTAGTGAAAACAGCATGTATTCTGTATCAGCATTTAATTAAACAGTAAAATTTACTTATTATTTCTAAATGCAGGTCGGATCAATCTCAATGCTGCATCATTTCGATGCCTCAACCCTAACTGCAAATATCATAAGGAACCTGTCCTGGCATCGATGAGAGAATATGTGTTATCTGGATTGTGGCCAGGTTCTTCCACTGGAAGTTGTACTCTTTTCACCAAGTCAGTTCTGATCCAATAGTTCCATTTAAAACACAAAACTTCAGCAACCGCTGCTTTGAAATATATAGAAATGCTTGAAAAAATGTCGGCTGAATCAGGAAGAGTAAGGACTCTAATAGTCTATAGTATGTTTAAATGATTAATGAATCAAAATATGTTCACCAATCTAATTTTATTTATATTCTAGATCTCCACAATAAACCCGGTGATGTTCAAAACGGCTAGTACGTATTTCTCGTATATTCGTCACAGGATTGAAGCTGATATAAAAAAACGAGAAAAGATGAAATGTAAATGTTGCGTTGACCTTGCTTGTACACGCATTTTGATGTCGTGATGAAGCTATACCGATATGAGTCTGCCAGAAGGTAAAAGAACACGACAAAAAAATTGCACATTATTTCATGTGAAACTTTATGTGTCTCTAACAGTAGCTACATGGATTCTCTGTATGGCAATGAAGCCATGGAATTGGACGAAGACATTCAAACGCATATAGAAATGATAAATTCGTTCAAACCTCAGGTTCTCTATATTTTTATTAGATTTATAGGCCTGGTGTAAACTAACATATCCTTATGTGGTCATGCAGAAAAAAGGGCATGATTCGTGTGGAAACACTACATACAAAGCAGGACGAGAAAGTAGTTCTCGCTTTCGTACTCAAGATGAAACCGGACTTGGCTATGCTTGTTGTCGGCATTTAAACATTCTTGTTACAGGAAATTTTAAGACTGGAGAAACTACTGTTTCGTGCATCACTTCCATAAAATTTTATGGGCACTAGGATACCTATATTTCTGTTATGATGTGATCTGTAACTATTCAACATTTGCTAAGGATGCTGCTAAGCTATCTGCGGTAAATCCGAATCACGAAGATTTTGATCGGATGAGTACAGAAATGACTGGTTTTCTAAGTGTACTTCATGGGCGGACCCATGCTTGAGATTTTTAGGTGATTTGGTTGAAACGTTCAATTTTGTTTAATTAATTTATTTTTATTTCAATATCATTCAATATAGGTTATTCATAATAGAAGATGGAAACATGGAGCTGCTTCGTCATTAGGAGAAGAGCAAGAGCTAGTGTTTGCTAAGTTGTCGAGGTATGGCTCAGTTACCAAACATATGAGCCCAGCATGTAATTAGTTTTATAAAAAAATTGTCAATCAATTAATGACTAAAAATCCTTAAATAAATTGAGCTCGTCAAGACCACCTCTCTGAAGCGATTTTACCACAACGAAGAAAAAGAACAGGGCATGGTGCAGTCATTAGTAAAGAGGCTTGTAAAAGTATGATCCATTTAATAAGTATCTTCGTGTGTTGATTTGTAGTAATTATTATTAACAGGCCAACAAGAAAGTGGCTGATTATGCAAAGAAATTACAAAATTCTTTAGTATTGCTTGGCCTAGAAGAAAAGGAATTTCATCCAAAACAACCTCTAAACATTAAACCTTAAAGCAACTGAATATTGTAAGATTATGTTTTCCTTATCAGTCATGAACCAAACCAGTTCGTTTTGAAGGTTCGATCTTGTTCAACGAAATCATGTGTTGGAGTAGAATATTGGTGTATGTCGATGAATCCAATCTTCCAGTCACTCGGCACAAAGAAGACTTTGGACGTGATAAAAATACAACCCCAAACCAAGACAGTGTTCGGCGTTCTTTTCTCTTGACCAAAGTTTAGTGGTATCCTTTATCGTTGTAACTGGAATTATTACAATGATTATGTAGCATAACAATGATAAAATTTGTAATAAATAAATTTTTTTGACTTTTTACCTAAAAAGTTGAGTATCACTGTAAGCCACTGATTGAACATATTTTTCTACACTTTTCAATATTTTTTAAGCTCCATAGTCTCGAAATTTTATTTCGTATTTTGTATATAGATTTTTTGAGGTCAACTGTCCAAAAAAACGGTTTTTGCTGTATATATTTTATTGAATTGCAACTAAACAAAGTAATCCAGCAAAAAAAAAGTCCACTCACGCAGAATTTAATGGGCTTTTTTACCATTATTTTTGTTCTCTCATGTTTGTGAACAACAGCAGGAATATTTCAATAATAAGATGCTACGGAGAGAAAAAATTCCGACCGAAGAAAAGGAAACATTACTTTTTTTTAATGTAGCTCCAACAATTGTTCGTTATTTTTTATTAAAAATTCTTGGACGCTGGCATAAAATTTATAATTAATTAGAATTAATTTTTATATTAGCATTCTTTAACATTTGAATCAAATCCGATTATTACAACTTGTCCAAAAGTCCACTGCTCATAAATGCCCCTATCCAAAATCGCCCCGGTCTACTCTAAGTAGTTATTGTTTCCAGATGCTGCAATAAGTATGGTAATATGTCCATTAAAGTTTGCAGATGCAACTTTAAATTTTCTGTTCTTTCTGTGAATTGTGACACCAGTCCAAACAAATCCATGTATGGAAAAAACAGTTATGCAGTCTTTTAACCATCGAGGATTCCAATTGTTTTCCACACTGTTAAAAATTCTGACTTCTTTTGGTGATTCACCTCCCCTAAAATCAGTAGTTGTAACTAAAAACTAGAATATTCACCCATAAAAAAATAGATGTGATTTTCCTGCCGAAAAAAATTCGGGGTAGACTACCGGAAAATGGGGTTTCCATACTGGACAACTACATCGACGGCACTGGATAACGGGGTTATTTATACATCGAAAAGGATATCTCCACCCAATAAGTGGTGATTTTTGTTGAAGTTATATTACAATATGATTTGGCATCAGATTTCTGATTTATTTTTTTGCCGAATCGATAAAACGCAGTCTTTCATTTTCAGAACTACAGGTTTTCGTTTCACAAGCCTAAGTAACATTTATCTTTATTTAAATTTATCCTCGTTGATGGTAAAATGGGTGATTTGGCTATAAAAATTGTAACTGTAATGCAAGGCATCGAGGATGCAGATGACAACTTGTAGATTAATTTTTGAAATGAAAATGGAAAAGTTTCTGATTTTACTATGATAAAAAGAAAATTGGTAGTGAAGAGTTGAAGAGGACACATTTTGTTTAAGAATTGTGAATCGTTTTTTATCGTGACTAGTTTTTAAAAGGTAAAATAGAAAAAAACGGGCTATCTGGATTGTTCTTGGTGATGATTCACCAGTTAAGTTTCATCAACAAGTGTTCAAAACTAAGAAAAAACTATCTTTATCTGCTGATGTTACAAGTGGTATTACATGTCGTGAATTTGCCTAAATATTTGAGAACGGTCTATAAATATTGTTCAACACTTTTCTTTTCAGATACCGTTGCGAACTAGTGATGCCTTCAAGATCCAACATGTTTGTAACTGCTACTTCCAGGGATAAGAATTTTTTACGGGGAGTTCATGAATGTGATCTGATAGTTTTCACTTTTCTTTTCAGAGACCGGCGTGATGACTTCAATTAAGATCCGACATGTTGGTTTTTGTATAGAGGGTAATAATTTCGACGATTTGTTCTTAAATGTGATCTGATTGTTTTCTTTATAAAAAACGACTCTAATCTGGAATAAGGAAATGTTGAAACTGTTGATTAAAGTGGTAATCATATTTTCCAACGATGGGTTTAAGGTCGAAGTCATTTTCCTTTCCTATAACTTTACTTTATCCTCTTTTATTGCAGATCAGATAATATTTTTCAGTCTGTTTCTGATTTGGAAACCTCACTAACACAAGTTCGAAATGTTAAAACCATTGTTGATCTTGAGATAATTTATCATCTTGAAACATCAAAACAACGATGAACGCCATTATTTTGTAACAATTTTTAAAATATCTGTGTATGTCAATTACTATGTATATTTTTACAGCTATCTCTGACGCAAATTACGCTGATTCCAGGTTTGATTCTTCTAGTACGGACATAGCTGGAAGAGGCAACAAGGGAAGAGGAGACAAAGCAGCACGACGTTTGGTCGATTTCACATCAGTAAGATAAATAATCTTTTTCATGTTATATAATTAAAATCTAATTGTTTAAATATATTTCTAATCCATAGGAATTGCCAAATTTGAAAGATCCATCCAAGAGGAGACGACAGGTGCCCTATTCATACTCTACACAGGCTCAAAAATTAACATAATTCTCGAAAACAAGCCATTAATAAGAGTCCGTACAACTGCAAAAACAGTAATTGCACTGATTGCTATCTATTACGTCTTCCATTTGGACGACAGTGCCAAAGTCAACAACGCACCATTGTTTATTCAATCGTTGATGCTTGGAGAAAAGAATCTCACAACTGAATCGTGTGCCCCTGTTCATACTTTCTCTTTTTTGATTGAAAAATTAAGAATTCATGCGACAACCAATGAACATTTAGCAATTACATTTTTCATTCTTAAGTCTAATTCTCATTGTTATTTAAAATTTTTGAACATTTTGAGGAAGTTCTCTTATTTCTTGTTTGTGTTGTCCACCCAAACCACCAGTCCTCTTTTAATGTGACCAAGATTTAACTGTTGAGTTTAAACAATAAAGATCGTTGTTTAATTTAAATTAATGTGATTATTCCATTAATTTTATGTAGAGGCTATTAACCAACCAAAATAACGGGTCGTTTGGTTCTTTTTTCAGGGAAATATATTTTTTTAATTCCGGAGTTTTGATAATAGATTGAATGATATCATCACCGATCACCGATTTCAGGGCCACCCCCCTAAAGTTATTTTTTAGTGAAAAAACCATGTCACATATAGTTGAAAATTTCAACGAAAATCCGTGAGTTTTTTAACACTGCATCGGTGATTTTCCCATCTAAAATGAAATCAAACAGAATTAAAAATTAAGTGTAATAATTTTGGGACAACTTATCATTTGATATTGAATCGCTTTTTACTTCTTTGTATCCTGTCTGTTGTGGAATAATATCTCATTATAATAATGTAATTGGTAATTTTAGTTTACACACAGGTTCCTCATTCTAGATGCTTTGCGATGATTTTGCTTTTTGTAGAACAAAGTGTAGAGCAGATTCAATTATTATGTGACCTCTCATATAGTTCGTTAATGTGACCTAGTGCTTTTCCAGACAACAGATGAGGAGTAGTATTTTCTGCATCAATTAAATCCAGGACTTCACGAAGTCCACTTCTATCCATGAAATGCCCAATACTTGATTGGAAACTCATTAGGATGTGGAACTCACCAAGTTTTTAATTAGAACTCTAGTCGGGCACTACAAGTTTGAATTTGCAATAATCAGCATCACTTTCCACTTTTGATGCTGATCAAAAGTAACAAGTGTTGTGAATCCACACCTAACTTCTTGGCTTGCGATAAAACACAGCGTAGAGTAGACGGTTGCATCATTGC
This sequence comes from Daphnia pulicaria, assembly GCF_021234035.1. NCBI lineage: Eukaryota > Metazoa > Arthropoda > Branchiopoda > Diplostraca > Daphniidae > Daphnia > Daphnia pulicaria. Next base: position 34,136,102 of record NC_060913.1, read on the forward strand.
TTATGAATAGATCAGTCATACGGAGGAATACAATGTCTGATTTACTAAGATGTTATCATAACGTTCTGCATCGTACCATGTCACCCGGCTCTTGGCTGTTTAAGAAACCATTATAAAAGCCACAGTTGGTTAAATAGCTCATTGATACATAGTACTCCTTCACAGTTCAATTTCTGGTGTGTAATCGGTAGTATCCCACTTTATTCAATAGTGAAGGATAATTGGGTTTTCACCAGCGCTCTTGATGTTTTAATCGTCAACCTTTGCATTATGATATTAATTTAAGTGAAAGAAAACTGGTTCATCATATATGGTATATCATAAATGTAAATAATACTTTTTGTCTGGAAACGATTAATGTTAGCCTTCGTGCAATTGGTGTTATGGAAACAATGATGGCCATGACATTGAAAGTGCCTTTTCAATCGAGTGTACAGTACCCACACTAAGTTTGGGAAAACGACGAGTGTTTCCGCGCTTTTAACACGGCGGCTTACGGACCAAAGTGTTCCCTTCTTTTCGCGATCACTTACGTTTGAGTTATCGCTTATAATACTGTTCCCTTCTATTTATTTACTTTAAGTCTTATTATTGATGTAAAAGAGTTTGAGTAAAAAGCCTTAAAACGAAGTCATTGAGTTCACCAAAGTGACACAAACAGATATAATTCTTCTTGATTATTGTTATCTTAAATAAGAAACACTAATATTTTATATGAAAACATGTTTCAGGCGAGGGGTATCAAGAAACGGGCATCTTACCCTCATGCTAAAGTAGTCCTCCTGTAGCTTTCTTTGCAAAAATTCAAACAAGCCGCATCAAAGCAGTACGTGCGAGACTGAATTGCTGGAAATTCGTCTGCTAATTACGAAGGGAGGGCATTAGCCGCTAGATGGCGCGCTGACAAATGTCATGGCCGCTTTAACACGGCAGTGTCCCATTTCCTTATCTCTTGATTTGTACAGTGAATAAATAAATAACATTGATAGGAACAAAGTTCACTAAAAAATTTTAAATCTCAATCAGTTTTTGAGGCTACAATTTAATTAAGTTGGCTCCACTACAGAAAAAAAAAAACAGAAATGGTGATAGAGCAGCAACTCTGGATAAATTTTATCTTTTTCAAAGAAATTAAAGAAAGAGAAACTTACTTGCAGTTTGACTGGTCTACTGATGAATATTTAACAATAAAATTTCTCCTCTGAATTAAAACCAAATCTTATTTTTTTGACACTTCAGTTTATTCGAATGAAAGAGAATGGCAACTTCGCAAGGAATCCTTTAACGAGGGGCAAGCAGCAGATGACACTTCAAGATGATTTTCCCTGGCGAGAAGAGCAGGTTTTTAGTTCTCTCGGTTGACGTTTGTTCTCATGCGTAAATATTTTATTATGACATCTATATTTCCAGATATATCGCTGAATCGGTATCGTACCAAATTATAATTGGCACAATTTGATTTGTATAATATATATATTTTTTTAAATACATTTTATTAACAGTATTTTATTTCATTTACTTTACGAAACATTTGTCTACAATCTGATTCATTAGTGGTGTCATCGATTTTCCGTCTACATTTGAATACTCACCGAAAAATGATCCCCATACAATGTTGTTTGTCCCCATTGGACGAAATTCATTTTGTTGTGACGGATGTATTCTGTAACCAATTTACAATTAACAGATACACCAAATTCTGTCTGAATTGTACGGTCAGTTTCGTTTACCTATTCTAATATTATTTGAAAATTGTCTCATGTTTTTCGTTAGCTTATGTTAGTTAAGCGTGGGGGCGTAAGAGGAATTTTTTTTTCATTTTGGTCCAATGACGGTGGCGAGAATGATGAATTAGGCTACAAATTTTTTTTTCGGCGCGACTGCGCGGACAAAGTAGACTTTGTAGCTGAACATAATTTGAGAAACGTTTAAAAAAAATTGCACCAGAGGATTCTTCGGCTTTGTCATCAGCCAATATTTCAACAAAGTTTCCACATTTTCCAGGTTTTGTTTCTTCTCTTAAAAAAAAATTTCTACAAATTTGTAAGAATTCATGTAAAATTTTTGATAAAACAGCGTATAAATTAATATACCTTGGACCCCAGTATTTTGTCTAAAGTTAGGTATCGTAGGCTGATTGCCTTTTTCTTCTTACCCTTGAATTTCAAGAAAGTCAAGAAAATCAGGCCTTAACTTTAACGCAACTCGGACGTTGCGAAGCGGCAAGCGTTACTGTGTTCTCCCTCGTTTATAAAAGGGAGGATCCCACATTCAATTAGATTTTTATTTATAGCATTTCTTCAATTTATTTACCTCTAGTTAAGTAGCTAAGCTGGAATGGGAGTTCAGTGAATTTTTTCGGCTAAAATAGACTTCAATCCTGGGAAGATTCCCGTTGAATTTTGGGAGACACACTAATACCTAAAACAAGTAAGAATAAATATTAATCTTTGAATGAATTGCGTGAAATTATGAATGTGAGTGTGTGAAATTATGAATGTATGAAATTATGAATTTATAGATTGCAGTTTATTAATTAATATCAGAGGATAAGACAGGTTTGTTAAAAAAATTTCGTTGTGAGACAACGCTTCAGCCTCATCAACGAGATTGTTGCGGTCGACAATTGGGTTTCTGAACCCTGGTTCGTTGATGGCCATCTGGTCGGTAGCATTCATCTGGTATTCTTTTAGCGTTTCTACACGTCTTAGACCATCTGGATTTTGCTATCCAAGTTAAGCCGTTGTTTCTCTGCATACCCCTTTGTGAATTTTCAATTGTAGGGCATCGATGGTTTTCCCACGGTCAAAAAGAATTTGAAATGAACCTTCTTCGCCGCTTTTTAATGGGTCTCTTTCATCCTGAAGCGGGACCACGTAAATTTTTGTTTGACTAAGCCCCTAATAATGCAAAATAATTTTTTTTATCTTAGGATGATTTACTTAGTGTAGAAAAAAAAACTTACGTTTGTTTGTAGTCCGTTAAGCAAAGGATGTTTACACCGAACTAGGAAGGGACAGTTTCCTCTGTCTGCCTGAATGAACATTTGAGGATAACACAGGTTTGTTAAAAAATATTCGTTATGAGACAACGCTACAGACTCATCAACGGGATTGTTGCGGTTGACAATTGGGTTTCTTAACCCCGCATCGTTGATGGCCATCTGGTCAGTAGCATTCATCTGGTCTTCTTTTGCCTTTCTAGACGTCTTAGACCATCTGGATTTTGCGATCCAAGTTGAGCCGTTGTTTCGTTTCAGACCCCTTTGTGAATGTTCAATTGTAGGGCATGGATGGCTTTCCCACAGTAAATACAAAAAATTTGAAATGAACCTTCTTCGCCGCTTTTTACAGGGTATCTTTCATCCTGAAGCGGGACCACGAAAAGCCCTAAGCCCCTAATAATGCAAAAGATTTTTTTTTATCTTAGCATGATTTTACTTAGGGTAAAAAACAAAATTACGTTTAATTGTAGTCCGTTAAGCAAAGGATGTTTACACCGAACTAAGAAGGGACAGTTTCCCCTGTCTGCCTAAATGAACATTTGAAGTCCTCCTCTAATAACTGAATAGGGTTCATACATGCTGTAAAAAGAGCATAAGTGACGAATTAAATGAAATAATAAATATTAATATTAATTTCTTACTTTATTATTTTGTGCAAAGCCGTATTCATGTCATAACTGGTTTGAAAGTCAACAAGTTTCTCCCCACACCCGAATATGAAAAGTCGAACAGGTTAGTTTTTTTCGGTTTCCATTGATTTTCTTCAGTCTGATGGTTCATTAATGCTACTATTTTCTTTGAAAAGTTTTTAGGCACGTTCACGAAACTTTTTTTTTGGGCCTTATAAAAATGGTTAAAATGTAATGCATTGAATCAAAACTTTTTATATGTATACATATATACATATACCCGGAGACGTATAAGACTGGAACAGTTGGTTCCTTCATTGCTAAAGTACCGTGATGACGGTTTGGCGTATTTGCAGTTTGGGGATGTATCCCCATCCGGGCAACTCAAAACTTTTTTACCCGCTGGTTGTTGGAGCTCGGATGTCTCGGATTTTCATCAGCATTCTGTGTAACTTGCACAAGAGATTGTGTTGCACGAGAAGCTGGTGGAGGAGTTATTAATGATAGGGGAACATGAGGAGGAGCTGTTTGACCAGCATCAGCAGCTTAAGTGGGCAAGAAAATAAGAAAAATACATTGAAATAAACGCAAGTTCGAGTAGATGAATTTAACTTACCAAATAGCGTTCGGAGCGTCCCTGTTTGCAAGAGCTGATCCAGACTACCACTTTGCTGAGCCGAAGTAATTCATGTGTCAATTCTGACGATAGCAGCAACACACTGGTCTGGTTTCATCAACGCGCCCTTTTATACATGAAACATAAGGTCACCCTACACCGTCTAGTTAGTGATAGGTATTGGATAGACAATACTAAAACAAAGGTAACGATAATTTAAACAAAAAATACCCATCTCAGTGTCTATGGCGAAATTATATAATCACTGTAGACCTCAGGCGCATATAATGGGAGACTATTTCTTCTTCCCCTGGAAAGAAGTTTGATCCTATAACATTTTATATACTTTTTATTTACTTCGTTCATCTTAAAAATGGGGCACTTTGATATAACATGGTGTTTTAGCGATTTTTGGTGTAGAATGTTTTTTTATTGCTTTATTGTGATGTAACTAATATTGTAGTGAAATTTCAAGATATTCTATATTTTTGTGTTCCGTGACTCATCGTCTATAAATGAAAACTGCAGCTTAAACAAATTACTATTGGTGGTCACGTTGAGAAGAAAGTGGAATCGTATAGTCTTGCAATAATCCAACAACTCAAGTGTCACGGCGGGCGGGCGTCACAAATAAGTTCATGGGCAGTAAATTGAACTCCAATTCATATTCATTTAATTAATACAATTTAAGGTTTCGAGATGCGTCATGCTCCACTCGTCTTCAAGACCTGTTACTGGATGGCGTGAAATCCACCTAACGGAATGAAAAATGATGGAAGTTGAGTCCTATGCAAATGGAAGATAATTTTAGCACAGAGTGAAACACAGGGCTTGTTGTACCTCAAAAGTGGAGACGGAAATCAGCCAAATTAACAGAGTAGGCTGTAAAATGCATCATTGATGGCGAAGGTACAACATAATGGTCTGAGTCAAACGTTTATGAATGATTCAAAAAGCGACACAAATTTTTATTTGTCGGAATTTTACGGCAACTGCAAACTGTTTGAGATAACAAACTAAATCGATATGACAGCACTGCTTCCCTCCCCTTACTGATGTGTGCTAAGAGGGCGTACGAGCTAGCTGTCACTCTCTCTGGATCTACAGGTGCGTGTACTGGTGTGTGTATAGCGAAGACTGAACTTTCCATGTAAGTAACCTCACACCTTCTTACGTCAATGATATATGCAAAGTCACCTCACAACAGGTTATGGGCCCAGATACGTAAAAATTGAATGAGTAACAGTGTATATATTTCTTCAAGTAAATTAAGAAAAATCTAAGGTTAACCTAAATCAGTGTTGGGCTGTCAGTTCTCTTTTAAATCTTAAATTATAAAAGTACAAAATTTACTCAACCTAAGTTACTAAAGTTTGATCAATGGAATGTCCCTATAGTATACAATACTTGCATACTGCGTCGTATGTAAATTACTCAACAGGAAATTGGTAGGGATTGCAGCCGTATAGACTTGTCTATTTTTCGAATATATTTCAAACACTATTCATTGAAGATTTGTTTTCTTCGTTAAAATACATGTGGAATAAGATTAAGTTTCAGAATAATCTATAATCTTTAAACTTTATCACGTTAAACTCTTAAAATTGTAAAATATCACCAAATAACTGACCCAAACAGCCACTGCGAATGGAGAATTGAAACTAAAGGTTACATAAAAGACACTCCTACTCCTACATGACACTACTTCCCAATTGAAATACTAATATGGTAAAATCTGTTTTAACCCTAAATCTTGTTTGTTCAGAGCAAAATGGCAGGACAAGATAATCGCCCCCATTACACAGGAATAAAATTTGATGGAACAAACTTCGAGTCATGGCAGTTTGGAGTTAGACTGGTACTACAGAGTGAAGAGCTTTGGAACAACGCAAAAGGAAACGAGTTGAAACCTCAACCAGTAAGTCTACATCTTTGTACATAATTCTTGCAAGCAACTATGTAGTGATGTACCACATGAAGATCATGTGAGAGGAGAGATTTTCCATGTGTAGGACACGTGAGAAGGACTTTCATATGTTAATCATATGAGAAAAATAGTTTTTTTCCACACTGGAAGTGTGAGATGTTGCAGTAAAATGACTCAAAACTATCTCCTTCCGCCGCAGGTCCTGAACAAAGGACAAGTTGTCAACGCGGCAGCAATTGGAACCTGGGAGAAGAGGAATATTTCTGCAATGAGGATCATTTACTCATCCGTTCATGAAGAAAAATCAAGAACTCTTTTGACCTGCGCCCTTGCCCAAGAGATGTGGAGCCGAATGGAAGCCGCGTACTCAGAGACTGCCGAAGAAATTGTCCCGGTGCTATGGAGCAAGTTTTATGGTTCCAAGTTCAAGCAAGGACAAAGTGTCATGGAATTTATGACTGAAGAGGAAAAAACTGTCTTTCGGTTGAGAGCAATTGAAGGGATCGCTGTCACTGATGACCAGATTAGGACAAAAGTATTGATGTCTCTCACACCCAGTCTAAAGCTGAACTTTGGAGTCGCATGGGACAGCACCCCGGCACAAGAAAAAACCCTGAGGAACCTGACAACCCGCCTGGTGAAGATGGAAAAGAATATCAAGCAGAGTGAAGAAGAAAATTCCTATAATGCGCTAATGAGCATGAAAGAAACTGAAAAGAAAGTTGGAAGAAGCACTTCCGGTTCGAGACAACAAGAGGAAAAGAGAAAATGAAGAGAAGAGAAAATGAAGAGAAGAGAAAATGCTGGGAATGCAGAGACAATTCTCATGTTAGAGCAAGGTGTCGGATATTCAAGCGTCGTCTAGAAAAAAAAAGAGAAGAAGATGACCGAGATAGCAAAAGAAGAAGATATGAGAGATCGCCCCAGAACAGAGGCAATCACAGACACCACGACCGAAATTATGAATGCAGGGACAAGAGACACAACAACAAAAATTGGAGAGACGAAAACAAAAATCGATCAAGAAGATGGTATGCAGATTCGGGGGTGACGCAGCATATGACGGATAATAGAGGACTACTCATCAACTTTGTGCCAGTCAAACATGACAAGTGGACAGTATCCGGAATCAGTGAGGCAAAACTATCGGTAGTTGGACAAGGAGACGTAAACCTACAAGCAACGGTGAATGAAAGAACTCTGAGCGGAATCATGAAGGGAGTTTTATATGTGCCTGGACTGGGAATTAATCTCTATTCTATTGGGTTTGCAACTGATGCCGGAGTTGAAGTTCTATTCAGCAACAATACCGTCTCTTTCTCAAGAGATGGAGAAGTGATCATGGAAGGAAGAAGATCCGGAAAAGAAGCTCTCTACCATCTGGATATTCAAGCGGAAGAGCTCAACTCTTGAACTGAGAGAGTCTTGGTGGCGGCCCATGTTGAGCCCCTTTCACTTTGGCATCAACGTCTGGGGCACCTAAACTACAAGAAAGTTCTGAAGATGGCCTCCCTGGGCAGTGTTAAAGGACTCGCACTATTCAATGACCTACGCTCACCCAGCTGCTGCCAAGGATATCTTCAACGAAAGATGTGTCGAGCCCCATTTTCGTCCACCCGTACTAGAACAACTCAGATCGGCCAGGTGATATTTTATACGGTGATGTGTTACGAGTTTACATTACAGTACAGGTGATACATTACAGGTGATACACTCGGATGTCTGCGGTCCGATGCAGGTGACTACACCAAATGGGGAACTATGTAGTATTCAAAGATGATTACTCTGGGTGGTGCGAAGTCCAATTACTCAAGCAGAAATCCGAAGCATGCAGAGCATTCAAGAATTTCAGTGCAGAATTAGAAGCCGAGACCAATAAAGAAGTAAAGACTCTGAGGTCACATGGAGGAGGAGAATTCTGCAATAATGAATTTCGAGACTGGCTGGCCAACTCAGGTATTATTCATCAAGTGACACCACCCTATACCCCACAGATGAATGGAGTGGCAGAAAGAGCCAACAGAACCATCTTAGAGTCTGCAAGAAGCCAGATGTACGCGAAAGCAGTCCCACTCGAACTTTGGGGGCAAGCAGTCCGATGCGCAGTCTACGTCCAAAATAGAACAGTATCCAGTACAAGCAACAAGACTCCATATGAATACTGGTATAAAAAGAAACCAGATATCTCTCACCTGAGAATACTCTCAGGTTGAATGTCGTGTGTTTGTCCATGTACCAGATGAGAAAAGACGAAAAATGGATCCCAAGGCGACTGAGGGTATGATGATGGCATATGTGGAAGAATCTACAAGCTGCTATAAGGTTGGACCGCAAAATCTTGACAAACCAATGGTGTTTTATAATCAACTATTAATTTCAGATCTGGAACCCGGCATCGAGAAAGCTTACGATCAGCAGAGCTGTCATCTTTGAAGAGGAATCAACGGTGAAGAGCGAAGGATCAGGTGTGATGAAAGAGGAAGACTATTACACTATTTTACCAGTTGCTGAGAAGGCAAATCCATCCGGGATTATTAAGCATGCTCCCCCAGACCAAGCAGAAGATGATGACCCCATCCAACCACCAGAGGGTGCTGCTGATAGTATCGAAGAGTTCTTTTACGGCTGGGAAGATCCACAGCCTGAGGCTCCAATACCCCAACTTCGTCGATCGTCAAGGATCCCCAAACCAACGGAAAGATATCGCTGCCTTATTGGAGATCCATCACATCTACCAACCTCAACTACAAATGCAGAGGAATCCTCCAGCCCACCAACAAGATATTTGGTAAAGAAAATCTCACTGTCCAACAAGCACTGTCATCAAAAGAACAGGACCTCTGGAGATCAGCAATGGACGACGAATATGTACCTCTAATGAAGAATAATACCTGGGAAATCGTCCAACTACCCGATGGAAGAGCAGTAATCAAATGCCGATGGGTATTTGACATTAAGCCAGGATACGAAGGAGTCCCAGAACGCTACAAGGCCCGTCTTGTGGCCCTCGGGTGCTCTCAACAACCAGAAATCGGTTTCAATCAAACTTTTAATCCAGTTGTTAAGATGTCAACCCTTCGTCTCATCCTTGCCCTGGTCGCGGCACATAATCTGGAAGTCCTGCAACTAGACGTAAATACGGCATTCCTGCATAGCCGACTGGATGAAGAAATTTATATCTGCCAACCAGATTGATATGTGGTCCAAGGGCGTGAAAAAGATGTATGCAAATTGAAGAAAAGCCTCTACGGATTGAAACAAGCCCCACGGGCCTGGAATATTGAACTAAACGAAGCAATTACCGAATATGGCCTCACCCGCTCAGAAGAAGATCAATGTGTTTATTATCAAGTCGAAGGAGATAACTGGATCCTAGCTACATTCTTTGTTGACGATGGTCTCATCTGTGGTACGAACAGAGAAATAATAGAGAGGTTTGTTGTTGAACTACGCACTCTTCAAGCGGAGAGGTTTCTGGGAATGAAAGTTGATCGAGACAGAAACCAAAGACGTTTAAGCATCACAGAGCCGGACTCCATAGACGCCATACTGTAAAAATTCAAGATTGAGGACTGCAACAGTGTGTCTACTCCAGCCGAACCAGGCATAAAGCTCACCAAGAATATGTCACCCCAAAGCGACAAAGAAAAAGAAGAAATGGAACAAATCCAATACAAAGAGTCAGTTGGGGCACTCCTCTACATATCTACCACAACAAGACCGGACACATCATATGCAGTAAGTCAAGTGGCAAAATTTAATCAAAATCCGGGAATCAACCACTGGAAAGCTGTGAAAAGGATCTTTCGCTACCTTGCTGGAACCAAGAAGTATGGAATTTTTTTCTCCCCGAACAGTCATGAAGAAGAAAAAGGAGTAACTGGATATACAGATGCTGATCATGCGGGAGATTTGGACGACAGGACATCCACATCAGGGTGCGTGTTTATCTGCCATGGGGGATCATTCTCCTGGTTCAGCCGAAAACAAAACTGTACGTCGCTCTCCACAACAGAAGCGGAATTTGTAGCAGGTGGAGAAGCAGCAAAAGGAGGAACTTGGATCAAAGCATTCTTGAAAGAAATCAACAGAGGAGGGAAGGAAGTAATTCCACTTTATTGTGACAACCAAGGTGCCATCAAATTCGCAAACAACCCGGAACTACACAAGAAGATGAAGCATGTTGAACTAAGATTAAGATATGTCCAACAGTCACAAAGGACCGGGATAATTGACGCCCGCTATGTCAAATCCAAAAATCAAGTGGCAGACATCTTTACAAAGGCCTTACCTACCCCAAGCTTCCAATATCTCAGACAAAAATTAGGTGTAAGGGAGAAGTGGATGGATGAAAAATTAGAAGGGAATACAGGACAGTAAGGAAAAGGCAATCTCAATTCTGATGAACTATTTTTGCATTTTGTGTATGGCTGATTAAGTGAGTCTGTTGAAAAATGAATGAGCAAGGAGTATCTGTTTGTTTTTCTGTCCCTTTATTTTAAAACTGTCGGAATAATCTATGGCAAGAGAAAAATCGGAAGATTCAGTTTGAGAGGAGGTGTTGGAGATAACAAACTGAATCGATATGACAGCACTGCTCCCCTCCCCTTACTGATGTCTGCTAAGAGGGCGTACGAGCTAGCTGTCACTCTCTCTGGATCTACAGGTTCGTGTACTGGTGTGTGTATAGCGAAGACTGAACTTTCCATGTAAGTAACCTCACACCTTCTTACGTCAATGATATATGCAAAGTCACCTCACAATACAAACATTCAATGGAAAAAGTAACTAAAGGCTGCAATGTGGCGCTTGTCTTCGATATCGTGTGTACCAATGCCAAGACTACTATCCCTTTGGATTATCCAGTTATATTAACTGCCTTAAAGGAGATTAAACAATCACTTAACCCTTGGACACTTGATTTTCCGGAAGAAAACCTGAACAATAACGAATTTCTGTGCCTTGAGAAATCTTGGGACAAACAGGTTTTATATTTTGATCGACAGGAAAACTGCGAAAAAAGAGACCTCAAGTTTCAGCTCCTTCGAGGAAAAGATAAAAACTTGGCCCACCTTCTCCAGTGTTGCTCATTTCTCGACGTACATCTTGTTAATTTGATACAACAGGAAGCAAGAATCCCTCAGCCCCACACTGCTGATTCCGTAGAATCATCTGGAAATTTTTCTAAAGAATTTTCCTGGCAATGGATTGACAATGAAGACAAAATTCGGAATTTTGCCTTCAAATTAGATTTGGAGAAGCAATGCGTCGGACCCTTTCGACCCCACTTCAATTCAAGTACAGTTCTCCAAGAAACTGAAGGAATGACGCAGGAAAAAGATTCTAATTCCGAAATGACAATAACTGTGAAAAGATGCTAATATCACAGCGTATTGGTTATCTGGCCCAAACATCATTCGGTGTGGATGTATTGTCCTTACGGTTTACCTTCACTGATAACCCGAATGGAAAATTTACTTGCTTCGACGTCACAGTGGCAAGAAGAGGAACGTAAAAGGGTAACTTGCGTCAGTTAGTACATTATTGCTGCGCTCAACCTAAATTGGTATGGACCAACCTCGATATGCAAAAAGGCGAATTGACGTGGAAATTGCTGTATTTCTGCATCACACTACGAGCTCGTGAAGGAGGTCTCGCTTTGTTGGAGACTTTTTGGCGCCAATTTTGAAGAACAATGTCAAGAATTGCTTGAAATTAGTACGGAGGCGTTTGAAGGTATTCAAAATGAATTAGAGGCTGAAGCAATAGCTAAATTCTAATGTGTAATTGCAGATTAGATTAAATAATTTTTTAATTTTTTGCATTGATTGTTGAAATATCATTTAATGCCCTAATACAGGCTGGGTTGATATGGCCGAACTGGTAAAACGGATGATAACCCCAAACCGGATTCCAAAGCAGTTGATTCCGATTATTAAATTGGCTGAATGTCTGCTTAATGTCAATTGTGTGGAAGGGGCCAAGAAGATAGGAGATGCAATTTCGACCTTCTTCATCAATATGGAACATGGAGGACCAGCGTCTCAAGCCTCTCAATCGTCAACGGTTACACTTTTTTGTGTAAAAGCATACCTCGGCATGGTTCTTACGCTAGAGGAAATCTGAAAACGTCCGATCTCACAAGAATGGAATCTTTCGTTATCTTCTTTTCTAGGGTATGTTTTCAATTTCACCCTGATCCAAAAACATTTCAAATTATTTATTTATTATTTTTTAATATTTTTGTTATCCATTTTGATTTCCCAGTTACGGTCATCAGTGCACTGTCACTTGGTGTTAGATTTGGAAGCTCCAGATACAACGATAAAGATGACTTTATCTTCCGAATTCATGTTTCACGACATGTGCCGGATTTTGTCTAATTATGATTGCAACTTCTACGCGCAACCCGTCAAGCTCAACGCAGAGGATTTGTTGAAATGCTATATTCGATTCAGAAACGTCGATTGGCTTCAATCACTAATCAACAATATATGCCGAGATCCCCAACCATCAGAAATCGCAGAGAAATTCAATACTTCCAAGATTAATTTATTGGCGGCAATTATTTCTTCATCGTCGCTCGTGGAATTGGCTGAATCTTCTGTACCCGCCAAGTCGATCGACATCATGATCATTGATGTGCTTCAGGAACAGAATCGCAAATTAGGTAATTAGATTACGATGTAATAAAAATATTTTTTTTAACAAGTGAATCTATCTTAGGGTTTGAGTCTATGAATAAATCGCTAGACATCAGCAATACATCTGAGATCAATCCACCTTCAAAAAGAGTTTCTTTTCATTCAGTAATTCCCGTCTCAAATCAGAATTCATCAAAAATGATAGACGAACTAAATACTTATCTAGCTGAACCCCAAGCAATCCCATTAGAAGAAAAAGGAAAACAAGTAATGTTTCATCCCCTTGAATATTAGCGTGAAAATAGTTACACTTTAAGTCAATCTTCACTCATGCAAAAATTATTCTCGGTATCCCTGTATCACCAGCCGACATTGAACGGGTGTTCAGCATTCCTGCCGATATTTTGTCCTTGAGACGCAGTCGTACGAAACCCGAAATGTTTGAATCGCTTTTACTTATCAAGGGAAATCCAAAAGACCTTTAGAGATCAAAGTTTATTTATAATAAAGTTATACAACCGCAGAATATGTTTGTATGGAATTTATTGGAATTAAAATTCTGCTTTGGAATTTGGACCAAATTCCAATTCATTTTGTATTCTTATTGCGAATATTGAATTGTAAATTGTAATTGACCCATCTACAATTGAATTGAAATCCGAAAATTGGCAAATTCCAGCACACTGATCCCAACCACCAAAATCAAAAAAGAAAAGGCGGTGAAAGGCTCATTTTTCCCTTTTCTCTCACTGCCTAGCAGCCATTTTTGTACTCTACACCATGCTTCTTGCGGAAGATAGGAAAAGGTTTATCTTTTTAGACCTATAGAAATATGAATTCACTATACATGAAGGTCGATATGATTTCTATGGGTATAAAATGAAGGTCAACAGATAAGAGTGAAAATTGCACAGAACAGGGGGATCGAGGACATTCGCCGAACATCAATGCCAATCTCTGCTTCATCTAACATTAATTTGGGATTTTGAGGCTAAATACGAACAAAAGTATTGTGAGAACCAGAAGAGTCAGCCGTAAAAGACCATTTTGGGCGCAAGTGTAAGGTAGCCAGTGTCGACCCCCCCTAGCCAGTGTCGAAGGTAGCAGGTGTTAATTTCCCGCTTTCACTTTGTCTTTAAACTCGATCATCAATGTAGTAAAATCGGCTGATTATGTCAATCAGCAAGGGAAGAACGTGAAAAAGCTCAATCCAACGGTCATTGGGAAACAAATGAGTACTTATCTCGGTTGGACTTTCAGTTTCATGAGCGATAAATAACTTTTTCGACGTGTACACAACTAAAACTAAAGTCAAAGATATAAAAAAATAACGACAGCAAAGAATTTGACCCATCCTTTCCTGAAGAATTTAAGTTTTTTTAAACAAATTCCCAAGAAAAACGCATGATTCGCTGCTAAAAAAATTCAAAAAAATCAAACTTTTTATACTGATTGCCTTTTTTATACCATTGATAAGTACAGGGTCAGCTTACTAATCAACTTATCAAATTACAAAACAACTAATTGAAGATGGAAGCATGATCATTGTAGTCATTCTAAACTACGTTTTTAGTTTACTAAGTACGCTTGTTGGAAACGGTTAAGCTGTTGTCACCATGTAGAGAAAAAAGCGAATAGGCAAAAACTTTACATTTGTAAGGTTAACAAAAAAGAATATATTTAATATTGTATTGCTTCTGGTACACTGGATGATGGAGAGGATTAGGTTGTCGTTATACTATTATACAACATCCAAATTTTCCTGGTCCAATTTTTCAGTTTAAAAATTGGCTGATTTGCTTGAAATACCGTCGACGAAAACGTGTCTTTCGATTAAATCTTGACAAGAAAAGTTACAATTTGTTAGCTACTGAATTGCACTTTTGGTAAGACTAGTATCTGATGATTAAAGAATAACAGCTGAGAGACTGGTGATGTAAATAATAATTAACTTCAGTCGCTGTCCTAGGAAAATTCCAAGTTCTTCTACATGGCTATTATATAGGGAAGTATAAACACATCTCCATCTATCACATTATCTAAAAAGTCTGAAAATGTTGGTTAGATATTCTTTTCCAACTTTCGTGGCAAATATATGGCCGTTTTCGCACCAACATCAAAGTGAGACAGTCCCAGCATTTAGCCAATGTTCAACCAAAGTTAAGGTGAGTCAGAGCAAGCGTTGGGCAAAGAGACCATTTTATGCATTGGACAAACACCAATATTTGTGATATAAATAATTGTGATATCACCAATCAATTTTGATTTATTTTAAAAATCAATATTAGAACTATGTCATTAATTAAAGGTGGAAATATAACGTTAAACTTCATTCATGTAGCAATATTTCTGCAGTACTGTTATTTATATATTAGTTATATATTGATGCTGACTCGTAGCCTACATCCAACATTCATGATTGGTGTAATACTGGTCTTATGATACTGGGATACTAATTTACTACCATCGGGGCATACTAAACTGGTAAAACAATATTATTATTTGCAATAACAAATAAAAACAAATAAAAAATGGCAAATTTGCTGATAACAGCAGTTTATTGGTGACAGACACACATTAATTCCAGTAAATTACAAAATCTGATCGTCTTTTTTGAGAACCTTAGCCAATGGTGCATTCTTCATCGTCGTTTTCTGCTTTCGCTCCTCGACCCTTCCGTCCTCGTCGTGGCATTTGCAAAAACAACAGGGCTCATTTCTTTAAGGATGCTTTCTTGTGTGAGAGCCTTACATTTTGCCCCAAATCGTGAAAGAATTATGTCTAAAAAAAACAACAATTCTAATCCAGGAAAAATCTAAATATATAGCATAAGAACTATCTCAAAACTAAGTTAGAGATGAGTTTGTGTTTTGTGAAAACATATGTTTGCCTTTTGTGGTCTTTTTCACCATGCATGGCATTTGTAGGTTTTTGCTCAACCCCCACTCTTAAAATTTCGCCCTGTTTGTGGTTGATCCTTGTTGCTACCGACAAGGCTTAAAACAGCCTTCAGTTTAGGTGCCAACACAGGATTTTTGTCTAAATTCGTTTCGAGTTCACAAAGCGTTTTATGTGTTTCGAGTGGCAACTGGAAATTGAAATGAGACGTGGCAGCATCCAGCTTTCCAGCTTCTTTTTTATCTAAAATTGCCTCTAATTTGATACCCAGGTAGAGAACCATTTCCGTTAGATGCTACACATCCAATATAAGCTCAATGAGATTCTTAGCTATGTCGACATGAACCACATCATTGGCCACACTGTCAGAATATATGGAATAATTCCGTCATAATAAGCTATTTCATTCTTTAAAATAAAAAATTCATTACCCAGTAAAATTTTATTGTTAAATTCGGTGACTACTTGCTGTGACTCATCGCGCGTCTGCTGTATGTAGAAATCACACTCAAAGGGTCTAATTTTGCCATCAATTCAATTTCGTTGCTTACATCTTTGACTCCATTTTCTCCACTACTGTCTGTTATCTTCATCTTTTCCTTCGCCTTCGTCTGCATCTCATTCTTCGTCTTCTTCTTTTTCGTCGCCTTGGTCTTCTTTCTCTTCGTCATCTTGTTTGGCTGAACTGGTACATCTTGTAACACCAATATGACTGAATGGTGGACTTGCTGAACAGTCACTACCATCACTGTCATGATCAAATTTCCCAGAATTGCAGGCAATTGAGCTTTACAATTGCTCGCTGTCATGATCAATGCACTATGAAGCTGGAGGAAACGGAGTAATTTTTTACTTTTCCCAATTGAAAAGCAGAAATGCCATATACAGTCATACGTGCTTCTTCTGGAGCAGCAGCAATAGTCTGTCCCACTTTAAGGTTTTTATTTTATTTTTTTACGGCCTTTTGAATTGGGTTGCGTTTCTTAATAATAAGAAATCCAAATCCAAACAATGAAATTTTTTAAAAATTTTGCACGTACCCCACACTTAATAAACATGTTTTTTTACCTAAAATTTTTGTTAAAAAATAAAAAAAACTTTTGATTATTAAAAGTTGGCCTTTTCAGATTAGGTGTAGAATAGTGTTCTTTTTAGTTTCTCCAAATTTTAATTAAATCAAACAAAAACTTGATACCCCACTCGCGATTTTAACTTTGCAACCTCCATGAAAAGCGAGGGATGGGGAAATAAAGGACGTTAAGTCAGTCGAGTGCGCGCGAGCCGAGCACGAGCCGCAAAAATGGCGGGTAAGAAAACCAGAAATTCATCAAGAGATACTTTTCTTTGTTATAGTAGTGCTTACAGTCTTACTCTTGGAACGAAACTTCCATTGAAAGGTGCAGTGTTAAAAAGACTACTTCATATTCAACAAAAAACGATTTGTTACCGACTCGAGAAATGTGTTCTTCTGTGTTCCTTGATGAACTAAAGCCCATTTGGTCCAGAGCCGGAATTCCAATCAAAGCAGATAAAGGGTGTATCGACATGACCGTCGAATTGTAGGAAAGTTTTCTTAAGTTGAAGCAGGTGCCAAAATCCAGAAGGGATAAGAAAGTGATTGACTTCCAAGGTATCCAAAATAGTCTCTTTGATTTGTCTCCAATCAATGTTAAGTCTCTAATGCAAAGTACCCAAAGTGATGTGTGGGAAGAAGATTATAAGTTCCTGGAAATGCAACGCCTTTACTCTCAACAGGGTTCGATGGGAGTAGTGGATGTTGTTACTTATAACCGCGAGAGAAAAAAAAATGGCCCGAAAATCCGGTGGAAAAAGTAAGAGTGATCTATCAATCGTTTCACAACAAAGCGATAGTGAAGTTAGTGACGATGAACTAGAAGATATTTCATCATCAGGTGACGAGGTTGATGAAACCGCTCTCAATATAAGTACAAGTAGTACACCGAGGCCTCAATCAGTTACACTAGAAGTTCCAAGATCACTCTCAAGATGTTTATCAACAACATCAGACGGAAGACACCTCAGTGTCCGAGATCAATCGGCGATACAGAAATCTTTTCTCGCATCTGCTAATGTCAATCCTAGCCTGGTATCAATTTCTAAAAGTACGGTTCATCGTCAGCGTCGTATTAATCGTACTCTTACAGCGGCTGAGATAAAAAAATCTCTTATTTCAAACTTATCTCCGTTTGGTATAGTACATTTCGACTCAAAGTTAATCAGGTAGTATCAACATCCGAAGCTACCATTTTCATCTTATTAATAAGTTTTCTTATTAGATATTTGACTGGCCGGCAAAGCGATAGACTTGTTGTTCTTTTAAGCGCAAAACCCAGTATCGAAAAGCCAAAATTATTAGGGATTCCACTTATCCAGCTTTCAACAGGCTCACAGCAGTCTTCAGCTGTAATTGATACGTGAAATAGCTGGAAGTGTTTAACCCTTTTAATAAGAATGGTGTTCGATACAACGTCGTCCAATACGGGAAAACATGCCGGCTCTTGCATCAGTCTAGAATCGGCACTAGGTCGTTCTATAATGTGGTTAGCGTGTAGACACCATGTCTATGAAATACATGTGAAGCATGTATCTGATCACATCAATGGTGCCAGGAACAGTCCCTCAGATTCACTATGTGTACGATTCCAAAAAGACTTTAACAGTCTTGATAAATCGACGGAGGTAATAGCAAATTTAAGTAGATTAATAATATACATGACTTTTAAACGTAATTTTCTTTTTCGAGGACTTGGAAATGCTAGATCATAGTGAACTAAGCAACGACTTGGAAAATTTGGCCAGTTCTGTAATCGAGTGGGGTACTAGGATACTCGAAGAAGACGTATTTTCTCGAAGCGACTATAAAGAGCTGCTTGAACTAACTTTGGTCTACTTGGGCGGTGTTGTCTTTCCATTTAGTTTTCACAAACCAGGTTGATTAAGAAAAGTTAAAATTACACAGCGTTTCATTTAAAAACAATCTTGCTTCTTATTTCGTTCGCTTAGGACTCTGGCTGATGTTAAAGGTTCGAGGAGGTTAACACCGACACGTAGGGGAAGCGAGATTAGCCTGTTGGCGAGTTCAGAGGGGGCAAAGTAGAAAAATTCGCTCTTTTGTGGGTTTAATTTGACCCAGTTGTATGAAAACCAGTCGATTAAGTCGCCAGCGCACATTGACAAGATCCTAAGTGCGTCGAACTGGTCGAGGCAGTCCCGCGAGAATCCAAATTCAAGGTAAATAGCAGTGTCGTCCGAGTACTGCTCGATGCTCACGCCGTACTCTTCCGCCACAAGGCGCAGGAAGTTGACGTAAATGGAGTATAGTTTTGGCCCCAGTACGGAACCCTGGGGGACACCATATTTTACTTCGACCGGTTCGGATGCGACGCCGTCGATGACGACCGACTGCGTTCTGTTCGTCAAATTGGAAGCAATCCTCTCCAGGGGCTTTCCTCGAATGCCACAATGAACGGAGAGTCGGTCCAGAAGAATTACGTGATCGATCGTGTCGAATGCTGCGCTCAGATCAAGGAGGAGAACCACACAGCCATGGCCATGGCTTGCTGCTTGAAGCAGATCGTTTTGAAGCGCCAGAAGTGCAGTCTCGGTTGAGTGATGTGGACGGTACGCAGACTGAGCAGGTGAGAGAAT
Source organism: Daphnia pulicaria (assembly GCF_021234035.1). Taxonomy (NCBI): domain Eukaryota; kingdom Metazoa; phylum Arthropoda; class Branchiopoda; order Diplostraca; family Daphniidae; genus Daphnia; species Daphnia pulicaria. The sequence continues at coordinate 34,155,489 of NC_060913.1, forward strand.
GTCGTGGTTGGAAAAATGAATGTCCAGCTGTTTTGCGACAATTCGCTCCAGGACTTTGGAAACGAAGAGGAGGTTTGTGACGGGTCGATAGTTGGAGAGGACCTCTTTGTCCAGTGTTGGCTTTTTTGGTAGAGGTGTTATCAGGCCATGCTTAAAAACATGAAGAAATACACCGGTCTGGAGAGAAAGGTTAACGATGAATGTGATGGCTGGAACAAGGAGAAGTGAAACCTCTTGAGAATGCGGGTTGGGATCGGATCCAAACTACATGACTTGGTGGGGGAGGCAGTGATTGCCCAACTGACATCCTCCGTGCTGACGAAGGTGAACTCAGTGAGCAAATCAGCATAGGTCCGTGTGTCCAAAAAAGAAATTGAGCCTATGACACTGGTTGGATCGATATCGGCCCTCGAGCGAATGAGCTCATCCTTAATATCGTCGACCTTGTTGCAGAAAAACGAAGAGAAAGTGTTAGCTAAATCAGAAGGAAACCTGAGAGGGGGGGATGACCACTCCCTAGAGCGACCAAGCCACGAGTCAACGATCTTGTAAAGCTTCTTCTGATCTCCAGCGCAGTCAGCGATAACGGAGCAAAAGTAATCAGCCTTCACCCGGTATAGAAGTTTTTCATATTGGGTAACAAGCAACTTGTACGAATCGTGGTGGCCTTGAAGGTAGCCACAACGGCGCCAGATTCTCTCTGCCTTCCGAAGTTTACGGCGACCGTCGATGATATCAACGTTAATTCATGGTGCGGGATCACGAAGCACAACGACCTTGGTCTTCAGTAAGGCGTGCGACTCGACGACCCCCCGGACCTCCATGAATTGGTCGACGAGATCGTCTAGCGTATCCACAGGGTCCCCGTGTGCCCACGCTGGACTATTGATCAATGGAAGAGAAGACAAATCTTCTTGAAAAGACTCCAAATCGATGGCGTCGTAATTACGAAAAGAGAGTGTCTTCTTTTCTTTCACTGGACGGCAAAGTCCAACGGATCAGGTAACAAGGTGATGATCGCTAACTAAACTGGAGACGTGGACGTCTGAGACAAATATGCTTGCACTGCGAGTGAGAATAAGATCGAGTGTATGGGCAGCAATATGAGTGCGACCGAGGACAAGTTGATCCCAGCCCATCTCTTCTATTAGCTGGACGAATGAGCGAGCTTTGCTGCACTTCTCGTCGTCAACGTGGATGTTGAAATCGCCGACAATCACCGGCTCCTCGTTGAGGTCGACTGCAGACTCAAGAAGAGTGCGAAAATCGGACAAAAAAGTGGAAAATTGTGGATGGCCAGGGCGTTCGGGTGGACGGTAGATGACGAAGAGACGAAGTGCTTTAGTGGATGAACGGATCGAGGCGCAAAGTTCGAAACTGGTAGGGAGATTATCGAATTTGACTGCTCTGACAGCAAAGGCCTCTTTAAATATTAACCCGACGCCACCACCCCTTTTCTTAGTGGAAACAGAACGAGGAACATGCAGTGATGTGAAACCAGGAGGGCATGCTGACCTTAGGATGTGTTCACCGTGGGTGACATTGAGCCAAGTCTCCGTCAATGCCAGAAAATCGAGCCCAGAGGAGGTAATGAGATCGGTGATGTTGTGTGTTCTCCTGCAGACAGATCGGGCATTCAGTAGACCGAGCTTAGGGAAGGAGGCGTGAGGCAGCTATGGGTTGGAAATCCTCTTCTCTTTAGAAGTATGGGGGCGTGAAGAGTGACGTGGGTTCGCAGAAAAAGAGGCCATCCTCCTCTCGAACCTGATGTCAGCAACTCGCCCACCTCGAAAAATCCGACTAATGGGTCCTCGAGAAGAGCTTAGAAGATTGTTTGACCATGCGGAGTACAGATGTTTGCAAGAAGCCCAGCTCCGGAGTTCTTGTTTATCGCCCGCAGATCTGAGTGACAGTAGGAAATCACGATCGATTACCAAAAACGAGGGTTCTCGTGTGGTCGGAGGGCACATGATTGGTACCAGGTGAGGCGGGTCCTTTCGCGGCCGGGCTGTTAGTATAATTGGTGTGGTAGGTGAGAGCTGTGAAAGGAGGTCGCTGAAAAAGAGCAGAGAAAGCGACAGCGAAGAGTCTCAAAAACCTTATTCCAAGGAAAACATTACCCAGATGAAAGGGCTTGGTGGCAGGCCTGCGCCACCAGAAGCTGTTAAGGGCCTTTTGTTCAAAAATCTTGAGTGACGCGAACAGCCGCGGCAGGTGCCGTGGATCTGTGTATCAATATAGTTGCTGCTGATGATTGGATCTTATTTCTTAGTTCCCGTGGCGCCACTCGCGGATGGTGTTGGAACCATAGGTATATGGGAGGTATTAGAGGCCAGATTAGTAAACAATGTGTTCAAGTGACTCCGCAAAGCGGTGAAAAACGGAACATTGATTACAGCTGACAGTAGTAAATGGGTCGAAAAAAAAACGATCGACAGCAATGAATGAAAACACAGAAATGGGATCGAAATGCACCACCATGAGCAAGAGAAAAAGATGAGCAAGAAACTGGGAAAGTATTCAGGTTGACACGACTTTAAAATGCTGGAAATCACAGGAGCTACTGGTTGGTGCAGCCTTTCTCACGGCGCGACCAGACGACTACATACAAGTGGTACAGACTAAGCTGCAATGGTCATCGAAGGAAACACACTGCACGCGGCATTGGTTGTAGTGGACTCCCTTAACCCTATTTTTGATCAAATCAGTGCTTGGCCTGAGGTGGACTCATAAAAGACGAGTTCAGCACGGTGACGCCTCAAATGCTGAGTTTCGAGCGTTGGCGGAAAGGAGCAAAACAAGCTCTTCGGGGGTTTTCACATCATTTTTTGTGCTGTTTTTTCCAACTTCCTCTAGTTGGCAGAGGCCAATTTGCAGTAACCACATCCCGAACGTAAGCAAACATAGCTTCAGATTCGCCAACGGAAGACAAATCTGTAATGCGTGTCTCAAAGGCTTCGTTTAAATGCAACAAAATCATCGGCAACAAGTCACTGTAATGGGCGGCTTCTTTAGAAAGTTTCAGAATTTATAAGCCAACGCGAGATAATGTCGATTTAGTCTCAAGTCTTAAAATTTTCGATGACGCCAAACCCATTCCAGGTTCCCCCAAGTTTATGATGACCACAGTTCACTTCAACGACATGGGTGAAAAGGCAATCCACTATTGTGAGCGAAGATTGGCGGAAAAACAGACCTGACATTAGGATGCTCGTTATTGTAACACTCATGGGAACCAGTTAATTAATGCTAGAATACAGCCATTAAAATCTGAAATCGTAATATAAAATGAACAGAAGGAAACAATTCGAACCCTAATATCTAAAAAATTTGGATGCCCAGGGAACCTTTACTGTGTAGTTAACGCACCATATATTGTAAAAGACAACTCGGATGTCGACAAAGGAGTCACTTCCTGTAATAAATTTTTTTTTTAATCATGAATCTTTTAACCAGAAGAAAAAGAGAGGGAAAAAAACGACCAATTAAAAGCAACTTACCAAGTCTTCATGTGCTATACATAGGGTAGATGGTTGGCCGATGCCAATCAAAATAGTATCCTTGGGCCTGTATGAATTAACCATAAAATCCGGAAGAAGGTTAATAGAGGATAGATGTCGCACAAACGATCTTCCATCACAATAGCTTGTGTCATGTTAACCAGGCCGGTTAAATTGTCCAAAACGACCCTCATTACTGTAAAATTATAACATTAAACAGTTTAAAAACAAAGTAATTAAAACTCTAACAATGAATTAAATAACCTTTCACTGTCAATGATTGAGTCATACATCTGCTTAAATTGTTCTTCAGTAGTTGTTGTATGAATAGATGAAAATCGCACGCACAAAAAATCGAGCGTCCTCGGTCCCCTTTCCTCTTTGTCAAAGTTGGATGAGCTTGTTTTTTATGTTGTTGGATAGGACCAATCTACTACTAATAATATTAGTCATAAATTTACAATTACGACAGTGTACTTTTTCTGTTCTAAAAAATCTAAATTCTGTTTTTGGGTAGGGCTCCAATTTCTTTAACTCCATTAGAGATCGAATCTCTGCCGTTCCAAGTAAAGGACTGACTTGCCTTAAAATTGAAAAGAAAAGTTATTAAAATATTAAACATAAAAGTCAAAATGACAAATAAAATTGCCAATTTAATTGTCCAATCATTTTCTGAAGAAATGGGTAGTTAATGGGATCAATTAGAGCCCTCAAAACGTTTGCCCAGTTTTCTTTACAAATTATGCAGTCCTGCCCCTTTTCATACAACATGTTACATTTAAATGCAACATTTCCTTTGCAAAGAACGTAGCCATCTGGAATTTCAGGTATTGGGTCATCTGCTTGCGGCTTCACCTGTTTTGATAATCGTGTTGCTAATTTCTTTCTCCATTCTAAAAAAATAAATCAAAATAAAATTAAAAACCAGTTTAAGTTAAAAACTTTTAAGCTCGCATTGAATCCATTGGTTAAATATCAACCTCATTGACGCATTCTATGTTTTTCCCTCTGAGAAGTAGTAAATCTACCATAATAACGGTGGCATCAGAGAGTCAGCGTCAGTTTGACTACAAGAGCATCCGTAGAGCAACTACAATCTCATCAATTCGTCTCACTTACGCCCTGCTTACTCATTCGATCGACTCCTCCATTACATGGCCGTCGATATTGGAGCTGGTATATAACTACAACAATTGAGACATCAATACTAGCATCACCAACGAAGATCAAATTGAGGTATACTGTAATATTTATTACGTGACTGGGAGAAATTGCTCAAACAAGGTTTTTCTGTAGGGATTAGAAAATCGGTCAACTGTAGCGAGAACAACAAATCCCGTCCCTTAGCCTGCATACAATCTTCCTTGCTGATGTGGAACTTTGGTTGCCGAATTCCTTGAAATGATGGACCAACCTTAGGCCCTGAATGAAATCTCAGCTCTCAGTGCGAATCAATTCAGCGCCGACAAATTCCGTTCGGCAATTGAGCAATTGAATGGCGCCATGTATAACGAGATTGAGAGCCATTTGTCATCGGCCGTGAACAACATTCTTTCCACCGTTCGCTACGAGACGCTCAAATGGGATGGCCCGAAACTGAAACAATTGTCTTCCCAGCAGCCATTAGTTACTCCGTAAGAAACTTGCATGCATAATCCTGTCATTTACAATCAATAAATTTTCTATTACCGGAATTTTCCAGATATTTCTACAAAACGACTACGCACACTATAGCGAAGAGGAGGCAATTATTTTTAACTCCCAAAGCAGCCATTATCATGGGTCACAGTGGTTGGGTGATGAACGACGATCCCCTACGTAACTTTGTTGAACAGGACTCAAAAATCTACATCCGTCGAGAGCTTATGGCTTGGGGCGACAGCGTATAATTGCGGTAAGAAACTGATTTTATTTTGGACGATATCTAAGTAGTTTGTGTCTGGTTGCATTTTAATTGCTAATTATAGAATACAACGGGATAAATTTATCATCTTAATTGTCTGTTGCAAGTGACCATAATTTTCTCTGGTGTGGGATTGTGGTTTTCATTCATAGGTTGCGATTTGTAGAGGTAAAAAAGGAAAGAGAGAAATACCTGTCTTAATATAATCTTCTGATACATCAGTCGTATTCCAATCAGTAAACTCTTTTGTACGTAAATCTCTTGTTATTTGATTCGATGACTATGGGTGAAGAAATAATTTATTAGAACAATTTCCTATTATGGTAAACCATGTACACATTAATAAACGTCCAAATATTTACCTTCTCTAATTCCATTGCTTGAGGTTTTTGTATGTTTGTTTTAAGATGATTTTGTGTGCTTACGTTTAGATAACAGTTTTTAGTGTTCTTATTTTTTTGGATTATAGATCCCCACATAACTTTCTCAACAGTTGGCTGGACTACGAAAACTTCGTTCGGTGTTGCATCAATACTTTTGGCCAATTTTGGCTGGACTACGACAACTACGTTTGGTGTTGCATTAATACTTTTAGCCAATTTTTTCGCTGCTTCGAACTTCTTTCTGTTATTAAAAAATGACAAATTCACTGCGGGATCTGGTTTTTCAAGCAAATGTTTCGACCAAAGGCTGATTGTACATTTGACAATTATATATAGAGTAAAATTAAGAGATTATGTATTTCATCATTTACATGAATGTATTTCTAGAAATGAGCTGATGATATCATACAGATCATCATAAGTCATTTAAAGTAAAAAGATAAGAGTATTAAGAGGTTTTCTTTCTTCTTTGTGAATCTTATTTAGTAGACAGATTTTGTGATCAAACCCTTTTGCTAAGAGTATTGAACATTGACATATTTCTACACATAAGTTGATCATACTCATCATCATAATAGTCATCATAATATACATATATAATAATTTAGAGTAAAGAGATAAAAGGCTTCTTTGTGAATCTTCTTAAGTCGACAAATTTCCTGATTAATGATGAACCCTTTTGCTAATTGTAGGCGTGATCCCTGAATAGAAAATGAAGATGTTTCAAACATAAGATGTGAAAATGAAGTCTTCAAATGTAAAAGAAAATCTTCATACCTCAAAAGTTGGTGATAAATCAGTGTGAAGCTGATTTTGGTTCCTTTTTCAAGTTATTTTTAGTGAAATCTATTGATTTAAGAAATGAATCCATATCATTTTGACATAAAGTGATCTCTTCCTTGTAACGGTTATAGAAAGATTCCAAATGTCCACAAGTTCCCTTTTTTTTCCTGAATTCATCTACAAAGAAATATTGATTATATACATGAATACATGAAAACCGAAATATTTGAGTTAGTTACCTTTGTTATTTGGTAATTGCCAAGGGAAGATCCCTTTTGAAAATTCATCCATGGAGACTAAAACAGGTAATCCTTCTTCTTCACTGAATGTCTGGCCGTGCCATATATTAATTTTGTCTATGAGTTAGAACGCCTTTTTTTTGGCAGCGTTCCTTCGGCGAACGCCATGAGTATGTTCTTTTTTATACTCTAAAATTAGGAACATATTTTATTTCTTTAAAATGAGGTAGATTCATTTAATAATCTAAATATCCTACTTGACACGTCAATACTTTGCTGGGCATATTGGTATTGAACAGACCTTCAAGATCTGTCATTAGAAATGATGGCGGTCCATCCTCGGTAGAATTCTTTTCGCTGCATTCTATGGCAGATTGAAGAATGCTTTTGGCAATATCTGGCAAATCAGATTTCAACAAACCTAGAGTTTTTAACGTGCTTTCTGATTTCATTCCAAAAGCAGCTGCCAGCAAGCGAGCCTATCAATATCGAATTATAAAACGAATGATTTTTTAGCTTTGTAGCAAAGAAACAATCTTTTGAGTTCACCGCAATATTTACCCTGGACATCCTTTTCGCCAAAAACTTAGGCATTCGTAAAATCCTCTCTTGGTTTCTATATAGCAACCCAGCTGTTAGAGTATCATTCCGATCTGACAAAAACAAAGTTTAGATCTACATTACTTAATAAAAAAATTATAACACTAACTTTCTTCTGTCATATGTTTGACTTTGTTCCCATATAGGGATAAAGTTGCGTTGACCTGTTCCATTTCTTCTCCGATGGTCGCTCCTACTCCCTCCCTAGAAAGACCTATATTTTGTACCTGAAATCAATATGTTAGAAATGCCGAGCGAGTATAAAGAACAAACGTAAAATTACAAGAAACACTTACGTAACAATGCCAGATGTGAGCTATTCCATGCCAGCGTGGAAGAAAAGAGAGAAATCTTGTCTGTTAAGTGTTTAAAACGAACTCGGAAATGTTCGTTTAAATTTCCGATTTTTTGAGCCCACTTCCAGTATAGACAAACCACGTCGTAACAAAACACTGTGTACCCCATATTGTATAGTTCATTATGAAGGTAGTGCACGTGACGATATGATTCCCCACAAAAGATGTTTACGGCCAATAACCCTTTTTCGACCGTAGGGACATCCGTGGCAAGATCCTCTGGATCTCTCTATTGCCTGTCGGGACAAATCCCTATAGGGAATCCTCTCTTAACCCTTGTTTACGTGGCGTCTAGAAGCTAAAAATTTTTATCGGCTCACGTCGATAAAGGGATAAAGTAACCAAATGATGACAGCAAGAAACTAACATGCCAGTTTTCTTTTTAGTTTCTCTTGTTTTTTAGCTGTTTCTTTGGCCGCGGCAAAGACAGTTCCTCCACACGGATTTGTAATGGTTCCCTAAAATTAAAATTCATACAATTGGGAATTGTCATATAATTCTATAAACTAATTAAATAATGAAATCCATACTGGCTCATACTGCGTGTCAATGTCCTTAGCGTGATTATTTACTTCACTATTGGAAACGATCAACGTTTCTTCCAATAGGGATTGGCCATCTCTAATAAAAATGGACATTTATTTTAGGTTACTTATCCAAATTATAATAATCTTGAATACCCATCGCTAGCAGAAGCTAGTCTAGAAACCATGAAATTCCCATCAAGTACTGCTTGCTTTTTATGTAGGACTACTCCCTCGGAAGTAGTTGGTAACTGTGAACTATGATTTGGATCACCACAGCAGTTACAAGCACAAGCCAGGCATTTCGTTTGATCCTGCCGGTGGATTGAAAAGTTTTCACCGTGTTTGTGAAACTGATATTCTCTACTAGCTTTGTCAAAAAGAGTAATATCTATAACGGATTTCTGAAATAAAATTAAAGGAAATTTGTTGCAAGTAAATAAAAATCATACAACATTATATTTAAGCCTAGTCCTACTCTATAATTGCTCATGGCCATCTATTTTAAAGTGGCTATGAATTTATTAGTAGAAGTTCCACAATACTGGTGATCGAGATGAAATCAAAACTCCAGCAAAGTTTCTTCGTAGAGATAATTCGAACGAGAAGTGGCTCCTGACCACCAACCAGACTGGATGTACTGTTTTTCAGTTAACTCCTCGGAATAAGAACTGCATAAAATCCTCGATGAATTAAGGTTATATCGAACTATAATTTTTAAAAACTAGATTGCATGACATTATATTGAGTATCTTTAGAGGAACTGAAACCTGTTAGATTAACCACGAATTTTTCAGAAGATCCAGTAATCAAGGTCAATGTCCCTAATGAAGAACACTTCGTGCAGACAGAAGGAACAAACCAAGGGACTGGAACGCCTAAAAATAATAAAGGATTTATCAAATTGACCTAAATAATGATCTAACAATTACTTCTAGTAGATTACCTTTAACTTTTACACCAAGTTTTTCACTGTCAACAAACTTATTGGACTGTAAAATTTGAGAGCAGAAATCATTTTTTCTGTAGAATGTTCGATAATGGAACGGATTACTAATGTGGTTTTTTTCATCAAATTGAATGCATAAATCCTGTCTACATGTTTTGCAACTCACGGCATAATGGTTTTTAAATTTTTAAACACAAAGAACAAGATTGAAAACCTGGCGATTCGTAGCTAGTACGAGCGATCGAAAATTCGGACTGCAAGGTATTCCATTTTATTCTAAACCTGGCTCTTCGCTTGTGCCAATCGGAAACTTCTTCAGTTACGTCTGCTTCCTCTGCTTCTGTCATCAAAGCCAACAAAGTGTTGACTTGCTTATCATATTCTACAGAGTTGGATTGGAATACATCACGGGTTTCTGTTGAAAAATGACCGTTAAAATCGTAAAAATCGATGTGTTAAAGTTGCCAACCCCTCAAATGTAGCCGATTGTACTCATAGTAGATTAAAGAACAACTGAAATGTACATACCACAATAGTCATCTGTGGCTCTGAAATTTCCTTCAACAGCTTGTTGCTCATTTTACATAAGAGTCAAAAGACTGTTGGCTTCTTCAGAGTAATTAGGTACTGAAAAAACAAAACAGGTCAACACATTTGCTAAACAATAAAGTAAATCAACATACTAAACGGGTTATTCTTTCTGGTTTCACATTGTGCAATTGTTGTTTGTATATTAGAGACTTCACAAACCGCTCTATCCTTATTGACACCTAAAACAATAATCAAAATTGTTATGCTAGCCTTATAGATATTATTATTTAAAAGTAATTATTAGAAAACCTGAATGATTCACGTTCTTTGACGTCTTTCGGCTACATTTCTTTTGGTCTTTCTGTTCTTTCTTTCCAGTTCATATTCCAGTTATTCGTGGTAAAAATGATTTGAGAAAGAATTTGCAGATTTTTAAAAAATCTGCAATTTCTTTCTGTAGAAAATGAACATTAGCATATTGTTCCATTAGAACTTTTTAAAAATGATTACCAGAACAATTAGATCCTTTGTTGTGATCAGGTTGTACTTGGATATCTTGAATCCCCTTGAATTAAAAGAAATCAATAGTTTTGCAGCCTCCAGTGTTTTGAATTCAATAAACAAAGATATCGAATCCGTGGTTTACTTATGCAAAAGAATATTTCATATGCGTCCTTCGAGGCCAAATTCAGCAAGAGTAAACGGTCGCTTTTTCATCATAGCCCTTCCAAAACACAAATTTTCCGATAACTTTCTCTGCTGTCTTCCGCGCTTTTCTGCATCATGGCCCGTAATTTTCTTCAAATTTGTTGCCGGGTTTCATACAAACCCATGTAGTTTCACTTGACGAGATTTGAGGTTCCCGTAGATTTTTCGAAGGGGGGATGGATTTTTCATTGATCATGCTGCTTTCCACACATTCGTCAATCTGAAAAGAGTTTCTCTGTAGCACAACGGAAGTATGCCCAATTTTAAGACCTACGTGATTCACAACAAATTGGAAAAGAGTTCTTGTATCCGTAGGAGTGTATCCGGTTATTGGGAATCTGTGTATGAATATAACGTCTTGAAAACGGAACGTTTTGTTGGCTGCCATGATTACATATTCCATAAACTTTGGGAAATCGCATCTTAAGGCGATACGCGCACTAATTTTGTTCGGAATTTGGAAGACAACATATCGACACTTTCATTGTCTCCTTAACAGAGGCAATCAAGTATGCTGCATTAAAAAGCAAACTCTCCTTTCATCCCTCCAGAGCTTCCGCTAGGATGCCTTGGTGGTCCGTTATGCTTTGGTCCCTTCTTAAGAAACTGAGAGACTCCTTCAAGCTCAGTCGCGAAACCCCCTCACAATCCAATAGTGACTATTACATTCGCCTCAAAAAGAATTACCAACGGTCACTGAGATCTGCCAAAAAAGATAGTTGGAAATCCTGTAGCACGAACAATATAAATGGGGATATCTTCGGTGAACTAAAGAAGTTAACAATCTCCGCTCCGTCAAACACCCACCTCACCGAACTAGGAATCGATGGTGTTTCTCTCACCGACCAAAAGGACATCCTCGCTCCCTTTAGTTCGCATTTCTTCCCGTCCAACCCTACGGATGATTTCATTCACAAGGCCGCGTTAAACTCCTTTATGTCATTCTGCGATGCTCTTCTCTCCCCTGAATAAAACCTTGTTACATTGTCCGATGTAAAACAGGCTTTCGACAGCGTACGTCTCTCTAAATCCGCCGTCACTGACTGCATTTCATCCGTCTGGCTTAGCCACTGCTTCTAATCTATGAAATACCATCTCTGGTGGCTTCCTCCTACCTTAAGCTTAGCCATTTTCCAACGTGCTAGAAAACGACTTCAATCGTCATCCTAAAAAAGAGCAAAAAACTGCATTCAAACTGCTTCCGCCCCATCAGTACTCTAAATAGTCTCTCCAAGATTCTTGAAAAAGTCATTCTCGCTAAATTAAAATGTTTGGCCGCTGCGCAAGATTGGCTCAGTCCCAGTCAACATGGCTTTAGGGCAGGCCTTTCTACTGAATCGGCTTCTCTCTCTCTTGTCAAACTAATTGAAGACAACAAAGAAACAAAATTGATAACTTGCTGCGCATTCGTAAACATAAAGTCAGCCTTCGACGCACCCTGCCATTCTAAACAGCCTAATAAAAAAAGGCTACCCCCGTTTCTTAGTAAAGATTTTGGGCGACTTCCTCAGCTTCTTCTCTAGTATATTCTCTGACAAATGCTTCGTAGTCCTTCACTGCCAATACTGGGCTTGGCTCACAAGGCAGTGTCCTCTCGCCTTTTCCCTGGGACATTCTTTTCGAGGAACTCTTAAGTCTTAGTTTCCCCTTTTCCCTCTTTATTTCGGCGTATTCCGACGATATTTATCTCTGTGCTATGGACAAAACTTTGAAATTACTCTGGCTAACCTTCGATCAATGTGTGATTCTGCTGTAGCATGGGGTCGTTCGGTCATTTAACTTTCAACGGCCTAAAATCTTTCTTCATGGTCTTGCTCGCACTCGTGCCTATACCTTGGTCTTACCATTGAGGACAAGCTCAGTTGGAACATCCATCTAACCAAAAAAAATGCCCTGCGGTAAAAAAAAAAACTTTTGTTCCTCATTTCAAATCCTGTCGGTTGTGTTACGAATCAAAAAGATCCGTAAAAACGAGTGGGCAACGCTGGTTACCAGGAGAACGGAGCAAACGAAGACAAGGAGTAAAAAAATCACAAAATACGAATGTCTTTCTTCAGTATCAAACAACGGACCAAATGTTTTGAAGAAAATTGATGGAGGACTCGACACTTAACAGTACACGGAAATTTTGGATCATTATGTTGTCGAATATTTTAAGAAGTACCCGTAAATCCATGGCCATTTTCCTGTTCACACTTCCCTGACAGTCAAGCAGTTCATCCATGGACTACTCTATCTAGAGGACGAGAATCTTCGAGGTTTCCTATGTCGGCTGTGTAAATTTTTTTACATTAGCAGTAAAAAAAGTACAAAAAATTATTAGTTGACTTAATAAATGTTCCTATACTTGTAATTAATATATTTGTAATTTCTTTACAGGAGAAAGGGAAGAAAGTTGTTTCACCGTTGCCACCTAGCGGCCAAGTCCCAGAAGCTCTTACAACTGAACGTCTGCGACCGGCAAAATTTGAAACATTTTTTAAAAATCTTTCGTCTCTGTTTTCAACCTATATACATAATTTTCAAACGTTGGGAAACATAAATATAAAAAAAAAACTGTTTTTATTTTAATTTTGTTTTCCTTTTTCTGACGGAAAGGTTTTCATCCTTTTCCTTTACCTATGTTCGACTTGCTCACCCCCCCCCCCTCTCCTATTTATAACTAAAGGCAAGTAATAAGTAAAGACAAAGAAAAGTCAGAAATAAGACTTGTTGCGCTTAGAATGATTTTAGTAGTCAGCCATGGAATAGGTCTTTTAGTTTCTTTGCAATCATGGCTCCGTCCAAATGTGTAGTGAACGGATGTAATTCCGTGCGTGGGAAAAGGGATACCAACGCAGCTAACCATGCTAAACTTTACGCAATGCCTTTCGACGACGAACGAAGGAAAGTGTGGTTGAGTGTGATTGAAAACTGTAATGGATTACGACCTGTTAGAAAACAATGCAATTATAAAACACTACTGTGTGCGAAAAACATTTCAGTGAGGATAGCTTCCACCCAACTGTACTATCTGTAGCAAAAAAAACTACAACCGAATGCGGTTCCATCAAAATTTTTTGGCTCTATGGAAGTAGTAGCCAAAGAACCTACCATTCCTTCAGATGAAGCTGATTTGTCCGATCGGCCACCACGAAAAAAAAAAGGATAAACTATGTGATAACAAACCAGCTAGTAAGCGGTGCAACAAATGAAGGTTTCTAATTTCAAATTTAAGAAATATTATCGCACTATTCCTACAATTTACACATTTCGTTGATTTAGATCACTTACTATCAGAAGCTGCTAATATTAACAGTGATAGGAAGCTCGACGTTCCGGTTGTGGCTTCAAGTAGTATGTGTGCCTGTGACGAGATGATACACAGTGCAACTACGACCGGACCACATTGGATGTTGACTGCGAGCCCAGCAGGTTGGAGAGTTTTGATTCCGAATATGACGTGAGTGATTCCGAAAATGACGCGTGTGCTTCCGATTCCGAATACCACGTGAGTGATTCCGAAAATGACGCGTGTGATTCTGATTCCGAATATGACGTGAGTGATTCCGAAAATGAAGTGTGTGATTCCAACTCCAAATGTGACGTGAGTGATTCCGATCCTGATTGTGACGTGAGTGATTTTCATTAAGATTCGGCAGTTAATGAGCCGGGCAACTCAGACAAGGACGTTGGACTGCTGCGACCAGCATCTTCTACAGAAAATGAAATTGAGAAGCATAAGCACATTTTACGTTTACAGCAGCGTCTCCTTAGAGAGAAGAGAAAAAAATCAAAAGTTGGAAAATGAAGTCAGGGAATTGAAAAGTACCATTACAGGGGTGAATATCGCTGAGATAAATATGTTGAAACAAAAAAGGATTCCAAAGAAGATCCGTGGAGCGCTTTTATGTTGGACCAGATTTACAACAAAGTGAAGAAGCATAAGAATGGAAATAGGTGGAATCAAGAAGTGATCTGACACTGCATAATTTGGCAAGCAAGAAGTCCGGGATCGTATACATTTATCAGAAAACAGGAATGTTGAACTTACTGTGTGAAAAAATAAACTCCGGAGCTACCTAGGATCATCATTCATGGACGTGGGCATCACAGATCTTATCAAGGATGTTTTAACGTGCGAAATTGAAAGAACTTAGAAATGGATGTGGCGTTAAGGTTAACGTCACCGTTGACAAAGTCGCGATAAAACCCTGTGAAAATTACATTAAAAATGTCAATAAATATATGTTGGCCATGTCGATATGGCTGGCATTGTAGAACCAAAAAACAATCAAAAATTAGCAAACAAACTGCTTACTTTTGCCATTAACGGACTGTGTGACTCTTACTGCGTAATCGTGGGATATTTTCTAGTATACAAAATGACTGCAGAAGAGCTATATAAAATAACCCTACAAATCATTGAAGAGATCGAGCACATTGGATTCACTGCAGTATGATTAGTTGCAGATAATGCCTCAACGAACACTAAAATGTTTAAACTGCTAAACCCAGAAGGGATTTTGTCGCATGAAGTAACCCACCCAAATGATACCTCAAGAAAAAATATTTTTGAGCTTTGATTCTTCGAATATCATAAAAATGTGCGTAATCAATTTATAGATCGCCCGCTGCAAATAAAAGCGAAATCTATCATGTTTCAATTCATCAAGAGGCTGTACGAGAAACAAAAGAAACTTTTACTTAAATTTGTGAAGAAATTGACAAATAGGCATCTTGATCCTACGAAAATAGAGCAACCGAATGTTCAAAAAGCACCTGACATTTTTAGTAGGCCTTTGGTGGCTGCGCTAGAAGCACTACGACGAAGGAAAGTATCGGGTTTTATGGGTTCAGAAGAAACTATATCGTTCATGTTAAAAATAATTAAATAGTTTGAAATCCATTACGTATGTAACTACACCCAAGCCATTTATAAGCGGCTTACAAATAAAGCCCCATTCACCTCGACTGATGATGCCAGACTGAAATGGCTGGAAGATTTCTTAAAGTGGCTTAAAGAGTAGCGTCGCTCCAGCGTCGAAAACAATCACTTCCTGACGTCGGAAACGTTTGAAGCAATAACGATTATTACGAAATCAACGATAGCAAAAATTCTGCATTTGCTGCGTGACGGTGGATTTGCACTCGTACTAACATGGAGGTTCAACAGCGATAACCTCGAAAGAAAATTTATCACCCTGCGACAAGCGAACGGCGGTAATTACAATATGGATGCAAAAGCAGCTATTTACGGTTTAGAAAAACTATTGCGCTCGGGGATTACCTACAGTGCAATTAACTTCAATGTACTATTGGAACGAGAGCAACAAAACAGAGGAACTGGAAAATTCATACGTACAACGACACTGAGGAATCCGAAACAGAGAGCTCTTGATGTCCTTTCAGCTCTCAGGAAAGAAGATCTTGCGGAAGAACTGAAAAGGCCACCAGGTATTACGTCAATCCAAACTACGCAGTAATACCAATAATTACTTGTTTTAAAAATATTAATGATTATTTGTGTAAAGATTACGTTGGTAGTGATTGTGACGACAAACTTGTTACTGCGGTGACTGCCGGTTTTCTTCTTTTGGTTATTGAAGAACGAGAGATTTGTGTGGAATGTAGAGAAGGCCTAAGGCACAGATACTTTCAAGATCCGCAAGCTAACACAGTTAAAACTTTGAATGATTGCCTAGGTATACAAAAAATTAATTTGCTTTGAAATTAATAAAGTCTTTATTAATTAAATTTTCTTTCTTGTGAATAGATCGTGGAGGATTAAACATTCCTTCAAAAGAATTTGTACATTAATGTGGACCATCTACCGATTTGTTGAATTTGCCCTAAAGAAGCTACACAATACAAGGAAGATTCGTGAAGATCTCATCAGTTTTCTTACCCCACACATTGCTGGTTGTTCTACCTTTGGCTATAGTCGAGGAAAGGAAATGGCGGCTGGAAACAAGCACAATGAACAGCTTGCGATTCTCATACTTTGGAAGTTCATTAATCCAATGCTTAATGGATACGCAGCAACACTAACTGATTTGCAGACAAAGGCACCTGTGGATGGCAATAATAAAGTTGTCAATAGAAAATTTAATACACATTCCAAATGAAAGTATAATTACCAGAAGTTACTGATGCGTTGTTATTTTGCAGGTGACTTGAGTTAACAGATTGTTACAAACCGCACGATATTTGTGTACTTCGATATTCCAAAAAGTGGTAAAATCTGTTGCAACAAAATATATCGTTGCAATAACTAGCCATTTTGACTATTTCAACGAAATCTTACGTTGCGCTAATAACAACTTATGATTATTACGACGAAAAATTTCGTTGCACCAACTGCCGTGTTTCCCTATTGCAACGAAAGATTTCATTTAATTTTCATTTGTACATACGTGTTTGAAACAACTGTTGGATGAAAATAAATGATTTTAAACAACGCTGCATGTTTCCTTTCATGATAAAAAGAAGTCGGTATGATGTTAAGAAGGGGAAGACCGGGAAGATGGTCGGCATAAGTGACACGGAAGGAAGCAAAGGATGGTTGAATCTCTAGGGTCCAGTTTCATTACGTCTTGTTTGCAGTTAAACTTCGTTGCAACGAAAAGGGGTCATTTCTGTGGGTACTATGAGGTCCGATGCAGCATCGCCCACATTTCGGTAATGTTGAACCAATTGTAGTTCCTAAACGACCCGAGGTCATCATCATCTAAGAAATGTTCAAAATATTAGATACAAATTCAAAGGAAGAATTATTTTTCATAGATTTTACCTAGGCCGATCAAAAAATCCTCTTCGTTTCCAAGAGAAGCTGCTGTTTTTGTTTGCACAGCTCTTTTGAAGCTCTCGTAAATTTCTTTTCGGTGATTAGCTTCCAAATTCGCTTTTTTAAGCTGGTTATCAATTGATTTAAACATATGGAAGTGACACAGCTTATGTTGTGCATTAAAAAAAATGTCTTTTGCGGCCGCGATTTTGGCGCAATCTTTATCCGTTAGTATCACTTCAGTCTTGGCAACATTGTAATACTAGAAAAAAAAACATCACAATTAAATTTGTTTAATTCGATGAAATTTAAAATGTGTGGAACACTACCTTTGCGAAGTAGGTCAACCCCAATTTAATTCTTTCCCTTGTCTCTTCGCGAAAAAAAAATAGCACACCAGCTGTCCAATTCCAAAATTATATTTTACGATGATGGTGTAGAGCAGAAAGAGGGTGTTTGTCTGTATGGGACAAATTGATTCCTCTAGCCTGAACAACAAATTGTTCCAGCGTGGGCTGATAAACTAGTCTGAATCTAATTGGACAATTATATGCAAACTGATTTTGATTTGGCCTCGAGTGGTCCTTCGGGTGGGAAATCGGTGCTCCAAAATGTTTACAAATAACAGATGCATGTTCAAATTGCAATTTCTCGTCAAGAAAGTTGTTCTTAAGCTGCACAATAAACATACTTAAATAAATTGCTTCAACTAAATTTTTTGATTTAATCGAAACTTACAGCTTTGTTGTATGAAGTAATTGTTTTCTTGTCAATGAAACACAGTGGATAAAAATTCACTGTTTCCAGTTCTTGGAGAAACGATAACACTTCATCCCAGCTATCAAACGTCTTTCCTTGCTTAAGAGTTTTAAGCGCCATTCATTCACAAATTTACACTGAGTCGCACAGAGTCGCAAAAATATAGGTCCGTATGATGCAAGAGACAGAGATGAATTGACGTTTTTGGTAGACTCTGTATGAAGAAACGGAAGAAAAAGCAGAAGCCGCCCACATCTCTACCAACTCTTGGAAATAATAAAAACAACCACGGTAATCGCATAAAATAATTTAAGTTGTTTCGTATAAGTAGTCTACGTTTTCCAGCAAATTTTAAGTAGGAAAAAATGTCTAAGTAGTCTCATGATTAAGTAGTTAATTGTTGCTGTGTAAAAATTAAATTACTCAACCTAATTCGTCTTACTTTTTCTAGATATCACAGGACGATTAAAGACTACTTCTTTCATCACAGAAGGCGTCTCACTACCATAATTCAGTGACTCGTTGAAATTGTCCGCTTCCAACTTACATGCAACATCAACAAGTACAAGGAAGCCGTTATAAAGTTTAGCGTCCGTCGATACAGTCCTATTTTGAAAAATCTGCGGAAAAAATTGACTCCTTATGCATGGCAAATTTTTTTGGGTCAATCGAAAGCCAAGACTTAAAATTACTCCGTCGTTGAAGTAAAATTCTAATCAAAATTTAGTTCATAATTAACATTTTACCCGACATTTTATAATTCTAGGAGCAATAGCATTATTCGCTAGCTTCGAAGTCTGGAGATTTTCGTATAAAGGTTGACTTGAGTTATTGTACATGCTCGTCGTACATGAATCATCGTCTACCATGTAGACACATTCTTTTTATTGCTCAAGAAAATGACACAAATGAAGTACCGGTGGTGGAACGATGGTGCATATCGGTAAATAATTTTATCTTACTCTTCCCATTTTTTTATTATGAATTAATTAAAATTTAATTATCGTTGTCTAGGCTGGAGATGACGTTGGGGAGGACCCAGAAGAAATGGAAATTCATCATTCTCCTGTTGCTCCTCCCCGATTTCCCGGACCAAGATCGAAGAAACAACAAGAGAAAACCAGCAATACTCCATCAAGAACGACTTAGATCAAAAATTTCAATTCCACTTTGACTGAAGCTTCCGAAGTTGTACAAGTTTCCGATGCCTGCAATCGCTAGTGCAATCAAATTAGTTCAATATTTCATTCGTCGCTGGAAGGTTAATACCCCATTAGAGTATCTGAAGGTAATTTATATATATATTTTTAAATATTTGGGCTTCGAAGTAAAATAATTTTTCTTTAGAGTCCAATAAAGAAAATGAAGAACCTGGCAAAAGGAAAAGATCAGAGGAGCGCGATTGTGCGAGTGAAGATGTGACGAGTTCTGAATCCCCACCCAAGAAAAAAATTCTGCGTGAAAGCGCTTCTTCAAATGAAGGGGTCGAAAATCCGAAGGCGGGACCTTCTTTTGAATCTCCAACCCAACCATTATCGATGGAGACTACACATCAACCTTCCTCAAAAGGAAAAGCTTTAAATACTGGACCTTCCAATTCAACTACTATTGCAAAGCCACAATCAAAACTTTCACAAAGAAAACGTGGCCCTGGAAGGGCGGCCAAAAGCAGTGCTCTTTCGAAAGATCTTTCGTTTTATAAATGGAGCTCAAAGCCATTTCAAAAGAAAAAACCAAAGATCAAGCAAGATGTAACGAATATTTGGTATTATGGATAATTTCTTTCTCATGACTAATTTTTTATTTTTGTTTAGTCTTCAAATCAAAATTACTGCTTAGGGGAAGTGATACGGCCAATAAAGTGTTGCAAGATTCATCTCTTGTTACTGAAGAGATGGTTGTGGCATTTCCGGATCACCTTTCAACGGCCATACAAGAAGAGGAAATTGGCGATTTGGAGCGATTCAGACAGTATTTCGACGACGATGCGTGGCTTTGTGTCACAAGCAAATAACATATCAAAATAACCATTCTTATCATATAATAAAAATTAATTTGAATGTTTCTCTAGTGCACCAGAAAACAGATCTAGTCAAGAAAAAAAAAGTCTAATATTACGGAAAATGCTGCCAGAAAATCATTGGCTACTTTGGGACCATGATTTGTTCCTGATGCCTGGAACGGGCACACTGGCATTGCAAGGGCTTCAAGGAGGAACCAAAGGCAAATTATTATATATGTAAATCGTGTCGGATAAACTAGTGTTTTTCTAGTGCAGAACATTTGCGTTTTAATATTTCTCCTTATTATGTTTTTTTAAAGAACTGTTTTTGTTCTCGTTCAAAAGTCAAAACAAAGAAATTCATAATAAAAATCTTACTGTTTTTTTAAGTATTATGGTTTCTGTCTCCTTGTAAAATTATAAATCTTTCGTTGCAATAGGGAAACACGGCAGATGGTGCAACGAAATCTTTCGTTGCAATAGTCATAAGTTGTTGTCAGCTCAACGAAAGATTTCGTTGCAATAGCCAAAATGGCTAGTTAGTGCAAGGAAAGATTTCGTTGCAATAGATTTTACCTCCAAAAGTATTGTATCACGTTCTCACATCTCACTATATATATTCTAAGTAGAAAATGATACTTTCGTGATCAGTAATAATTGCGTTGTTCGTTTAGTCCATAATTACAAACTAAACAAGAAACTCCATCAGTTAAAGCACCCAAACCTGTCACACACAAAACGTTACTAGAATAGCAGAAGACACTTTGTTTTGTTTTGGTTGACAAGGACTTGGTAACTAGAACTTACATTCGTCGCTAGGAGGCACCGGTGAAACGACTTTTCCCGTTCTCCTAATACTAAACTTAAATATCTATTTCATTTTAAAGTTTCTCTAAAACCATTTACACAATTGTAACCGCCTTTGAAAGCTCTATCGATTGATGTATTTTAAATATTTCCCGTGAAATTAACCCAACCTGTTCAACCCGACAGGCTTTAACACGGCGAAATAGGAAAAAGAGTCCCGTCTTCTCGATAGAGTAGTCCATGGTTCATCTCGTCTATTTTTTGTTATCTGATTGGCCAAAACAGTAAGGGGATCTCATGCCCCTTGAAAATGTGTGGATTCATATGGCACAGAAACTCAAGGACCATGGTATTGTTGCATTCTATACCGATTCATTATTGTTTTTGTTGTTTCAATTGTGGAAGAGACTTTGCGTTAATGGCTATTTCTCAGATGTTCAAGGCATGCCACAACATTTACGTGAAGTAATTGTACGTGTGTTGTCCTTGTTTGAATGAGGACGTTAAGTCTGCTGTGGCTCGCAAGTCGCGTGGCTGAACGTCGATGGAGGAAGAATCCGATTGATATCAATCGGCAATTGCTGAACTCCGCTAGGAATCGTCTAAACTATCTAAAAGTTCTTACCTTCAGAAGTTAATTGCAGACTCTGGTTCTGATCAGAGGGCGCTTTTTCTTCTAGTCAAAAACCTTCTCTCAAGATCGAAGGCACTCAGGCTACCTCAACATAACTCGAAAATTGATCGTTTAAATAAGTTATCGTCGTTCTTTCTCAGCAAAGTAACAGAAATCAGAAGACAAATTTATCTCGAGCCCTAGCAGGCCGAATCTTACTCTGAGCCAGTAGCTGATGTTCCAGCATTTGACTCGCTGTTGGTGTTTCTGACATCACAGAGAGAATTCTGGCTTCTTCAAACAAGTATTTACCTTGACCCCTTCCGGCCCTTCCCCCTTTTATTCCCTTGACGGCTTGACCCAAGTCGCTTTGAACATTTTATGAAAAAGTGCTTTATAAATTCGTGAAAATGTAAATGTAACAGACGGAAATTGGATTCCTAACTATTATTTCTATGAAGACGATCCAAGTATTTGACTCGCCCATTTTTTCCGTAAAGTAATTATTGAAAAACAGACTGTTACCTCATACGTTAATAAGAAAAAGGACATATAAGCTAGAGTTACAGAATAATATTTATTTCTTTAGTAAGATGTGTGGCCAACTTTTGCATGGATAACAGCTTTACATCTGTTTTTCATTGAATGGATGTATTTGCGTAGAATTTTTTTTGAATGCTATTTCATGTAGGTTCAAGATTTTCCCACATTTTATCTTCGGAATTCCGCTCCGTTTTATTTAGTCTAGTGTCCACGTAATCCCATATTGATGGGGTTCAAATCGGTTCTTTGTGTAGGCCACACCATTCTCACCACATCTCCTAAAATTCAATTGAGGAACACAATTTTGAAAATGTAAATTATCGAAACTGTCTCAACGGCTCCAATGGAGAAAGAAAATCTATATAAAATAAACAAATTACACTGCCAGATTTATCTTTTGTGGCCAAGTAATTCCGACAGAAAAGAGAGGAATGTTTTGGATCGTTGTCTTCTTGAAAAATAAAGCCTTTTCCAAGAAGCTTTTTACCTTCTGGAAGGGCTCTATGAACCAAAATGGAGTGATACACCTTCTTATCCATAAAACCCTCAATTTTCTTTAGACGTGTCACCCCATTGACGCAAATGCCTCCCCATATATACATTCCTACCTCCATGTTTCACGGTTGGGATAAGACAGTTTTATTTGAAGCGTTCATTTTGAAAATTTACCAGGAGGTGAGACGTGCCATGTCATTGGATGAGTCCAACAGCAGGCCCTGTGCGACCCTTTCTTGGTGCGGGGCGCCAGCGAGAGAGAAAGTCCAGCGAGCCCGAATGGCCGAACGAGGCCACGGACGGCCTTGACTGAGAAGCAGGAGATGTCGTCGGTGATCACTTTGGTAGACGATCCATCGCCAAATACATTGATCCTTACATTCAGCCTCCGGGAAGCCTTCCGAGCCCACAACCAGGTGTTGGTACCACAAAAGATTCAATTTTTGAGAGCACCTGTTGATCCTGAGATGCTGTAGTAGCTACTGCTGCTTTAATCAACGATTCACATTATTATAGGTTACAACTCTCTAGATCGATTATAGGATTTTTATTTCGTTGTTCCAGCCTGTTGGTAATGTGAGCCGATTGAGATGTTATAAGATGATCATTGTAGTATTCATGACTGCCAGGGCTGCCGTCACAATCCGGATGGTAGTGATGGTCGTGGTGGTGATAATTAACACTGGCCGTCGTGTAGGCCGATCCAGCCGTCAGGATATGGTCAGGAGCTTCAGTTTCGGTGTGAGTTGGTAAGCCGCCAAACATTTTTTACGTCGGACTGTTGTCGGTCGATAGAAGAAAATGCGACTGATGTTGTGGGCACCGCAACGGAAGGCAAAAACGAAAACTTTTCGTTTATCTTGGAGAACAGATTGGGCCTTTCTGGTCAAACCACGGAATCGTGTTGAAGGGAAAAAGAACATGATTCGCAGATAAACCACAGAAAAGTGTTGAAGGGAAAAAGAACATGATTCGCAGATAAACCACAGAAAAGTGTTGAAGGGAAAAAGAACACGATTCGTAGATAAACCACAGAAAAGTGTTGAAGGGAAAAAGAACACGATTCGCAAATAAACCACAGAAAAGTGTTGAAGGGAAAAAGAACACGATTCGCAGATAAACCACAGAACCGTGTTGAAGGGAAAAAGAACACGATTCGCAGATAAACCACAGAACCGTGTTGAAGGGAAAAAGAACACGATTTGCAGCAAAACCACGGTTGAAGTGTTTGAACACAGGTTAACCTAATGGAATAAAATAACAATTATTAATGACGAGATAACAAAAAATGGGTAAGATGAGTGATATACCGTTGGGCAGGCAGTTTGACCTGAGCAGCTTTAACGAGCAGCAAAAGCGCATAAGTCAAGCTCGCGAAATTAAATAGGGTACGTTGAAACGACCGCCTCTGGTTGACCAACTTTGTCGGGTTGTGACGCGATAAAGTCCAATTTTGATACTTGACAGCCCGAAGCTCGAGGTGTGCTGTGGTGTGTAAAACGGACTAGAAAAAATAAACATAGTCTTAGTTATTAATTGATGTCAATGTCAAAGGGGAAAAAAACCTTGTTCGGTGTGGTTAGAGTAGTGTTGTTATTCACGTTGGCTTTCTTGAGTCCTGTGCCTTTACCTCCTCCTTTCTTCCCAGCGGCTTTTTTTTTTCTTTGTACCAGCTTAACCATTTCCCTTCTCCTTCAAAGTGCGAATGGGCTCGCCCATGAATACTGATTGTGGAGGCATGAAGGATATGTTTTGAGCTAGAGCTCGGTAGTATTTCCCTTTGAGTTCTACGATGTCTCGCCGACGATGGATCACTTTAGCACGCATTTGTTTCGAGCGGGAAAAAGTGTTGATGACTTCGATGAACCAATTGGTGCCGTAAAAGTAGAAACAACAAACGACGTCCTTGTCAGATTGAGGCATGGTGTTGAAATCTTCCATTACTTCATTCACCGGAAGACAGACGGCACATCCCACTAGAGCATCCATATCTTCCATACTTGCCTGATGTGGTGATGTACATCCACACATCACTACATGTACATCCACACACATCCACTTGTGGAAGCGGCTGTCTTAAAGTCTCTCGCTCGTAGAGCCGGCTAAGAATTCAGCTAGGGGAAGAGGATTTACGCAAGAGCTTCCAAGGCCTTTCTAGATGTGTTGTGCAAGTTGAGTTCGCGCATTTAGGCGGACGACCAGATCCTGACTGTCCAGCAGCAACTGGGCATCACGCGCAATGGTCGAAACATCCGCGTCCTTTTTGAGCTGGGAGGTACCAAGCCCACCCGAGAGGTGAGCCGTGTGATAGACATTGTCTATGTGGCAGAGGAAGTCTGCGCACCGCGAGTCGACCTCATCAAGAAAGTCTCACTGGACGTGACCGGTAGCAAGATAAGTGACAATGAAGACAGCAGGGGGGTACGGAACACCTCCAACTTTTGCCAGGGGGCCAGTCGGCTACCAAGGTGAGCTTGCCATGAAGGGAAGAAGCCCAGAGGAAGTTAAATTGAATTCATAACACAAAATTGGCCAAATCTCATTTAAATTTCGTGTGGCTTCCAATTATGTCATTAAATGGAACTAGACATCCAGAATGTGACATAGTAGCGGGTCCTATTCTTCCAATTCAAAATTATGAAGACGATCTAGACCTTATATTGAAAGAAAATACAGGCTTCGTTCTGTAGCAGTACTAAGGTAACTGTTGCTTACCACCCCAGGTAACCGTAACAACTCCTACTTAGAGAACTGGAAATGATATACAGACGATCACGTGCACATCACGTGATAGCTTATGCCAATATTGGCAGTAGCCACGTCTACATATTCTGCACTATAAAAGCAGAGTTTTTTTCAAGACTCTGTAGAGAGATTGTATCCACCAACCATACATGTACTGTTATCTTATACGAATACACAAGCTCCTCTCTCAATAATGTTAACTCATTTACACTTGTAACACGACTGTTACAGTTCGAATTGAACACCGGCATATTCTTCAAGAAACTGCATCACTCAATTAATTGAATTTTTTATTCCGTTCCATTGCTTGAGAAGATTGAAAACATTTTGGAATAGTGGGAGAAAATTTAAATGTAAATGCGTGAGCTTAGTCTACTTTCAAAAGTAGAGATTTCAAAAACGTTTAGAGAAGGTTTTTACTGGCTGAGTGTGGTAACACCAAGCAAACTATGAAAGATTTGCATTTAAAATAGCATATGATGAGATCATTATTCTTTTCTAGTCACTTGGACCAACCCATGATGGTTTCTTTTAATTTACCTTTTCTTTTCGTGCTTCTATTTCTTCTCCAATAACTGATTTGGTATCAAGCATGTTCTTCATATGAAGTTCTTCTATCAACTATCATTGCCAAGAAAATTCGTAGCGATAGTCACTGGATTCGTCTTCATAAAATATGACAAGATGTAAGCCATAAATGGTCAAAGTTAGCTTTAATGAACTATGAAAATCTCGAATGTAAACTAGGCAAATAACCTGTTGAGACAATATTTCTAGTTGGGAGCCAAAAAGGAAGTGAGAGTGAAGAGAGTCACCATGTATCTATACTTAAACATTTATTCTAGAGTCGTCTGTTTGTATAAGGTGTAGGATAGGATAATTATTATGTGGTTATGCAACCGCTAACTGTAAGAGTTTCGTCTTGGTGATCATTCCCATGCCTTACATCTTCCATTTGAACATTCCGTCTTCTTCAAGCTTGGCAACCAGAAAAAAGCATCAATGCCACTTCGAAAGAAACGACGTTAACTGCTTTTTACACCTTGAATCGGGATAACAAAGAAGCGAGGCAGTATTTCTACCGAGAGATTGTGCATCGTTTTTTTCGTCAATACTGGTTGCTGGAATTACTAGAACCGACAAACTAAAATGATAAAAGTCATAGTCCGAATGTTCACGGTGAGCGTCTGACTAGTTGAGTGATTCTGCCTGCGCTTGATCGTCATTAACTTCAAAAGATTGAAAATCTTCGAACACTAAACGGTGTTGTTTTACCAACGTTTAAAGCAGCCACCACTGCCTTGAATTTGTTGGAAGACAGCGTTTAGGAGAAGACACTGGACGATTTGTCCGCCTTTTAAATGCCGGAACGATGTGACAGCTTTTTGTTGACCTCTGTCTATTTTGCAATCCGACTTTGAAAGGATTTCTAGACAAGCTTCGTCCCAACAATAAAAAATTTGAAGATGTCTGATTGCCTGTTCCTGATTTTCAGCTTTTGCATCGTGTTATCGATGCTCAACTTGAAGAAAATGCTGAAATTTACCATGAGAGAGAAGAGACGGTTTGGTGAATAGATGGTTAGTCAATTGAACGAAGGTCAGCGGGCCACCTTCGATCAAGTCATGGCTACCGTCAACGATACCAACGATTCAGTTCCGCAGCAGTTTTTCTTCAATGGACCCGGACGAACGGAAAATAACGTTCCTCTACAACACTCTCATCACCGTACTGCAGGGACAAGTAAAGGCAGTGATCGCCGTCGCCTCTTCCGGCATCGCTTCTACGATGTTAATTGACGGCACAACGTATCATTCGCAATTCATTTCAAGATTTACCCTCCAATTACTAAAGCGACCAGATTGAAAATTGAAGATGTTAGCCTTCATGTCCATTTGATAAGAAGTTCAGTTATCGTCATTTCTGACGAAGCCACAACTTCTGTACCCGTTTCCCCGAAATTTAATGTCAATCATTTAATAAAATGAAGCGTTACATTCAAGAAAGTAACTCACAAATAATGACTTTGAAATATTTTGTAATGCATGCAGTTCAGATACCACAACATTCCGCTGTTCTGTTTATTTTTGAAAACTGCGTATCTTGCCCTGAATCAAAAAGAAATAATGAGATCGATGGATAGGTAAAGTTAGTTTCAGAACTCAGATTTTGTTCTATTTTGATTATCTTTGCTAATTAATGGATGCTCTCCAGCAGATATGAATCACATCTAAGGAGTTTACGGTGGACAGTCTACTTCGTGTGTCCCTGGCTTCATTACTCATGTTCGA
This sequence comes from Daphnia pulicaria, assembly GCF_021234035.1. Taxonomy (NCBI): domain Eukaryota; kingdom Metazoa; phylum Arthropoda; class Branchiopoda; order Diplostraca; family Daphniidae; genus Daphnia; species Daphnia pulicaria. The sequence continues at coordinate 34,182,986 of NC_060913.1, forward strand.
TGAGGAAATTTTTGGTAGCTAAGGTCAATTATAGAATCGAAATATTATTTCTCTTTGCCTTTCTTCACTGATTCATTGGTATAATGTAATCCAGCAGATATACCTTACATCCAAGGAGTTTTACGGAGGAGTTTATGCTGGACTCTATATACTTCCCTGGCTTCATTACTCGTGATGTAGAGGGGGAAATTCGTGGTAGCTGGTCAGTTTTAGAACTCAATCTATTTCTCTTGCAACCACTAATTAATTGATCAAAACGTGCAGATGAGACTTGGCTGTTCAGTTTTCTTCTCTAAATGTTTCCTTGGTTACCTTTGATGAAACCGCTAAGGCAATTGTGGTGAAGAATTGTGGTGGCTCGGATCAGTTTCAGAACTTATTGTTTGTCTTTGCAACTAGATTCACTAATTTAATTCAACACCACGCCATGGCATTCAACACCACCCAATGCCTCCCCACAACTATATCCCAAGTCCAATTTTTCTTTTTTAAATTGAAACGCAAGTTGCCACACATTCCTGTCCAATTCTTCATACATATGTCATATTCCTCAAAAATTACATCCGTACAATCTTTAATTTAACTTTGGAACTGATCAGTCACAGCGTGCAGCCGAATTTTCAACACCACGCCATGGCATTGAACACCACGCCATGCCTCCCCACATCTATAAATTCAAGTCCAATTTTTCTTTTTTTAATTAAAACACAATTTACCACACATTTCTGTCCGATTCCTCATAAAAAACGTTTTGAATTTAACATAATAAACGCCATCTGCTACCCTTAAAAATGAATATTTTTCTTAAACATAAATCAAATTTTTTTTTTATTCCTGGAAACAAACTAATTAGATTACTCATCCACACACTCTCTCTTTATCTTTTTATACCGATCCCACCCACTGCGGAAATTGTTTCTCCACTCCACTGTATAGCTTTCAACACCCCGCCATAAACTTCGACACCACGCCATGATCCCCAACACCACGCTGGGGCGTTCAACACCTCGCCATACCCTATATTAAACTTAACGAACAATCTTACAAAATATTAGGTCAAATCCTCATGCATTCTCCACCTTCCTACATGTTTTAATTGACCATACATGGCATCAAAGGCTTTCTAACCAAAATTAACGTGGGTCGACTCCACTCTCGTTACCGGACTCCCCACCGTCATCACCTATATAAATTTAAAGAAAACAAACCTTCAATGAAAACATACATTCAATGAAACAAATTATTACAACTACCGGCTAGATCAATCATCCTAATCTTGGATCCACTTGATTCCTCACTTTAATTTTCATCCTCGACTGTGGTATTCAAATCTTCCTCCAATTGGGCAAATTGACGACTGGGAATCTTAATCTTGTCCTCAACCACCTCTAATTTATCCAAAATGTCTTGCAGGCTTTGTTTTATCTCAATTTCCATGGTGTGCGATGAATTCATTAAGAATATCTCTTTCTTACGACTTGACTTAACAACCAACGCAGTTTTATTTTTTTTTAAACGATGTTGCCAAGTCGTCTCCTTGAACAAACCAATTTAAAACAAAATTTAAAAACAGAAACCTGCAAAATTAAATGGAAAATTACCATATCACTTCCCAATTTAAAAAAACAAAACAGCAGATGAACATTACATCCTAAGAGTTATGTCTATCTGGTTTCTTACAGATGAGATCGAGGAAACATTTTGTGATTTTCAAATGATTGAAAAAACAATTATTGGAAGATTTGGCATGCTGAAGTCAACGTTTTATCAAATTCTACTTATTAATGGGATCATAAAACCTCTTTATTCTTTTTTAGCACAGGATGAATCAATGTGGATGTAGCCATCCTCCCAATAAAGGAGGTCCAGGAATTGTTCTGAAACTTTGGTGACGAAGACGGCGTTATTCTGAATAAATGTAGGAGGGTGTACGGATCAACTAGCTACCTATCACAAGTACTACAGGAAATCTGATGGCCATACACACGAAAAAAGAAGGATATTTGACTTACGTCTGTAGGGATCCGCTGCATACTTCAAGTAGGACGTGCAAAAATTAAGAATACGAGTTGTTATACTTTTAGAAACTTAGATTTTTAGTGTAATAACTTCTCCGTTAGAAAAATAATTTGTCTTTGACGACCATAAAAAAATTGTGATATGTGTCAAAAAGAAATGTTGCAAAGTTTTTGTTAGTTTTAATTCCATTAGAAGTGAAATTATGGGCAAGTCCGTTAGGCATGGAAAAGTCTTTAGAAGAATTGTTATAGAGCGCATTTGATACAAAAAACAACCTGAGATTGTTGGATAAGTGTAGGGAAAAAAGCGTAGGAAATTGACCGCAGCATATAACGAAATAAAAACTATTGGTATGAAGATGAGTTTCGGTGTTCCTTTTGCTTCAAGTTTTATTTTTTTGTCGTATTTTTTCTTATTCAATTTGTCTATGTGACTCTGCTTTTTCGAAAGTTAACCTGGCGATTCACGCGAGACGAACCCTCTTGAAAGAAATTAGAATTATTGTACTAAATTTTTTTTAGGAACAAATAAAAATGAAATACCTCTAGCCATTTCGGTCAAATACCCATCAACATTCGGTTCAGTGCTTTTCGGATAATCTTGCGAATTTTGAATATCCATGCCCCGCTCCTACAGTTTGTCTCCTCCGAACATTGTGAAATTTTCCCAAACTCCCACCTCTTTTTTTTTTGGTTTTTGGCTTTGGTAATGTGTACACCCTGAGACATGAAGTAAACATTTGAAGGGAATTGAGACCCCTAGAATGATGGCCAAATACACACTTGCAGTAAGGGATTAGATTTTTCTAAAATAAACATGAATTGTTGTGAATTTGTAATAAATTTATACTCAAGGGACTTTGTCGCTTAATTGTTTACGTTAGAATATTTGTGTGCCACGCCATTTACTGAAGATACCAAGTGCCAACTTCCAAAAATATTGACGCTATCTACAGAAGAAACCAAGAAATGTATAGTGCGCCATCTTTGGTGCGAAATGAAAGTTCCAGCCCATCTTTATCTGCCAAACCCCCCATCTTTTGCTGGAATGGTGATCTGATTATCACGAAGGTACATTATGTCAACCCAACGTTCGCTTCCCCATGCGTGGTCTATGACGCGGAGGGGTGGCCGAAGGCCCAAGCAACCCTCTGTGTCATCCAACCCCTTGTCCACATTTATCCCTTACCCTGTGATTTTAACCCATATTCAAGAGGCGAGTGTTCAGCATTACATATTTTTTAACATTACCTCTATTGGTTTAGTGCGGATGACAAGTAAAAAAAATAAAACATTTCTGCCATCTTTGGTGGGACATGAAAGTTCCAGACCCACCTATATCCGTCAACCCCCCCCCCCATCTTTTGCTGGAATGGTGATCTGATTATCACGTAAGTACATTATGTGAGCCCGACGTTCGCCTCTCCGTGCGTGGTCTATGACGTGGAGGTGTGGCAGAAGGTCCCAGCAACCATCTGTGTAATCCAACCCCTCGTCCACTATTATATCTTACCCCGTGAGTTTAACCCATATCCTCCCCATCCTTTGCTGGACTGGTAATCTGATTTTAAGGGCGCATGGAACCTCTCATCGTGCTTTGTTAAACTCTCTGCCCAATTCACCTTGAATGAAAAGGTAGAGGTACGTGACTTCGATACTGGGATTACTCCGAAAAATTCGTATTCGAAGGACTCCTAGATACATTCAATCTCCTGGGCTGAAAGCAATTTTGTGTATAATTAGCTTAACTTCGTCAAAGACAAATAATGTAACAGATTTCACATATTTAGTTCGTTGTATTGTGATGAAGTGAAGTGCACTGAGACTCAGCGGAATGCAATCTTTATTAGGAACGAAGAGATGCGCGAAGTGCCCGTCTCTACAAGAGAGGAGAACCTCGACTGGGTGAGTGCGTGCTTCTCTGTTAGGCAAATCTAGGTTTTGGGGAATGAGTGCGGAGTTGCCAGATGTGGCGTCATCACAAGTATTTCTGTTTTCTCTGTGGAATGTAGCAATCAAACCAGTTTTACAACATTTGCTCAATAATATTTAATGCTATTCGTTGTTCGTTGTTGTTCGATGTTGTTCGTTGTTCTTTTAAATCGCCAGACGTAACCAAATATAATCTTGTTTTCCAATGTCTTTTTAAGTATTGTTTAAATTTTTTTCCCGTTGCAGAGTATTTTATACAACAACAATAAATACGCTGTAAAAAATTAGGAAAATTCGTGATGTTGAGCGCCGAAAATAATTCAATTTCAGCGGAATGACCCATATGCCAGAATGTAATTGATGAACTTTTTCCATTTTTCGTAAATTTCCATGGGGGCAATTCATGACCAAGTCCTGTCGATCACTTGTAAAAACATTGAGAAAAAAGTATCGCTTCAGTCGTGTGCAGGTGGTAACTATTTTCAGTTTTGAATTTTAACACAACTCTTAAGATCGTTGTCAGCTATGGATGAAAATAGTATTCCATCAGAAATCCTGCTCGTCATAAGTGTTGATGGTGTTCCCGTTTCAAAGAGTAGTGAGAGTCAGTTTTGGCCATTGACAGAACTAATTGCAAATCCCTGCTTTCAAAAAGTTTTTATAATTGGCACGGGCAATCTAAACTTTCAAATGCGAACAAGTATTTAAAAGAAGTTATTGACGAAGCAAAGCAACTATCAGACGAGGGTTTCACTTTTCGTGGGAAACGAATACGATTTCTAATTATTCTTTACGTTTGTGATGCACCAACACTATTTTTTCTGAAGTATAAAAAGTCTCTTAGAGGATTCTTCGGATGTTTATACTGCATCCAAGAAAGTGAATACCACGGGCAAACAGTATTCTTAGAAACTGATCCGACGCTTAGAACTGATTTTTCTTTTAGAGAACGTATTCATGAAGAGCATCATTTTGGGGATCCTAATTTGAAGAAGTTAAATTGCGACTTGATTCTTGATTTCCCCAATTGCCCACAGCATCACATTGACTTGGGAGTTAAACGCAAACTGATAATGAGAAATTGGGTTTTGGGTACTCGGCCGCATAAATTTTTCCCAGCAATAACATATCGTTCGCTTCAGCAGTTATCATATCGTATAGTTGCATTAGAAATGTTCATTCCAATTGAGTTTGCTAGAAAAACAAGGTCAATGGAATTTCTCCCGCAATTCAAATCTACTGAGCTAGCTTTATTCAATTCATGCGTTGGTCCTATAGTATTACAAAACATTTTGCCTGAAAGATAGTATAAAAAACTGTCTCGTATTTCACGGCCGTCAAACTGATGTCCTCTAAAAAATACTGCTACTCTTTAAATGAATATATAAAAAACCTATTTTTTTCTTCGTCAAGGATTCTTGTATTATTTATGGACAGGAATTTTTGTCATTCAACGCCCACAATCTACTTCATTTGGGAGACCAAATACTTCGATTTGGACCATTGTACAATTTTTCAGCATATCCATTCGAAAGTTTCTATCAAATATTCAAAAAGATGTTGCGAAAGGGTAATCAAGTTCTTCAACATGTCGTTAAAAGGGTATTGGAGCTAAATGTTGTTTCACAGAAGAAACAAGGAAGAGAAAAAGGTTCTTTTCGTTTAACACACAGGGAGTGAAATACAGTCCACTTATTTACCACCGAGCTACCATCTAGTCCTTCGAGCCGGAGCCCTGATCAACATTGAATGACCTCGTAATTAAGTTGACAGGCCCGACTGATTGATTGAAGAGATTTGGAGCTCATCTTGTGTCCTGAACTGAACTGATTAACCTGAGACAGATCCTCGAATCGAATTCTTGATTCAGATAAGCTGAGTGAGACGGACTGCTCTCTCTTTGACTTGTATGGAGACTCAACCTGTAGCAGAATGGGCGTTGTAGGACTGTAAGGCCAAGCAACGAGGAATCCGCTTCAAGATTACTGGCTGCTACAATCGCATCCAGAACATAGTGACGACTACTTTGTCACATTTAGACGCTGAGAAGCAGCTTACTGATGCCTGTAACCTCTTGGGCGAGTTAGAAACTATACACGACTGGATCATAGAGCATAGACTGGATGGCGATTATGTGGCAAGGGCCTGGAACACACAACACCTGACGTATTCCTCAGCCGAAGACGGTGCATCAGCCATGCCCGAGAATTACCTGCTGCAGTTACAAGATGATATATCTTCAGTGGCGCCAGAGTCAGAGGAACAGGTAGCACGACGAAAAGCCTTACAAGCCGCCGAGCAACAAGTACGAGACGCCCGAACTAAAATGAAAGAAGAGGGACGTCCGGGCTTATCATGGAGTGACTGCTGGTCAAACAGAAAAAAGAAATGGATCCGCCGGAACGAGTAGGGGAGTGGAGGAGAAGAAGAGACGGCCAACGGACCTTCATTGCTTTAAGAGTGCAGGTGCTCATCGGCTTTAAGATTGCCATTTCTTTAAGAATGCCTGCTTAGAGAACGGATGAGCTTTTTTCAGTGTCGAGGGCTGTGCTATGGCTGCTTTGTTGCTCGTCATGTGGCCATCAATTACACTTTGAAGAAGGCCTGCGGCGTCGATGGCTGTAAACTGACACACCATAGACTTTTGCACAAGGAAAGCAGTGCGGAGGAGAGAATTGTTCGCCCACATGCAGCGCCTTCTGGACAGCAGCAGATCACGTTCAAGATGCTCCGACTGGATGCAAGTACAGCTGAAGTTTAATTGGTGTCAGTAAATATAAGCGAGGTTTCAATTGGCTGGGCAAAATCAAACTTTCATTGTGGAAGGAGTGGGTGAGGAGTCGTCCACCCATATGAACTCGGGATATTTTGAGATGAAACTGAAATCCGGTGAAATTGCGTGAAATTGTGATGATCCATGGGTCCATGATGCCTTTTATTGCTAAGCCGGTCGGAATTGTTGATTCGGAAACCCATTGATATTCTGATTGGACTTGATCATGCAACGCTAATCACCCCAAATTGAATCCCACTTTGGACGGAATGATGAGCCGACAGCATCTAAGACACGACTTGGCTAAACCCTACAAGGAGCGGTTAGAATCGGAAATGAAGCCAACCCAGCCAGAGTTCATCGAGTGTTCACTTCGTCAGATGTTGGTCAGTAATTGGTGTAGCAAGTAAGGCGCTTCTGGGATACGGAATCGTTCGGAACGGAATTCCAGACGGATGGCATGTCCAGCGAGACTAGGAGAGCAGTTATGAAGCTGGAATCGGAGCTTGAAAAGCTGCTCACCTGTTACGCAGAACCAGTGCTTTGTAAGGAAGGAATTCCGCCAGACATTCCGGACAGTCTTCTGGCGGCCGAGACAAGATTGATGAGCTTGAAGAATCGGTTCAGCCGGAATTCGGAGTACGAAAGGTTCTATCGTGTTGCCATGGAAAAGAATTTCAATGAGGGATATGCCCGGCGAGTTCCGCTGGAAGAGGTTGCGGAGAGGCGAAAAAGATACTTCTTGCCGCATTTTGGAGTCCCTAAGGACTTGGGAAGCCGGAATTTTGTTTGGTGTTCGATGTGCCGCCAAATCTGGAGGAAAATGCTTAAACGATTTCATCACCTCTGGACCTGCGTTGCAGAACCCTCTTCCAGCTGTCGTCATCGGCTTTCGTGAGTGAGACCTAGCCTGGTCTGCGGATATTGGAGCGATGTTCAGTCGAATCCGGCTGAAGGAACATTGATCGACCGTATCATCGGTTCCTGTGGCCAGAAGAGGATGGATTCATTTCAATTTGCGAAATGACACGAGTTACGTTTGGTGTGTCTACTTCACCTTACGTAGTCATCAGTACCACATAGCGATCGGCTGACGACGCTGGACCAGACTTGAAGGAGGCAGGTGACGGAATTCGCTCACATATTTATGTTGACGACTACCTGGCTTCAGCTGGCCAGATGGAGGACACGGTTAGAAACGCAACTGGAGTCAAGAAGGTCCTGGTAGATGGCGACTTTCCCCTTTTCAACAGTACGGAGTTATTAGCAGCTGTTCAGCAGGTTGCGGAAAGGGGAGCTGCTGTTGAAGCGATGCCGTGCAACCTTGTTGATTATCCGGTACTCATTCTTGGAATCGTTTGGAACCCTTCCAGTGACAGGCTGGGATTTCGATTAAAGCGAATATTAAGCTGCGTGCATTGGGGGATAAAAGGCCTGAAGTGGGACGATCTGGTGGTTGGCAATGAAAAGGCTTGGTGGGAGCAGTACTTCAAAAAGATTGAAGAGCGGTTTAAGGTGTTCGAGTTTGCCCGTTGTCTCTTCCCAAAAGTGTAGGAAATTGTGCGGACAGAATGGCACACTTTTGCTGACGCGGAGCGTCAGAAGAGGCGTGTGCCGCGTCCTGTAACACCCGAGTGGTCTATTGGGATGGTCAAGTGCTGGTCCGTCATATTAAGACGGTCACCAAACTTTCCCCTTTGAAAACTGTCTTGGTCTGCAAACTTGAATTGATTGCTGGCTTGATGGGTGCACATTTTGCCAAATTCGTCCAGATTGCCCTGAAAATGGATGGGCTATTCTTCTGGGCGGACAGTTCAACTGTTCGAAATTGGGTCCGTGCTGTTTCATCACACTACCAAGTCTACGTCAGCCATAAGATTGGAGAAATCCAGACTCTCACTGAGCCGGATGAATGACGTTTTATTCCTGGCCGCTTGAATCCGGTCGATGCAGTGACTAGATCCCAATTGGAGGAGGATGAGATTCCGAGCTGGTTGTTGGACGGTGAAGCTTTTATTTATGAAGAGGACCGACTGATTTACCTTGGATGGTGGCCAAAGAAGAGCTGCGGTTCATCCATGTACATCTCAATTTGACAGCAGCGGAACAATCGACGGCAAAGGATTAGCTAGACGTCCGGATATCAGCTCAGGACCTTCTAGCATTAGTCCGGTTGGAGGGGGAGTTATTTGACCTCGTGAAGTGGAGTCAACAAGAGGCTTACCCGGAAAAACTTAAGAGGTTGCAGCAAAAAAAAGGTGCTCCGTCGACGTCACAGCTACTCCCGTTGACCCCATTTATGGATGAAGCTGGCGTGCTGTGGCTTGGCGGAAGGCTCAGCCGAGCTAAATTGCCTTATGACATGCTGCACCCACAGATATTATCTGACAGGCATTTGTTCGCGAGACTCATCTTTGGGGGGGGGGCATCTTTACAGATGATAAACGAGTGATGAATGACGAGGCGTAAGTTCTCATTGTTACGAAAGAAAACTCGCGCCTCGTCGTTGCGGCGTTAAGTTTCTGAACTAATGCTATATTTGAGAAATCGGAAGTCCAAAAAAGATTTTCTTTGCCAATCAATAATTATAAAGCTATAAATCGCTTTTTATTGACCTTTTTAAAATCAATTGGGGATTGTCTTGTTAATTTTATGGCAAAAGCCTCTAATTTTTAGGTATTATAGTTTAATGGAAAAACTTAATTTTGTCAAGGCCGCTTGGCCATAAGGCAAATATATACGGGCACACATGTAAACCACGGCTGCCGCGCGGCTGAAAATAATTTGACCGTCTGTCACTATCAATTTCATAAATAACCTATTTTAAAAGTGATTTATATGAAAATTTGATAACTTATCAAGTAAAAGATGTAGAACACGAGGGAATTTATTAAATAATTTATTTATAATTGAAAGTATTTTATACCATATTTTTCCGAAAATAAAAAAAAATAATTTAAAATTGTTTTTTTTTACAGAAATCTTTAATATTTTCATGGAGGCTTTTGGATGTAACATCTTAAACACTACAATAACAAAGCTTCTTTAAAAAATTTTGGAAACATTTTGTTCGAGGTTAAAAATTAATTACCCTCGACTATTTTTTGACAAGGGTGAACCAATGCCTGGCGTGTGTACTGTATTTGAATTTAATTTTAGTTTTTGATTGTTTACATCTTATTTTTTACTTCATATTTCCTACGGGAACATTTAAAGTTTTTTTAGCATACGGGAGGATAAGTTCGAATTTCATCAAAAGGTGGTTTTTTGTAATTTTTAACTGCGCGCGTAGAAAATGGAAAACGGTTAGAACTGCGCGTCTAGAAAATGAAAAACGGTTTTGACTTGGAACTGCGTGCGTAGAAACTGGCATCTAGGCTCCAGCGGCCCAAAGTAAAAGTAAAAATGGACAATTGCTTCCATCATTTCCTGTTGATCTTTTGGGGTATTTGCAATCTGTTGATTCAAACATGATTGATTTAGAGCACAAACGAAGGCGACCTCTCTGTTAAGTGTTATTACTTTCTTGGATGCAGGTTACACTAAAGTCTTCAAATAAATTTCTCCTGGTTCCAGGAGCAACAAAGAGAACCTTAAAAGCAAAAATATTTAAATTCAAATATTAAATGGGCAATCCAATTCACAACAATAATTTGATCATGAACAACCATGAACAAGGCATTTTTTAGACAGAAATTACCAACTGTATCTAAAGGAGCACGGAGATAAAATAAGATAGTTTTATAATATTTTGTTTTAATCTATTGCCGAAGATACCATTGTGTCAGATGAAAATTCACGAATCAAGAATGTCGACAATAGCAGACGACACGAAAAAACACACTGACACGTGACGTGATGAGCTTAGGGGAGAGGGGGGCTAGTTGGCAGGTGGGGTAAGTTGGCATTTTGCTAGTTAGACCCCTTCAGACAAAAACAAATCAAGTCTTTTACACCAAATATGAAAGACAACACCTAGATTGCTCAAGCAAAATTTCAAAAGTATACGACTTCCCCAACAGGAGTTATAACAAAAAGAAAAAAAAAACGGCCAAAAGTTTTTTTGGGCCTCTCAGCACTTTTTTTTTCTCATAGTATAAATCTCTAAGAGTGTCAGAAAACCCAAGCAAACAAGAATTAATATTTGTCTTATTTTTAAAATAAACCCGACATTTCTACATTAATAAGTTATTTAGTTATCAATTTATTTGTTCGAAAAGCACCCTGTGGGGTTAGTTGGCAGAAATTTTGAGGGCCATGTTGGCATACAGATTTCTGACGAGATGCTTAGTTGCAATTTTTCAAAATTCGACCTAGAAATTTTGGAGCAATGGAGAATCGTCACTTGCCAACTTACCCGTAGGTGGGGCAAGTTGGCAGACTTTTTTTGCAGTTTTTTTTTCTCAATTTCACAATTTCGTGTAAATGAACATTGTAAACAAATACGATCAATTCATAGAGAATTGAAATCTGAATCTGATTCATTCATTCAATTTGCAAAACGTGTGGTCAAAAAATTCAAATAAATTCACAAAAAGTGACCCTGCCAACTAGCCCCCCTCTCCCCTACAATAAACAGTGGGATACAGGCCATGGATCTGTGTGAACAGTTACGTAGTAACCAGTACAACTGTACGAGTAGGGACTAGGGCTTATATTATATTATATAGTTTTAAAGAGGTTAGTTATAACTAATAGTTTTAAAGAGTGGCCTGGTCGATGAATACCTGAGCCACTAATCGGCTCAAAAAAAAAATAATAAAACGAACAAAAAACTGGGAACCGTAAGGACAATTTTCTTATCGGACGGGCGCGGGTCCATGGCCCGGCCCGAACAAATGGATATAGACTAAAGAATTATTCCGGGCGTCAGGCCCAATGAAACTGATGAATTTAAAAAGTTGGCAAGCAAAAGGATTAACAGTCATTGGTTGTCCATCATAACCGCAACATTTCCATGTAGGATTTTCGTTTTTAAAAGTAGGACGAACATTAACCACATAGGATAAATCTTTGGTCTTTTGGTCGTAATTTCGACTTCTAACAACAAGGCGCTTCCGTTTAAGGACTAATATCTATTTCTTAGCTCATTTATCATTATTTATTACTCTGATGCAGGGATAAACTGGATAAATGCCAAATGTGTTTATTAAAGAATTCAAATCAGCTGAACATGGCTTAGGAAAACAGCACAATTAGACAAATGTTCATATTTCAACATAGACATAACCATGTATGAGACAAAATTTGCTCTAGATTTTGCCGTTTGGAGGGATTGGGTTCGAGGAGAGTTTGTATCAGATCACGACATTGCTGAGAGGCCAATTGGTTGCCAGGTGGGAAGTTCAGAACAGCGTTGACAATTTCGTCCTCCTCCTCGAAGGGAATATCTCCAAAGATCATCACATACAACAAGTTGCCAAAAGACCAAACTGTGGCTGGTTCGCCCATGTATTTTCCGTGAACGATCCATTCGGGTGGAGAGTAAACGTGCGTTCCATTAAAATCCGTATTAGAAGGTATTTTTGACGTGGGCGCCTGCTCCAAAGTCAATCAGTTTAACATTTAGCGTATTCAAATCCACCAATATGTTTTCGACTTTGATGTCGCGGTGAATTACTCCAACCCGATGGCACTGGACAACGGCTTCGACTACTTGTCGGAAAAATTTCTTGGCCAAGTGCTCGGGTAAAGTCTGATTGTCTTGTTCTGTGATGAAATCAAATAGATCTCGGCATATGATTCCATAGTCTCCATGACGAAATAAAAGGCGTCGCCCGCGTCACAAGCATCTAGTAACTTGACCACGCCACTGCACTGTGACACTTGACGAAGTAAACTGTATTCGAGTGGAACGATCGCATTGTTCACTTGACACCAGCTCGTGATGGAACTTCTCTTGACTTTCTTTATGGCTACGGGTAGACCGTCACAAACGCGAGTTGCTGCGTACACTGTATACCAAAATCACCTTCACCCAAGACATGACCAAATCGGTAATTGTGGTCAAAATTTTCTTTTGCACTCAAGAGCGGCTGATTTAGGCTTAAACGCGTATAGTGTCCAGGAGTTTTTCGGAACAAGCGGGCTGTTCGGAAATCATCTTTTCTACTTGATCTTGATCCATTGTTGTATTTTCGTTTAATTCATTTAAGGTCTCATATCCTTTCCTCTTCTTTAATATAGGGTGAAAAGGTTCTTCGTAGTGACTTAGGGGAACAGTCCTAGCTCGGAAAGGTTTTCGTTTAAAATCGTTCAAAGATTCTTTGGTAGGCTACCGGGTAATGGCTTTATGGTAGTTGATTTCGTCATTAATTTTGTGGATGAATTCCAGAAAACACGCGGTTGATTCATCTTATCCAGATTAACTGATGGGCGAGTAATATTATCCTTCATTAGGATTTCTGAATGATGAATTCAATAGATATTTGGTTCCTTATATGTATGCCTATGGGTGAGACGGGAAAGAAGCGTAAGTCTCTTAACCAATCTTATTTTCTGTTGTCAAACAGACAGTCTCATGGAAAATGTTTGTAAATCAAAATATTACAACATTTATAATTTTAGTTATACATTGTTCACGCAAATATAACTGTACAGGATTTTTTAAATATAAGAATCTACCGAAAAGGAAGTTTCAAATTATATCATGGGGCCTTAAGAAGCCTTATATAGTACCAGGGAGGTTATTCGTCGTACCCATTGTTATTGCTGGGTATTTGCATAGGCTAAATTTACGTAGGGGAGAGTGGGGCGACTGGCTCACTTTTTTTTCTCTTAGCTCCCATTCCTCTATTTTCCAACGTATTTAGATCCACCAAATCTTAAAAGAAAGAGAATCCTTCCTGCTTTAAATGGTGATTTTTTCAATCCGATCTTAATATATTAAGACTAGGTTATTGCCGATTTAAAAAAAAAAAAAAAAAAGAGCAAACCCGCCCCAGATACGGGGTCTATTTGCTCACACTGGCGGGGCCCATGTATTTCTTATGGGAAAATCGTTGACTGACAGAAAAACTCAAAAAGATCCAATTTTAAGACGAAAAATTTATTTTAAGTGTCATTCCTAAACCTTTTGACATAATAACATGAAATTTTGATGTAAGATGCGCATTACTAACATCTACATCTCCTGATTTTTTTGATATTTTTATGAAATTCTAACCCATCAAGAAATCAATTGAGCCAACCGACCCGAACGCCAGATCGCCCCACTCTCCCCTACTCTATTGTTTTATGTTTTGAGTAATTATTTTATTTTACAACCCTTCTATCTTCTTAACACAAAATTGTATTGGACATTTTGGGGTTGAATGAAGAAAGGTAAAATTATATTTCAAATTTCATGCGTTTATATTTTGCTCAAGAGCATTAAATCACGAATAAAAATTTGCACTTTTGGATTATAGACAGAAAACCGCATTAAATTTTGATGAAAAAATACTTCAAATTAGTTCAAGTCAATGAATTTGAATCGTAGTGGCTGGTCAGGTGCGTTGACTACCCTCGAGAGGCATCCAATATCTTCGTAATGGTATTCGACTTTAAAATTTTGTAAAATCTTGAAAAGAATGGTTAAAATCATTCATTAAAAATTAAAACAGAGGCCGTAATATAGTCATTAAATCAAATGTAGTAAATACTTTAGTCGTTAGTTGCCACATTTCGAGTTCGGCTAGTCGTCGGCCGATACACATTCGCGTTCCGAAACCGAACGGAAGTACCACGTATTTGTGGTGATGGCTCTCTTCTGGATCTCCCTTGATCCAACGTTCTGGTTTAAATTCTTGAGCATTTGGAAAATACTCATCCATTTCTGCCATCAACTGATGTAGGAACACCACCAGAGTCTTAAAAGTAATGAAAGACATATAATAACTTAAAAATTTCACGTGTGAAATTAAGTTAAACAAAATTAAGGTTTACCCCTTTAGGAACACGATAGCCGGAAAGAACGAGTCCCTTGTCTATGATGCGGGTGTTCCCGACGACGGCAGGCCTCATTCTGGAAAACCAAAAAGGGGGTGAAAGAATAATTCAGATTACTTAGTCGGAAAGAAGAAACAATTACTAACCGCAGACTCTCCTTGATGCAGGCCTTTAGGTAGTGAAGTTCGTTTAAATCACTGGGAGTTATCTCCTTCACCGTGCCTTTGGGTCCCAGGACCGAAAGTATTTCTTTTCGCAACTTTTCTTGTTTTTCTGGATTCCTTGCCAGGAAATATAGGAGGAAAGACGTTGTGTGGGACGTCTGTTACAAAGGATTATTTGATTAACAACTGCGCTTTCCGTGTTGATAAACTGATTCGATATTACAGTGTCGATTCCGGCCATCAACATGTCTACTACCATGCCAGTAGCGTCTTTGAGAGACATTCCGCGAATGAAGAATTCCTCTAAAAACATCGCAACATTTTTATTTCTCTATTATTTTATCTCTTAAAATTTTAGCGCGAATGAATAAGGTTAATAAATACCCAGAATGCTCGGATCTTCATCAGAATCAGCTGTCCGATGTTTCATTACCTCTAGAGTTTGCTGGACATACTTGAGAGCCGTACTAAAAGAGAACACGCCCTTGATAAATAGAAATTGCAAATAAATAATGTGGAATAAACAAGTTACTCTGTGAAAAAGTCTTGGGCTTCGTAAAGGCTGTGAAGCTGTGGTGTGGAGAAGTATTTCCATAGTGGGAGACCATATTCGAGCTCATTAATGGCAGAAAATGATAAATTAGCAGCGCTGATCATTTTTTGTGCTTCTGAATCCGGAGCTAGATTAGGATCTAAGCACCCCAGCCTAGTGTTTAAGCCAACAACTCCTACAGCTATATATTGAAATTTTTTTTGTTTGAATGTTTGACATGATATAAGCCTATCTATCAATTTCAATTGAAACCAAAGTGCGCTTACATTCTAAAGCCCACCGGTACATTTCGTTGACAAAGTCTGGTTTCATCTCGTTATTTTCTTGTCGAATCAATCGAATTCTGTTTTGTTTCCAAACACAGGACCATAAAAAACATCAGTAATAAATTGATACTATAAATTCCAAAAAGTCTAACCTGTCGATAAACTCTTGCGCAATTTGTCCCAATACAGGAATGTAATTGTTGACGTTTTTCGTTTTGAGAAAAGGTTGTTGGGCTTTGGAACGTACTTTCCACCATGATTCTCCGTTGCCTGCCAAAATACCGGCCGAAGCAAATTGCTCTATACGTTTTTCACGATAAGCCTTCAATGTTTCGAACCCCGGGCGCTCTGGAAATTTCCCTTCTGTACGAAACACCCTGAGAGGAAGTTTTTAAACTATTTCGATGAATAATACTAATTTTAAAAATTAATTGAAATACTTTTCAGCGTCCTCTGGTCTTGTGGTGGAAACTATAGGAGGTGCTCCTGGTATGATGTCTCTCCAGATACAACCGTGCTTTTCGAATTGCAGTTTATGAAGTTCCAATATGCGGGTAATCGGTATCCCAGCCCCTGTATAATATTCCTAAGTCACTACTTATTTCTCTTTCTATCATGGCTTAGGCCTATATTAAACTTTTTCCATGTAACAACGAATCAGTAAAAGATTATACGGTACCTACAACGGGGAGCATGGCCCAACTAGTTCCCAAGACTGGAACCGACCGTAGTCCGGGCATCTCATCAAAGGATTTTGCGTTACTCCATTCCACATCTTCCACCACCTTCGGGGCGTTATCGCCATTTTTCAAAACCACTTCGGGCGAAGCGGTGGTGGAGGCTTTGCTGCGTTGGACAATACGCGCGTGCTGATTCACCAGCTGCTGATAAGTCGTCCCCAATCGACAATTTAGTCGACCAAGGGCAATACTTGCGATCATAATGTTCCTGTAAGGTTCAAAATAAATGATCTATTCATTATCTTACTCGGTGTGTATATGCACCAACAAAACAATTGGATCTTATCGCGCGTGGATGTTAACGGGAAAATGCGCACTTGAATAATATAAGAATTTGTTCTGTTTTGTGTTGATCTAGGACACAGACAAGGCGTCAGTCAGTTGCGTAATGTAATCCGAGCGAACCCGAGACAATAAAGTACCCAAACGGTAGACACCCAATGTTCAGTGTCTTCGTTTACCCGCATCGATTTTGACATAGCGCATGCATTCTCCTCAGTCAGCTGTTCTGAACGCCCCACAAAAATACACACGAATCGTCCTAAGGTTTCTGTAGCTCTTTTGAAAGCTGCATCAGCACTATAGGCCTATCGTATTTTGCGTGATGTGTAGTTGAAGCTTTTACTAACAAAGGCACGGACTTGTATGCATTCCGATTAAATTGAAATGGGCTCAGTACACTGCAAAAAAACGTTAACTTACCTACGTTTCGTGACTGCGGTGGCGGTGCAGATAGCAGTGGAACACTGAGACCTACTTTGGACTGTCATGCCTTGCCAAGGCTGCGCAGCTACACTAAAGATAAATAGTACTTAAGTACTACGCAAATAGCCAATAACACAGCGCACGTTGCGGTTTTTCTTATTCGAACGTCAATTGAAAAAGGTCGTTGTGTTTCGAATGGCGCCGAAGCTTGTCGCGTTCAAACAGTCCAACACACAAAATTGTGTACATATGCTGGCATCCCGTTCCGGTTTGCGAGGTTCCCGTAGGAAATATCAATTAAAAGTTTTAAAAGGCAAAGGTAAAGTAAACATGAAATTCAAAATGAATGACATGAATCTGATTCGGTATGGTGAATCAGAAGGGGGGGGGGGGGGCACCCCCCCCAATTCCAAATCGCCATCTATTGGCGAAATTTGAACTAATCCTCCCGTATGTCAAAAAAGTATATAGAATCCCTACGGGAAATTGATTTTTTAATTAGTATATAAATATAATAATATTTCAAGTAAAAATATCACAAAATCTTAAACGAAAAAAAAGAAACGTAAGAGGGGGGCAGGGGTTGGCGGTTAGGGTAGTTTTTCCAACTGGTTTATAGATTTATCTGTAACTATAACTAATTATTTCTCATTTCATATTGCTGATAATAAATATTGCTGTAATTTTAGCTAAAAAGAAAGTGCGACTTGAGATGGCGGGTTGAAGTCTCCGCCACACCCAAGTTGCACCCTTCATGATTGACAGATAACTTTTGGAATGTTTCTATATTTCTATGTGTTTTAATTTTAACTGTTATACTATTTCATTTAAAAGTATCACAATAACTTACACGAAAAACGAAGCGTTAGGGGGGGGGGAAGTCACCACACAGTATCAGATTCAAATATTTGCATTTTTTAAATATTTTGCTTCTTTATATTATTTACTTCATATTTCCTTCGGGAACCTCGCAAACAGGTTGCCAGCATTTTTAAAAACTATGTTTTTAATTGAGTGCTTTAACTCAATTCCTTAATAAAAACACCACAGAAGACATAATTTAAACAAGAGTAGCATTGCCAAATTACATGAAATTGGCAAAAAAAAAATTTTTTTTTCTAAATATATGTATTTAAAGTTTTCTTTAATTGGATTGAAGTTTTTCGAATTACTACGTATGGAACCATCGAACTCCCCCAGTAATATTTTGCTGACCCCCTCCCTAACTAGCTCTAGGCCTACTACGTAATATGTGGACTGAACGTTCCCTGAGTGAATCTCAGGTAAATATTCAGTTTTGTTTGTGACAAAATTCAACATTTTTCTCCCTAAATCTTGAGGATGATTTCTTTTAATTGACTTGTCCAGTCGTGGCCCTTTAAGAAGACGTGTCGGGGCGTGGCATTTTCGGTATCCAGTTTTAATCTCTCCACTCTATGGTGTGTCGACTTGTACAATCCTGCCGCTTCACAGGCCTCGGGAAATTTTGCCGGTGATGCCGTAGCTAGACAAACGAATACCTTTTCTTCCCTACAAACCAATAAAAGTGACCGGAAAAAAAACTCATTAGACCGGATCAAGGTATGTAAAGTACACGGGGAGAGATTAAAAAAAAATTACTCACCGTTGCTCTACGTTGAAACAGTAGGAGACAGCAGTTGCAGTGTGGGGACAAATAACATAATTGTATTTGCTATGGCAAAGCTGCATGGCCTGAACGATGTCGCTATCACTCACGGACACAGACTCTACTATAACATCCTGGATTGCGGCCAAAATCTCCGCTGAAAGTGTCACCTTTCCGCTTTGTTCAAAATCCTGCATGACATTTCGAACGGCTAGCGCATCGCCGTGAGTTGCAAAATACAACACTCTTTCAATATTGTAAGGAGCCTATATCATGTTTTTAAAGAAAATTTCAATAACCAAGTGTGTTAAATTTCAGGATGGAATTACTTGAATATCCATCGATGGTGCTAAGGAAGCGGCCACGTCAGGCACCGGACTATAATCTCCATTTTGAAATGATCGTGCTAAAATATCATTGGAATTTACCGTGGCGACCAGCTTGATCGGGAAACCCATTTCACGAGCAAGGGATCCAGCTAAAAAAAAACATTAAAAGGAAACAACAATACATTCTGGCTATTTGTCTTTAGTGGAGAACAAAAAAAAAATTTCTAAATCCAAACCGGCCAAATTTCCGGCCGCTCCAGTTGGTACAACGATGCAAATCTCATCGCCAATGTTGGGACAGCACTGGAGGTATATGTAAGCATAGTGAGCGGTTTGAAGGAGAACTCGGCCCCATTGTATGCTGTTGAAAGAGCAAAGACTGTTAGCCGCTGAGAAGTGCTGGTCTTGGAAACATTCTTTGATGGGTTCGTCCCCATCGTCGGAACTTCCCTCAACTTTTAAAAAATGAAAGAAAGACAAAAATAGGAATATCCGGATTTATCATATTAATGTTTCTCTTGTTACCCGCACAAATGTGTACGTTTGGCGCTTTGACAGTCAGCATTTGGAGCTCTTGGATTTTCGATACCCGATTCAAAGGATATAGTAAGACCAAGTCTACTCTTTCTAGGTTGGCGACACTGTGAGCGGAAGCGGGACCGGTATCGCCAGCAGTCCCTACCAAAATTTTAACGCGTTTTTCTTGACCCTTCTTTAGAGACACAAATAAAAGAACTTTTCAATTTTTATCTAAATTTGATGCATAATTATTTATAATTATAATATACCTTTTTCTTCAAGAAAATTTCCAAAAGTTTGGCAAGTACAGCTATAGATAAATCTTTAAATGACAAGGTGGGTCCTTGAAAGAGCTCAGCAATATACATTTTTTCATCTAACTTTTCAAGGTGTATAACCTTCTCGGGATATTCGAAATCTTTGAACGCTGAACCAACGACTCCTATTTATAGCAGCATTTTAAATGTAATGCATTTTACACAACAAATGAAAAACCAAATAATATTCACCTTCAATTTCTCTATCTGTAAGCTCATCTTCTGAAGTGAACAGTCTAAGTATTTTTTGCACAATGCCAGGGTATTTCAAGTCTTTCCAAGAATGAAATTCATTTTTTGTTATTGTTGGAATATGATCACACACATAAAGTCCTCCATCTTTGGCATAACCTTAAAATACAAAAATGTTAATAAATAAATATGTTAACAATCTACTAGTATATTGATTTCTAAATACCTGGTGAGCATAAAACTTCTTCAAATGAAAAGAGATCACTAGTACCACTTGAAGATCTAGTGCTCCTGTATTTCATTTTCACCCTTAGATTTGATAGGCACAAGCCACAAGGTCAGCAAAGAAAATGTCTAGAAAGTGCCCAGTCGTCAAGTCTCAAGTGTCGTCAAGGAAATGTGTGTTTTGGTGTGGTACACCCGGGTACACCACTTAGAATTTGGAATCTAATCTCAGACAGCCGCCGGCATTATTAGATCACACAAGCTAATATTGAAATAAAGAAAAATTGAAAAAAAAAAAAAAAACACTCACGAGCGATTGGATTGGACTATCCAGCAAAGCAATACGTATTCCAATGTTTATATTGCTGCGCTAATACTTTTTTATCAGCATGTGAGAAATAAAAGTCTACTTCTATCTCTATGACAGAGTTATAGATGTGTCTATGAGATCAAAGAACAAACAGAAATGGTGTGATTTGATAGTGATAATTAAAACACTTCAACAGGATATTTGTTTTTGTTTGCTTGCGGATTTAGCGATAAGCGAACTAATCAATCACGAAACAGTCACGCATGGATCACGCTGCTTGTCAATGGACGCTTCTAACAACAGATGACGCTGGTCGTGAACATACGATACGAAAGTCACGGAGGAATAGTCACGGAGGAATAACATGAGCATTTACTGTATTTCGATTTATCTTAGTTTTCATTTCAAAATAGGATTCCGGGGAACGAAAGCTGCGTTGGGAAACAAAACAATTATTTTAAGTTGATAATAGATGAGGAACATGAGGGAATTAAACTTCAACAGGGAAATGATTGAAAACAAAGAACATTTTTTTTTTGGCAAAACTGAAATTATATTACCAATAACGAATTCCTTTTCCCTTTAAGGGAGATGAGGCTTTTGACGATTGCCAAGGATCAGAAGAGAGTTCTTTAGAAGGGAGATATTTTTCCTGGTAATTTGGAGATATTGGAATTATTACAGGATCTTGTGATGTTTCAAGAGAATCTAACGAATCCGAAGGGGAAGTTCTGTCATTTTTTTTCAGCAATCGATTTATCCTGGGATCCAGATGACGGTAATAGAAACTCTCATTATTTGGTTGAGAAGGAACAAATGAATGTTGGCGACTTGAAGTAGTCTCAATCAGATAAATGTCATCCAAATCAGTGGGCTGCTTCGCTATGGAGCGCTGAATGTGGGGATTTCCAAGGTTAGATTCACGATTTGCATTGTTAAATCGATACGGATTATCCACAGCGGGATGAGAAATCCCATCATCGCTTCGACAGAATCTGGAATCTACTGGAATGATTGTGTTTGGAGAATCAAGTTCATCTAACGGAATACCAAGATTTTTCAAATCAACGCAAGACAATCCCGTCATTTCTTGTATAGTGGGATATCGAATCGACGAAGGAGGAGCTGGAGCCGTTGGGTTGGTGACTTGGCAGCTTTGATATTTTCGGTGTTTCTTGGATAAAGGAGATGAAGGAGAAAAAGACGAAGACATTTTTTGACTCAAATTGACAGCATCCCTCTCTGGGAGTCTTTCTTCCAATCGGCGCAAGTATTTAACAAGATCGCGTTTTTGCTGCGCGGTCAACGTCCGAAAATTTAAAATCAGGGTTTTCAGTTCTTCACCGTTGAATAGTTGATCTTTTTCAAAATGAGACTCATACGAATTGCTAGCGCTTGGTGTTGAATCCTTGTCTTTCAACTCGGCTAAGCTGGGAGACCCAATAGCTGAGGGCAATGTTGTAGTCGATTGAAGAGGGCGCAACAGTCCAACAGCTTGCAGATTGCTAATTAGTGACGCCATGTTAAAACCCGCAGGTCCGTCCGAGGAAGTACTAGAATGTGAAGTAACTGAAGGCTGCTTGAGGAGGCGAGTAACGTTTTCAATAGCCCGCGAGGCAGCTGTTCCTTTAACTCCATCCAGGAATCCAGCCGAAATTAATCCTTTCAACTTCTCTTTCGATGTGTCGAGCAAATCAACGCAGGTTGGATCTTCGTTCAACAGTTTGGATGAGCTACCAACTTCACGGCGTTCAGACGATAGGGCTCGCGTAAGCAAACCCATGATGCTTGGACCAAGAGAACCGAGACTGTCCTCAAGTGCGACCAACATTCGGAGAACTTCAAGGAAATTTGGGCCAGATGGAAGCGGCACATCTTCTGGGATTCGGGAAGTATTTCCAACAACACGGCAAATGAGCTTCGGATTTTGGGCGACTCTTAGTTCTTCAAAAGACAACGCGTTAGGAGAAGATACGTCAGCGGTTGGGATTTCAGTAGGAAGAGGAGCATCTTCAGCCTGAGGCAAATTCTTTGTCTGGTGTCCTACTCCAGCGGGATCAAGCGTGACGGGTTTTTTCCAACGATTTTGCCAACCGAATTGAACTGGCTTGCGATTTTGTACAGATTCCGATTCATATTCTTTCTCCGTTGCACAATTATCTTGAACATCTTCATCATCGACTAATCCATACTTTTTTTTCAATTCAAATTTCTTTTTCTTGATTAGTTCTTTGTCTAGTTTCTTCATTCGACGGAACCAAAAAGCAAACCAATCCGGCTTGAAATCATAAGTGATAGCATTTTTCCCTTCTTCTACAAGTTCGGTGCTGCGTTTCTTCCAGAAGGCTTTCCATTCTTCGGCGTAGAGAGGATGTTCCTCGGGTCGTTCCTTGTAAATTTTGTGTTTGCTACGAAGCTTTTCTTTGTACGAATCCATCTCTTGATCAAGTTTCCACAGGTGGCTTCTTTTTTTAATTCTTGTGTTGTCATGTTGTTTTGCGCGCACAGGGGACGCCAATCTACCTTTGCCTTTTCGCTGAGTTACGAGGATTTCATAATCAATTGCATTTCGAACACTGTTAGTCGATGATGGATGTCGTTCTTGATGTTTTAGGGGCTTCTGCTGCTTATTGGAATTGAATTTTGAACGAAACTGTTTTGGAGATCGAGATGGATTCCTGAATTTAGAAACCGCATAACGATCTCGAGAACTGGACCTTGGACGGAATCGCTTCGGAGATCGAGATGGAGTCCTGGATTTAGAAACCGCATTACGATCTCGAGAACTGGACCTTGGACGGGATCGCTTCGGAGATCGGGAACGAGATCTGTAACTCGTACTGCGACCTCTAAAACTGATTGCCGAGCGCTTTGGAGACCGTGATCGGGACCTAAAAATAGAAAGAAGGTTGATTTTGTAAAGCAAGTTTGCATTTCTATTTATAACAAACTATTTACCTCAACTTGGAACGAGATTTTGTTCGTTGAGGACTGCTGAATTTTTGTGCGACTTGTTTTCCGAATATTTCTTTCTCGACTACAATATCGCCATCTGATTCCGCTGGCTGATATGAAGGCTTTTCAGCAGTTACATCTTCTTCGTTATTCAGGCAGATTGATCGGGATAGAGGGTTTAAGGGCCAAACCATGTTTTGTGGAATTTTACTTGAAACTGTTTCACCGCTACCTTTAAGTTTCAAAAAATTAATTGATTACATTTTGGATCAGAGTAAAAAATTAAGTAAATTTTATATACCTCGTTCGCTGAGTGTCTGGGAAGTTGGGAGGAAGACGATATTTCCATCAACCCTTTCACTATGAAGAGAAAAGGATAAACGATTAACTTTAATTCTAAACAACAAAGTAAAAAGTTAATACCAGTCGTTGTCTGAAAGAGAATCATCATCCGATAAAAAGATTACTTGTGTTTCTTGGCCTAGTTTCGTGCCACTACCTTTTTTCAATGGATCAGATGTGTCCGAATTCATTCTTTTTGAGCTGTTTGCTAACATTCCATCTTTACAAAACACAAAAGAAATAGTAACTTTTATATTGTTAGACTTTAAAAAAAAAAAAAACCTGTTACGTACCTAATTGAGAAACAGCATAGCCACCAGGCTTTAGTACGTTGTTAGCTTGAGTTTCAACTTCAGTATCAGTAAACGGAGAGGTAATATCATAATAGACCAAATATGGAGATTCTCTAAAATAATAAGAAAAAATTATTAAATGGAAATAGAATTCCTATTATTGCTGATATATGATTGACTTGCGGTACAAAAATTCAAATTCACGGAAATACCTGCTATTTAAAAATGAAAAGATTCATGTATAGTATACCTTAAATGAGTCCCGAGATCGATTTTCGTTCGAAAATGTTTAGATTTTACATCCCACTGGGTGCGATGACAGGGCAAGACCTGTAAACGACCTTTCAATGATTCAATTCGGCTGACGATAGCTCCCAGGTATTCATGAATTTCGGGCGTCCAATTTTCTAAGCAAGGATCAGCTTGCAGAAACAAAGAGTATGCTCGAGGGAAGTATTTCCGCTGCATTAACATTTGAAACAAAAATGATTAAACTGAGGTCAATCGAATAAGTTGAAAGAATAAACTTGCCAAATAGGAAATGCGATGAGCTGACGATTCCATATGCTTCATAATGTTTTCCACAATGTCGCATCGCTTCTCACACAAAACGCAGATGTAAAATGCATTAACTGGGCAAGTCACATCATCCGATGCATCTGGATGTACTTCCACAACATATTCGAGTCCTGGTGAATAATTATACATTAACTAAACCGAAATCCGATCATTTAAAACAAACTGCAAATATTACCAATCAAAGGCGAATCATAATATGTTTCCAACGATGAAGCTATCAGTGGTTGCAATTCAGATGGAAACAGCAGATCTTCACAACCTGTGGAGTAAAATAATAAATAATCCCATTTATCACATTAAGACATTTCTTTACAGACAGAAGCCAACATAATGGCTTCAGCGAAGATTATTTGTCAGCATCAAATTACCTGGAGGTGTTTCATCTTCTTCCCCAGTTTCCAAGAAAATCTTTGGCTGTCTAATAATGGGGCCATCACAGTCTTTTGCATCCTCTTAAAATACAAAATTCAAGAATGTAATGAAGTAAGTTATGAACACAGTTGAAAAGGGTGATAAAGTTTTAGGCCTACTAAGATCTGTTGTTGTTGCCAATCTAACATTATTATAGAGCCTGAGTTGATGACCAAAGGTTGTCACATGTTTGGTGACATCTCTGATGTTTGGGATCAATAAGCTGCATAGGTTACAGTGAATTTGGTTACCATTATTGCTTTGCTGAGAGAAGATGGAGTGGACTGCACCATCTTCTGAGTGAAATACAGCATCTTCGACTAGTTTGTTGTTTATTCCCTCATCCTGTAAATAGTGATCAGTTTAGAGAGTAAAATCATTAGTAGTTAGAATGCAAATGTAAACGTCAAGTTGTAAAGTTTACAAAAGCAACTAGAAGTGAGAAACAAAGTTGACCATGTGGTTTTCATGCAGTTTAGTTAATAAATGTAAATAGGAAATACCATAATAATATATGGTGAAGACTCTGGTAGAACTTATACAACAAATTCACATCTGATTCACAGCCAGTTTAAAGCAGGAGAATTTTGCCATTGGACGAGAAACCCCAGAAACCATTAAGCTCAAGCTAGAGTTATGCGTAATTTGTCAGGTTATCTTCAAGGAGTAGAGAAAAGATGTAGTTAGATTCTAGTTTTTTGACACACATTGACAAAAGATCGCGAATTGAGAAATGTAAAAGGAAGGTTAAGCCATTCTGAGCCATGCAATTTTCTAAATTTACTAATTTATTAGAATTGATTGAGAAACAATCTTTACCACCTTACAACCATCGAGGTGACTTGATAACAATCAAATCGTTCATTTTGACCAATTGATCTTTGGCTAATAAAGAATATTTTGGTTTGATCTCGATTTATTTTTAGACCTGAATCAAGCACGAGCAGAAATTGTCGTAGGTCTAAATGAAAATATTCAAAAAGTTGGAATAATTCGGCATTGCCAAATTGTCAAGTTGATCATTTTTCCAAGGAAAAGTGAAAAATTCATTGTTCATTGCAACATCCATAGATGGTGTTGCCCCCCTCAACAACAACTAAATATGAGATAAAAATGGCCGGGTCATATGTGTTTATCAAAGGCAGCGCAGTCGTCAAGTAGATAACGGCCAGTCGGCTTGAAAAATAAAGCTCAAGAAAATTTGGTCCAAGCCAGTTTATCTAGTCCCATGTGTTCCAATTGTCTCTCTAGTTGTTTAGCCACTTTTTTTTGTTGATTCCAACTAGTGGTTGACGTTGTATTTCTCTACCTAGTCCAAGCCCAGAGAGCCGACGTCTTTTTCTTCATTGTAAGTAGCTAACAAACGTATCTTGTACGTGCCTAGAACAAAATCTTTTAAAAACAATTTCAAAAGAATGGTATGATTTGTTTAAAGACTGGTGCAATGCAGTTGCTGGTCACAAGTTTGTGAGATCTTTTTCTTTGTTTAATTTAATCGACAAGTTTCTCAATTTCCCGCCCCCACCTCCTCTTACCCTCCTACCGGTTGATTCTTTCATCGGATTCCGCGTTACGTAGTGGACAATCAATTTTCAATAGGTGGCAATTGGTTTTTCTTAAGAAATCACATGGGTGTGTCCAGTATTAAAAGTTTTCATGCAGGATGGGTAAGGGTAAAGGAGGGTGGAACGTGATGGCGGACATGAATCGTATTACAATTGCCACAAGAGCTTTTTAGGTATTCGTGAAACGTATTGATTTTCTGTTTTCTACTGTGCTAGCTTTGCGTTTGTAACGATCGAAAACGTCATTCACCAAGTCGCCAATTGGGTACAATAGGTTAGCTCTGAGCTGACTGTGGTTCAAATAGCCCAACATGTCCAGCTTTGGAAACTAACAAGTGGCCGACAATTGTATTTGTTCGCAAACGAACAGGGTAGCAGGTGTTGATGCTTATACGCGTCGCTTAGGCAACCCCCTACCTTGGATATTATACATACATGCCCCCCACGTAACGTAACGTGAGACTATAGCTCGTATAATCGTTTCAATTGCTAATGTTTTCCAACTAAAATTTCTCTGCTTCTCTGGTGTGTGGTGGTTCTCATTTCTTTTTGGCTTTTTGTCTTTTATTCTCTCAACTTCAGTTTTGCCAGGATGCGGTCGTTAAGCCGTTCATCGGTGTTGACTCTGGCTGCGGGAATGACTTTCGGCTTTTGTCTGGCTTACATCTTCCATTCCATCCGCTTAAGTCATTCGCCATTCTCCCACTTGTAAGCTGCTTTGATTTCATTTCATCATTGGTCTCTTTGTTTTAACATATTCGCACACTAAAGTTAAATCAACTCTGCATGCTGCACTCAAATAATTCAACTTGACTAAAAAAATGAATTGGTGTGTCATCTCTATCTGGTTAGCTACAAAGCTCGTTATCCGGGAGATAACGGCGGGGACTCGCATGGCCACGGTCACGATCACGGCGATGTCCACAATGAGGAGGACATGGACAATCTCTCGGGCCCTGTCCACGATTTCGGATTGCATGACAGGCACGAAGACTCGCACGCCGGTTAGTCAACCATAACATTCGTGTTACTTAATTGTTTCCAGTTCATTTCAATTTCTAATTGCATCATTTGGCCTACAAAATGTCAAAATTGACTAAAATTAATTCATTGATTTGCCCACAGGTGGGGACGAAATCGCAAGAGAACTGAGCCAAAAAGTTCGCGTTTTATGTTGGGTCATGACGGGACCGAAGAACCACCAGAAAAAGGCGATTCACGTCAAACGGACGTGGGGCCAACGCTGCAACGAGCTCATTTTCATGAGTTCCGAAGAAGGTTCGTTGTCAATCTTTTATCTTTAGCTCAAATATTCGATTTCTTCACCGTTTAATCCCCCGGTGGATATTTCACACCACAGATAAGACGTTGCCGGCCGTTGCCTTGCCTGTTGGAGAAGGCCGTGAAAATCTCTGGGGTAAAACTCGAGAGGCGTACCGACACGTTTGGGAAAATTATCGAGATAAAGCTGATTGGTTCATGAAAGCTGACGACGACACGTAGACTTACAAAATTATTATTTTGATTTTTTCGTGGTATCAACTGTCATTTTCGATTCCAGTTATGTCGTGCTGGAGAATCTCCGTTACATGCTCTCGACCTACAATTCTTCGGAGCCGATAGCATTCGGCCACAAATTCAAACCTTTTGTCAAGCAAGGATATTTCAGCGGTGGTGCTGGTATGTCATTTTTTATTGAATTTCGATAATTCGAAATGAATTAATTTTTGGTTTTATTATTTTTCCATTTAGGATATGTCCTGAGCAAGGAAGCCACAAAAAGATTTGTCGAGGAAGGATTGTCAGACTCGTCAAAGTGTAGGGACGATCCTGGAGGTGCTGAGGACGTTGAAATGGGTAAACTTTCAATTATGATTATGCTAGTTGTTACAAAAGCAGTAATTATTTTGAATTGATTTACACCAGGCAAATGTTTGGCTAATCTAAACATCAAGGCTGGTGATAGTCGAGACTCGTATGGTAGAGGTCGATTTTTCCCATTCGTCCCCGAACATCATTTGATTCCGGGACATGTCACAAAAGACTTTTGGTTCTGGCAGTACATTTATTATCCAGTTAAAGAGGTAGTTAATTTGGACTTTTACTAATTCGATTATCTCTAAAAAAAAATTTCATTTTCGTTTATTTCAATTAGGGATTAGATTGCTGCTCTGACACGGCGGTATCTTTCCACTACGTTTCGCCCAACGAAATGTACGTGCTAGAGTATCTCATCTATCACCTGAAACCTTTCGGCATCCAAAACCAATTGCAAGGCACCGCAGCCCCGCCACCCGACCACGATTTGAAAGCAACTCCATGGGCGGGTCCATCGGATTGAAGTGAAAACAAAAACAAAACAAACACAAGTATCCTACCGAAATCCAAGTCAAATATTGTCTGTGAATTCTTAACTAGTTTTTGTATGAAGGCCAAAAAAAATATATTTATGAAATATTTCATTTAATTAATTCGAATTCGACATTTTGACTATTCGCTGATGGCACGTAGAATTACAGAAATTTAAAAAAAGGGCACCATTTTGAAAATTTTTGAAATTAAAAGGGAAATCTATATGTTGTTTAAAAAACAAATAACGCCGCCTATATTTGATTCTATCTTTTAGCGCTGAGTTTTATCTCTTAAGCCGTTTCTTCTTCTTCTTTTGATGTTTTGGATTTTTATTAAGAAAAAAATCAAAATGGCGATATCTGCAGAGGGAGAGATGGACTGTGGGCCCCTGAAGGGTGACCCTACAACCCCGACATTGAACTGACCTTTTGCTGATTGTTGCGATTTGATTAGAATTTGTTTGATTACTGATTAACCTTGCCCTCAATTCTTCAGCTCCGTTCTAATCAGCCCTACTTGCATTTTCCCAAATCTATACGAAAACCATTTTATTTTTAAATTTCCAATTTCAATTATAACTCTTGACAACTTCCCAGTTTACAAGTTGTTGTACGTGATGGGACTTAACCTTGATTGCCGCTCCAATCGCCTTGAGATCTTCACCATAGTTTGTCCAGTTTAGAAAATCAATTTGGATTATAGTTCGTCCTTCGACACAAACAGCCCAATAACACGGTAGGGTAGCGGAACTACTATTTTATTTTATTTTTTTCCGTTCTTTACCTCCCAAGTGAGGAGCTATAAAGGCCCCAAAAAGAAGAAAATGGGGTTTCGAGTGACTCATTTGGCGACGACTTTTGACCCGAGAGAGAGCGAACTGTGGTCGTTAACTAGTCCATCGCGGAACCGAGTTATACAACACCAGCAAGAGGGCGCCCGTCGACGGCCCACTGCAGCTTATAGAGATGGCCCCCCTCGCGTTGCCATGGAGTTTTTCGAAGATAGAAAAGGACCTATATAATTCCTTTTGGGCTGATGGCGTCCACAGGTTAAGAGTGCAGCTTACTCTGCAATGTTTTGTTGTCCAGAAAGAAACTTCCTACACTTTTAAGAGTCGGAAAAAACCATTAACGGAGATGGTGGGGGAGTTCAAAAAAACAATTCCTCTGAAGTTCCACTAATGTCTTATTGTCTTTTCTTTGTCATTCGATCCTGCTGCTGTGAGACTGTCGATCGGAATATTTCAGGTCCCATATACCAACTCGACCAAAAATGGAAAATGGATCAAATCAATTAAGAAACCAACCAAAATGGTAAAATCCTGACTAATATCAAATCCTGCCAAAAAGCAACTGATGTGTGTAGTATAGGCTATATACTGGTGGTGTGTCATTTGTCACTGTCTTTCTGTCATCAACACACCGGGTCTCTTCTTCTTCTTCTTCTTGGTCTCTCTCCTCCGAATCTCCCAGCTGTTGGCCCGTCTAGTTGGGCACAGAAGAGCAGCTGAGCTGTGATGAGGCCACTTCCTGTCCCCCCCTGGCCTCCCAATGTTATAACACTACCAAAAATTATTCCCTGTGCACCCAGCCAGCAGCAAACCCAGAAGAAAAAGAAACCAAACCAACTGGCTTTTATTTTTATTTTTCAGGTTCATTTTATTATTATTTTCTTTCAACTCTCCCATCGGAACAAAACAAAATATAAAAAGACACACATAGTATATACGATAACTCTCGAAGACAAAAAGAAACATGTACAACATTTTTTCGGATGATTTTTTGAGACTAAATATAACATTTTGGCACGGCTAGTGTTTCGATTTCATTTTAGCCTGGAATATTCGTATAGGAAAGACCAGCAGTTTGCACTGCCCAAATGATTTCAGCAATTGTTGATTAGTTTCAAGATGACAAGTCGGCCTGGCTGCTGTTCCAGGCTCCTTCCATCCGCCAGACGCTGAAGGCATAGCTCAAACATTCGTTGGCTAAAAACGAGGAATTGCCGCCCATGTTTCCACCACCGCCACTGCCGTTTCCGCTGGCCAGATTCATTTGGTTGTTATTGTTGTTGTTGTTATGATTGCCCGCCATCATTTGAGGAGGATCGGGAGAAGTGGCCGGGTAATCCGGCGACACCATCGACGGCCCGAGACCCGACGCAGGTAAAACGGATGTCGAATCGCCCATCGTTTCATCGTCCGTCCTCAAAACCTTTTTCAAAATTAAAAAAAATTCAAATTTCCCGCCTAAAATTTAAAAAATGAATAATTTAAACGCACCTGATATAAAAAGTCGATGTATCTGGCGGCTAATTTGAGCGTCTGGATTTTGGAAAGTTTATCGGACGGAAGGGTGGGTATGATTTTGCGGAGGGCCGAAAAGGCCTCGTTGAGACTTTGGGTCCGCTGGCGCTCTCTGACATTGGCCAGAACGCGCTGCGATTGGACGTCTTGGTGCTGCTGGAGGTGATTGAGCGGGAGCGGCGAAGCGTTGCTTCCGCCGGAACTCGACCCGTGATCCATCTGATGACTGCCGACCGACGACCGATGCCTCTGCTGTTGCTGCTGCTGGTGAATTCGCCTCTGTTTGCTGCTGGACGGCATCATCAACGACGACTCGTCTCTACCGTGCTGCTGTTGTTGCTGGACGCCACTGTCTCCGCTGTGCTCCGATCCGCCGGAATCGGAATCCAGCGAGTGTTCCGATCGCCGCTTGCGGCTGTTGTTATTATTCGTCGGATTGTGGTGATTGTGATGGTGATTGCTGGGAGGTGACAGGCTGTTTTCGTGATGCTGCAGGTGATGATGGACGTGACTGTCGCTGTACTCGTGATGGTCTGTATTGAATAATACCAAATCCGTTTCAAAGGCTGTATACAATTCAATAGTTTCGGAAAATTTTGGAAAACAAAAATTAGTTGAAATTGAATTAGTCTAAATTGTCAAGCCAAAAACATAAAATGGGAAACAACAAACTAACCGTAAAGAGGTAACATGTCGGAATGCTGTTGCTGTTGGTGAAGGAGTTGCTCTTCTTTGATGAAAGACGACAGAGTGTCCATTTGAGACACGTACAGGTGGAGATCAAATGATTCAGAATTTTCACAAATAATTAAAATAATAATTTCTTCACTGAATGTGTCGGATGAACTTGTAGTCGGAGTAGAGAAGACTGTATGCGACACTCACTCTATAAGTCGGCTAACTAAAATATGCATAGAGTTTGCTGCGACGCTAGTCCGTTTATATGCGGCCCTGGCAGCCAGTCAGCTAGGCGGAGCTTAAGAAAAAGAATAAAAAAGATCCAACAGACAAGAAGAAGAAGATGTAGGAGGAGCAAAATTTTTCTTCAGGAAAGATAGAGGGGGCTTTTGAAAGTCAAGGGAGCTGCTAGCTGCTGGTGCTGCACGGAGGTCGCGACCTCTTCTCTCCTCCCAAGTCTCCCCCCCCCTTCCCATCTTCTTTTGGAGAAACTGGGTCTCCTCCGAACATCTCGTATTACACGACTCATTAGACCATGGACGTTCCTCTCAGTCTCCCAAAAATCGTCTTTTTTCTAGAGAGTCTCACCATTTTGAAATTCAATTTCCATCCGTGCGCGTATAAAAATTCGACTTCCGAAAAACTGGTGGAATTGAGGCCACAGAGAAATGCGGATTGACCTGTAATAGATTCGATTACCACAACAACAGATCGGAATTATTAGAACGGGCGAGAAAAACTTAACAAACTCAACAAATTTTCAATTCATTTTTTCATTTCGTTCAGTTTCTTTAAAATAATCCGATCGCCACCGTCCAGCGAGTCGAGAATTTGTTTATTTATTTAGACATTTCATTTCGGCGAAGTCAAAACATCGAACTTCGTACTTTTGTGTGTATAAACTTGGTGAACTAATTCCAGATTTTCTAACCAACAAATAAAACAAAAAATAAAAAATAGGAACTAAAATTATTTTCGTCAAAGCAATAACAACACCATTGATGATTTTCTCTTATAAACATTTTCTAAAAAAATAAGGTTCTCGCTCGATGGAGGACGAACAAAAGGGTGTGTTGTTCTTCACAATTTGGTGGTTATAAACAAAAGCTCCCGGCGACTCATCCACCCGCCAAACAGAGCTAAGCTTTTTTATTTTTTGATTGCGTTTATTGTTTTAAGTCGGCCCCCGGGTTGTTATAAGCAAACGTCGTTCAAACAGAAAGAGAGCTAGAGGGACATCAGTATGTATACAGCGGCTGGGCTCTAGTGTGACAGCCTGAACTGAGCAATAGGACATCAGCTAGGAGCTAGGGGGGAGGGCGAAATGTTGATGCTAATGTCCTCCTTTTCTGACTGCCTTAATATGAAGAAAATGCTTGTCTTCTTTTTCCTTTTCGTTTTCTCCCCTGGCCGTGATGTTTGTTGTTTGTTGGGCGGTCGAGGCTAATGCGTCCAGCCATTGCCATTACCGACGCTCATCACCTACTCTTTAGCCCTCCCCACACACCGAAATCCTGAGCTGTTTGGTTCCATTTTTTCCCACAGATTTTGGCGAATTATTTTCTATTTTAAATTTCGCAATTTCCGATGGATTTTAAATTTCGCGCCAATTTTAGAACATGAAATCATCGTCGGATGTTGAATGAAAAAGTCAAACTGTTGAAAATGTCCATTCGCACAGTCGTTGTAGTGAGAACTGGAGGTCAGCTCATTGATCCGATGAGAACCGCAAAACATGCGATGATTTGTCATACAATCTTTTTTTAAAAAATATTTAAAAAAAAAAGTTTTAAATTGTCATTTCGCAGGGCGTCGTCGAATTAGTAGAAATTGTCACTTTTGGCGGTGACACCTTCTGACGAGCGAAAAATAAAAAAATAAAATAAAAAAATAAAAAAAAGGGTTCGAGACTTTCGATGGCCGCCTGTTAAGTGACGACTTCTATACTCCATCAAAAAACTAAGAAAAAAAGGAAAGAAAGAAGAGATGGCATCACAGTGGGATCTGCTGTCGGCCTGTGACATTGACCGCGGGAAGTTGATGATTAGCACCCGAGACCCATGTGCCATCTCAATTACATCTCAGGTAGTATATGGACAGAGGCTGCGAACTATATGGACAGCACCAAGAAGAAATAGAAGAAGAAGATATATCTTTATTATCAGCCTATATCAACTTGTTTGCGGCTTCGTTAGGGGTGGATCCGGCATTGCGCGAATGTCTATGGAGATGTGACGAACGGAACTGCCCTCCGCCATGGGAAAGATGCTCTCGGTTCGTCCACACACCAAGGCAGCAGCAGGGAGAGACTAGCCCAGCAGTGCGGTGTCCGTCTGATGTGCCCGTCACCTCACAGTTGAGCCGGCCGGTGGGGATCCCTAGAGGAGAGAGTGGGACCTTAGCGATGAAACCTACACGGAGAGGGCAGAGAGCTAGACGAGTCGGGTCATTCGAGGTCATTCTCACGCCCATTCTTTTACTAATGTAGACTACAACACCATGCACACATTGTGTGTGTATATATGGACCCAGGGATTTATCGAGTCCGCCTTTGTGTTCCTCTTCATTCAATCGGACATTTTTATGCAATGGGAAAGAACTCGATGAACCCGACGAATCGGAGGATTTTGAGAAAAGAAAAGGTTTGGTTCTCACAGGGAAATGTTGCTTATGTAATGGACTATATCTTATCTCTATCACTTCTAAAAAGGTACTTCTGCAATGGAGAACATGTCTGTGATGAATATTGATATCAAATATTAGTTTTTTTTTTCGAAATTGATAACAATATCTTGTAATTCACTCGAAAATAAAAATACCACAGGCAGTCTGGCAGTTGTTGTCTGTAGTTGGAGATCCTTATCAGAATAGAACTGTCTAACCTGTTGTGACACTTGTTGTTACTGAGCTGTACGTAATCTTGAAAAAACGTAAAAAAATATGGTCATTACGAGAAACTTACGGGATATTAAAAGAAATCTGTGATATAACTGCTATAGTAGGATCTACTCACTACTGGAA
Source organism: Daphnia pulicaria (assembly GCF_021234035.1). Taxonomy (NCBI): domain Eukaryota; kingdom Metazoa; phylum Arthropoda; class Branchiopoda; order Diplostraca; family Daphniidae; genus Daphnia; species Daphnia pulicaria. The sequence continues at coordinate 34,218,086 of NC_060913.1, forward strand.
TAACATTGGCACTTTTAGAAGTCCACAGTCATAACTTCTTGACAATCTCTCCTAAACCAAGTAAAACTTTACTGTGTCTTTTACTGCCAAAAACATTTATTTTTAAACCTAGCACTTATTTTATATACGTTCTGTCTCTCACACTGGATTACTACACTCATAACATGATAACTTCAGAGTTCGTAAGTTCGTAATCGTTAATTGTCAACAATAACACTGGCAATCGTTGCCAAATCCACTATCCCGATGTTAAAAATTAATCTTTAATTTTTTTTACTTATCAAAATTTCAGGTAAAAAAATAAATATCAAAACAAAAGAAAAAATAAACTTTAAGTGCACAATTACATTTATTTTCAATATTAATGGACTTGAAGCTCCGCGGTTTCAGACAGGTTTCGGACGGCACAACAACCGCGCGATTCAAATGCCTGAAATTTTGTCATGTCAAAGTATTTAAAGAAATTTTCTGGTGATTTCTGTAACCAGAGTCATTTATGTCCATAGTAAATGACTCTGCTGTAACGCACCACTGAAATCATCGAGCCAAAAAAAAAATAATTTCGCAAATAAATTTGTTTTTAAAAATTCCATTTGTATGTTATTGTTTCTCGACATAAAATAATCGTTCATCAACACATACAAATTGTTTCTCATATTTGCTTGACACAAATGCTAATACTATACGATGTTTTCTTTTTAAAAGCAATATCCCCTCAAATATCCCCGTCTTACGAATGCGGGGTGCTTATGGATAAAAATTTTGCAAATTTACCATAAATTCAACGAAATGTTATGCAACACTAAAACCTCGATAAAATGGAAAATATGAAATAATTATCGAATTTGATTTAGTATGGGCATACAAAATCAGCATCTCTATTTTTCCATACACACACTGTATATATACATGAATCGTGTTTACACTATGGAGATTTGTCTAAAGGTTGATAGGGGCGAAGTCAAAATTTGGTCGTTTTTTTGTTGTTTTTTTTTTAGAAAAAAAATAAAAAAACATAAAAAAAGCAACTGGTGCTGGTGGTGTGCTGCAATAAACTCGTCTTTTGACCGCCCAGCACTATACAGTTGGCCCATGCAGTACCGTATATACATACAAACTATAAACATCTTCTTTTATATTCCTTCCACTGCCTGTTGTTTCAGCTCAGCTGTTTCAAAAAAAGGCCAAAAAAAAGGAACAAAAACCAAAGGCGGTGGTGGTTTATACATACAAGGGGGCTAGCCCCTGGCTGCTGGTATTGCCATCCACCACACACAGGTCTTGCAATAGACCCTGTATGGAAAGAGCCTGACAATAGTGCAGCTGATGTGCACCACCACCAAGATGGAATAGGGCAATAAAAAGAACTTTGCCTTTGCACCCAGTCCAGTACGACAATAGTCCGTCCTTATCACAATGACCTGCCCTGAACTTGAAGCATATAAAGAGCCATATAGTAGAATCAACCATATCATTCACCAACAGCGCGGTGGCTCGCGCATGTGTATCCACGTCTCAATATATCAAAAAGGCTCTCCCTTTTTCGGTCATTTCATCTTTTATTTTCACAATCAAAAATAACAAAAAAAGACAACGTCTCCATTCTTCAATGTCTATACCGCAGCCGGTGTGTTTTTTTTTCTTTCCTTCTTTTTCTTCATTGGTTTCACGTGTGCCGAGAATATCAGATAGGAAACAAAAACTGATGATCTATTCAGTTTAAAATCACAAAGAGGTATATAGAGATACATACCTATATGTGCCTTATCTGGGTGAACAATGAAGGCACACGCGTATTCATATTCGAATTGAAATGGGCAACTTTCACTGGCTTTATTGTACAACTACCTATAGGCCTACAGCGCAAATAGATGTACGTATCAATGCAATATACACGATGGGCGATCTCGTCGCACGTGCTGTTGATAGCATTTATCTTTCTATACTCGCTGGAACACCCGTGCGCCGTGGTCAATCAATGCAATTGCTGAACGCTATCAGCTCTTTTATTGAAAATATTTGTCAACACCTGAAGACGAAACATTAACTATAGTTGTTGCTATTGAGAACTATGAGCTTTATTTTAAATTGGTTTGAAATCAACTTGTTGGATTTTCCGTGTTTTATTACGCGCCAAATTTGAAAAAATTACAGAAGCGCCACCTAACACAATTTTACGTCAAGTGATGAAATTCAACGATAAATGAACGACATTTTTTTATCAATCAATCATTGGTTATTTTATTTTCCATTTTTACCGAAATTATTATCCAAAAAAGTATTGTTGTAAAAATTTCTAATTTTTCATTTTTCCGTGTTTCAGTTTTTATAGTTTGTATGCAGTCGATTAAAAGGTGGGTGATTTTAGGTGCCACAACGTCTCCCATGCATGAAGCTTTACATTGTACAGTAGATTCCATTGTCGAGAAAAAGCAATATATCATCCTTTCACCTATGTATAGGCCTATCCTCCTGTATATATATAGCCTATTTGAAAAGGTTGACAAGTGCAGGGTGCTACTGCCGGGTGCGCAGCAGGTTTTATATACACCGTCTACCTGCTGATGGCCAAAAACATTCAAGAGATATACATCTATTATTACTCCCCTTGTATATTTAGAACCAAACCATCCCACCTTTTTTTAAAGAAGTCACCAATGAGGAGTAACCGTCTTCATGGCCAGTTATACACCGCCAAGAGGGAGGAGCTTAAAATGCACCTTGACGCACGGGGGAGAAAACAAATTTCCAACCAATGGTTTTTCGAAATGTGTTTCGATTTAAACTACAGCCAATCCTTTTTGCAGGCCTCGACAATATTTCACTTTTTATCGATGTGTTTTGCCTTTCTGGTCAACTTCAAAAGGTTCAAAGGAGCGCAGGTCAAAAGCTGAATGCTCTTCATTAGTTGGACGTCTCGGAAAAAACGAAAGGCTTGTGTATAGGCTATACGAAAAATATAAGAAATCTTCGCTAATGAATAAGAGCGCAGAGGAAATGTCACTTCCTTTTCCAGCAGGGATGAGACTCTTTCAGGAGCTCTTTGCTGCCCACGACGACCCGCAGCAGCGATTGACTTTTGAAAAGGTATCAATCTAAAACATGTGCCAAGATTTCCACCGACTAATATATAGAACGTCTCTAATCTAAATTGTCACTTTGATTCTAAATGCTGGTCATTATTATTTATAGTGCTGCCAAGTGCAATGCTCTCGGCATATTTCTATAAGCAATAACCCGCAAAGGTTAAACATGTGGGGAATATAAGCATTAAGCCTATTAATGGATATGTAACCCGACAAAAAATTAAATTTCTATTTAAAAAAAAAATTAATAAGCAAAATGAGATTTTATTCTGCATTCAAAATGAATTGTAGCTACCAAATTTTACAATAAAATAAGATAACTGCCTAAAAGAAATAATAGGTGGGTTCAATAATGGGATAGTATAGGCCTACATGTTTATATTTCCGTGTTTTCCCGCTATAAATATTCTGCGAGTCACCCGGCCATCCGGACGGACTTATATTGTTTCGCCGATATTCGATTTTATGGTGCCGGTTTTAAGTTATTGCCCAGCAACTTCCAGGTTCAACGAACTTTTCCTTGTAGCCTCCGCTACAAGTATTTTGGCAAGGAAATATTTATTATCACAAAGTAAACAGCAGCCACTAGAAATCTGCTCAAAAATAATTTTGAATTATGCCATTCTCTCTTCTGTCAAGTTATTCAGGATAAATAATAACAATAAAGTCTAAAAAATGAAGCACCAAAAGACAACCCTATTCAGTTTCACAAAGCGCATTTTTAAAATGAATAAAAAAATGCTATTACGTCTGTGCCCAGTACAAACCCGGAATGACCTTTTGGCTGTCAAAAATAAAACAAGTCTACATGTTTTTGCTGTGCGGGTGTAAAAGTTAATAAAAAGAAAAACTATGTCTAGAGATATTTTTCCACCCCTATACAACTTGACTTCCCCCCCTTTTTCTTCTTTTCTTCCGTCAGTGCTGTGTGCTCGCGCGACGCCCACGTGACATGGTCTCCGGAAGTAGGTACCGATTCCACAACCCCCCTCCTCTCCTCCTCTAACCCCAGCCTTATCCTACTTGTGTGCTGTGGTGGCACTGTATATAGCTATCCGTTTGAGCTCTGTCTATATATTGCTTTTCTCGCTGTTGTGCACAGCACTGTACCTTTTTTTGTACTTTAAAACAAAGTGAAATAGTATCCGTATCCATTCTACGAAATCAAAGCTTTTCTTTTTCTTTTTCTTCCTTTTGACTCTGCACTTGTTTCCTTTGTAAGTTCCGGGTGATGTTTAAAAAACCTGCTGCTTTTACATAGGGTCAATGTCCTTTGTATAGTCTAAATTTTTATTTCAATAAATCGATATAAAATTTAACGGGTATTATTTTGCCAATTTTTATATAGACAGTATTAGGCCTATTACATTAAAGAATCAATTTTGAGAGATTTTACTAAATTCCGCACTTCCGCTTGGGTGCAAATTTTGCATATGTGGAAGAAGAAGAAGATGATCACCGAGCGAAACGATTCGTAAAATATTACTTGGGGTGGAAAAAAGAAAAAAAATTACAAAATCCAAGTTCTTCCAATAACTAGTGACTTTTTCCTGCGCCGGAATGAGATTTTTGGGTTGTCTCATCCCCCCACTGCTTAGGGACAGTCTCATTAAGGTTGATGGATGTTCTCATCATCCGAGCTCTGTGTTGTGTGTGTACTTGCTCCGGCTCTCCGAAGGAAAAAGGCCGCCCGCTCATTTCGCCATAAAGTACATTTCCTGCTCCCTAGCTCTTCTTCTTCCACCCCGTGTGATGTCTTCTGAAACCCCCCTTAACTTCCACCCTCCCACACCAAATAGTTGTTCTTCGTTCATATACAGCAGTTTCGACTAGTCCTCTGACTCCTGTCTCATCATTCCTCTGCATATCCATCCAGTCAAAAAAGAAAATCTATATTACCCCCCGCTCTAACCGGAATTGCGTTTGTCGCGTGAATTGTCTTTTGTGGCTTCTTCTTCGTCTCTCCGCTTTTTTCTTTTTACGACGTACAGCAGCACAGCCACCTGCAACTCATTAACATTTGTTTGACTCCAACAACACTAGATGTCATCCCGATAAGATAGTGCCGATCGGCGGGCAATTTGAACGCACAGCTCCACTATAAATCTATTTGAATTAGACATAGACTGCGGCAGAATTTCATTTGTTTACCGGTTAACTGTTTATGGCGGATTTTGAATAAAATTAAAATGTTTACCTACTTGAAAATGTAGAATAAGAGAAATATTTTATTTTTAAAAAATTTTTTGAATAAGAATTAAGTTTTAGTTAGAAAATTTTTGGGTTTTAGTTAAATATTAATTAGAAATGGCCAGAAAAAGTTCATTTCCGTGTGAATATTTGGGAAAAAGGCATCAAACGTGGAAACGTTATCGAAAGTATAGAACTGCATGGTGGGTTCATGTGACACAGGTTGATGAATGCGTCTGAATGTGGACTGCTGTCTGTTTGCTGGTGACACCGTTGCACGGATCGCTGCTGATAACCGCCGCCGCCCATCCGACAAAGGCCAAAAGCGGAAAAAAAAGACAAAAAAGCCGCTTCATCTATATTCCACAGCAGATCATCATCCGGCTCTCTCCTATACCATTTTTTAAACCTTTTCTTCTTCTTCTTTGATATTCAACTTTGGCGCCGTGGTCAAATAATGCGCACACAAGTTAAAGGAGACCCACACAAGACCAAAAAAAATCCTATAACTAACGATACATATATTCTGCGAGCTATGCTCTCAGGTTCAGAGGTCGCGTGCTTCAGCATCCTCTTCTCCTCCCCCCCTCCACCCGCCATGTTCTTTTAACGAACTTGCGGCTTTTGGCTAACTGAGACTTTTGTCACTGGATGCTTTCGGCTAGCTCACACACAACTGTGTGTAGTTATACACCATGTTCTTCTTTCTTTCTTTCTCTCCCTTCGTCCTGATTATTTTGACTCTTCTTACAGATCTAAACTTCATTTTCCTGTCTTACTGTCAAACAGAAAGAAAATAATAAGACAACACCGATGAGCTCCTCCTCCTTCTGAACACAAAAAGGGAAAATATAAGAATAACGATTTTCTCTGTTGCGGCCGCTTATTGTAGGCCTATTCTCAAAATGTTTCCAAACGAGGATAGAAAAACGAACGAAAACCCTTTCCATGTTATAGTTCTAAATCTATTTTTTTTTGTCTGTACTAGTTTAGCTAGATACTGTCGTTGACCCGCGACTCTTTCGGTCTCGCTAGTGACTACTATTTCATTTTCATGGCGCGTCTCTTTGGCTCCTGCTTGCTCCTTGCTGCTGGTTCCGCTAGATCGTATTTCTAACCGGGGTCTGTATTACTATACACTGATGAAGCTACGCACTGCTGTAGTAGTATATATGTATAAGTTGGTTATTTGACGGTTCCAACTCGAGACGAATTCGGTTAATGGTAAAGTATTAAATTTAATGGATATACTAAGAAACTTTACTTATTTTTTGTTAAAGCCCAGTTGAATGACTAATGCCGATGAATAGATTTAAAAATTCAGTGTGATGTGATTTATTCCAATCAGAATTTGTTTTCATGCAGGAACGGGGGGGAACGCGCGAACTATATATATGTTTGCTATACCACTATAAACATCTTAAAAAAATTTAGTGACTTATATCGTCATCCTTATTTGGTCAGTTATGTAATATTAAACATCGCGTGAAATCGCGTTCATATACTTTTGGATGTATACATTTTAGGAAGGTAAATATTTGATCTATTTTTAGATAGATGGATATTTAAAATATTTCAGCGCGTTTTTAACGCAAGTCGAAATAAATTTTCCGGCTGCGGTGGGCCATCGGTATCAGGTGTTTGAAGAGGTACAAGTTGAGCACGATGACACCGCACAGAATGGCGATGATGCTCCCGAACGTCGCCCGCGGACCGAAGACCGTGTACACGTTCGTGAGATAGAGCGGACCTAGAATGCGGGCCAGCGAACCGCCGGCCTGATAAATGCCAGTCCAAGTGCCCTGCACAAAAAATATAGTAATAAAAATAAAAATTGACTTGATATTAAATTTTATTAAGGTTATATTTTATATACCTGCTGGCCGTCTGATGGAAGCAATTGTGTCATGGTGCTGGTGCTCATAGTCGCTGTTAAATGGAATTTTAAAAAAATTAATTTCAGCTGTCAAATTCAAATTTTAATTTTGTAGAACCTGTGAATGCGTAGCCGATGGCTATAAACATGAATCCAAAAATGAGCTGCTCGGCACGAATGGCCGGAGTATACAAACACCATTTTTGGTTGATAGGACATCCTAGCAATTGTTAAAAAAAAAAAAAAAAATTAAAAAAGAATGAAATTAAAATTTGGAAAATTAGCTGACGTGAAATAAATTCTTATAATTACCCAAGTGCGCAGTCGTCGAATTGGCGTCAAATGATTTCTCAGACTGCTGGACGTCTAGTGTAGTAAGATTGCCGACAAGAGTTTGGTTTACAGGTTGCTTAACGCTCGGCACTTTGACTCCGTGCATGAAGCCCGACCCGTCTGTCAAAACATCAAATCAAATTTATACCATTTCACATCACTGTAGAATTGAATTGCGCGCGCTTATTATTACTGTTGTGCGTCTGTTGCTGCATGAGTGGAAGGGGGCCGGGATAAGGCAATAAAACGACGTGACACAACAGCAACGGGATTAACCCGAACAGCACCAGAGTTTTCCTTTCGGTTATTCTATATATACAACATTTAAAGTTTTCAGTTGAAAATGTATAGTCTTGAGATTATTTATATTTCGGCTGTTTATTAGTCTGACCTTCTGGCCAGAGGACCGGATGCTGCGAACGATATGACAGTTAGAATGCAGCCGATAGAGAGCACAATGCCGACTTTTTTCACGGCTTCGTCGTCGGTGTAAGCCAATTGATCCATCGCGATCGGAGTCGCCAGCCTAATATTGAAAAAAACAAAACATTTAATTTTAAATCGATATGAAATGAATTAAAATGAACAACTGACGTCTCGATCATAATCAGAATGAAACCAGCCACCGAGAAATTAAAGATGCAAATTCCGACTCCGATTAAATCTCTCTTCCGTTCATCTACAGCGCTATAATTATCCGTGTTATGAAATCGTTTGAAACCTAAAACAGGATCAAATAATTAAGACCAACTGCAATTATTAATAAAATGAATTGATATTAATTTTTATTATTAATTATTAATTTTATTATTATTATAATGAATTAATATTAATAAAATGCTGATTGAGAAAATAATTGCCTTGATTATTGGTGCGCTGGGTCTTTTTCTGATTTTTCATTTTATTCCAATTGGCTTCCTTCTCGGCCATGTTGAACTCCTGGAAGATGCAGGGGAAGAAGAGGATGACCTGGACGAGAGTCAGCGAGGCGGCCAGCCATCCGGCGGCCGTGTACATGTTCCAGCGCAGGTTGTCCGTCCCCAGCGGAATGAGAGCCGACTGGACGGCTGATGATGGACACAAGTTCTGCCGGTTAACAAACTCAAACCCATCCGGAAGGAGATAATAGCTTATAAACGTCCAATAGCTTGAACGGTTGATCACCTGGTCCGACGATGAAGCCGATGGTGGACACCAGGGCGTTGATGGCTATGAAAGTGGTCCGCTCTTTGGCCGTCGTCGCCTTCGAAATGTAAGTGATGCACAGCGTCACCGATCCTATCAATAATCAAAATAATAAAATGAATTTTATTAAGGGTGGATGATTTATTTTAAAATACCTGCGGCGACTCCGACGATGAACCGGGCGAAAATCATCCAATATCTTCTGGGTTGTGGCAGATCTCCGAGGACGGCGTAGAGAACGAATCCGATCATGTTGAGCAGGCCGGTCGTCATGCAGAGCCAGCGGACCGATCCGAATTTGTTGCCCAGCCAGCCGACGAACGGTGACGACAGGAGCTGGCCCACTGGCTGGGCGGCAATGACCCAGCCCAAGACTCTTTTGTCGGATTCTTCGTCAATCTAAAATTTTTGTATAAATTAATTTAAAAAATAATGTTATGACATTAAATATTAAATGTAAGGTACCTGGAGTAAGTAAGGATAAGCTCCCGTAAGGACGATGGAAAAGCCCAGGGTGGAAATGAATCCCACAATGTTGATGATGACCAAACTGATTCGACGTCGAATCCTTTCGGGTCGAGTTTCGAAAATATCCGCTTCGTCAATCACGGAAGCTTCATCATTATCCTCTTCCTGCCTACATATTAATTTATTCAAATGAAACTGCGTTTAAATAATAAAAACAAGTGGAAAAAGTCAAGTTCCTTTTCCGGTTTCGTAACGAGCCAAGAGAATTGCGTCGTCTTCTCTTGTATATGAAATTAGATTGTTCATGATAATAACGAGCCTGGAATATCTCAAATTAAAATCAGGAAATAATTCTTGGTCCCCCCATCATCAAGGACACTTGACTGTAATGAAATCCAATCTGAGTGATTTCTAGATGGCCGTCAACGCTCAAAAATCGGCTCAGATTCAAGTTCGATGGATATAAAAAGCAAATTGCTGCCTTGATTACGAACAATGTGGACATTTCCATAATAATGATCCCTGGAGACGAACGCCCGCTTGCCTATCAACGTCGTCGTCCCAGCCGCATACATGCCCGTCTATTGCCAAGCCGGAGACTCGTATTTCGTTTTTTGGGCTTCTAAAATTCCATTTCTGTACACACACAACAGCACAGCCAATAAGTGTGTACACTGCGTTGTATAAACGCAAATGGAGAGTCTTTTGTGTGCGCCGATACCATACGACGCCCTCCGACGCTGCCGCCGGGCCAACAGTCCTTGAAAGGAGGACTATATAAATGCCGGCCCGTCATCCGTCAAATCAATTCGTCAAGAAACTTCAAAGTCTTCCTTCTTTAAAGCGCTCAATAATCCTAACCTCTCGCATCAGAATGAGTCCCAGATCGGTATCAAATAATTCTGCCACATTGTGTGATTCATTTCTGAGTGAAGATTCTAATCGACTAAAATTATTATTTTTTTAAATTTAATTCTTTTAAAAAATTCAGGAATTGTCATCTTCTGTCAAGTGGATTGGAATTGCCTGCATCTTGGTGCTGCAAGTGTGTCCGTCACTGCAAGCGGTAAATATTTAATTAATTCAATGCGATAATAAAATTCTAAATTTTTAAAATTTCTGCCAAATTTATTATTCAGTCGATCGTTGCGCCCGGCGCTCCTAGAAAAACCCTTTGCGACGCCCGGGCATTCCGCCTGGCCATCGTCAAGTACTGCACGTTTCAACGTCGAGACATCCACCCAGAGCCGGCCAGTCCCAGTCGATGTCAGTACACACAAAATTTAATTTTTCATCTTGTTCAAATTTGAACTTTTCAAACAAAGTGAACAAAAATTCAATTGTTTGCCTTTGGTTAGACTTTTACAACGTCAACGAAAACGAAAGTGGGACGGTCGTAAGCGATGGGGCGCCGCAGGGCGAACGGGAAGAGTACGGCAAGCTGGTTTTCACCCAGCTGGGCAAGGAAACCCTATTCTTCCCGGTCGAGGTCTTCTCGGCCAAAGTCAAGCGCCACCGCGAGTACAATCTCCACCAGAAATGTTGTCTCACCGGCTGCAACCCGGTCGATTTCACCGTCGTCTGCTGACAATTTCATTTGGATTCCCCCCTCCCCACTTGCTGGTCTTGTGTTGTCATTTGATATTCCTAATATTTCTGTTTACTTTTTAGTCACTCGAACGCGAATAGATTTTTTATTGTTTCCCTTTTTAAAATATTGAAAAATACAAAATAAAACTCACCACATGTAATTGTGTTTGCCCGTCATTATTCAAATGGACTGGATTTAAATAACTGGGCGTGTGAACGGCGGGAACTGTGTAACGTTGACGAGCAAAGAGCCACTAGCACTGGCCGAGATCTTCACCAGCTCGGTGACACACGATCGACAAGTTCAGCAAGTGGACACACTGACAAGTTGTTGACTGTCCCAGTCAGCAGCCAACTCGGACAAACGGTGTGGCCTTCGGATTTCGGTTTGTCCGCCACCACCACTGAGGGAGAGGGGACCGTTTTTGAAATGATTTCGTTCGTTGTCGTTGAGTGAGCCTGAATGCACGGTCACGGACGCCTGCTGGCCGACATTCATCGTCGACAGCCAGCCCCAGCACACAGCCCAGCACACAGAAAATAAGGCGAGACACAACAGCTCCGCCCATGCCCTCCCCGAATGACGTCACTTCTTTTATACAGGCCTGTAGGCGATGATGCCAACGAACCGAAACGCAACTTCAATCAAATGGGGTCGAGGGAATTCAGACCAGCAGCAACATACGTACGTACATTTATATAAACTCCTCCAGCATTCCGAAACAAACAATTGTGTACAAGATTGATCGGTTTCCTTCGTCCGTTTTTGCCACCAATCCAATTGCAACGGATGTGATTCTTTAAAGATTCGTTTTCTCCGGCTGATGGCCTGAAAGTCTCGAGTTTCAACTTGAGAGAAAACGGAGCTGGACCACTGGGCCAGCAGCGAAATAAAAAGAAATACAGAGACAACCGGTAAAAGTAGGTCAAACGCCAGTGCAAATACTGGGCTTGATGGGTTTCAATGATTCGTCACGAACACGGGGAATTGACTCATAACTCGTTTGAATGTGCAGAAATAAACGAGATACAACGATGCATAAACGTGTAATAAACATCGAACTAGAGATGACGGTTAACATATAACGACGTATACATCAACATGAGCATGCATAATCAATTGAATCGACCATTAAAATAATGCCAACAAACATATTGAACAGACTTTGAATTTGATAGACACGTAGTCGGAAGCACGGCGGTTTTTTTAGTTGCTTGTACCCTCCATTGATATGTGAATTACACAAGGCTGGACTGAAACAAAAGCCACTGTTCTTTTTTCCTTTTCTTAACAAGCTTTTTTGAGATTATACAACATTCAATTTCCATTGAATACATAAAAGTCTCATCTAAATAACATAGATATTTTACTATTGCACTTGACTACACAAGATTCAACTATTTAAGTTGTGTAGCTTGTGCGTTAACATAAACAAATCAACATGATTTTATTGAATTATTTCTAATAATCGACTAAATGGATTTTCTGAGATTTCATCCAGAGATTTATTTTTGGTTTAATTTCTTTACCCCCGGACATCTTCAATTCTTCAGATACTTTCCAAGGTTTGTTCTTGACGATTTTTTCCCTCGCAGTTCTCATTCCGAGGTGTCAACTAAAATTAAAACGCAAAATTTAGTAAAATTTAGAATAAAATGGTAGAATTTTTGTTGTTTTACCAATAAAATCGGATCTGGTAGGTGACGAGCGGTGCGGAAACATTGCGGGAACATGGGGCTGAGTAATTCTTCGTTGATCTTTTTGCTGGATGTGTTGCGACTTTGCTGGTAAGCGTTGGCGATCCGGCTGACGACCTGGGCGACGAGAATCGTCACGAGAAATCCCAAAGGTGCGTACCACATGTACGAAATGCGATACAGTGGAAAGTAGTCATCTTCCGTTGGCGTTGGCAATGTCGGCAGAGGAGAAGTAGAAACGGTTGAAAGCAACTGGTCGCTCGAGGAATAGTCGGTGGCATTCAGGAACGAAGAGCACCCATCGTTTCTCAGCGGAAGACGAGGAATCGGAGGCTTCGGACCGCCGAAACCAACCCACAAACTAAATACTAGGCCGGAGATCAATCCCGTCAGAGCACCCTGAAGGATTAAAAAATATTTGAATTATTTATAGTTGTCAAATAAATTCCGGAGCTGAAATTGTGTGAGAAATACCTTTTGTTCGACGACGGTGGAAAACATTCCCACGGTGAATAAAGCGAGTAGCGGTCCACCCACAACGCCGAAAATAGTCAACGAGGCTTGCAGGACACCGCCCAGATATTCGGCGACGAAGGCGATGGCAATGCTAATGGCACCGTATAACAAGGCCACAAGCTGGGTAATCCAAGTCAAGCGAGAGTCGGATGTCTTCTTGAAACAACATGGCTAATTTGGAAAGAAAAACAAACAAAATTAGTACATTTGATTTCATTGGATATGAAAGCAACTTACGACAAGAAAATCTTGAACGGTAACGGCAGCCAATGAATTTAGAGCAGAGCTGACTGTACTCAGAGAGCCGCTAAAGATGCCCGCTATGAACAATCCGGCTACTCCGGGCAGATGCCCCATCGTATCCACGACGAAATAGGGTAACAACTGAAATTCAAATTTCAATATTGGTGCTGATAAATACAACAAATTATTTTTTAAAAATCACTTGATCGGGGGAGCGGATGCGTTTCTCCAGCAGAGGGTCGCAATTGGCGTAGTGCGAGTACATAGAAATGCCGGCGTACGATGTTGTCAAACTTAGGGCGGTCAAAATTGGCCAGTTCAACCACAACGATCTTTGAGCTTTACGCAAACTGTTGACAGTCAATAGCCGCTGGACCTGAATCAGAGAATTGAGTATATTAACAACGATACTAACGTTGATAAAAGGAAAGATCACCTGTGTTTGATTGACGGCGTAGAGTGAAACAAAGGTGAAGATGCCACCGATCAACTGCGTCCAGAGCGTGTGCCGAACTGACGGATCGACCCGAAGGTCGTTGAACTGAATCCGACCACCTTCGTTGGCGATTTCCCAGACTTTATCCATTCCGCCGGCATCGATTGTTCCTTTAATACCAACGCAAATCACCGAAGCGAACATCAAAACTGACTTGAAAAAATTAGAAAACGAAAATATCGTTAAACACTTTCGGCAGAAGCGCGTTTTAAAATGTGTCAAAGATGAAAAGAAAAAAGATTCAATACTTGAAAAACATCCGTGATGAGAACGGCTTTCATTCCGCCAATGGTGGAGTAAAAAGTGCAAACCACTCCAACAGCTATTATGGAGGCAATTTTGTTCAATCCGGTTACTGCATTCAGGGCAATGGCAGGTGCATATAAAACTATGCCAATGTAGAGTACCATCTGAGTTACAAATGCAACGCTAGCAACCAATCGTGTTGCGACTCCGAACCTCAACTCTAGGTACTAATGTTAGAAATTTTGTATGAAGATCTTTTGAAAATTTTCATCTGCAGTAATTATATCTACTACCTTGTACACACTTGCGTTTTGCAGCTTGTAAAAAACTGAAGCAGCGATCATGGGTTATAAATTCAAAATTTAGTTCTTTTTTTTTCTGTTAATAACTCAAACTTCAAAATATACCTGGTAAATAAAAATATGCTGCCAAAGGTGTACCGATTATGTAAGCCAGATTGATCACAACAAACTGAGTGCCATACACATAATTTTCTGACGAAACTCCTAGTAAGGTAATCGACGACATGAAACTAGCCATCAAAGAAAATGCAACTGGTATAAAAGACATGTTTCTGTCAGCCAGTAAATATTCCTGATAATAGAAGAAAATGAAATCATATATTTTAAGATGATATTCTGTACACATCAACATACCTTAGTTGTTCTTTGCTTTCCTCCAGAAAATCGATAATAGACTCCAATAGATGCTGAGATGAGAAGCAGTGTAGACAAAATGACGTAGTCAACAACATCCAATCCATGGTAACTTTCCGTCATTTTGAAATCAGAGTAGGCCAATGATACAATAGTTTTAATGTAAAAAGGAATTAACCAAAATATCAAACCCGGTTTATAACATAATCGAATACTAGATTGAATCCGAATTGAACTCGAGAGTTGAGACTAACAAATTCAATGCGAACACTAGCAGACGAATGACAGTCTGAGAAGGAGAGACTGGTGTGGTGTGGTGTTTAAAATATGTTTTGTACATTAGAGCAGATGACTACGTAGCTCACTAATTTTTTCCTCAAACAGCGCCTCCGTGGCTGATGTTCACAACCAATAATGAAAGGAAATTGAATAGTAAAAGAGCTAGTTTTGTAATTAGCATTTGTATGCGGGACAACTAAAAATTAAAACAAACTGGAATCCAATTTTTGGTGTTCGTTTTATTTGTAGTGATTTAACGAGAAAGACGTAATTTCAATTTTCTAAAATGAATTTTCGAAGTTGCGTCTATATTTTCTATCGTAGAATATGATCGTGTCTTCGTGTAATAGGACATAAAAAAAATAATGAAGCATAAGGTCAATGACTCAATAGATAGGATTCATACCACACCTTAAAAATGAATTACGTGATTGTATTCTTAATTCAACCTCCGATTTAATAATAATAATTAAAAAAAAAACAATTGTTTGATTTTAAGAATGGAACAACAATGGCATGTCTCTGATTTAACAAGCAGTCCACCATTCAAGTGGCCTAACCCACTTCCACCTTTTCATTTTTGTGGGGGTTGTTTCTAAAAAAAGAATCAAAGGGACACGAAAGATCCAGAATAGGGCCAAGATGTCTCTCCATACTCCTGATAGGGCTGTTCGACATATTTTTAAACAATGTTACCATCGCGGCAACGCAGCATTTGAGTCAAGATAATGTCTGCTACAGTACAATTGTCCGTGGATTTGTCTGCCCAACGAAGGTCAGATGACGCCAGACAAAGTCAGACAAAATCTGACGTCATGTGACCTACGTCAATTGGTCACACCTTTGGTTGGGATGTTATTATTTTTTTAAATTATTATTTTGTATTTGTTACGCGCACTTTCCAATTAGATCAAGTGTCGCGCCAGACGAGATAAATCTAAAGGCAGGATGTACAGTCAGTCAACAAAAGAAATCATTTACAGTTATTTGGCATTATTCACATAGTACACACGCGAGAACAGATAGGTCCTGAGTCACGACTTGAAATCAACCAGAGAGGAAGAACACTTCACGTTGTCGGGTAAAGAATTTCGAATTCTAGGTCCTGCTGCCGAGAAGGCTCGATCACCGTAACGAGCACAACGAGCCAGGGGCATTTCTAGAGCAAGGGCATCTTCTTGACGCCAACGTAGACCTGGGCGGCTCTGAATTCGTTTACTTAATTGGTCGACCAAGTATGAAGGGGCTAATCCGTTAAAGGTTCGAAACACAATGGTAGAGATCTTAGCAACGATTTCCTCACGGATGGGTAGCCAGTATAGTTGCTTGAGGAGAGGACGAGGATCGTCTCGCCTGCCAGCAGCACAAATCAGACGAGCGGCAGCGTTTTGGACCGATTGCAAACAATCCAACAGTTTTTCAGGTAAACCAGAAAAAAAGGGAGTTAGCGTAGTCCAGGCAGGATATTACGAGAGAATTCACCAGGCACTTTGTCGACGTAAAGTCAAGAGATCGACGAAATCTTGAGATTCTCCATAGATGGTACCGTGCGCTCCTGCATACCGCACGAACATGTGAAGCTAGGGTGAGTTGGAAATCAATGGTCAAGCCTAGGTGTCGACATTCCGCTGAGGGAGGGAGAGACGATGCTCCAACCTGAAGGTTGGTCCTCTCGAGGCTTTGCTCATTTGGGGTCGCACACATCACAACCGTCTTCTCAATGTTGCACTTTACACGATTTGTCGTGAACCATTTGTCAGCCGCAGAGGCCCATGTCGACAGCGCAGCCGTCGCGTCAGCTTGGGATGAGAACTTGCATCGAGAAGTCTCTTGCCTCATCGTCGATTACGATTTTGACGACCGAGAGATGAGCCACGGCGGTTCGACCCATTCGATCCCGGGGAATGACGATGACTGTGAGTAGGTGAAGCGAGTGTCTCTCGCGCTCGAGCATCATCAGAAAACTGATCAACGGTCACGCCATCTGTGTGTGTCTCATCTGACAGGGAAGCGGTGTAGACTAAGAAGAGAAGAGGACCAAGCACCGATCCTTGAGGTACTCCGCACTCCAGCGCCACTAGTTCAGACAGCTCACCAACAATGGTAACAGACTGGGTCCGCTCGTAGAGATATGGCTCGAACCACTTTAGGGAAATACCACGGACTCCTCTACCAGATAGTCTCTCAAGTAGTACACGATGATCAATCGTATCGAAAGCGGCACTGAAATCCAGAAAAAGAAGCGCCGTCGCATTGCCGTCATCCGCCGTCCGCAGTAGATCGTCAAATAAGCACAGTAGAGACGTCTCGGTAAAGTAAGCTATAAAAATATATTCTATTTTTGAAAAATTTAACTTTAAAAGATTCAGGGGTTAATGAAAGTGGAAGATCGGTGGTGGAACATTTTAAAAATGTTAGAAATGTTAGATTTTAGTCATTTTAAAGCTCTGGGTCATCTCTATTTTCTTCCCTTGTCCTCTCCAAAGTCATCACGATTTTTATAGGTATGATTATGATAGGTATCTTTCAGTCTTTCACTAACTCCGGAAGCTTTTCAAGTTACATTTTTCAAAAATTAAACTTAGTTTTCTTAACCGAATTAACCGAGATTCGAACTCGGAGGAGAAGAAGAGAGCCCCTTTTCATTTCAAATATTTTAAATCGGTGTAGACGTTTTGACATGGTCCGGGTTTGAACCGTAGACCTTAAATAGCAGCTCACCTTGTTAACCACTTCACCACTTTCGATATACCTGTGATCGTTGGATTCGTTATTTTGTATAGCCTAAATTGATTGATCATTACTGATTGATCATTATTTAAAAAAGCTGATAATAGACTCATATTCTTAGGTATGAAATGTATTTCCAACATATTTAACTGTGAAAAACATAAAAAAATTAAATTGGGCCTGAATGACATTCAAGTCCGCCTTTCAGGCCCAATTTTTGCGACGTTCAAGCCCAATAAAAGTGGGCCTGAAACACGCGGGCCTGAATGACCGGGCCTGAACGTCGTACACCCTTTGGTTGTACTTTTTTAGTTGAACTTTTTTCAGCGTTGACTCTAAAATGGTTTCGAGAATAGTGGCAGAAAGATAGCGAAAAAAAGGGCTTTTTGCTTGAACTCCATGCATCCTGATATTTTTTATTTCTAAAATATGTAGAATTATTTGGATTCATGAACAACGTATACTTGTTTAACAAATTTCTCTTAGAAGTTGCAGTTGACAAATTTGGTTGAATACTTTGGTAAATGCTAGGAATCGAAGTTTGAGATATCGAAAAACTATTAGTTTGACTAGCTCCTCAACACACGCAGCAGAGAATTGAGATTTTAATGAAGGAAATATGGTGCTATAATTGATAGCCTTTAAAATCTCTTGTCCGACTTTTTCCAATAGATTACATTCATTTGAGAGTGTGTTCAATTTTTGAACAATCAACGAGTGAAACAATTGTTCGGCAGTTTGAACCAATCTGAAGACAGATAGCGACGGAATAGTAATGGCACGTTTGCCTCTTAGTTCTGCCACGTTTGCTAGACTTAAATCAAGGGGATCTTCTGGATTGCAAAACAAAGCACTTCTTTGAACTGGACCTTTAACAGCTTTTTCTACTTTGGTAATGAGGTATCCGGCAATTTAAGCAAGGTAATGATCAGTAAATTGATCCTGCAATACATAGTTATTATAATCATTATCAGAGCCAAATATTTCCATGTCTAACATAATTTCAGCGTCGAATGAAAGGGAATTGTCGTCTGATACGTTGTCAACAGGCAGAATGGAGCAATTTGAGGAAATTGAAGGAGTTACACCACCATTCTTAATAACTAACAGTTTTCTTAAAATACCCTTAAACTGAATTGCGTTAGGGTTGTTGTTTAAACCACAGCGAAGCCGAATCATGCCGAAGAAATGCTCTAACGGATCTTGCTGCATATGACGAGTCGCGATGTAATCCAACGGCTCATCAGTTTTATTCAGGAACTCCGAGGAGAGCATTATTGTCGATTTAATTGTAGCGAGAAATTCAATTACGCAGGTCTTCTTCTTGCTGACAGAGACTAGTCGTCCATTAGGGAGTTTCAGTTGCCTTAGAAATTTCGTTAGGTCTTCCAAATCCTTCTTCTTCTCTTCTAAATTTGTCTTGGTTAATGGCTCTTTATTGCCCTTTGCGTTGACGTTCCATGAATTTAAAATGTCAAAGAGCTTGTTGAACCGACGACAGTATTCTTCTGTTGCCTCGCTATCAGCAAACTGTACAGACATCAATTCGAGAATTTGATCAGTAACAATTCATGACTGAAAGTTACATAAATTCAAATTAATTATTACCTTCGCCACCTTTAACTTGACGTGCAGATGTCGCAGAGCATCTGCTACTGATTGACTCAAGACTTGGGCTGCAAGTGCCACCTTCATTTTGTGCCGCTGGAAGTAGGCATGATTACGAGTCATTCGATTTCCAAGACGAAATCCAGTTTTGTTTTGGAATTCAAATAACTCCGTTATATAATTCCATTTGGCAGGAATCCTGAATCCCGGCAATAAAACTCCTTGCGGCATAGCCAATAAAACTCTTGCTAATTTCAGCATATGACAGGCGTCGAGCATCACGTATACCGGTTCATTTGTTGACGGATGTTTGAAGTAAGGATTGAATGGCTTAGTCAAGTCATTCTTGGTGGTAACTCTGCTGTTTCGTCGCCTTGTCGTTGCTGTAGTTAATACGTCAGGTAACTTTAAATTAGCACCCAGATGTGTGGCCATTTGTATGTTTGCGGGCAAACCATCAAACACAACAGATGTCACTGTAACTCCAAAGTTGGCACATTCCACCAAAATTTCGGTTGGTAATTTGGCAAGACGCTTACTGTCAACATGGTTTGTGAAGTAGTATGCTACCGGTGTTTTCCATCGCCCATCGAGGCTTACTAGATAATAGACGAGTGCTTCAGTGGCAACGGATCCGTTCTTTTTATCACTTTCGGCAGTCGGTACGCTCGGGAACTCATCAAAACCAAAGTATTTTTTCAGCTTGCTGTCCCAGTGAATTCCTTTCTTGATCGCCATTCCATCAAGAGAAAGAGTCGCTTCTGCAAGTTGTCCCTCGCTTATTTTATGTTGTATTTCTGCAAGGGCGTTCTTCAGGATTCCAGATGCACAGCCGACTTTAGCCAGATGGTTCTTGATACTGGTGAGTGATGGTAGAGTGAATATTGTCCTTAACTTTTCATATCCTGCTTGAGAGTAGAAGCTTAGGTTTACTGATAGATTTCTTATGAAATCTGTGTAACGTCGACCATTTGCTGGTTTGCTATTGCTACTTTTGCGAGCTCTTCTTTATACTTTCTCAGTTCAACGTAAAGTTCTTTTATCTTCACGGTCTTCATAGCAAGAGCATTAAGGGAATCTGTTAGTTTCGCGCTATTCTTTATTTCAGTCTGCATCACCGTCTCCGGAACAGTTTGTACTTGTATTGCAGTCATAGGAATCGGGACGCAATTTTTTTTTTCTTAATGTCTCGTTTTTCTTCTGCTTGAATCGACTGTAGGAAGCATCTTTTTCTTTTCTTCTTTGTTTTAATTTTTCTAGGATCTTCAATTTCTCTTCCTCCAGCATCCGATATGCTTGTTGATGAGCAGCGTTCTCTTCTCGAAGTCTATTCAAATCATTCGTCTTGTGCTTTTCACATTCGCTCTGGATCTTCATTTGTTGTCGAAGAGTAACGTTCTCTTCTCTTAGTTCATTTAAGTCTTCCATATTTTTCTTATCACGTTCCTCCAAGACCTTAATTTTTTCCCGAAGATCAGCGTTCTCTTCTCTTAGCTCTTGAATATTGAATTCGTCTTGGCTGGTAACTCCCTGCTGGAAACTGTCCTCAAGTATGGTTAGATTATTCTCATCACTGTTCTCAGTGGTGGGCGAAGACGAGGAGCTGGCCAGACGAGTTCTCTTAGTTGGTGAGTCGTTATTCACTTCTACAAGAGTTTCTTCAAACAAGAGACGTTTCGAACTGCTATTCGCTAAACTGGAATCTATAACGGACCCAATAAGTTCTATTGAATAAGCAGTTATCACTCATTCAACGTACACCGACGTACACATATTCAACGATAAACCGAAACATTAATGAGAACTATCTGTTCACCTGCTTGCGACAATCTGACATCCAATGTTACTGGATCGAGTAAGTGGTTTTGTCGTCTATGGGAAATCTTTCTCGGTGTTAGTTTGATGTCGTTTTTGTTAAAGTGTAAAGTACACAACACTGAACTTTTTTTGGGCATGAAACCCGGTGGGCAGAATTTAAGCCATATCGAACGTCGAATTTCCTCCTTGGGAAAGGTAAAGAACGAAACATTTGGGTCACTGCGCTTCGAAATACAATTAATTGCACTACAAAGAGAAGGCATCTGACTGCTGCGAATGCAACACTTAAACTAAAATAATTTATGTTAGATAACAGTGAACCGGCTCACATTTTACAGAGAAATATATAAAACCAAGGTCAAAATGGATGTTCCTTGTGCGGTAACAAGAATTCTCCGAAGACGGAGCTTCCCCCCTTCATCTTGTTTAAACGGAGCTTTCCCCCTTTAAACTTTAAAGGTTGCCGCCGTTGCCGACTATGTTACGGGCAGTGGTCGGTAGGGGCGCTAGCGTAGCGCGAAGGGTGGTAGGGAGAGAGTTTGTGGGTGGGTTCTGGTGGGGTGAATAAATGGGGCAGCGTCGACTGCTGGCTCTCCCATTGAGTTGGCTATCTCCTTATCTCTGTTGTGCCTTTAACTAGCACTGTCCAATCTTATTCATAGCCTGTCCAGTCTCTTACCTTTTTTGGCGAAGTTACAACAAATTGACATTGTAAAAACCGTTATAATTCCTTTATTTTCAAACGGAAAAATTAATAAAAAATAGGAAAGGTAGACAAGAGAATGCTTTAAAATGCGTGTAAAAAATATTTCATAAAAAACAAATAGAAAAAGAAATAATAGAAAAATAAAAATTTTGTCCAAGATGACCCCGTTCTCCCCTACTTAAACTTATTTTCATTAAAATCTGTGGCATAGTGGAAAACTGAAAATATTAAGTTTACCGCACTTTTTTCCGAGTTCCGTGTTTATTACGGCGTTTATGGGGAAACCACCTTCATTTGCCTACCTATATATACCAAACTAATTTCATACATTTTCTCATTTTTCGCTTATGCTGTTTATAACTATCTATTATGCATGTCTATGTAAAAAAACCAGGTCAAAATTATCTTGATTTTATTTGATTTTGAGTTTAATAAATTTCAAATTTAATCTGTATTTTATTAATTGTAATTTCAGACAATTAAATTAATGCGAATCAACAACTTAATTTTATACATAAATTATTTTCAAGATATCAATTACTATACAACATCCTATTAATTTCCCAATAAATACACCAGAATTGGTTGGTTCAAAAACTGCATTTTTTCTAGATTTAGCAGATTCTACTCTAAATACAACAATACATGAAAAAAAAACGAAAACTAAACAATTGTGAATACAACATGTATTTTGGGAAAGCCTGGCAATTGCCTGAAGCAGTTGTTGGGTATCTGGTAGTTGGAAACAACCATGTCCATATCAAGCAGTTGGAAGCATCTGTTGTCCAAGTTAATGATTAGCTATATTTCATAGTTTTATGTGACTTTTGATCCCCAATTCAAAATGACAAATTGTTTGAAATAAAATTGTTAAATGAAAATGAAATGTTACGATAAGGAAACTAATCCTTTGGCTGATCCGTGTCTTTTAACAATTGTAAAGTCTGAAAAGGAAATGTCACTACGAAAGTTGATTTTTTCTCTGGAAGTGAAGCCTGCTTGCCTGCCCTGCTCCTTAGCTAGAAACGCCACGGCGGGTGTGTGGGGAAGTAGGGTATAGGAATGGAGGGAAAAGTGGAGGAGTGGCAAGGAGCGAGATCGATATCTTTATCTCTCCGATTTTCACTATCAATTCGTAAAGTTGGCTTCAGCCAGAGAAAATTTCCGAGAGGAGGAGTTAACATTAGTTCGGTTCAGTTTTCTTTGAAGTTTAACATAAAATTAAGCTTAAGCTTTGTTTATGCGGCGTTGCCTGTCACACGAATTCATTAATTGAGAGTTTCAACTAATTTTTAAGTTGACACTTAACGAATTGCAAGTGTTGTTTACCAGCTGTCTAGATGTAAAAAAAGATAGGAATAGTGACGGAGGAATGACATTGTCTAAAGAGCCATCACAACGAACTCATTCCATCAGAACGACAAAGAAAGCCACGATACACAGACTTTCGTATAACAGGCAACGTCGCATAAGCAAAGCTTAAGCTTAAACGTGACGCCTCCAGAGAAAATGACGGAATTTTTACTTTTGTATAAAAGGCAACGTCGCATTAACAAAGCTCAAGCCAAATTTAAACGCTTTTCAATTTGATTTAAGCATTATTATAGCTTGGCAACTTTGCCCCTTTCCTCTTAGAGAATGAGTAGTGCAGTTGGTCTTGAATGTTTGGTCCATTAAGTACACAATTTATGTCGTTCTTAATAAAGTCCAATCTATTTTCATTCCAAGCAATTTCCAAGCGATAAAATATGTACAGAATGGACCAGTATTTTATAAGGTTCAGAACCATTTTATTGAAAGGTTAAACAAATAATTAGATTGAGTTTGGGTTTATCCAAAATGGAAATGCCATGAATGAGGGAATTCCTCAATCTGTAAATTTCTATAAAGTATTTGCTCAGACTTATCTGGGTATTCATAAGTTCTCTTCAGCTGTAAAATAAAATGAACTTTACAACAGAACTAAGACTAGACAACAGAACCTTGAATACACACATTGTGAATAGAGGCGCAGGGGTGGTTCCATTTGATGCTATCGATTGCATTGTAGGCTCTCAGGCCCATTTCAACCAACAAAACTTGATCAATAGCCTTCAAAATATCTTCAGTCGATTGACTGTCCCTTGACCGGAGAAGCACCCGTTTCACTGTCTCGGCAATGGTTTGCAAGCAAATTTCCACATCAAGTAAGGCAGTAAGATTTACTTCACGATCACTTGTAAAATAAAACCAGTTTGATATGAGTTTGGCACCCTCAAAAAACGCATTCTGAGAATTAGGTTCTTCCATAATAATATTTAGAAGATTTCTCTTTAGCATGCCAATCCGAAGTTTAAACAACACAACATTGGAATAGTGTGTTAGGGTAAGCTGGTTACTCCTAAATAATCAAATTCAAAGGGCATGGTTTAGTATTCAATAGTTAATGCTGTTCAAACACAAATGGAAAATGAAAAGAAACCAAAACTTACATTTCTTCGTTCCATACCCATTCACAGAGTTCATCTTCAACAAAAGTAGAAATGGGGTGTCCGAGTTCTATCCACATTTCCACATCATGGAGTGGATTTACCAATTTACCCAAAGGTTAACATTCTGATGACATGGAAGTTACAGCATCTTTGACTTCTTTGATGATGCTGAGACGAAGAGACACCCAATTCCTCCAATCAACATTGTGTCTGTCCAGTATTCGTTTGTGTACCAATGACCACCTATAAGGAATCAAACATGAATAACTTAATTTTAAAACCTAGGAATTCATATAGTTAGGGATGAGAGCGACCAGACCTTTGAGAGAACTTGCACATCCACAGCTGATTAGAGTCAACAATGATATCGTGTAGTTGACTGCACGAAAGCATCAAGTGAAACAAGTCAGTGATGGTTAGGTTATCACAAGAGAAAATGTGATTGATCAAAATTTCGTTTGAAAACGAAAGCAAGGAGTAGCTGGTTGGAATTATGCTTTCCATAATTAACTTATTCTCGGAACACTGATCAATTCCACTTGTGACAACACTTCTCTTTCACGACTCTGGCAAACGGAACTACGAATGTGGTGATACTAGGGTTTTGGTATCAAATTAAAAAATGCACTTGATAAAAGTACGGACTCTTCATATAAATGTTGTTTCTTTGCTTAGTTAGTTGTTGTGATAAATTCCATCAAAATAAAATCTCACAAAGGGTGGCAAAATTATGTGAAAATCAAACCGAAACCGTTCGTGCTAATTGACATTTGCCACATACGTCGCTATTACGCATGTTGCGATAATTGTTTCACGCATATTATAAGTCGCCAGCAATTTTTTTAAATCGTTGATTCAAATATTTGAAATTTTAGCTTTAATTCCGTTACGATTAAATTCTAAATGACCTAAAAATATTAAAATAATTCTCACTGTCAATTTCAACAACGAAAGCATTAAGGGAAACAAGTCACTGATGGTTATCACAAGAAAAAATGTGATTGAACAGTATTTCATTGGAAAAGGAGAGTAAGGAGTTATTGGCTGACAATGTACTTTCCATGGTGTTACTTTGGTTTTGGCAGTTTTGTTATTAAATTTAAAAAGTCACTTTTAGGGAAAAAGTAACGAATCTAAATAAAACTATTGGTTCTTCTTTTTTTTCTGAATAATTTTTTAAATAGATCCCATTAGAATAAAATCTTACAAGATGGCAAAATTAAAATTAAACCGAGTCACGAACCATTCTTATTTACGGGTAAACTATAACCACCAACAATTTTACTTTTATTCTATTTTCTAGCTTAATGGAACACGCTGGAATACTAGATCATCGCAGCAAAACTGATTTATACTGCTTACATAAAGTGTTCTTTTCACTAATGAGAAAATCGGTGAGAACACATTTAGAATCATGGAACCTCCACAAACATCGCTCATTAAGACACAAGTCTCCTTCCTTTGTTTTCAAAGAGGCATCACGAGCTCTAAAAATATATTCTTCGAACAATAACAATAAAAGGTTTACAGAGCTCCGCCAGGTACTGCCCCGAATTACCATTTGTTATTTAAGATTACCATTATTTCTAGTTTATGTGTGTTATTACGTAGACAAACTGGAAATCTTCTGGAAAAGGTACTCTCTTCATAAAAAATCTTATTGCTTATTACAACGGCAAGGGACTTGTGGTTCCAAGAATACAACGATCGATAACAGAACAGCAAGAACGGAAAAAATTGGAATCACTTGGCGTAATGCTGTTAAACGGTACATAAACATAAGAAAATATGTACAAAAATTAATTCTTAGAAATGAAAATATGTAGCTTTAATGTCAATAGAACTTAAAAGCATTTTCTTTCTTTAAATCTGCATTCAATACATCCAATTAATTAAAGTGCGGTTTACTTAAGAGCATATTATCGCTTTATGTGTAGTTATAATCGATTTACATATCGATTCGATTTATATCAATCGAGACGCCATGAGCGAAAAAACCTTTCAGGTGGCGCCTTTGTCGACAAAACGTTTCTTTCTTTGTCGTTTATCACTCTTTGTTGAAAAGGCTGTGATAAGTTGCTGTGTGAATCTTCGCTGTAAAATCTGAACTTAAAACTTGTCATTAAATTTTAAAGAATAGTGTAAATTGTTACGGTATATTCGTTTTGTTTTCATTTCAGTGCAATGGCCAAACACAAGAAGAAAGAAAAGAGTGACAACGTGAGTATAAAATCAATAAAATCTATAAATATTAAATTAACATTGATTGACTTTTTCGGCTTGCCATTTTATCATTTATGTTCGAAATCTTTGCCTTCTTCATCATATTATTTGAAACATATAGTTAAGTTTTCGTATCTTGTTTGTCTTCAATTTAACTAAAGGATGTAAGTTAAAACAGTCCATATAAATTTATTTGATTCGCAGTTCATGTTGTTTCATTCTAATGTAAGAAAATGCCAAAGAGGTAAGGGATTCCGAAGAAGAATTGCAGATTGTTTATGAGGTATGCAACACAACGTTCAAGATGTCAAACATTGAAAAAGAAAAAGATGAAGAGGAAAACCACCTTGAAAACTCTGGTCCGAAGACCGTCACAAAAAATTCTGCTGCTAGTTCAAGTGAAAACCCTAACCAGAAAGTAAAAAAACGAAGGTCACGTTCTTCATCAAGTAGCTCAGCCTCCGAATCAAGTTGATCTGAAATCTCAAGTTCAGATGAGAGCTCATCGTCATTGACCTCATCAACTTCATCGTTGAGTGAAAAAAAAAAAAAGGAAGAAAAAAGCCTTGAAGACATCATCCAAACGATCAAAAAGCTCCAGGAAAGCAAAAAAACCCAAACACAAGTCAAAAAAGATTTCCAGTAAGAAGAAAAGTGACACAGCAGCATCTCCGAATTTGTATGCAGAATATAACAAAGTTGCTGGGCAACCAATGGGAAAAAAGGAAAGGAAAGTACTTCAAGACACCAGTACTGGATTCAAACCTTACCCCAAAACTAGTGAATTGACCAAAAAAAGTAATTTATCTCGATCCTTATATTCTTATAAGTTTCGTTTTTGTTCATTACTGTTTTTGTATTTTCAGAGGAAGAAACTGTTGGCAGGAAAGGTATAAAAAAGGTCGTTTTTCTGTCTGCCCCATGCCCTTAGTGACAGTGTTCCACCCTTCCGTGAATGGACACGTATTATTGGATATGGGGTTGGAAAAAAGCTGATCCAAGTGAATAATGATGCCACCTCAGAGGAACTGATTGGATCTTTGTATAAATATGAACATTAATGTTCATTTGATCATTTCGATTTCTTATTTTCCTATTTTGAATAGGGAATTTCCGGCCCTCAATGGAATACAGTTCTCGTATGCCAAGGCGAGAAATGGTATTTTTAAAGAAGACAATATCATTGATAATTCAGCCAACATGGCTACCTTGAAGGTGACTTTATCTTTTAATTATTTTTTCATTCCTATATCTTCTACAGCTTAAAAATTAGTAAAAAGATGTAACAATTGGTTAATTCCCCTATCTATGCAGAGTGCCATCGGATTTATTTTCCTATTTAGGGATGCAATTTTTTTTGTCTAGAAGGGGCAAAAATAACCAACGAAAGAAAAAAAGTAAACAAGGATGCTGATGGACCAAAGGATGGCGATTAAAGATCCACGTACGTCCTTCGCAAATTCTTCGTCTTTTATCATATTTCAAATTCTGACTGCCATTGCGATGGGCAGAACAACTAAGATTAATGTTAAACGCGGTTAAACGTAATGTATTCAAGTTTGTATTTCGTTTATTTGTGTTAGTGTATTCTCGAGTGTATGCTTGACCTTGTTTTTTACGTGGATCTTTGCACTTAGAAAATAATACAGATTTGGAACTTCCAATCTCGATCTTTTCAGTTAGAATTAGAAAAATAATACAGATTTAAAAACTTCTATCTATTCAAAATAATAGCATAAACTGTTCCGTTTCAACAACAAAATATTGATGTAGTTCAAAATTTGACCGCTAGATTGCGGTGGCGTTTTTCTTTTTTTTCGATTTTTTTTTCATGTCGTAAACGGCGCGCCATAACGCAAAAAATCCCTTACACGAACAACGCTGATGAAAATATTTTAAACAGCAGCGCCTCAGGTGACAAAACTTTAAACCAAGTAAACAGGACCCAAAGTAATAAAGCAAAAGTAATAAGCAACAGTGTCTAGAAGTTACGATTTACGAATATAGGCTCGCGACTAGTGAAAAACCAGCAGGAAACAAAATTTGAGTCTCTAACAAGTGCAACTGCTGCCGATTAATTTGCGAAAGGCCAGTCACCCGTCGCTCTCAGTCTCAGTAATTTGGCGCCTCTTGGAATAAGGGAGTGTGGTTTACCCTCCTAGTGGCTCCAATAACAGCTTTTTGGCTTTTTGTTTGGTATTTTCATTTGGTAGGGTATTTGTTTATGTTAGCAATCAGAGCTGCTTATGTTTAAATTAAAGGACGGGCGATTTGGCATGGGAGAAGCCTAAAGGTTCGAATCTACAGTATCTTCCATAAAAATCCGACCACCCTTTAAAAAAAGAAATGCCGCCTATCGTTTTGCGGTGGAACTAAGTTCCCAAACAGTGAAGAAACCAGACAGTTAGGGTGGGGGTTGTTTTCCGATAGATTTTCAAAGGCTTAATTGTCATGGCAACGAGACAGCCTTTAAGGCGTTTTGCTCTTAATCTCATGGCCTTTACTAAGGAGAGGTTGGGTCACGTTGCCGCAAGCCATCGACACAAAATTTCAATGAGAATTCCCTTTTCTCTCAACCTGAGTGAAAAGGAGGAAGGGCCGGTTGCTATGGCAACTGACAAATATAATAATCAAGCGGCAATTTCTATAGTTATAGTAACTGAAAAATTTAATTTGATAGATAATATTTGTTGCAGCTTAATTGCCGAGATTACAGGTTGATTGAATGTGTCCTGAAAAACATAATGCGACGACCGCACCTTTTTCACCAGCATTCATTTTTCAAATAATTCTGACGAAATATTGAGACTTTATAATATTTATGTCAGCTTATTTCCTTAAATGCTTAAAAACAATCCAACTAACGAGCGCGAATTAATCAAAGACGTGTTATGGTGTTAAGTTGCTATAGCAACCACCCCTCCTCCTTTTCGTCCTGTGTTAGAGAAAAGGGCAGTCTAGTTGAAAATTGTTTTCGATGACTTGCGGCTACGTTACCTAACCTCTTCTCAATAAGGCTGAGTTCGATGCCTTAAGGGCTGTCTCGTAACTATGACAATTAAGCCCTAGAAAATCTTCGAAAAACCACGAAAAACTACCCCCACCCTAACTGTCTGGTTTCTTCACTGTTTGGGAACTTAGTTCCACCGCGAAACGATAGGCGGCATTTATATTTTAAAAGGGTGGTCGGATTTTTATGGAAGATACTGTACATTCAATCTCGTAACTTTTTTTAAACATTTTCTTCGGTGTTTTCGGTGTTTTCCCGCTACGGTGGAGCGAGAAGGCGCACGGCTTTTCGGATCAACTTTCAAAAAGGTTTGTAGCGGTTCTCTCCAAAGTCCAGAATGAAATGGACAAAATTGTGGAGAGGCAAATAATCGTACTGTACTCACAGCAGCACTTAAATCTTGGTATAATAAAACACAGTACTGTGATAAACAAATATTTTAGTTTTTTAAATCTATGCTTAAAAAATTTACTTTCTCTATAATCAGATAAACCTGGACAAATCCAGGGCTTTTATTTTGAACACACAAGGACGAGGAAACCTCAATGGCCACTGCGATATTATGACGTTTATATTTAAGCGACGACATATGGACGGGAAAACTCAATGAAAATTGCAATACTATTTCTTGCAATCCATTTATGTTATTTTTATTAAAGTTAAGAAGTTTAAAAACACAAAAATAAGATGCAAAATTATGGATTTGTATCCATCCATAAACTTACTTACACCTATAATAATAATAATAAAAATTAATATGTCAAGGTTTGGTAAAATACTTCTTGCCAGTAATACTTAGTACCTTAATTTCTAAGGAATTTTGAAGGATTCGAGGGAAGTTATGGTAATTCAAATGAAATTACTTAAATTATTATAATGAAATGTTTTGATATTGAGGCCTGACCAACGAAGAATTCCAAATTATTTGGAACCACATCGATTTCCCCCCTTCGTCTTCCTTGGAACTCGACGAGTTAGAGACAAACATCTAAGGCTGATAAATCTAAAAATTTGTATAATTTAGATAAAACAAACGACAGATTATTGAAAGAATTACTAAAATTGTTATCATCTCCCCGGCAGATATTGACGAAGAAGATTTTGGGCTTCCCCAATAGCCCTGGGCACTTAAGACCTTCGAAGATATTTGCCTTTGAGGATATTCAACCTTCATTGACGATGAGTCAGACAGCTCGAAGACGTTGCGAAGTCCTTGTGACGATATAGCAGCTTTCCAATTTACTCTCAGTTGACGTTTGGTATATGTTGGCGAAAACTGGGCTACTGCTGACATTATGTGCTTTGGCTGCTTCATTTTTTTTCATATTCGTGTCTTAACTTAATAGCTTCGTTTTCTTTTTTTCACTATTTCTTTTAATTCGTCTCTAGAATTTAACTTCTCTTTCGTATCATCCAATTCCTTTTGCAGAGCAGCCATTTTCTTCGTGGCTTGTCTGCTTGTGTGCTGAATTGCTTGACTATCGTCAGACGTCGAATCGTCTGTCAAAAGAATTATGCTTTGATCCTAGAAAATACAAAGTTAGTAGTTCCTAAGGCGAAATGTCGACGTTTAACTCTTCGAACAACTTTTTCATTTGACGATGTTTTTTTGAGCAGGCGAACGAAACAGCTAACTGCTGAATACTCCGAGTTCCAACGGGTATCATTTTTTAGAACAAAAAGCCTTCCCAAGGAACGCATAATTATGCATAAAATATGCAAATCCTAACAAGAACAGGCTATAGCGAAAACTGCCACGATCGCTTGCGATCGGACCTGTCAGAACCGAAATCAAGAGACGGTATAAGTGGGTAAGTGGGAAATAACGGCGTAGTTCTCACACCCATCAGCAGACATCAAGCTTCATGCCTAGTCAAATTCAAGCTGCGAGGGAGATTGAAAGATGAATCAGGATCGGGTCAATGGCTAATGAGTTTTCTAGACAAAAGTTTCCGGCGAGGCCCTGCTGTAACAACCCAAGTGTAAACAGCTCTTTCCAGCAGAGAAATGATGAATCCCGCACCACCATTCATCGCATTGCAGTACAGACGTCAATTAATTAACTATTTTAATCAACCCTTATCGCCAAAAAATATAAAAGAAATAATATTTTTTCCCAACGGCGCATGAGACTAGCTGAAAAACACTCTTTCCACTTTGTCCCTTGACAAACCCAACCAAACTGTTCATCGATTTTTTTACGACACAACCTCACACGAGAAGAAGATTCAAATGGTATTAGATGGCCAACATACTTTTGACTGCTTATGGGTGGAGCTTATTCATTTCGTGGAATCGTTCGAAATGGGGAGTTGGCCAAAAGATTTCGCCTTGTTCCATCTCCGTCTTATCGCGGTCCTCCCTGCATCAAGAAAAATAAAAAATACAAAAGTTGTATTCCATCGGAAATAATGCACTGTGACTATATCATCAACTGCCACACAGAAATTCAACCCAATACGAGCATGACATTTAAAATGAATGAGTGCATGAGACTCGGCATCAAAGATTAAAAAGAGGCTCGTCTCTACGGAAAAGAGAAAAGCTCGGAGACAGGAGGATCAATAGATACCACATATGCTTATGCATTAATGCAAATCAGATTCCATATTTTTGTTACGTACTGACGTACATCACATCCAACTAATTTGATTTTATTATTGCCTGCATCCTCATCCGATTGCATGAGGATTGGTAGTAAACGTTATGAGAAAAATCTTCCTCACGCTCTATGAGAGTGACGAAGTTAATGTGCAGTTCATTCGCGACTAAAATCCTAAAAATCGGGGTCCAATTTACTAAAAGAACACCTCCTCTTTCACTCTTTATTTCAATGCTCAAGCATGTCAAAAATTGCCACAAGCTTTTTCGCTCTAACGCGCAAACTCAAAGGGAAGGGAGGAGATGCAACAGGAATACAATAAAACGGGATCCGCAAAGTTTCCGCTTCGACACATATCGGAACACATCCTTTGAGATGAGAGCCCGATCCATTTCATCACATTCACATAGCAATTCCCACATCTAATTGGGGGAACTATAAAACAAAAAGGTAGGGCTGCTAATTATTGTAATTGTATGGCCAAATGCCTAAACTGCACCGTGTAAAAATTATTTAGGATCACCTTATTCGATTGACAGCAATTAGACCGTGGGGAATTATGAACAGCAGCCATCAACGTGAAGTTGTCCTCGCTTCAAACGGAGAAATACACAACCCTATCAATCTAGGTATCGTCTCGGTAATTATCAAGTGCCTCTGCTGTTCCGTCGGAATTCCTCTCAACACGTCCATCGCTGTCACAATCACTCGGTTTCGCCGTCTTCAATGCGGACCAAGAAACTTTTTCCTGCTGGCCATTATCTTGTCCTACTTGTCGTTCTTTATCCCGCCCGCAATCGAACTCATTTACTGGGCTCTGTACCCGGAAGAATCCCTGTGTCGTGTATATGTCGCCGTTTCTATTGCGCCGCAAGGTCTCTTACTAACCAACATGCTCTTGGCTCTGACTGATAGATATTTAGCCATTAATCACCCCCTGTTGCATCGAGCGAAAATGAAGAACCGATTAGCGGTTTATTATATTATCATCTGTTCATTGTTAACGGTTTTTCTCATGAAATTTGTCTACATCGTCCGACTGGGCATCCTACGTTGCGAAGTATGGCTAGTTCACACCAAAATCAATGGCGTTGTTTTAATTATTCTATTTACATCGTGTACCGTGCTGAATGTCATCATCTATCGACAAACAAAGGCTCTCCTACGTGAATCCCGAACCCTTCCGGCGACACAGGATGAAAGAGATCCCTCAAATGAAAGCCCCAATGTTAACAATGACGCCACAGCCGTTACCCCGATGCGCATTCATGCCGATAGAGATAAACGAAGCGAAATGGAACTGAAAGCTACACGAACTTTGGTGATTGGGGTGGCATCTCTCTGCGTTATGCCCTGCATAGCTCTCATTTTTATCGCATCCTACTTTGCTTGTCGGCTTGTTTCCGGTAAACTGGCATGCAGTCACTTTACCGGACTAGGACCCTTCATGAAAGATATTAGTTTGACTCCCGCTGTTTACGGCCCTATCATATTTCTAGTAAGAAACAGAGAGCTTAGAGCAGCATACAATTTTTTCGGATAATGTGATAATTAGTTTCCCCGTCCCAGTTATGTGATCTGTAAGTCTGTTTCGCAGTCCATAACAAAGGAAAAAAAATATTTTGTGGGAATCAATATTTGCTACCTGCCTTTTTTCTAATTGAAATATTTAGTCTATATACTCTTATATTAAATAAATATAAAATTTAATTTGCCAATTTCGAACCTTTCGAACCCTCCTAAACCGAGGTCTTAAAAGGTATGTTCGAGGTCATAAACGGTATGTTCATTATAGTAGATGATTATTCCAATAATATTTTTTTTAGCATACGTTCGGCTTTTATGATTTTTTTGTCCAAGATTGTCGTAGTTTTTAAGGAAAATGCTCCATACATTGTCGGGAATATAAAAAAAACATTTTGAAATTGAAAAATGTTCCGTGTTTTTCTCACACATTTAGCCTTGCTGTCAAAGCCGCAATCCATAGCGAAGATTATGATCATTATTTCAGCCAAAAATAATTATTTGTCTCGAACAGAAGTTTTGCACAAAAGTCATTCAACTTTTTTTTCATTCAACTCATTCCATTGAAATGGTGACGAACCACACAACTTTGAAGTTGTGGGAGACGAGGGTTGGATGATAGGTTCGTAACTACTTCAATGGAAGAGATTCGACTTTTGGTAAGGGTATACAACGATTCAAGGACGTTGTCGTGCGTCACGATTGGCACCCTAGTGGTTTTGTTCCAAAGCGCAACAACCGCTTCGGTCCCAACTTTACTCACCCGATAAATGAGTGAAAAACATCTATAGAAAAGTAGTAAACTCATTTTTATATTTAGTTTATCTTGGTTGAGTCATGGTGGAACAAGATAATATTTAAGTGACCGTTAACCAAGTCAACAGTGGTTCGAAAAACATTGATATTTTCTCGAAGCGCATCTGTACCCGTTTTTTTATTCAACCAAATTTTCAGCTTCATTTCATTATTTTATGGTCATGACTATCCAAGCACTTCATTTTGCTCTCGGGTGGTTTACAACCCCGAGCAATGTGACTTTGTTCTCACTGATGGCAATTTTCTCGATTTTTGTTTTAGTGGCTTTAATAAAACGGGTGATATTTGTCAAACGAATTAACAGAATTCCAGGTTTACCTTGCGGAATTACTATAATCGGAAATGCTCCCACATTTCTTGTCCCTCCCGAAGGTAAGCTACTAAAAATACAATTTGGTAATTGAATTTAGAAGTTTTTATTTTTCTTGCGAATGTAGAAATTCTCAATCGTTTGACTGGCTATGTAGCTGCTATGCAATCTTCAGGCCCAGTTCTACGTTCATGGGCAGGACCATTTCCATTTTTTATCTTATTTACTGCCGAATCATTCGAGGTTACATAATATCTTGACAGTTATCCCGCGTGTTTTATTTTATCTTCACCAAATATTAGATTACATCTTATCAGTGTTTATTTACATGCATATGTTTGAATGATTTTTATGTTAATCTTCAATTTCTACTGCCAGGTTATATTGAGCAGCAGAAAGTTGATTGATAAAAGCCGTGACTACAATTATCTAAAACCTTGGTTAAACACAGGTTTACTTACAAGCACAGGTATACATAGCCTAAAGTAAAAAAAAACTATGCACTATTTTTTTAAACAATGGTATTTCGATCAAATAGGGAGAAAATGGTTTGAACGACGAAAAATGCTGACGCCAACCTTCCATTTTAAAATTTTGGAAGATTTTGTACAAGTATTTAATGAACAGAGTCAGAATTTGATACAGCAGCTCCACGACGCAATTAAATTAAAAAATGAAATTGATGTATACCCTTTTATCACGCGATGCACTCTTGACATCATATGTGGTTTGTTCATCATTTTTGTACGCATATATTTGTATATCACTTTATTAACTATCACCTGTTTCGTTCAAAACATGCAGATACTGCGATGGGTTGCAATGTTGATGCCCAAGCAAAAAGTGACAGTGAATACGTCAAAGCCGTTTACACGTAATCTCTTTCTTCATTTTTTATCACCGTTAAAATAAGTAAATGCTATATTTATGGTGTAGCTTAATATCTTGATATTTTTAACTGGTTGAAAGAATGAGCGAAATTGTAGCTGCAAGGCAGTCGCGACCATGGATTCAACCAAACATTTTGTTTCAAATGTCCGAATACAGTTCAAAGCAACGCAAAGTTCTTTGTGTATTGCATAGTTTTACCGATGACGTAAGGTCTTATAGTTGACGCTTTAGTTAAACTTTTTGGAATAATGTACTTAAGGTAAATTTTATGCGTCAGGTAATCCGAAGAAGGAAAATGGAAAGAATGGAACAGAATACCAACAAAATTACCGCTCAATACCAAGACGATGACAGTTTCGTTGCAAGTAAGTTTATCGAATTTTTCTCAAAAGAAATTGAATAAAACCCATTATATTATTGTCTTTACAGAAAAAAAACGTCTGGCACTTTTAGATCTTCTTCTTGATGCATCGAAAAATGGAGAAGTGCTAAGCGATCTTGATATTCGCGAAGAAGTAGATACCTTCATGTTTGAGGTAAATGAATAAAACCATACAACGAGGCATATAATCTATTTTTAATGAAATCGATTTCCAAAGGGTCATGACACAACAACCGCTGCTATCAACTGGTCGTTACTTCTAATAGGAAGCTATCCACAAGTGCAGGTCAAAAATAATTATAAAATAAAATTGTTGTTTTGTTTGTTCTCTCAATGTTTTATTCTCTATTTTGAAAAATGGGTGCAGGAAAGATTAAATGAAGAACTTGATCGCGTTTTTGGAGGATCGGATCGTCCGGCAACGATGGCTGATCTAAGTGAATTAAAATACCTCGAATGCTGCATTAAGGAAGCTTTACGTTTATACCCTAGCGTCCCTATCATTGGTCGTAAACTGAACGAAGATACCGTCATACGTAACCGACATTGTATTTGGTTTACCCTAGAATATGTTTGTCTAATAAATCTTGGCGTATATAGATGGCTACACATTGCCAGCAAACACAACAGTGGGTCTCATGACTTACATTCTACATAGGGATCCGAAAAATTTTCCTGATCCTGAATTGTATCAGCCTGAGCGTTTTTTTGAAACCAACAGTCGAGTACGACATCCTTATGCCTACGTTCCGTTTAGCGCAGGACCCCGCAATTGCATTGGTAAATTAGAGATGTTAAAATCCGTAGTTATAATTAGATAATTATTGCTGTTTCCCTTCGTAAAGGCCAAAAATTCGCCTTGATGGAAGAAAAAGTAATTTTGAGCAGCATATTTCGAAATTTCCATATAAAAGCACTGGACAAGAGGGAAGAATTAATTCTTTTGATCGAACTAATCTTGCGTCCCCGTAATGGAATCCGCCTTCTTCTAACGCCAAAACAAAAAGATTAACTGTATTTGTATATATTTTTTTATATGAATCGCCTAATTATTTTGTTAAATTAGATCATCTTCTTTTATGTCCTAAGGCAAAAAGATGTGTCCATATAATTCGATGGATCATCTTCAAATATATGTTATCAAGTATTATGGTATCAACTAGATAGATTCAAGTATCCTGGTGATCTAAATACTGTAAGGATGTGGACTGTTTAAGCATTTTTCAATCCTTTCCCAATTGTTAAGAATTGTTCTAACATTTTAAAAATACGTCGTTGAATGTGTTACTCCCCGGGGATCAAAGTTTTCTGAATTTAAATGTATGAAAATGAGAAACAGTAATTTTTAGTACAGTTTTCTTGTGAATGAATATTTAAGCGCAATTATACGCACTGAAGAAAAGAGATGAGATAAACGAGAAAAAAATCAGTAGTTAATCCCAAGCGAGAGAAAAGAAAAGTCCTTAAACTGCAAAGATAATTTTTAATGTTATTCAGAGGTAGTAAAATACATTATTTCAGTTTTAAACGAAATACTCAAGGTAGGAGGCTCAGCAACGTGGAGAAGAGGCTCAGCAACGCGAACGTGCTGAAGAGGCTCGACTACGCAATAGAGACCAGCGTCCCAGAGAACGTCGCTCCAAGCTCGATAGCTGAATGGCCCGTCGCTTCAAGGATTCTTCGTTTTGTTCCGTCCGCACTTTCCTTCTCCCTCTCTCCCCCTTTTCCACCCACCCGGGGGATCTCATTTTGAAGAACCCCTCAAAAAGCTGTGACGAGGCCTTACGGCCAAATCCTACAAGTTGACGGTACCACCTCCTCATAGACCATGACTGATCGCAAAGTCCATAACTTGACACACAGCAGACACTTCCCTACTAACACGGCCCATCCTCTTTATGTAAGATGTAGATAAATATGGGATGAATAGATCCAGGTCGCAATTGGAGGGCGGTAGTATAGCGTAGGTATAAATTTATTCGGATCTAGGATGGGATCAAATAAAGAATATTCATCGTAGATCCACCAGCGTATATTCATTAACATACAGTACCCACCAAACTATTAGGTACACCCCCCTTTTTTCAGTGCATTCTTATGGCACTACGTGTCTTAGAAAAAGTGCAAATACTACCCGAACGGCTTGGGCTAGATTTTTTTTCTTTTATTTCTGAGTAGATCTAATGATGATCTACATTTTTTACACACACAAAATTGTTGTAGGATTAACCCCCACGGCGCTACGGTATCGTTCACTTTATTAGGTATGTAGATGTAACAAAAGCATGTACAAGTTGAGCAGTCGCAGAATCAGAAAGAAATGTCCTAATTCGCGAAATACGATGCATATGATAATATGCCCTGCATCACATTGAATTAATTTGGGGCTCCATAGTCAAATGAGACTCAAAATTACACCAAGGTTATAGACATTTTTAGACGGAATAATTGGCATACCACCAACCAGCAACCACTAGTGGATGTTCATGGGGCGTATGGTTTCCATGTACGAGGAGCGCATTAGTCTTGCTTTCATTGAATTTCATCCGATTCCCTGACAACCATTGCTTTGTCTTACCAATACAGTTTGACAAAGCAGCATATGCAATTCGTCGACATGCCATCAACAGTCGACTTGAACGTTTTGTATTGTTGAGCATCATCAGCAAAGTACTGGTCGCTGACACCATGATAAACGGCAATATCATGTATTGGGCTGTTGTACAAAGTAAACATAACAAGGTCTAGGGCTGACCCTTTTGGTACCCCACAAGTTAAGAAAATCGGGGGAGACGTGACACCAAATACTTGAACAGACTATGAGCGATTTGCAAGATAGGAACTGAACCAAGCAAGGGCTGAACCACAAATATCAAAATGAGCTGACAGGCGATCAAGAATTATGGAATGGTCGACCGGGTCGAACGCTGCACTTTGATCAAGCAGCGCGAGGATCGCAGCATTCCCTCCATCTACGGCCATGAGCAGATCATTCATGACTCGAAGCAGCGCTGTTTCTGTGGAATGATCTGGACGATATGCAGATTGCACCGGCACCAGAAGATTGGATGACTGGAGATGAGTCATGATTTGTTTGTTCAACACACCCTTGCATTAACAAGGCCAAAAGATAAAAATTTCTTCACCTCACTTGCTCTTCTTTAATTTTTGCGTTCTAAACTTTATTGCTTGTATTAAAAATTTTTTTTTTCAGAGCTTTTTTGGGTTTCAAATATTGTTGGGATCCTGGTTGTAAAAGATTAAAAAGGGATAAAAGTGTATTTTTTTATATATTGTTTTCTTAAAAAATAAAGGCAAACTTGAATTGGAAATTTTTTTGAGTGCATTTTGCAACCATTGTTCGTAATAATGGCCTTATGAGAAAATACTGGGCAATGAATTACGAAAGAATGAACGGGAAATTTTAAAAGCCAACTCATGTAATAAATAATTTATGAATCCGATGTTTACCATAGCATATAAGCATCAATATGCCGCATTGGAATTACAGTTATCGTCTAATTATTTTAGAAATACTGTAGAGGTTTCCTCAGTTATTCACACCCATGTCAACAAATATCCCGACATCGATTTTGAGCCTTACCTTACTTTCCCTGATCAAGCGGAAGTAGCCCTATCAAGCTGTATAACTGTTAGTGGGGCAATCTATAAAAAGGGAAATTTTTTGATAGTTGGGAAAGATATGGGCCAAATTTTGTTTTTGGAAAAAATTGATTTGATTGTTTGTCAATGTGTTGATATGCCCGTATTACATTAAATAATCCACATAACAAAACATTTTGAAGACATGTTGTACTGCAATTGCGTCGAGCCTAAGATCCCGTCAGAAACTCGATTGTGTCTTGTTAGTGATTTACTCGATTAACATCCACTTGATTGTTTTAGAAAACATGGAAACAGCTATGTTTGACTGAAATACAATGTTGAAATGTGATAGAAATGCATTCCTTAAATTTAAAGACATTAATTTTTTTAATAAATACCTCGCAATAAAGAGAAGCGCGGATTACGATACGATGCCTCCCCCCTCCCATAAAAAACCGGTAAAAAAATAACTCTTGCCTCCTCCCCTTCTCAAGGGAGATACAGCCTCTATCGTGGTCAAGTTTATCTCTAAAAAACAACAGGTCCTTCAATTCACACAGTCGTAGAAGTGTGGATTTTTTCTCGCTCCATTGCTTCTAAAGATCATACCTGAATTCTAGACCAGGAGGAGAAACGTCAAAAAAACCTCAATAAAGGGGGAAAGAACGATTATATCGTAGAGAGAATGCAGAGGGGAATCGTTAATCGAAAGGGTATCGCCTCTCTAGGAAAATTCCTGAGCATTCTGAAGAGGAACATTTTTGAAGATTAAGGTCAAAAGAGCATCTTTGCTTTTTGTCTGCCGTTCAAGCCATTCACCCAAAGAAGGCAACTTTTCTGTGGAGTCAGTAACGGTTTTTTCTAGCCACGACTTTAAATCGTCAGTTCACCTAGGCGATACCAAAAATAACGCCGATAATTTTTCGTGAAAAATGCTTTCTTGAGAGGTTAAGAGTTGGACAACAGGGATGTCTTGAAGAATGGGGAATCCATCCTTGCTTTATTGGGTTGTGCGTGAGTAAACGCCTCCCACCATTTCTGTTTTATAGTATTTCAACTGAAGCGTGGTACTCATTTTTGTTTTTAAGAGTTGAGTGACCTGATTTGTAAAACACTTGGAGGATTCAAATTTCCCGCATCAAAGCTTGAGAAAACAGCTTTCGTGTTCAATATTGAGAGTCACGACACTGTCTTTAATCTTAGAAAGGGTGATACTCAAGATCGTACCCGTAAAAATATTCTCCAAGCTTCCGCCAGAACCTCCAGAAATGCCGGCAGAAAGTGTGATACCAGAAGAAAAAGTGTCTTTGGTATTTGGAAATGTACTGATGGTGCTGGGACGTCCTAAAATCTCCACACGATTATCAAGTAAATTTATAATGTTCAGTTTATAAGAAATCACAGGCCACACAATGCTTTTTGTAAGAGTAGCCGCCGCCCCTGGTGTGTTAGCATATAGTCATACTTTAAAGATACGGGTTGTAAAGAGACTTTAAGAGTATTTTGAAGGCTGAAGATATTCATCCCTTTTGTATTTCGAATATCCTCTTTAATCGTCAAAAGACAACAGTCAAAACAGTCAAAGATAAAAACGGGATTTGGCTTCTCTTGAGAAAAGACTGACCCTTTAGGATGGTTTGAAGACGAAAGAAAAAATGGGGGTCATTTTTGAACGTCCCCTGTGTGTGTTTTTTTTTTACTTTTTGCGAAGAGGCAGGCAAAATTCCAGCAGCGTCCTGATTCTTCTTTTGTGGGAACCCTTAAACCTGCTTTTCGAGATTTTTTGATGAACAGAAAGCCATTTTTCTATCCGCCCTTGAATATTAAAAACATGCTTGCTTTTTATCCCCCAACCTTTTGCTTAAATTGCTCAAGATAGCGCTCTGATTGTTTTTTA
This sequence comes from Daphnia pulicaria, assembly GCF_021234035.1. Taxonomy (NCBI): domain Eukaryota; kingdom Metazoa; phylum Arthropoda; class Branchiopoda; order Diplostraca; family Daphniidae; genus Daphnia; species Daphnia pulicaria. The sequence goes on from NC_060913.1 coordinate 34,259,542, forward strand.
TATCCTGTTGCTGTAAAGATGGGGAAACAGCTCTCAGCAAAAGAAAATTTTCTCTTTTTTTACAACCGATTGCCTTGTGAATACTGAGACCCGCTATTCTAAGATCTTCAGCCAAGTAAGAAGCCAATGCCAGGCTAAAAAGAATGTCAGGATTTTGAGGGCAGCAAAGAAGCCCTCGAAAGCAGGTCTTTTGCTTCCTTCAGATTCACAATACCCATTCGGTAAAAGGCATACCAATACCCGGATAAATCAAAATAGCATTTTTATTACCAACCAAAGCTAAATCGCTAAACTCCCCTCCCTCTAAAAGAGATTTTTTCTCATAGATAAGAAATTCATCATATTAAGAGAGGGTTTTTTAGGAAAATTCTGCAGATATAAATGGATCTCAAAAGATTTACCAACTAAATCTTCAGTTTGTAATTTTGCAATTGCCCTAAGCACAGCTTTTTGCCAAGGTGTATTCGAATAAATATACGAAACTTCCTTGCTTTCATCATGACGCTTTGTCTCGCATCACAAGAGGATCATCAGAGGTATGAATTTTCTGCCCTGTGCAATGATTTTGAGTGCAGATAATAAGCAATTTTAATCCTCTTCTGCCAGACAAGCCAATGAGTTTGATGAAGAGCTTGCTTGTGGAAATTACTTGGAAGGAACACATTCAAAGACTGGGCCTGACAGACAAAGAGCAGGCGATCCCCCGCTTGCTCCACAAGCCACCGTTGATCAACCTCAAAGGCTGTTTTGAAAACATCTTTTTCATGGGGTGTAAAAAAATGAATGTGTTGAACAGAACCTTCATGCTGGATAAAAGACAACCAAACCTATGGGATATCCTTACCGCATTCCTCGAGGAGCTTTTTGATATATTGATTGTCTCTTGGCTTACAAAACGGTCCTGGGGGTGTTATTAGGACGGGTTTTTGGACAATTTACGGGTTTCGTGGATTTTTTGACTGAAATTTTGTCCGTTCAGGGTTGGTGTTATCAAACATCAACTCGTCGAGACCAACAGTTTGATGTAAAAATAATCCCGATATTTTCAGCGGGTCGTGAGCGCTTTCTATTAAACCACTTTTATGGTTTTTAAGCGGTTTAGATAAAGGAAAGTGGTCGGATTTTTTTGCGAGGGTGTGTGGGATAGGATAAATTTTTTTAGGGTGGGGTGGACATTGGTAAATTTTTCGGAGGGTGGGAGGAGTTGGTCGGAAGGTGTAGTCTTTTGGGTGGGTGGGGAAGGGTTTTTGATATTTATATATTTTTTTAAATTTTACAGGGGGGCCTCCCCCCCCCCTATTTTTCTAGCATCGTCTGTTCTTGTTTCTTTTTAGTCATTAGGCAGACGACACACACCCCACAAAAAAAACACCAAGAAGAACCTGCCGCCCCACCGGCAGCTCCTGGTCACCTACGGGAAAGATCAGCTCAAGGTTTTGTGGGTATACGCATTACTTGTAAAAAGGCTAAATTCCGGGAGATTTCCCCCAACAGATACTATAGATAGAAGCCGTAGAAGCGATGGCGATTTTGTTGGAAAAATGCTCTCCAACCCCACAGGCATCAACATCCTGACAGATTCCCCTTTCCTAATAATTTACGGGAAGCCGAATCTGACTGCCCTTTAATCTGTTTGAAAATTCTTTTATTCCATGTTTTCGCCGTGACACTTTCAACAGGCATATTCTTGCTTTGAAGAAAAGCATGAAAGCCCATGACGCTAAAGCCAACCAATCACTCTCTTTTCGCTACTTAAACAGTTTTTTTAATTGATTCAGGAGCTTTTTGGATAAAATCTTCAAGAACATTTTCCAAAAAACGCAGACAATCTTCAACAAGGAGAGGCTCATTTTTTCATTCTGAAAACGTCTCGATGTTCAAAGAGGAGAGATAACAGACTGTTGTTCTTTTTCTCTCCCCAAGGATCTTGTCCTGTCGGAAGCAGTGTTTCAGTGTTTCAGAGCATAGGTTAGAGGTTGTGACGAAAACCCCTTTTCCCTGTTATGGCCGGGAATCACTTGATTCACATGGTAAATAATAAAAAGAAGATACGGCTCTCCCGTTTCAATCTGAAAGAATACGTGTCTTTTCAGCGTTAAATTAGATTGATACAAATCCTTATGTTTAAATATTTTTAAATTGGTGAATTGTACTCGATAGTGGAATACCAGCTAAAACTCAGTTGATGAATAGAAAAAAGCACAATTCCGAAAACATGTATTCCTTGATCCCCAAATCATTTCCCCATCGGTGACGACTCGTTTTGGTCGACTCAGTCAGTCCCTCAACAGATTAGGGTACGGACCCAGATTTATACAAATAGAAGAGCCCTCTAATACATCTAAAAATTAACACCTCAGCATTGAAGTAAGTTCAGAACCTGATTGATGTTTACAAACTTGCTATTCCCTACATTTCTGTTTTTCCAGATTTTGGTTAGAGAACTTTATTTCCTCTTTGTTCTTGTCAGGTTCTTTCGATCTTAAAAGATCTACAATTTAAAGTTATGTATGTCTAGTTTTTTAACACAAAATAATACAAGGAAGCAAATTTATACCTACAGGTTTCTGCCTCTTCTAAACAACTAACAACGGCTGAAGAGAAGAACATACAGCTAGGTCTTGCGTGACGGAATGCGAATGAGGGGAGACCAGCAGAAAACCTGAAAGTGGAGCTAATGATGGAAATACTTGAGTATGATAATAATTTTGCAAAAATAGAAACGCATTCTCAATATTTTGGGGGGTTTTTAGACGCTTGGATAATAAAGAAAGGGCCGCAGCGTAAAAAAAACTCGCATCGCCCAAGAATCACCCATTTACCAAACCTTATTGCCAGTGTAGGAATGATGGGGAACGAGTGTATAGACGGTACGTAAATTCTAGGTTGTAATCAAAATAATTTTGGATTTGATGTTTTTTCTTTTAAAAATAGCAACTGTGTTTGTAGAAAGAAAAATCTTAAGTATACACCGGAGCTTTTTTTTGTGAAGTTATGTCTAATGTGTACAAACGGAGGAACAGAACATGTTTTAGTTAGGATTCTTCACAGGTTACACATTTAAAGTATTTTATCTAACACAGCTTTTCTTTATTAATAGAAAAAGATGAACAAGATAAGAAGTCAACACGGCCATAGTTCCACAGTTCCATAGTCGTCGCCGTATTATATTATAAGCGTGGCCTAGTCGAGCATCTTCAGGAAAATTACGCAATGAAGTCAATCAAATAGGAGTGTCCACTTACAGTCCACTCGCTCTAATCACATCTAGCAATTATCTTGTATTGCCTCACTGAAAGCCCTAACGATGTAGTCCAAGAAGATGTCGACGCCGGAGTCGTCCCTCTGCTCATCGCTTTATTGGACAATGATATGCATGTCATCTTCACCAGGAGGACAATCGGCAACATCGATACTTAAACCATGGAGCAGCAAAGAGACAAGGTAAGCGGAGGAGCTGAATGAGGAGGTTGGAGTGCTCAAAAGGAAAGATGGAAGATTGGCCGAGTTGGAAGAGAGAGAGCACGGAAAAGACGAAAGTGTCCGTCTATGATTGGTAAGATTTCTATGTCAAAAACTATTATTGTTCCTCTCTTAGTATTTTTGTTGTGTCTAGGAAAAATGTCATCAATTGGAAACACAAGTAAGGGTATTACGCAACAAGGAGATGGATTTTTTTAGTGTGATGTGTTATTGGATGGATTTTTTTTTTGTGTGAAGAATGTTTTTTATCGTGTAAAGACCCCAGAAGTTTGAATCGAAACATAAAGGATAAACATCGTAATATCAATGGGACAATCATCAGCAGAACTATTCTATTCATTGCAGAACCTATTCTTAGGAGTTTTAAAATCTTTCTCGATACTTGATACCCTTTTAAAGGGCTCTGCTCGTAACTGCTAGCCGCTTACTTCTCCACCTCCATCAGATTTATGGGGGACGATGATGATCCAGGCGGAGATACCTCCGTCTGGGGTCCTCCTTCCCTGGCGCTCAGTAACGCCACCCATTCTCAAAGCCAATCTATTTTCTGAAAATCTTGCACTCTCCAGCTTGTCTCGATAGATTCTAGATATAAACATTGCCCTGATTGTAGAGCCAAAATGTCGTCCAGACAAAAAGCGTCAACGACAAAGAGAGATAGCTCTGCAGCTCTGTTTTCCTTACAAGATAAAAATCTGTCCAAGCAACACAAAGACGATAATTTCCCCTTCCAATTTGACAAAGCTTTCGAGATGGATGTCGATGCATTCCTTTATCTCGACTCAGCGACTCAAACGCTCAAATTTAAATTATCTTTTTTTGCTTAATTAGCAGAGGAAGCAATCTGTATAAAAACAGAAAAAGTTTAATGATGAGGAAAATCGAGAAGCTTGAAAAAGAAATCGAGAATAGAGCCACTCTCCACAATGAATTATAGATCCCTTTATGGATCTTGGTTTATTATTCCACTTACTACATTACAATCTACTTCAAATGCTTTTTCGGTAGTACTTACTAGATCGTGATCCGGAAAATCTATCCCTACTACGTTTTTTTAAGTTAAGAGAAACTGTCTTCAACAACGTCCGATAATTTGTTTTTTAATTTTGTTTCACACTTAATATTATTTATTTTTTAGGAATATCAAACGTTTTCTTCGCCAGCACACTAGTCTTGATTATGAAATTCACATCATCCAGAATTCTGCTGCATCAATAGTGTTTCAATTCTGAGCATCATGGAATCACATGGAAATCACAATCGCTGATCTCCCGATAAGACAATCTTCATCTTCCACTGACTTATGTATGACTGTCACTTTTCGTTTATCATCTCGCTGCTACATGGAAAGTGGGTTACATGATGAATTTCCCGTATCTGAACAAGAAGTTGCAATGCCTACCACTAGAGAGACTCATCATTCGGGGAAAATTTTGCCGTTTTTTTCTTTTTCTTTTTTTTTACACCCCAGGTACTGTATGTATGAAACTTGATAATTTTTTTTTATTATTATTTGATATCTAATTAGAATTTCATTTTGTATCATGCTTGAATGGATATTTACTTGTATATAAATATCCTTGCTGGAAATCTGACCGCTAGATGTGCTGTGTTCCGGCTGGATTTAAAGAAGGGGATGGGAGTTACACTAAGATGCACATAGCTCGAACGCCGGCCTAGAAGTTAAGTAGGCCATGCTCAAACATGATATAAAAAGGGGGACTCACAGACATCAAAACAAATAATTAATAAATAAAGGGTCCACAATAATTACAAAAAAATAAATGAATAAAAATTAATATAGTGTGTAGTTTTCTTTTTCTTCCATTCTTCAGAAACAGTAGATTAGATAATTCCTCCAGTGACGAGTACATTCAAGCTAGAAAAATTTCCAAAAGAAAGAATTATTGTGCCTTGAATGGGACAGTTACGATTCCAATCAGTTGTCGAAAATCGTGGATAATCGAAGATTCGGTAGTACTTTTGTGAGGGAATCCGCGAGATGATCTTTGGTAAAGATATAATAAACATCAACGTCCCCGGCTTCTTGGCGCTCCCGAACAAAATAATAACTCACATCAATGTGTTTGGTTCTTTGGTGAAATACAGGGTTTCTGATGAGTTGAATTGCGAATTGATTGTCGCACATCTGGGGTATGGGCTTGTTACATTCCGGTGTTACGTTTTCCATCAAACGTTTGAGCCAGACAGCTTCCTCGGACGCTTCACTGGCCGCGACAAACTCTCCTTTTGTGGAAGATAACGATATACATGACTGACGTCGACTAGTTCAGGCAACTGGACCTCCATTGAGAAGAAAAATGAATCATGTGGTTGATCGCCGAGTAGTGGTGTCTCCGTCAAAATCTGAGACGGTATATCTCATGAGTTTGTCATTGTTTGAGCCGAACTGAATTCCGTGCTCTTGCGTGCCTTTGAGATAAGCAAATATTTGGTGAACTGTGATGATGTTGAGGGTTTTCGGCGAATTTTGCCACCTTGCCAATAGCGAAAGCTATGTCTGGATAGGAAGATATTGTCAAATACAGCAAACTTCCAATCTCTTCTCTGTATTGCACATTACCTATGGATTCCTTATCTGTATTGAAGGTCAGCCGACATCCAGGTTGAGCTGGAGTTCCTTTAGTATGGCAATCTGTCATATAAAACTGTTTGAGAATTTTTTTATGTAGTCGGGCTGAGATAAGTACAGAGTCAGTTTTGTCAGGTCGGCTTCTAGTAATGGATAAACCAACAAAGTACCGGAGTGCTTCGCATTTCAAATATTTTTTCTCAAGTATTCAATTATTTCAGTTACCATATTTTTGTTGTTACTGATAACAAGACAGTTATCTACCCAGATGACTTCTTCTTCTTCTGTCTCTTAATCTGATTTCCTCTAATTTTTCCTGTCCTTTTCTCTTTTCACTCTTTCGACTGTTTCTTTTTCTGTTTGAACTATAATATTAAGAAATGGTAATAGTTTCAGAATTTTTTTAGCACATAGGGGAGACCGGGGCTGTGTGGGACATGGGGCTACATGGGACATCGCAGTTTTGAGTATGTTCCCGTAATTTTTTTTAAATAATTTTTTTACCCAACATGGGGCATGGTAAATACTCAAATATAGTAAAAAAATTATTTAAAAAAAATTACGGGAACATGCTCAAAACTGCGATGTCCCATGTAGCCCCATGTCCCACACAGCCCCGGTCTCCCCTACTCTTTTGCTATCTACTTCAATATCTGGTTTTCCTTTCTTTCTCTTCTCTCTTTTTCTTCTTCTCAGGATTCTCATGAAATACTAATTCATTTTAATTGTCTCGGTCGATTTCTTTCTTCTTTATTTAATTAGATTAGAAATATTAACACAACTATAAAAGTAAGTATAAAAACATGAAAAAACCTGTTCTCTTCCTTTTACTGGCTCTCTCAAGCCATACGCAATTTTCTACACAAAACTCATATATAATTTCTCTGAAAAACATTTTTTAATTAAAATAATTGGTCATTTTAATACATTATATATCTTGTTTTGTGTTCCAGTATCGATTCCACAGTTGCGTCCTAAGATTTCAAACTTCTGATTTGGCGTATTTAATTCCACCACCACTGGCTAATACGTATTTTGTGTGTTGAGTTCCGTTAGGATAACGAATCAAGCTAATTATTGAAGCATTGAAGTTTTCTTGCCATGACAGAAAATGTGGTGTTAATGCTCTCGTGGCAGTGTGACTTTTTCAATCGAGATTGTTTTGCTGATGATATCCAACGAATTCCAGTAATTTACCATTCGATATTTGTCCACGGTTTTTTTTCTTTTTGGTATTAATTTTTTCCTTTATAAGATTTGTGTAATAATATTAAAAAATTAAAAAATTCATAAAAATTCATAGAAAACAAATTTCCTTGAACAGAGTAAGTCTCATTTCGTCTTTTAAAGTGTCTTCCAATAATATTTTTAAGTGTTGAAACAGTTTTTTCCTTTGAGTTACGACTTCATCTAGCCTCTTTCCTGCCAGATCTGATCCATCATTATCAATTTCAAAAAATCATTGAGTGAACGAAAATATGTGACGAATGACGAGGATTCCATGTTTTGACTCTGGGTGTGTATGGTGAATGAATCTACAAATGAAGCAAACGTTAACAGTGAGTAAAATTTACTAAATGATGTTTGATTTACTAAATATTTTGACATCATTTACATAAATCTTGTTTTACGAGTTGCAGTCAGCAAATATATGATAGGATTAACGATTTAATTTGTTAACCAAAACACATCTTCATGTCTGATGTGAAGATCATTTCAATTTTAGTCACTTTGAAATGTATTTACCTAATATCTTTACCTCAAATGCTGCATTAAATAAGCTTTGCGTTTGTATCATATCATAGTTATCTTGTAACATTTACTGTATCCCTATCATTGGCCGTAAAGTGAACGAAGATACTGTCATACGTAACCGACGTTGTAAAAATTTTACCCAAGAAAACGTAATTATTTGAGAAAATCCCTTCTGAAGGAGGGGTACCATAGTTTCCTCTCAACCGATAGCTATCTTGACCTCACTCATCCCGACATTGCGAGTAACAACCCACACTACAGGAGGAGACTCAAATTTTAGCCTGAAACTCTCACTCACGACACCCAGGATCCAGAGGTCCGCAGATATGAGCCGCCAAACCTTCCAATAATGCTTTATCCTTCCTACAATAAAATCTGGGCTAACGTGACTCGGGTATAAAGAGAATAAGAAAAAGTTGACACATCCCCTGTTGAACCAGCATCCGTTGGATTTACAGGGTTCGTTAAAATTATGTGGTGCGCCGTTGTTGCGGCGAAAGTCGTAGGATCCTGCTTGGATGGGCTGGATACAAGCGTTTTGTTGTTGGGATCCACCGGAACTGCTCTGATCATGACGAGGGTAGCCTTGTTGAGGGTTGACGGCTTTGTTGCTATAGTTGCTGTGGTGGCGTTGCCTGCTGCAACCAGGAGACAATGGTGGTAACAAAAGACGATCTTTTGTATCGATATTGACTCCGATTTTCCCAAATTTAGGCTGTGATTTTGCAAAAGAACTGTCCATCTTTCTTCCAAAATCATAAACCATTCAGAAAAAGAAGTCAACATATAAGACTGTAAGTTCTTTTTACTCCAGTTGTTGAAGTAAACAGACTTATAATTGCAATATTCAAACATTTTCAGTGCCAGTTAGTCAGTCAGTTGAAGAATACATTCAGCTAAACAAAAAACGTAAATTGTTTAAATTTAAAGCAGATTTCGAAGAGAGCAATAATTAAAATATTTTTTAACTTTTTCAGTGTTAGAAGTTCAATCACTTAGCCAAGATCCAATTGATTGTGCGTGGACATACAGCACATACATCAAGCGTTCAACATAAAAAAGTCCTTGTCACTCTGCCGAATGAAGGAGCAGAGGACTTTGAGATTAATTAAAAACTTGCTGAAGCGATTAAAGAGGGTAACCTTACGCTACATAGAAGCCCATTTCTATTAGTTTGTGCAAAACATCTTGTAAAAATTCATCAGGGGTTCAAAATCCCAAAGGGTGTATACAAAACTTATGCAAAAATTGTTGTTAACAAATATCCATGTTTGAGAGACTTGCAAGAAGAATCTGAAGAACATTTTATAAGTTAGAATTAATGAAAATTACAGATTTTTCATTACTAGCAGGTATTTTTTCTTTTATAGTTTTTGGTGAAAAATAAATTTATAAAGTTTATTAACAACGATAAGGTTTACCTTAAAGTGAGTGAAAAAAGGAAAGTGGAAAGATTCGAATCCATGGCACGTAATAAAAGCTGGACTTTCAACGTCTAACAGCATTACTAAACAACACAAGAAACCGGCTTCTCCTATGCAGTTGCCAATTATGGTGCTGATAAACATAAAAGACTTGTACGCTTCGAACCGATGAAATCCTTAAAGTGTTTCCCTTTTACTTGGAGTTCCCAGAGGTTATGTAACGAGGCCTTTCACACTTTTAATTTTCTTATTTTACAACATTTGTAGGTTTTTTGAAGATTTCGTTAAGATGCCAAATATTAACGAGAGCGTTTTTGAACGAAAGCAAAGTTTGAACAGTTTTAGTTGCATTTCAAACGTTAATTTTACTTACTTGATTGATTGATTGATTAAATTTTTCAAACATCTGTTGTTCCGTCTATCAGTGACGACAAAAAAGGAATAATGAATTTATTGAAGGAGATTAACAACTTGTGCTCAACGAAAATAGTGATTTCGTCTGCCATAGAATTGTTTGAATGTACACAAGTAATTTTCTTCTTTTCGTAACTGCTGTGTTTAGTTAACAAAAAATTTGCAATTTTTTCTTTTATTTTCTGGTAAACCACCGTTTGGAACCATCTTAAAAAGGTGTCAGCAACAGCACTAACCTACAAGGTATTTTAAATCGTACCAGGGCTAGTACACACCCAAAGAACCCTACAAACTTGCTTTTTGATCTTGATATGTCCAACATTCCGTAAAATTTTTTACGCGGTGATATGCGCTTCGGTGTTAGGGAGAGAGAAAAACGTCATTTGATATTCGCTACACGAAAACAATTGCGATTGCTAAAGAGAATAAAGAGATGGTACCTTGACGGTACCTTCAGACTTGTAAAAAAAACCATGATGCAGCTCTGGACAATCCATGGCTTCCTCAAAGTTTGGAATGCCAGGAAAAAGCATTACGAGTTAAAGCAATTCTCCTTGCTATACGTTCTCATGAGCAGACGGACAGAGGGGGACTATAAAGCGGTTCTGAAATTTATAAAAGGTGATGTTTTCAACAAGAAATTTGAAATGCAAGAAGTGGTAGGCGATTTTGAGAAAGCTGTTTGGCGGGCAGTACAGGACGTTCTTCCGGGGGTGACTATCAAGGGTTGTGGGTTTCATTGGTCGCAATGTCTTCTTAGAAAAATGAAAAACATTGGCATGACAAAACTTTATAAAGAAAATGTTGGAGTACGAGACATTTGTAAGCAATTAATGTCCCTCAAACTAATAACCTAGCCAAAAATTTAATCGTGCTGGAAAACACTCGTTCAACAAGGAAGAGACCGCAAATTGAAAAGGTGCGATGCAGAAAAGCTAGTTAAGTTTTTAAAATATGTTAAGTATTATTGGATGAAAACAACAAATGGCCTCTGAGTACTTGGTCCGTGTTCATGCAAGAAATTAGAACTAATAACGACACAGAGGGTTGGCATACGAGATTGCACAAACTCGCAGGGCTCTTAAATCAAAGTGGCATGAACATGTATTCTTTGATTTAATTGTTGCGCCATGACGTCACTGGATCTCAATTTAAATATATTATTTCAATGTCGGGCATAACGTCGCCAGAGGGTAGGTTCCCGACTCGTGAACTCTAAATTTTTTATTTGTGGGTATCTTACAACGATAATGAAATGCGAATTTTTACTATGGTGTTGCTTGAAAAACTTTCCAAAATGCATCAATGTGCCAATTTTATTCTTAAAAAAAATGTCGATGACCAAATATTTGAACCAGACGACAGCAATCTAAAAACTGCTTGTCAAGTATTGAACCAAGTGGATTATGTGAGTAAATAGTTTTTTTACATTTAATTGTTCCTCTCTTACATTTTTTTTTCTTAAAATTTCAGCTTCTAGGAGATTTTGAAATGATAAAGTGCGCTGTAATATGCGGAAAATTTCGACAGAACTGGATGACTTATGTACCACTGATTCTCAAGTATGCAGTAAAGACAAAAAGCGCGGAAAACGATGCAATGAAAGTCTTTCAGACGTAAAATAAATCTTACATATTAAACTCCTTCAGTAATGATTGCAATTTTTAATTTCATCTTAACCTTATACTAATTTTTCTTATTTGTTTTCCATTTACTGAGACTCAAGCATCTATTGCACTTGAAATTTTACCACTTTTGATAACAGTAAAAAATATATAAGGTGTTGCTGCAACTATGTAATTAAATATTTCTTCTTCATACAGAAGGTAATCGCTTCAAACAATTATTGAATTACAATATTTCGAAGAATTAAATATTTAGGAATTTGTCAGCCTAGATGCCGTACTAAAAGAAACAAGAAATCGTCCGCCACTTATTCTGAACATAAGGAATTCATTACATTATTGTTGAAAATCAAGTTTTACTATCATCCAACTCTGTGTGTAATTGACTGTTGAACATGTTTGCGTCCTATTATGTTTTTTTCCATTGCATATAGCCACCTAGTAAAAAGTGCTTTGTTTTTTATTAAAATTAAAATTCTTGGCTTTGAAGATAAGCAATAAAAAATTCAAATACTTCAGCTATTCGTTAAAAACCTTGAACTTTTCAAAGTACAGCTTGCAAACTGTTGTAAGGCATAGTATTTAATTATGCCATACTGTTTGAAATACAATACACACTTGATTTTCATAAACCCAGTCTAATTTTATTTATATAATTTAGGGTAGGTAATGAAATTATTTTAGATGCTATAAATTGAGGTTATTTTTTTCATTTTGGTGGGGGAGCTAAGAAAAGTCATGAAATGTTTTAACAGTGATCTTAACTGGTCTATGCTATTGTGCTATTTGTTTCTAATTTATAACTCACACTTTTTTACAGTAGATGATACATTTGTTCTCAATGTAGCTACAAAAGAAAAGGAGCTAGGATGATTGTCATACAAAAGAAAAGGTCTTCAATGATAGTAACTGATTTTATGGTTAAATTTACTCTTTGTAATTATCTTTTATTTTTTGGTTCTTTGTAAAAGTATTATGTGCTTTGTCTAACTGCACTGTTTTAGAGAAAGGAACCACGTCTAGCTGCAATGATCAAAGAGACTTACTCTTAATAACCGATTCTTTTTGGTTGAAGTGCCAAACAGCCAATGAGAATTTATCCTATAGGGCTAGATCAAAAAACCTTTATATACTGTGTGTTGAAGTGATTGTGTGTAACTATGATTGTCTAAAGAACAGGAACTGTAAATTTTTTGTTGATGGAACCGATGTCAGCTATCAGTAAACAAATTTTTAGGCACAATTTTGAATTTTTAGTTGCTAACTTTAGATGCTATTGACTTCACAAAGATGCTGCTGGAAAGAAATACGGTGAAGGCGAAAGAGGAACATTCGCTTTTCTACTAGCGATAAATGCACAATGCTCAGCCAAACAAGGAGCTAGAACCTCAACCTATGTTACAAATCCGCTAGGTAAATATTAGTTTTTAAAAAATATGACGTATCTTCATACAGAAACTTTCTTTACTAATGTCTCAATTTGGTAACTAAATTGGGCCGAAACGGATACTATTGGAGTTAACAGGGGCCGAAACGGGCAAAACTAAGGTGCCGAAAAAAGTGCCGAAATGTCCGACATCCGGTAAAACAATTGTGTCATTTCTTTCAAAATTTAAACGATTATCGGAATGATCTGTTTAGGTGTAATTCTTAATGAAGTTCCACAGAACACAATTTTTGCCAGAGTCATCCTCATTAATTGGGGAAGATCATGTAAATATTCCGGTATCAGTTTCAGAATTCAGTGAAGAGCTCTTATCTGCCAAATCAGATGAGCTATAGCTCTGCTGTTTTAAATTGGGACGTGGAAGCTGTGTTGGAAAAGCTGCGAACGGAGAAATTTGACCTGTCAGTCATCGAGGCATTCCAAAATAAGTTTCGTTTGAAATGTACCTTTTTAAGTTTACCTTTTTGCATGTCCATGTTAGTTTAAGGCAAAATAAGACAAGAATATTAATAGTCTTTTGTATTTCAGGAGAAGCCATAGATGGGTCGAGTCTGATTGCCTTAACGAGTGACGATCTAAAGGAAGTGAACCTGAAGTTGGGCCATAAGAAAAAGGTTGAACTTCTAGTCAAATCTTTTCAAGAGACACTCGTGCCCAGTCCAGTTGCAACACCTCCCGTTCCAGTTCTTAACACACAAACTCCTCCACAATTGGAACCTCAAGCTTCAACTTCATTTGTCTCATCAACGTTGGCAGCAACATCATCGTTGGGTGCATCACAGGTAACAGGTGCTCCATTAACCACTAGTACATCAACATCAGGTACGGCTTCACTTGATGCTTCTAATCCAGTATCAGCTTCACCCAGAACATTAGCTACCTATCGTGGCTGTCAAAAGGTATGTTTTGATATAATATAGTGAAGTGCAAAAACTAATCGAATGTCTTTGTGTATTAGCCAACATTTGATGTCATACAAATGGTAACGTCTTCCCAAAAAGGAGAAGATTTGTACAAAGACTATTTGGATAGAGAAGACAAGCTATTTAGTGTACCAGAACGACGACTACTAGTTACATTGATTGCCACGGAGTTGGTGAAGCAGTGTGGAATTTTCCCCTCTACTGTTGAGAAAGATGCACTAGCTGAAGCATTGGTTGCTGCTTTTCCTACTTTGGGTAATTTTTTTTTTGTTCAACGTCAGTGTAATGTCCTGTTTAATCATTCTTTTTCTTTAGGTATAAAAGATGGACCAAGTCTGATTCACACCCATTATTTCCATCCAAAATCAGGCGGGTTTCTTGAAAATGCAGTAAAAACAATTCGAAAAAGTCACCCAGAGTGCCGGAAAAAAAAACGGAATCAAGAAAAACGTCCACACAGGAAATTTCCACCGGGTTATTTTTCAACTACAAAGGAGTTGACACCACAGGAGTTGGAGACCATCGAATTCAAGGTGATGGTGAAAGTAATTTAGAAAAATTGATATAAAGGCTACATTTTTGTTTATTTTCCTAAATGTAGGTTCGTTTGTTGAAAAGTTTACCTCCTACTTCAAGCAACCTAAAGCAAATTTCGGATGAAATGGAGGCAACGTTTCATTACCGACAGAATAAAATCAAAACGACACACAAAGATCCAAGTTCTCTGCTTGCGGAGTATCCTAGGATGGTCGATTGTAACAACAAACGTCTTGTATTAGTGTTTGTTACATTTGAAAGGCTAAGCATTTGTTAATATCAGATCTAAACTGAACCTTACAGATATTCGATGACTTTATGCGGAAATATCCCAATGCACAGGATGTAGAACACGAATTTCTTGATAGATACAAGGGCAATTTGGAGAGACTTGCTGTGATTGAGGGCATCGCATTACCATCATGCAATGACGGTAACACTTTTTTAAGTTTGAACCGGTTACAACGTAATAATCTCTACATCTCTCTTGGTACAGATTTTCTTCGTTCGCTTCTGATCTGCATTAAAATAATGCCTGAGATTTAAAAAATTCGACATAGCTGTGTGGAAACAAAAACCGAGCAGCTAGTTGTTTTTCTCCCGGTAATAAATCTTTAAATGTGTATACGCTGATGAACAGTATGATTGAACTTTTTTATATTTTAGGCAAATCGTGAAATGGAGGAATTTGTCAAGTCCCGTTCTAAAAACACGAGGCAGCCCTTCTTATTGTGTTCTGGATCTCCCGAGGATCCGTTGTTTTACAACGTCATTATTGAGGATATTATAATTCCTTGTGGGATTTCGTCTTCGTCGGCATTCAAAATTCTTTTTTCATCCTTTTTCTTATTGCAATTGCATTATCCCTCACTAATCAAACCCATGTATAAATTTTTTGAGGAAAGAGTGTTTAAAATTAGTTCGTCTATGAGTTCCACTACTGCTGAGTTTGTTTCGAGGCTTGAATCCCCAAGATGCGTACTTGCTTAAATGTTTTGTTTACCTTTTCATCGGTTATTGACAAATGTTTTGTTTTAGTTTTTTGCATCTCGTTTATATTAATTCTTTTATTCTGCATATTACTGAATGCTAATTAATGATTTGACTCGTGTATACCTAATACATTCCTTGATTACATCAAAACAATTTTTTTATAATTTTTTTTATATATTGGTGGGGGAACTTTTGTTGGAATCGGCTATATCGAATGAAGCCAGTTTTCGGACAAGAGGCGGAGCTTAGTGAAAAGTAAAAATTCTTAACAGCCAATGGCAGGGCTGGTCACCTATTGTCGGTGCCCTCTATGAACCAAAATACTAATCTTTTGCAAAATAATTCGTCTGTAAAATACTATATATATTTAACATTTTCGAGTGCAGTCTTCAACCGGTTGTCGCAGTGGTTAGCGTTACGAGCTACAACTCTAGGGAAGAATGGTTCGAACCCTAATTACATTTTTTCTTTTTTTTTTCATATTTGTTGTCTATTAATTTTGAAATAATTTAAGCTGGAAAAATAATACTTAATTACTGTTATTGACTCATTTTTTACGATTTTAGCTTTATAAGTACATAAGCAAAGTGGAATCGGACTTAGAAAATTTTCAAACCGTTTATAGCTCATAGTTCACCCAATTGTCCACCAGGCAGCGCTGATCATAGGTGACCACTGGCTTCAGCCGAGATAGCCGATTCGGCGATTCCAACCATAAGTTCCCCCACCATACTAATACACCATGCCCGAGGCTCTCTAGCAGATAAAAACTTCCAACGACTGCTGCGTTGCCGCGATGGATGCCGCGAAATGTGAAAAATATTTCGAACAGCCCTATGGGAATTTTCCAACTTGATCTCGGTCGTCTGGACGAACCCTACCGACTCTCAGGGGTACGACATTTAGACCGTAGGGTTCGTCCAGACGACCATAGGCACGGTAGCGCACGTGGTGGCAGAGGGCTACAACACACTGTCCTACAACATACTGTCAATATAAACAAAGCAGTTCAAAAGTGTCAATTCAGGTTTATTGCAGGTTTAGTGCCGTTTCTCACAGTCACAGTATGTCAGGTAGAGATTTGATGAAAGATTCTCTGACCAGGCATCGAGCCAGAACCAAAGCCGATAAAAGAAAAAATGATGCTTTATAACAGGAACCTAAACGTTCAGGTAACTTCTTGACCGTAATTTTGGCAGAGGCAGAGGCCGAGCTACCCAGTCTGATGAAGTTGTAGCAGTTTCTAATCAAGAAACTGCTAGTGAAATAACTCCCAGTCTAATGGTAAGTTTATCAATATTTGTGTTCAAGTTTACGATTAAAAAATGTTCCATTGTTTACAGAAAGAAGTGGTGTACAGGATATCATTCATTCAGTCGCACTGGAAAAGACATCATTGAAGCAAGCATTTCACAATTTAACAAGAAGAAAAAGGAACCAATCAAGAAAGCGAGTGGAAAACTCGCATGAAAGACAAAGAAGATGCTTGTGATGCCAAGAGAGATGCTGTCTTTCAAAACTACATTAGCTCCCGTTCCTATAGTGCAAGTAAATGTGGTGTATGTGAAAAAGGCACTAATCCTGTTTGTTGCTTTACTTGCAAGCAAGATTTCTGCAGCAAATGTGATATGATCACTCACCGCAAACTGTTATTGGTACTACACAATGGGGAGGTGTGTGAGAATGGCGAAAATTTAAAATTCTTGCGCCAAAACAAGTTCATATCTGAAGATGGGTACATCACTGTTGAAGGTAATAGCGGTTTCTTGAATTATTTATGTAGATTAATAATTATCTTGTTTTATAGTGTCCCTATGGGAGTTATTTCACTAGCAGTTTCTTGATTAGAAACTGCTACAACTTCATCAGACTGGGTAGCTCGGCCTCTGCCTCTGCCAAAATTACGGTCAAGAAGTTACCTGAACGTTTAGGTTCCTGTTATAAAGCATCATTTTTTCTTTTATCGGCTTTGGTTCTGGCTCGATGCCTGGTCAGAGAATCTTTCATCAAATCTCTACCTGACATACTGTGACTGTGAGAAACGGCACTAAACCTGCAATAAACCTGAATTGACACTTTTGAACTGCTTTGTTTATATTGACAGTATGTTGTAGGACAGTGTGTTGTAGCCCTCTGCCACCACGTGCGCTACCGTGCCTATGGTCGTCTGGACGAACCCTACGGTCTAAATGTCGTACCCCTGAGAGTCGGTAGGGTTCGTCCAGACGACCGAGATCAAGTTGGAATTTTCTGGGAAACAAAAGCTATGGAGCAGTTACACATTCTGCGTTGTCAGGTCTGGAAATCTCATTTGTGTCCAAAATGGCCAATCATCGTACAGGGTTTTAAAGAGGCTTTACGCTCATTGGCCAATTTGGACACAAATGAGATTTCCAGACCTGGCAACGCAGGATGTGTAACTGCTCCATTAGCTACGAAAACAGCGTTTTTCCTTTAAAATCGATACCATTTGAAATTATTTTGAAAAAAAAAAAGATATTTACAAAATCTCGAAAAAAAGTGACAGCGGTGAAAATTTAAAAAAATAGTATTTACAGGCTATATATAGACTATTACAACTTGAAATTGACAGTTCTTACCTAATAACAACATCAGTCATGCAACTGACATGTTTATTTGGCAATAAAACCTCAATCATAGTACATTCTGAAATTTCCCAATTTTGGGAACGCTGTCAATTTTTTTACATTTCCCTATTTCAATCCATTCTACTCAGATAAATGAGTTAAATATGGATTGCTGCAGCAAGTTTTCTTGCTTTTCTAGCACAAAATAGTAAAAGTTAAGGAAAAATATGGGAAAATATGAAAAAATATGGAAAAATACCGAAAAATATGGGAAAATACCAAAAAATATGGGAAAATACGAAAAAATATAAAATATGAAAAAATATGAAAAATATGAAAAAATTTGAAAAAAATATGAAAAAATAAAAAATATCAGAAAATATGAAAAAATATATTTTTATTTAAATATTCGTACACCCAAATCATGAGTCGACTACCCCTCGCAGTTTCCCACCCAGCCTAGCAGCCATTTTATATCACCTCTCCCTCGCGCTTCTGGCGGATGACAGCCGAAACTACGCGTTCTTGGCCTTCACTTTAGACCGAGGGACGTGCTATAGGCCCTCTCATATAATATAGCGGTCAGTATTCTGAAGCCCGAGGTGCAGAGAATTTGTATGATTCGGCTGTCATATATAATTTTGGTATATTTTATAAGCACCGTTTGAACATGCAAAGCAAACCCGAGATAACTCCGTTGATTACCAATTCCTAATTTGAATCCCCGAAATGACCCACACAAAAATTTTAAAAAATAACTAAATTGAAACAGTGAAGTATAAATCCGACAACTAGGCTAATTTCAAAAAGAAAATAATGTGAAGAATCAAGAATTTTAATGGAAAATGCTTGACTCCCTTTTTAGGCGATTGCTGCTATTTTGTGGCGATTCCTTTGACATGAGAGCTATGAAAAATGCATATGGCGTGCAGTCCACTCTTCTGGGGGGTTCGGAATCTTTTCTGGTCGATGTGCGAGAATCCCAAGTCGTTCCTTTGGATAACCTCGTCGCTTTTCCGGTTGAGTTTACAGCCAGCGAAGACAAATTGGTACATGCACAACGGATGAGAAGCAATGTTCTGAATGTATCGGACTAATCTGTATTCATGTTCAATGATGTGCTCCCAAAAATAATATTTACCGCCCTGTGGTTATAAGATATTTTTTAAAAATTTCTATTTTAAACGATTTAAAATAAACCTACCGGAGCCAATACCCGGTGGATTTCTTTCAGGGCTCCCTCTACACTGCCGACGGAGCAGAGGACCATAGTTGAGACGACGATGTCAACGCTGTTGTCCGGGACGCCCTTCATGTCCTCGGCAAAGCCGACGACGAAACGGTCCATGTTGATGTGCGGATGGTCGGCCTGTTTCTTGAAGAATTGCTCCTCGAAAAACGGATTGACTTCAACGGCCGTCACTTCACTTTTGGGCGGATAAAATTCGTAATTGTAACCGGGACCGGGTCCGATTTCGAGGATCCTCAGTCCTCCCTTTTCCCTCAATCGAGGATCTGCTGATTTGTGATTCTTCATCGAATCAAAGTGTTCCTGTTTCAGTTCCCGACAAGTCACATGATAAGTGCCAAGTAAGGTATTATACGCTTTAAAAAAAAACCTGGAAGAATTGGAAGAATAGGATAGTTCAAATAAATTCCCTAAAAAAGATGAGAGTGATGAAAATGTGTGAAAACGACTTACAATTGTCGAGAGTAATTGTTTAAAAATATTATGGTAGATGCTAGAAGAAGAAGATAAATCCACGAATGGGTCGCAGAATAAAACAATGCTGAAAGATGATCCAACATTTTTTATATAGAGTTATTGCTTGGATTGCAATATTTTGATTCTTTAGTCAGGAGGGTATGGCTACTACTGTTGTGGATGACAAGTGACGAAAGTCTGACATGAGCCCCGGCTTATATATACATGCGTAACCTGTGTCCGGACAGCACTGTCAATGTCACGACTACTGAATAAAAAAATTTTCGTGTATCGTCTTAGAAGAAATTGGCTAAAAATAAAGATGGCATTGAACATAGTTTTCTCTTATATTTGTAATATATAATACTATAGTCTTTTTCAAGGCAATATATCAAACTTGGTGCAATAACAATATGGAAAGTCAAAATGTTGCAAAACTTTTGGAAAATGGCGACGAAAGTATTTCCGCCTCTGGTACATACATCTGGTGCAAAAACAGTTACCAGCAAATATAATCGTGTAAAAAGAAACCAAAAGTGAAATGCATGATGTCCTTAACGAAAAGACAAGACATGATGCACCAGATACTATTTAATGGTCCAATAAAATACTTGGACATCCTGCTTTTCTATATGTATAGATACATTTGCAAAAGAAAGTCCTGAAAATGGCCATTGGAATTCCCCCACCCCCTCCCAACATTTCGCAACATAGTGATAAAATATAGGTTATATAGATTCTGCATGTGTACCTGGAAACGTATTATAGCCACTCAAGATAGGCCTACATACAGTCGCGGCTGAAAGTTTCTTTACGTGTAGCTCCAAAACCCGCCTTTTTACTGTGTATTGGCGGATGGTATTAGCCTATGGTAGAGGTTGAGTTACCTTATTTGCTCGATTTTCTCAAGTTTTACCCCCTACCCCCTTACACCTCCGACAATGATTTGTTGGCGCGGCTTTCTAAACTATTGGTAACCATGGCCGATAATCAGGCAATTGCATCGATGCCCAATAAACTAGCAATAGCTCTTAAATGAAACGATAAAATGACAGATGATTGATCAGTTTGTAACTGTGACAATTTCTGCATTGATTAGTTTCATTTTAGCATTGGGTAATAGGAATGCGTAACGTTTGCGTTATCGCGGGTAAATTAGTAATCAATGTTAAGAGGTAGAGTTAAGTAAAGAAGGGCGGTAAAAAATAAAGAAACGAGCAAATAAGGTAGCTCAACCTCTACCATAGGCTAACACCATCCGCCAATACACAGTAAAAAGGCGTATTTTTTAGCTACACGTAAAGAAACTTTCAGCCGCGACTGTATATATTTATACGATGCTATGGTTGTATATTTCTTAAATCTCAAATATTATAGCAGCGCGGCAATAAACAATGACTACTCTGAGAATACCCCACACATCATTTCGTTGTTTCAATGGTGAGCTGAATTTTTCCAGCATCAGCTGTCGATTTCTGTTGGGAATAACCCAGTATACAGCAAATGTATTGGTTGTCTCAGACACAAACACACATGAGAACTGACTATAGCTAGTTATAATAATACCTCTCGTCATGCTGGGAACAAACATTGATGGAATTCTCATAAAAATAAGACAAGGTCGAATTATAATAAGGAATTGAATCAACGTTAACAGCAGCACGCTGTGACAGAAAATAAAGAAGCAATTTATTATTGAATCTCGTATATCAAAATGTATTATCCTATAAATTCTACACATCAAGGAAACCAGTTATAGAATTACACAATCTTAAAAAGTAAAGCGCAACTCTTCTGTAACATTTTGGGAAATCTTCCATGTTTATTCGAATAATGTTCCGATTGTTTTTAAATTTCTTTGCCAACAGTTTGGAAAATCACCACAGCGTCGAAACATATAATAGCCTTAACTGTTTGCTTCGAATGAGGAAAGAGCAACGACTTATTCCGTTACAAGGTTTGGGAAATACCTAAAATAAAAAATGAAGCAACTGTTTATAGGAATGAATACCGATGAGCAGTATTGGAAGGATGCCATGAAACCGGATGACGTAACCCCCACAAGCAGTTTAAAAGAGAGGATGTTCAGCATAGAGAGGCATCATTCGACTGCTGGTGTTTGCTGCAGCAGCACATTGACTATAATATTGCTACAATTTTGTATCCATGATGCGCTTCTACTTGCTCCAGCTCTGTACCATTTTTGGCTTCCTTATTTTCCAATGTCAGGCTTACCAGCAGCACCATCAGCAGAGTAAGGATTTCACATTTACCTATTTTGGGTTCACCACATAACTAATGAATATAGCTTAATAGCCTATATAATATCTTACTCTTATGAAACAATTAATCGATTAAAACAATAGAGTAGTCTATATTCTCATTATGATAACTTATTAGTTATTCCTTAATAAATGATGGACAGTTAAACTATAATTTGTTGTTTTGTGAAAAGAATTCAGTCTCAGGAGAGAATTCGCCAGGTGTGGTTCGTCTAATTATCCGTATCCCGGACCAGTTGCCCAACTGATTGACATCAGAAACGACCCGGAAACCCGCAAGAGAGGAGAGGCCTTGATCTCAACTTTTCAAAGGACTTATTTTTCCCAAGACGAGAAGACTTATGGTGAGACAGGTATCCCCATTGTCTCGGATGTGTACAACAACAAGATTGTCCTGCAACAAATATTTAAACAGCGCGGGAAATTCTGGGTCAAGTTGGAATTGATTCTTCCCATCTTCTACATTGTGCCGGGCCCGACCTCCATTTCTACTGTGATTCTGGAAGCCAACACGGAGTTCCCCATCAATCTTATACGCCGCGCTTTTCTCATCAGCATGAAAGAATGTCTCTACGTTAGGCTCAGTCAAAACTATTAAGCATTTTCCATAAATCAACCAGTTAATTCATTCTAACATATTATAACTGTTTTTAATTATTAGCTTGTACCACGTCGTTTGCTTTTTATAGGCCCTATTGTATTACTATACTGGCAGTAAATTCTAATTGGATTAGACTAAACACGATAAATAAAAATTTAATGTTTCCCACTTTTCTCATTAATTTTACTCACAAAAATCAACGATACAATTATATAGGCCTATAACTAAAATAATATTCCAAATGTGTATAATTTTTAACAAGGAATCATTTGTCTACTGTATCTATACGCTTCAATTGAGCAAGTAGGTAGTGTGAGACTTTACATGCATATAATCCATTATGACCTAGTTTAGAAACAAGCACCGCAGCAGTGAAATAAAAACAATAAACCTAATGTTATTATATGCTCTTAATCGCGAGGATTGGCCACCATCGACCATAGACGGTCAGTATCTTGTTCTCCATCTAATCCAACTAAAAAACAAAAAGAAAAAAAACGGACATATGCGTATATACAATATTAGTCGGCTATGGCGTGTATATGGCAAAATAAGTTCAATCTATACCGCGCGTGTAATTTAGAATTTGGTTTTATTCTCATTGAACTGAAACGTTCATCAAAACCACACAACCATATCATTCAATTGCGCGCTATTCCACGACCACAATGTTACTCGAATATCTAACTCGAGATATATGTATAATGCGCATTAGCATGGCGGGGAAAAAAACGAAGAATGGCATGTCAGATGATACAATCAATCGATTCCCGTATGGAAATGAGTCAATGAAAATCACTGCAGATCAATGAAAAGCATAAACAAATCAATAGACAGTCTGAAATGTCATAGAATGTCAGTAAGAATGTCACGCAATTATCACTGGCGATGATTTTCTATGATAAATCAATTTACAAAGTCAGTAACAAATCGTTGGAAAATCAAAGATATTTCAAAAATTAGAACAGAGTCCAAAAAACTCATTGGTTTATCATTAGATCCAGAAAATGAAGTATTTTGCAGTGATTAAACTTAACTTAGTCATTGAACTAATCAATGAACATAACGTAAAAATCCATGGAATATTTTCTTTTGAAAAATTACTGATTTTCTACTGATATTTACATTTTCAGTAATTTTCAGTAAACCTTTGAATTTCTTATCATTTTATTGCCATACTTCATCGACACCTACAAATCAATAATCAGCATCTATTTATCACTAAGAAATCATTCCAATGATTAATAAATGATTGTTCAATGAGTCCCAAACGGTAATTTTGATTTTATAATGATTTTATACAGCTTGCTATTGATTTTTATAATTACTTCTCAGTTCATATCACTGAGCTTTCCTCAGATTTCAGTGATATTTCAGGGATTACCACTGAGAATTATCACTGAGAATGATTTTTTATCCAATGATTTCTATTGATTGATTGAATACTGCTCCGTTTAAATCACTAAGTTTTCCCAACATAAATTTTAATGATATTTCAGTGGCTAGCAGCCTAGCTAGTTGACAAATATCACGACAGGGATTTCCAGAATCATTGGATTTTCACTGATTATCAATGTAAATCATTAGTTATCCCGATTAATATTTTCCTGATAGTTCATTGACTTTATTGCCGATTATTACTAAATAGTGAACATAGTGAATGAATACCATTACAAATGATTTCTCAAATATCAATAAATTATCACTGAAAGGCCTTTGGAATGCTTTTCACGTTCTTCTTATGAAGAATCATTGACTTATATTATTTTGTTGCGTCGAAATCAATGATATTAAGGGTGAATTTCCATATGTAAGAAACATACGGCGTTGTCAACATGGTTAATATAGAATCGAATGTGCAACCATAGGCCAATGGTTATCGCACGCTCCTATGGATCGAAAGGTACCGTGTTCAATCCCAGATCGGGGCTTATAAATATGAATCAATGAAAATAACTCTGAATATGATTTCAGTTGGTATCTTCTTCATATGATGATGGTAAGACGGGTGGTAGTCTTGGTTTAACGCGAAAGCGACTCCTAGGCGAACAGCGCAATCATCGTAAATATGAAGGTAGATACCATAATTTTGAGACCTACTTTAATCGATAATATCCTAAATGACAAATGATGTTTCTAGTGATAAATGAATGATTTTTTTCGGGCTCGGTTATAATTTCTATCCGCTAATTGATTTTGCAATGACAAATATTTCGTTACTGGACTCTATCCTACTTCTAGCATTTTTCTTATATGTTATTTCATGATTTTGTGAAAGATTTTTTAATGATTATAAAAATACCAAACACACCACCAACACGTTTTTCTTTTTCTTCGAAAAAAAAATTGTTTATCACAACGCCCTATATAGATACGTATGAATTAGATACTTGAACTGACTAAATTTATCGAATGTCCAACGTCATAGGTAGTTGGTTATAGAGTCTGGCTACCACTCAATGTTGCGATGGTTCCAGTCCCGATACGGACAATTTCAACCAATGATACAATTAATTCTAACAGTTCATAGGTAAGTACGTAAAATAAAAAAGGAGAACAAGGGTAAGGAAAACCGACAACAGGAGTTCAAAACTGGTAGAGAAAGAAAACTAGTATAGTAAAATTTAGCTTTTGAATTTTATAAAAAAAGTCATTGGATACAAGCATTGAAAAATCAATCAATAAAAAAGCATTGAAAAACTAATCAATAAAAAAGCATTGAAAACTTCACTTTAAATCAGTCAAAAGTAAGTGAATATATGATTTGAAAATCAAAGAAAAACCATTCATTTCTCAGTGATAAATTTATGCTAAGTCAGTAATAATCATGTCCGAATTTTGATGGCGAAAATCATTGGAAAATTAATCAAGCTAATATCCTTCAATTATCAGTGATTAATCAAAGGGGCGTTTTCATACGGGTTACTGGACTCTATGGGGAATAACCCAGACCACACCAATAACCATTATATTAACAGACCCCTCGATTTTCATGCTATATATTTCATCTGCCGTGGTCAAGGGCCTAGGGTTATATACAGGCCATCACGCATATATATAAAGGCGTTGTCTTATCCGATTTTATTTACTATACACATCATCCTTCTAACAGTGCAGAACAATTTGACATCATCATGAGCATCTATTATGTAATACTGGTGAGTAATATAAATCAAAATTGTCAATAACTGCTAGTTGTTTGACACTCGGCTATTTATTGAATCTATACTGAATGAAACAGACGTTGTGTTCACTTCTGACGAGCCTGACAGCATCTGGAACACAGTCAAACATCCGACAGCAGCAGTCTCAAGAAGATCAGCAAGGATATTTTCAATATTTGAATTCCCCCGCATTCCTTCAGTATGAATTCGGGTTCAATCGCGGAAGTCCCACTCATCAAATATCGCGCCATGAGCAATTCAAAAATGGAAATTTCCGCTCTAAGGTTTATCTATATTTAAGATCTACTATTTAAGATCTTACTATCCTTATAGAACATTTATATAGAATTATTTGTGTTATATTACTAAATCACCGTAAATCACGCATCTTCAGTTATATATTCATCATAATTTGATCTTAGGTCGAATGGAGCGATAGTTATGAAGGAATAGGTAGTCATTATTTTGATTACAACCACGGCAGCTCTTCGGCTGAATACACAGCAGCACCCGAATATCATACTCCTAGCTTTATTAAGCCTGCATATGATAGCAAGCCAGCTGCGACACACGACATCACACAAGATACGACTCAGCAGCAGCAGCCAAGTTTCGACACTCTTTTTCGTTTTCCTAATCCTAATAATGCTTCATGAATGATTGATTTAGTTTTCATGATATGTGATTTATTTATACATTTGATAATATTTATAACACATAAACAATTAAAAGGCAAAGTAGGCCTATCGCATGTAATTTATAAGATTGGCGTTATATACGAGATAATATAAAGGAATATATATACAAATGTTTCCATATCGATGAGGTCTATAATATATGTCCCAAGACTTTTTTTTGTCTGATACAGTACATGCAGGTATAGGCCTATTATCCGTTATTATGACATAACGTTGATGGCTACGTATTACAGTAAACGTCATACACTAGATTAATTGGGGTAGGAAAAACCAACCACACTTTACCGTAAATCCATCCATCCATCCATTGTGTCAATCATGAAAATATTATTTGAGGTCTCCTATAATATGTATGCACAATGCAGCCGAGAAGTATACTGTACATTGTTTTATTCACTGAGAAGCTCTCTTGAATTCAGAGCTATGTGATGGGCTCCTGTCCATATATAAATATATGAGAGTGGTAGTTTTTCTTACAGTGCATTGCAGTGTCTGAATTCGGAGCGTCATCACGTGCAGCACTATTCAGACATGAATATTCAATACATTTCGGTAAGTTATGCTGGAAATATTGGTTTATTTGCACAGTATGGAAAGGATTATCCGCGATTTTTATACATATAAAAATTTAGTCTAGATATAGATTTTAAAAATTAAATATATAGTTTTTTATTCTTATAATATAGGCCTATGTATAGCTTCGTGCACTCTATGTATGTGTATATTAGTTAAATATTCTGGATATAATTGAAAAGGTTTTCATTTGCGTTGCCGGCTGGACAAGGGTGGTGCTACCTGTAAAGTCGAATGCTATATTAGCTATACCAGCAACAGGACAAATCAATAACTTCCAATACGTCAATATCCCAGCCGAGCATCAGTACGAATTTGCTTTCAATCGTGGCAGTCCCGAACATCAGATTTCGCGCCACCAGCTAGTCAAAGACGGCAACTTCCTAGCCAAGGTAGGCCTAATTATGAAACCACGAAAAAGTTTAACTTTAAATATTATGTCTTATCTTATTACTTATTCAATATTCATAATAGCTTTCCCTACTAACACGGCCCATCCTCTTTATGTAAGATGTAGATAAATATGGGATGGATAGATCCAGGTCGCAATTGTGGGGCGGTAGTATAGCGTAGGTATAAATTTATTCGGATCTAGGATGGGATCAAATAAAGAATATTCATCGTAGATCCACCAGCGTATATTCATTAACATACTGATTGTACATCAAAGTAATATACTCGGGGGTATGATTTTGTTGTGATACCATTTGGTACATACACAGAATGTGCATCACAGTATAACCATATTAGGTACACAGTGGACGAAAAAGCTAAAAAATATCTCAATTTCCATTACTCCCAAACGTTTGTTCCTAAATTGTACGAACAGTTGGTCAAATGGTTAGAGAGGTGAGCTACGGAATTGAAGGTCAGTAGTTCAAGTCTCGGGGTAGACTTTTATCTTTTAATTTCTGACAGAAATCATATCCAAAGATGGATGTTATTTAAGGATACTGTGTATACACAAACCGGTATATTCAAGGGACATACAAATGGTACATGCGGGGAAGGGGAAATAAGGATAAACATGAAGCATTCCATGGATATGCTGTTTGTATCTCCCTTATCCTTGGGAGTACGCTTCAGTCATATCCATGGTACATCGCTGTGTTAGTAGGGTTTCGTATATTATATCAGATCAAGTGGAGCGACACTCACGAAGGTATGGGTAGCAGCTATTTTGATTATAACCATGGCAATCGGGAAAGCATCACTATTAGGGCCAATTATTACGAGCCCATCGCTCATCAGCATCAATACCAACCCGAGTACTACAAATCAGAAGAAACGGCCAGCAACAGCGAATTGGAGCCAGATTATGCAGATTTCGACGATAGAAACGATGAAGTTCAAACTGATGAGCCCGAGTTATTTGATTCCATCAGCAAGCCACCACCATCAGCTGTTGTTGCCTCTGCTTTGGTTCAGCAGCTGCCAAAGAAGAATATTGAAACGCTTTTCCGGCTGCCCACTCTCTCCATCGCCCAACATCTACTTAACGTCTACTCCTTAGTAGAGCCTCAATAACCATCATACACAGCACGGGGCGTATATTTTTCTGATTTTTACGCGCCCTGAATGATCTCAAGAAATAACGATAGCATTGCACCTTGGAGTTGTTATCTATACAATACGGTTTTTTCATCTAATTTTTATAAATCTATTTGAGGCGTTACAACAGCCGTTATTAAACTTAAGGACTTTACGTAATTTGCATACTTTTTTCTGCAATTTCAACCCTTACTGCTTACGGCAGCGTATATAACTGCTCGCTGCTAAAACAGAAAAAAAATGATGAATATTGTCTAAGGATTTGATCTTGTTATTATTTTATTTTTGATCCCATCAATCATTTGTTTAATTGTTTTGCTTATTATTTCCAAGAATAAACACACCCAAAAAAAACAGCGATCTAATAGCTTGATTCAAAGTTCAACACATAGAAAAACGATAGTAAAACTGGTTTGTGCTAGAATAACGTGTTATGCAGTTCATGCACACCTCGCTTATTTGTTGTAGGCTATATATATATGTTGTGTTCGCCGCGTAAAGATATTCCGCGTAACATTTCCCGACCAGCGAGATTCATCACTCTGCTGCAAAGCCCTACTATCAAATGGAACGCTTTGTCAGTATCTCCTTGATCTTAATTAACTGTTGCTGCTTGATTGCGCCATGCCAAGCGGTATTATTAATTCAGCTGCGACCAATGGTGAACATCCCCAAACTTGGTCTACTCCTCGGATCACAGACAAAATCGTCAGCTGGTAAGGGAATTTACGCTTTCAGAGGCATTCCTTATGCCCAGTCGCCGGTCGGAGAGCTGCGTTTCAAGGTAGGCATTAAAAAATATTAGTCTTATGTACCTTATATACAGCAGTATTATAAAGAAAACATTGATATCCATGAATGAAAAGGATCCCATTCCTGTCAAACCACATGGGCCGGAGTGTTGAACGCCATCCACGAAGGCTCTCCTTGCGTTCAGCTCGATAGCATTTTATTCAAGATGATTGGAAATGAAGATTGTCTGGTGCTGAATGTCTACACACCAGCAATCGTAAGAAATGAGAATTTTATAAAATCTATAGAAATTCAAAAATTGGCAAGTTCATAAGTGATCGAGTCAAATAATACAAGTTTGAATTTATTTATTATATTACAGGTTACGTCAACTGATGTTGTTTCTTTGCCGGTCATGGTGTGGATTCACGGAGGAGGTTTTACAGTAGGCAATGGAAATTCCGGATCTGTCTCGGATTTATATGGTCCTGGCTACATACTCAATCGTGATGTCGTCTTGGTCACCCTCAATTACCGTTTAGGGGC
The DNA here is from genome assembly GCF_021234035.1 of Daphnia pulicaria. NCBI lineage: Eukaryota > Metazoa > Arthropoda > Branchiopoda > Diplostraca > Daphniidae > Daphnia > Daphnia pulicaria. Next base: position 34,289,176 of record NC_060913.1, read on the forward strand.
TTTTGGTAAATGTCAGTAGCACTGAGTGCATGATTCTGTTTCTTATATAAGGGGCGCGATCCTATATATTTATCACAGATGTATATTTTATATTATAGCTATAATATAGACGTTATACGAACAGGTTTCTTGAGCACAGAAGATACTGAAGCCCCAGGGAACTATGGACTTCTCGACCAGTCCTTAGCTCTGAGGTACGTAAAATACGTATAGGCTATTAACGAATAGTTTTCAAATTTGGCGCTAAAACCTTCTCCCTTAAGATAATAAAATCCCATAAATTTATTTACCTTGGCGCAAAATTAACTATAAATAAAAAATAATAGCAGGAAAAAACTTCCAGTTATTGATTTAAATTTTTTGAAAGGTGGGTGAGAGATAACATCCGTTATTTTGGTGGTAATCCTGATTCGGTTACTATTTTTGGGCAAAGCGCCGGTGGCGCCAGTGTAGAGTTCCAAATGCTCTCACCCCATTCTAAAGGTATTATTTTCACTTTCCTAAATTGATTCAAAACATTCTGAAAATCTAAAATTTCTTTTGTTTTTTAAATATTTTCGCTACAGGGTTGTTCCATAGAGCAATAGCCCAATCCGGGTCCACCAGATGCCCATGGGCGCTGCAGAAAACTGTGGGAGAATACACCCACAGCCTGGCAAGCAATTTGAATTGCCCAACTTCAGACTCTCGGCAATTGCTTCAATGTCTAAGAAGGAGAAGTGCCAGACAAATTACAATGGATAGGAAGAAATACGTAATGCGATTTGTATGTATCAATCTTGTTTTAACGATTATTGCGCGCGCTGACATCAGATTAAACATTTAGGCTTTATGTTTGTGGCCGGTTGCATTTGGACCACGAGTCGATAAGGAACGGACCTCTCCGTTTCTTCCTGATGACCCGGAGAAACTCATAACTCTTGGACAATTCAACAATGTGCCGTTAATCGCTGGACTAACTGAAAGCGAAGGAGGATTATTTGGTGCAAGTAAAAATATCTGTGGGCTGAAATTTATTGCCACATTTTCTTTTGCAAGACTTGATTTTAATTTCTCGTTTAAGCATTGGCATCATTCCCTGGATTCAATCTGAAGGCGTATAAAACAGATCAGATCAAAAGTATTCGTTACACCTTGGGCATGGAGAAATGCGAGGACGGATATGAAATAGCACAGAAAGCATATCATGAGTATTTTATCAGCAACAATAAGAGAAGTTGCAAAATTCCTACCCAGTATGCAGAGGTAAAAAGTCAGTGATTGCACTTTATAACTATCACGTTTTATATTTACATTCTTTCAAATATTCCTATTCAAAATGAAATGCTGTGTAGTTAACGTCGGATTTTGGTTTCTTCAAACCCGTCGACGAATCTGTGAAATTATGGAGCAAATACAGTGCCCATCCAATCTACTACTATCGCTACGGATATCGACACAAACTAGGCTTAGCTAATTTGTTGGAATTGCCTTTTAAGATCGACTTTGGTACGTCATCTATATGAAATAGTGTGGTGTGAAACAACGAGTTCAAATGACGAATTAAAACGGCAAAAATCTGAAACATATGTCCTTTTAATAAATTATTTTACGTTATTATTATTACATTGTATTTTTAAAGGTGTTGTTCATACCGATGAATTATTGCTGGTGTTTACAAGCATAGGATCGCCCTTAGCAAAGCATCCGCGCGACATCAAAGTGTCCATCATGTTGGTGGATCTGTGGACGTCATTCGCAACCGATGGGTAATTTTCTTGATAGTTTTAAGACTTCGGAATCATTTTTTTTTCAATCTTGAAAACGTCGTAGAGTACCGAAGAGCAATCTCGTTCCGGGCAATTGGCTCCCGACCACGGAAAAACAGACCCGCTATCTCCAAATCAACGCCCAAAGTCCTAAACTAGTTAATGATTCGATGCCCTTTGAATCGCAACTCGCCTTCTGGTATGATTTATTAGATTCGTAATCTTTGCATAGGCTACTAAAAGAGGATTGCACGTACCCTTAAACCACCTTAAACGAGGGGAGAGATATAATTGTTATGTTAGTTTTATTAATTATATTATGGCCGAACATATTGTGAATTTTAAACTTGGTTCTTATCATTTTTCAAAAAGTATAAACCAAGTATAAACCAAAAAAAAAATGCAACCATACGAATTGAAACAATTTCCTTATATCAAGATGAATACCAGCAGAATAAATTTTATTTCTGCTCCATATTATTCAATCAGCATGGTTCGTTATTCATTCCGACAACAACCGCACCAAAAGCGAGCTATGGCGCGATGCAAAAAATGTAATGGCATAATAAACTTGTTTGTAATATTATAACGTGTTATAGGTTCAATCATCAGCAGCACTCCTCACATGATAACGGTACTATAAAACACATATATTCCGCGTATATAACCTTTCCCAACCATTGAAAATTTGCACCAGCACTTTGCTGCAAAGCTCCACTATTAAATGGAACGCGCTTGATCATGCAGCTTCTTCCTGATTTTAATTAACTTTTATTATTGCTGTTTGATATAGCTGTATGCCAAGCGAAAATGTACAAGTGCGCGCGTATTCGCCCAGATAAATGGGTCAATTCAATATTATGAAATGTGAAAACGTCATTTTATTTTATTGATTAACTAAGGCATAATTTCATCAGGTCAAGTAGAGCAATACTCACGAAGGCGCTGTGGGTGATGGCAGCTATTTTGATTATAAAACCATGGGGAAATATGGTGCTGGTAGCAATATATAGTACATTAAAACCAAGCGTATTATTACGATCCTACTCAGTAACAGTACAAATCAGAAGAAACCGCCAACAGCGAATTGGAGCCAGATTATGCAGATTTCGACGATAAAAACAAAAACGATGAAGTTCAAACTGAACCCGAGTTTTGTCTGTTTCCAAGCCATCAACAGCGCTATCCCAAACCGTCTTTTGATTCGGCTGCTGCAGAAAAATATCTAAACACTTTATTAAAAATGCGTTATGTACTTTTTGGACGACAGTACTTTTTGAATTTGTAAAAAGGACCGCAGCATTATTTCAACCATCTGTCCATCACAACGTCTAACTTTTTTCTAGCTATACAACAGAAAAAAATCAAATAAATATCTATTAGCCTAAGGTCTTGATCTTGTTATTTCTTTTGATCCATCGTCGGCGAGAATATAAAAACACAGCAAAACAAGCGAGCCAACTATACTTATATAAGATGCCAAAAAAATGAAGGCATCAACCGGTTTGTGAAATTAAGGTGTTTATTGGAATCATCCAGTCCTATACGTGTCACATAACGGTATTATTCTATGTAGGATATACTCCGCGTATATCATTTCTCGGCCACAAGTGAAATTCATCCCTTGGTGATAGGAAGCTCCACATCAGCTGGCGCTGTCAAATGGAACGCTTATTATTCCGTGTGTGCTTGATCTTGATCCACTGTTGTTGCTGCTGTTTGATGTCATCACTGTGCCAAGCGATAAGACAAGAGCGACCTATCGTGAACCTCCCCAGTCTTGGCCAACTTCGTGGTTTTGTGGCAGTGACGACGACCGGTCGGAAGTTTCACGCTTTCAGAGGCATTCCTTATGCCCTACCGCCAGTTGGAGAGTTACGTTTCAGGGTAGGCAGCAGCAGTTATTCATTTTATTCCCTGAATTCACCTGACGTAGGGGAGAACGGGGCAGTTAGGGTAGTGTGTATGTTGGCACTATCGATATTGAGATATGTTTTAATAACATTTAAGTGTCAGAAAAATTCATGCTTATGCATTTCGAAAATCTCCATCGTTTAAAAAAAAAATCATTAAAAAAGTCCGAAGGGTTCAGTAATAAATGAAACAACAATTTTGGCGCCTTAAAATCGTGTCATCAGCTTTGACAGATTTTTTCAATTTACGGGTTTCAGAAATAGAATAAAACTTTCAACCAATAATATTCTTGAAGGAAATTCTTTCCTCTTTCAATCTGATTTTTTAGTTTATTATTTCTCCTTAGAGGAGTTACTGAAAAATCAATTTGATTAACGACACCTATTCTTGAGGCAAACTGGCCTGACAACGTTGGGGCAGTTTGCGGGTATAACTTCTATGTCGTCTAATGTCAAAATGGTGAGTGTAAAAATTCTGTCAATTTTTGTTAAATGTAACATGGTTAGGCATTATATTAGAAAAACTGAACGTTGTATGTATCCAGATGGTTACATTTTGAAAGCTGTCACGAAAGTTGTTGCTGAGAATCAAAAAGTGTGTGATGTTTCCAAAGCAACCTCCATCCCAAAAAGATCTCTTCTGAGATATGTTAAAAATTTATTGGCTTTTGGAATTAAAGATGAAGCTGAAGCAACTACAATCATTTGGGGTCACCAAAAACCTCATAAGGTAATTCCACTTATAATTTTTACTGTATATGTGTTGCAATGTTAACTCTTTCTTGTTCGCTCTAGGTTTTCAAAAGCAAACAAGAAAGCAACCTTAGCAATTACGTCAAAAGGGCTAGTGACATTAATCATGGAATCACTACCACAGAGTCACAGACATGAGAAGATTGGCTTATCAGTACGCTACCCAAGAAAAATGTATTGTCCCTCCCCGTCTGCCTTGCAGTATCTACCACAGGGAAGTCCATTCCACCACTCTTTGTCTTTCCACGGTAATATTTTTTCAACTCAAATATGGTCTTTTGCTAACAAATTTGTCTGTTTATTTCAGAGTTCATTTTCAGGAATATTTCCTCAATGGTGCCCCTCTTGGTTCTGTTGGATCAGCCAATAAGTCTGGCTGGATATGTCAGACAAAGATTTCGATTTGTTCATCATCGAGGTAGACCTATTGCTTGTATTAGAAATCTACCCTTTTCATTATTTCTGATCTTATTGTATATTCAATCTATCTAGACCAACAACACCAGCATACATCACGTCTGGGTTTAGAGTGGCTGGGCTAGTCCCATTTTATATATTTATCTTCGATGGTGACGTCGACTTTGCTTCATCTTTCGTCACGGATCGTCCTTTTAGGCCTTATTCATCACCAGTCCCATCTTCATAGAAACCCAGCATCCAACGATAACATCGTCCAAGAAGGCCAAACTCCCGTTCCAGAGAACCACATCACGGCCAATTGTTCTTAGTTATTTTAATGATCTTGATGTCGTGGCCATCTAAATTTGTGGTTTTTAAATAACTCATGTATTGTTATCATTCCACCAAGAATATACTTTTGAATCTTAACTTTCTTTATTTATTTATTCGTTTATCTGATGTACCGTCCCTTGGACTGTTAGTCCATAAGAATAACATGGGCTTTTATGCCCCCATACATGGAGCGAAGTGCCCCTTCAACGGGGCATCTCGTCTTTTAATTTTGACGTTTTCAAATTTACTTTTTGACCTAATAAAGGGGAGTTTCTGTTAATTAAAAATTCGAGGCATATAGCTCATTCTCCCCTCTTTCTTTTAAGATAATCGGGAGTTTCGAAAAATTATTTTTAAAAGTATGGTGGCCAAAAAACAAAAAATCGCGTCAACTAGTACAACTCTCCCCTATAAACCTCTTGTGATCAAATCTTTTAAATTTTTGGTTAATTAAGGACCCCATTCCAGTGAAACCATGGACGGGAGTGTTAAACGCCAACCAAGAAGGCTCTCCTTGCGTTCAGATCGATTGCATACTGTTCAAAATTATGGGAAATGAAGATTGTCTGAAGCTGAATGTCTTTACACCAGTCGTAAGAAACGGGGAAAGCTCAGAATCAATGAATAATATGTACTAAAAGTGCCAATTATTGAATTGATGAGGTAACGTCAACTGATACTGCTTCATTGCCGGTCATGGTGTGGATTCACGGAGGAGGTTTCACAATGGGCAGTGGGAATTCCGGCGGATACGATGGAAATGCTGGCCCTGCCCCTGGCTACATACTCAATCAAGATGTCGTCTTGGTCACCCTCAATTACCGTCTAGGGGCTTTTGGTAATCAATGCAACTCTGAAGAGAGCGATTCTGTGTCTTCTAGCATGATATGTATATGTTTATTAAAGTTAGACGTTATAGATGTTATACCATTGAAAAAGAAGTAGTCGAGCAAAAAATCGTGTGCAAGTCAAGATCCTTTGTTCGACAACAGTCGAACAAGGCCTTTTTGTCGAACAAAGGATCTTGACTGTACAGGTTGTCAAGCGTAATAACAATCGAGGTTCTGCTATCGGCCGCTGTGGTGCGCATCGGCGTAAACTGCGCACGACTTTTTGGCATGTCTACTACTTTTTCATTGGTATAACATCTATATATGCAAACAGGTTTCTTGAGCACAGAAGATACTGAAGCCCCAGGGAACTATGGACTTCTCGACCAGTCCTTAGGTCTGAAGTACGTAGAAATTAACCGGTATTATAGCTATACTCTTGACCTTATTTATTATCTATAGCGACGTATCCTAGATTTGCTCATATCGCATTTGAATATGTAACGGTCTGACTGGGTTTTCAAATATTGGTGCTATAGCACATTTTCCTCTATATTTTGTAAGAGAAGCTCTGAAATTTCACTTGACACTAAATTAATTCGAAATTAATCAAATTATGAATATAGCATAGGAAAACACTTCTAATAGTAATTGATTTAAATTTTTTGAAAGGTGGGTGAGAGATAACATCCGTTATTTTGGAGGTAATCCTGATTCGGTTACTATTTTTGGGCAAAGCGCCGGTGGCGCCAGTGTAGAGTTCCAAATGCTGTCACCCCATTCAAAAGGTTTTATTTTCACTTTCCTAAATTTATTCAAAACATTCTGAAAATCTAAAATTTCTTTTGTTTTTTAAATATTTTTCGCTACAGGGTTGTTCCATAGAGCAATAGCCCAATCCGGGTCCACCAGATGCCCATGGGCGCTGCAGAAAACTGTGGGAGAATACACCAACAGCTTGGCAAGCAATTTGAATTGCCCAACTTCAGACTCTCGGCAATTGCTTCAATGTCTAAGAAGGAGAAGTGCAAGACAAATTATAATGGATAGGAAAAAAAACGTGATGCGGTTTGTATGTATTAATTTTATTTAAGCATAAATTATTCATCGCACTGCTTATGCACGTGCAACATAAAAAAAGGATTACATAAACATCAGGCTCTATGCGTGTACCCGGTTGCATTTGGACCGCGAGTCGATAAGGAACGGACCTCTCCGTTTCTTCCAGATGACCCGGAGAAACTCATAACTCTTGGACAATTCAACAATGTGCCGTTAATCGCTGGACTAACTGAAAGCGAAGGAGGATTATTTGGTGCAAGTAAAAAAAATCTTTGGGCTGAAATTATTGCAACATTTTCTTCCGCCAGACTTATTGAATTTAATTTCTCATTCAAGCTTTGGCATCATTTCCTGGATTCAATCTAAAGGCGTATAAAAGAGATCAGATCAAAAGTATTCGTTACACCTTGGGCATGGAGAAACGCATTGATGGATATGAAATAGCACAGAAAGCATATCATGAGTATTTTAACAATACGAGAAGTTGGCAAATTGCTATCAAATACGGAGAGGTTAAAAGACGGTGCATTATCATAGTCTAGGCTTATTATCAAACATCCTTTCAAATATTTCCATTTTAAATTGTATGCATGTATAGTTAACGTCGGATTTTGGTTTCTTCAAACCCATCGACGAGTCTGTGAAATTATGGAGCAAACACAGTGCCCATCCAATCTACTACTATCGCTACGGATACAGACACAAACTAGGCTATGGTGACTTGTTGCAATTGCCGTTTAAGTTCGACTTTGGTACGTATTATTTTTAACACACTTTATTGTATGTAGCCTTAATACATATGCTTAAGGACTTATATTCAAAAAACAAAATAAATAGAGAATATTTTGCAACATTAAGGTGTTGTTCATGGAGACGAATTATTGCTGTTGTTCACGAGCACAGGCTTGCCTTTAGCAAAGCATCCGCACGACATCAAAGTGTCCAACATGTTGGTGGATCTGTGGACGTCATTCGCAACCGATGGGTAATTTTCGTGATAGTTTTTAAAACTTGGGAATCATTTATTTTTTAAATCTTGAAAATATCGTAGAGTACCGAAGAGCAATCTCGTTCCGGGGAATTGGCTCCCGACCACGGAAAAACAGACCCTCTATCTCCAAATCAACGCCCATAGTCCTAAACTAGTTAATGATTCGATGCCCTTTGAATCGCAACTCGCCTTTTGGTATGATTTATTAGATTCGTAATCTTTGCATCGTCAACTATAAAAAAAAGGACCGCATTCATAATTTATTTATCCTCAAATGTAATGATGAGAGATGGTTAGATAAAAATAATATACAAGATATTAAACAACTTCGCGAATAAAGACAATTAACTTCCTCATTGAGACACAAGGACCGAAATAAGAAGGATATATTGAATCAATCACGTACAATTGAGTTGTCAGTTATAGCAACTGCTCAAGCTATATATAGAATGGAATATGCTTGTGTAGCAGTCTTTATTTATACCCTCGACCATTCAAAAATAAAAACCGATCTCTGCTTTGGCTTTGGCTTGTTAGAACATAGCGGGCTGTAGCTAGTTCCTTATCTATTGGCGAAACATTCTAAATAGCAGCGTCGTAGTACCTTCAGAAAACAGTCACACATTTGGTGGGACACACATATAGTCTAAACACCGTCTGGAAATGAAATCCTGTGGCATTCTGAGTTTGCTGTCTGTCTGCTCTGTGATTTTACAATGTCAAGCGGACGATCAGGAACCCACGGTGAATATTCCAGCCCTTGGTGGACTTCGTGGATCTCAAATGGTGTCGTTCTCCGGTCGGAAGTTTGACGCTTTCAGAGGCATTCCCTACGCCGAGCCACCCGTTGGGAACCTGCGCTTCAGGGTATATGTTTAAAATTGTCGAATCATCGCGTTGAATTTAAAATTGGCTACAAAATTCACGCAGTATTAAAGAATACAGAATTATCCCAGTCTAACTCAAATAGACAGTACACATACAGGATCTAGTAGCCAAGTTATTGGTTAAAATTCACGCCAAGGTTCACATGCAATTTTTATTGATGTTGGTGCGCGCTATTCAGCGTGCAGTCTGAATTTTTGTCATGGAAGTATATTCAAGGTCAGATACATAAAAAAAATGCCCCAAGGAATCATGTAATTCAATAGAATTGTTTCTTTCCCATCTCCTATACAGTATACCTTTGCCTTATAAAAAAAGAAAACGTGAATTTACAACTTAATGCAAGGTAATTAATTTACCACAATTTTATAGCACCCTGACAGTGTACCCACAGCTTATCACGGCTTATCAGTCAAACAGTTCACTTGTTATCGTTCATCAAAAAAAGGACAATGAGATGAAAGTTATGTTTTGAATACAAATAATCAAAGTTAACGAATATCCCTTGGTTGCTGTTCACATCAAATTTCTTAATCAAAATCCTGGATCAAAAGACAACAGCCATGTCAATCAAATGAATAAATAACATTACGGAAACTTTATATCATTATATCAGGCTAATACTACCTTTACTTGTTCTTTATTCGGAATATATAAATCTTTTTCAAACTTTATTTATCGTATATTTTTAATATAGGAGCCACTCCCAGCTAAACCTTGGACAGGACGTGTGTTGGATGCAACTAATAAGGAAGGACCCACGTGTCTTCAAAATGACTTGCTCTCCAAGGTTGTCACCATTGGACAAGAAGATTGCCTGGTGCTAAATGTCTACACTCCTAACGTAAATAATTAATGCTGGGAGATACTATATATAAACTGATTTTCAAAAACCCAATATCGAGTCATTGTAACGGGGATATTCTTACCTATTTCTGATGCATAGATTAACCCAATTGAAAAAGCCTTGCCGGTCATGGTCTGGATCCACGGCGGAGGTTTTACTACGGGCAGCGGAAATTTCGAAACGGATTTTTATGGTCCTGGTTACATTCTCGATCGAGACGTCGTCCTTGTGACCTTCAATTACCGTTTAGGACTTTTTGGTAAATCAATCCACTCCAATAATAAATCAATCAATTTCACCAAAAATAAAAAAATAAAAAATCAGGTTTCTTGAGTACTGAAGACAAGGAAGCCCCTGGAAATTATGCGCTCATGGATCAGTCGCTGGCAATTAAGTATCAAATCAGATTTTTCAATTCTAATTTCATTTTTCAATTCCAAAATTTTTATTTGTGGAATTATACTACTTATTGTTCAGGTGGGTGAAAGAACACATCGCCAATTTTGGAGGCAATCCAGACTCGATTACCATTTTTGGAGAAAGCGCTGGCAGCGCCAGCGTAGAGTTCCAAATACTGTCCCCACATTCCAAAGGCAAGATAATTGAAAACTTATTTTATGATCTAATATGAAATTTTGTAGTAATGTAATGTACAATTTTCCCCATCCATTACATAATAGGCCTATAATCATCCATATAACACTAATTGAATGCTAGAATTTTATTGATTTTGATATGTATAGGATTATTCCATCGCGCTATTGCCCAATCTGGAGCCACCGGCTGTCCTTGGGCATTACACAGAAGTGTTGGAGAATATACTCGCCTTCTGGCCGAAGATTTGAATTGCCCAACATCAAACTCTCGGGAGTTGCTTGCTTGTCTGAGAAATACGGACGCTAAACAAATTATGGAATCCAGAAAAAAAATGACGATTCCAATCGTAATAAAAATAAGAATTACATTTTACATTGATGTACTAATGCGCATAGCAAAACTAAAATGTATTCATTTTTTAAAATTAAAGTCATTTGGGTTGTACCCCGTCGCTTTCGGACCCCGCGTCGACTCTGAGCGAGAGTTCCCATTCATTCCGGACGATCCGAAAAACTTGATGTCAAGCAAACAATTCAATCACGTGCCAATTATTGCTGGTCTGACTAAAGATGAAGGGGGTATTTTTGCTTCAAGTATAGCAATTTTATTTATTAGTTTCGTCTAGTATAGGCTCAAAAATAATTGTGATCGTTGATCAAATGTCAATAAGGTCTGGCTGGCCCTTACAGCGAAAATTTGGAACTGCTGAAAAAAGATCCCGTTGATGCCGTGCTTTACGCAATCGGCATGGAAAAGCACAAGAACGGACTGGAAATTGCTCAGAAGGCGCACGATCACTATTTCGTCAGCAAGGAAAATAACGACATGGTGACGCAATACGGAGAGGTCTCAAATATTATATAACAAATTCTTACGTGTTACTAATTTTCCCAAATTTTCCTAATTTAAAAATAAAAATGAAAGTTGACGTCTGACATCGGTTTCTTCAAATGCGTCGACGACTCCGTTAAATTACTGCGCCAGTACAGCGACCAGCCCGTTTACTACTACCACTACGCTCACAAGGGCCAGAATAACCTTGCTAAAATTTTCAATGCGCCTCCGGAGTTGGATTTTGGTGAATTGAATCGCATATTAAAATAACTGTGTCCAGTCTGATGATGAGCTGACAATTAATTTTTTACATTATTGTTCAGGTGTTGCCCACGGCGATGAGCTCTTGTTGATGTTCACCAGCAATTTGAACCCACCAATGACCGATGCCATTGACATTAAAGCCTCGAAAATGCTGCTCGATTTGTGGACTTCGTTTGCATCGAACGGGTATTATATAATATAACATTTGATTCTTTTCAATGATTTTAATTGATCTGTAATTGGGTCTGGTGTTTCATTATTTGTTGGCTTCAACATTTAGAGTACCGCAAAGTGAGGAAATTATGGGCCATTGGCTTCCGACGACTCACCAACAGCCCCGCTACCTGCAAATGGACTTGGAGAGTCCATCTCTAATCAACGGCGAGATGCCGTTTCATTCTAAACTCGACTTTTGGCGCTCTTTATTGGGTCCCTACTCTGAGGCCCCAGTCAAAGAAGAATTGTAATCAATTCCGAGGGTAGCTGATGGTCGTCTCAATGCACGAAAATTTGATTGCCTTTATAGCATTATTATCAAATTATCAAATTATTATCCCATATATACTAGACTAATCGAATGTAGAGACTAGAGAATTTTACTGATTGTTATGATTTTTTGTGCCATTGTTACGTCAAATACAGGGGAGAGTTGTACTATAGTCGCCTCACTTTAAAAAAAAAATTATAGTTGGCTTAATTTCAAGAAAAATGAGAGTGCAACTGAAATGCACAAGGATTTAATTATATAGCCGCTTAAAATGCTGTCCCTATCTTCCAGCTAAACCAGGGTAACTATTGTCAAACAACTCACTTTTTTATGAGTATAGGCAAAGGGCCATTGAGACATCGAAATGAAAGTCCTGGTTTTGAAAACAAAACATGCACGTTTTCCCGTTGCTCGCGATTACACAACCAGAGATTTCGTTTTGTCCGTGCTCGCGCATAGTTTGATAAACAGTGTTAACTATGATGAGAAGAAAATCAAAATTCATTCAATAATTTGTATTTTATTTTTCGATTATCGTGAAATAATAATATAACTAAATTATGTTAGTATCTTGTAGTGCGAATGGAATAATAATAAATATCAACCAACTGTTTGAGATTTTTATTTTTGCCAGAAACTTTAGAGAGATCGTGTGAGAGTTGAGAGTGCCATGCTGAATGTGCTGCTTTTTCTGTTTACCTGGCCTGAGATCTTGTATTTTTTTTTTTAATTTTTATATAGGACATCATGTCATTGAGATCTTGTATGAATGTCCAAAAAAGAGATTGGAATCTGAGATTTAACAACTTCCAAATTTCCCGCGGTATCGTTAGGATGTTTATGATCGATCCATAAATATCGATTGTTAAAGTCAGCTGTATCTTGTTTACAAATTATTTTTATTTCGGCAGGTGGACGGTGTCTGCAAACACGAAAGTTAAAAGAAAAAATTTGAAATCTTTGTACTTTGTTGCTGTTTTAGTTTCCAGATTACAACCGGCATTAGTTTCCAATTTGATATGAATATCACTCCCTTACAAAAACCTTATAAGATCGTCAGCCAAGATGGAAGAACTAAAAAAGGGAGGTATCACTGCAGATTCGACCCCTCGACTTTACTTATGAATTTACTAATAAAAAAACTAATAAATTTACTAATATAAGTACTTAAAAAATTACCAATAAATTTTTTACTAATATGTCATACTAATAAAATTACTAATAAGTTTAGTACTACTAAGAATGAAATATCCACCCATACGGGACCGATGATTAAAACATGGGGTTTTGGGTGGGTAAGTAACTAAAAAAAGGAAAAAAAACAAGGTAAGATGAAAATAACTAGTAATAAGCAAGTAAAAAGTATCTGAGTGTAGTAAAATTTAAGTGAAATATAAGAAAAAAAGGAGCTTAGCTAAAAACAGCTAGTAAAACGCAAGTAACAAGTGGCGTAAGTGTAGTAAAAATCAATTAAGTATTAAGTGAATAAGCAAAAAAGGAGATGGTAGTAGTCTAATAAATTAGAAGGGGGCGTTTTCGACTATCAGGCATTTCACTCACGATTACACGTCTTGAGCTCTTGACACACGTCTTGTAATTGTAATCCAGGGAAAACTAGTTTTTAAACACGATTTGTACTGCACAATATCGAAACAAAAAATTATATTTTAAGAGAATTGAGATAAGGTACTTCTCTCTCCACTTGCAAAATGCAACTGACGTTAGAGCAGACGAAATTTGCAGCATTGCCGGATAAATATATACAGACTGGCAAAAAAAATACATTCTCACTTGGCAACGTTGCCTATGCAGCGCGGGCTCCGCTCTTTAGCCGCGAGGATCTCCAGCACTCCTCTCGCGGCCGCGGGAGTGCCCCTCCGGGGCCCCCACTCCCGCGGGCTCGAGTCACGCTGGAGGTATCCTCGCTGCATCCGCTCCGCAGCCGCTTGCATCGGCAAAGTTAGAGGGTATTTATTGTGGGTAAATTTGCTTAGTGAGAACAAAACATATAAATTTGGACTCATCTGCTGAGAACATTCTAAAATACAAGCTACAGAGCGAGATGTATACTACTGTCATATGCCTCTTAGTTTGGCAACGTACAAATACAAAAATATCATAAAAGCGGTAATGAATCTTTGTTAATGAACTGAGAATGATAGTTTATAGTTTTATAAGTTTAGTAACTATACTAAAAAGTAAATATTAGTATAAGTAAATATAAGTTAAGTAAATATAAGTTAAGTAACTCTACTGATAAGTAATCGATTAGTGAAAAAAGCTAGTTCTGTTAAGTAATCGATTAGTAAAAAAAAGCTAGTTCAGTTGAGGGGTCGGATCTGCAGTCGATCCAAAAGGGATAACAGCAGGTAGTCTCGACGAACTGACTGGTAGAGGTAACTGTTTTGTTCAACATTTAGCAGAAATCAGTTTGAATGAAAAACATTTTTTTTTTTGTTTTTAGTGAAACAACTTTTTAACTTTGGCCCTGAAGTTCCTATAACAGTCTTTGAGGAAGATGGTACCGAAATCACTAGCAATGAATATATGCTAATTCTTGAAAAATTTACAGTACTTGTGATATTCAGAGATAGGAACTTGGTCACGATTGAGGAATGCTACTAATCCAGAACTGATAAATAAGTCTTATTCCCTTATAAATTTTCTAAAAGAATTTGTTCACAGACCTGAAGTAATGAAGCTACTTAGTCCAGCTGAACTAAATGTGGTGACTTCTTTCACTAATGAGCACAAACTACCAGGTATCTCTTAGTTATATATTTTTTCCTTAATGTATACACATTCAATGTTAGTTCATTCTTCAAAATACGACAACTTTTTAACTAAATATAATGTACATTATATGTTGCAAATGTTGAAATTGAGAACCCTTATGCTATAACAAATTGAAGTAAAAATTGTGAAAATTTTCCCAGGTAGTGAAGATCAACACAATATCCATGAAGAGCTGATGTTGAGTCTTGAGTGAAGATGTGCCTTCTTCTACTGAACATAATCAGCAAGAAAAAGGTATATACAGATTAAAAAGTTTGTAATTTTGCGTCCGCAGTTTAGCCCTCTACAGTTAAATAAAAAATTTCTTCTCTAAATCCTAGTCCATTTTTTGGAAGTTCAAAGATCAATCGCCTTGATGAGTGAAATTGATTATTGCGTCAGTCAATTCCACCCGACGCTACCGTTTCTTGTCTGCGGTTTCAATCGAGTTTTTCTACTAAATGCTGAAGACGTGTCTGTCCCGTTTTCCGAGTGGAAAGAAGAGAAATTTCATTTGATGGGCAGGGATAGGGACTGAAAATAATAACCACTCTTGAATGGAACGTGAGTTTCATTTTTATGCCACTAAAGAAGAGAGTCGAAATGATTGATTTTGATAGCACTTTAAGACAAATTTTATATTCAATTTTAACCTTAATTTCTTTTCTAGTTTGACGGAAGTCAATTGGCCGCTGGCTGTAAAGATAATACTCTAATCGTATGGAGCAGTTTTCCAACCGGTGACGTTCTCCTAAACACGAATTGCGACTTCAAATGGGTCTATAGTATCGCCTGGAACCCCGTTAAGCCAAATATTTTTGCTACTCTCGATAAAGTAATTTGAATTTTCTGTATTGATTTGTGTTTTCGTGTCTTCAATTTTAATCTCTTTTCTCATTCAGGGTTCGAAAAAAGTTTTCTTTTGGAACTCAACCACTCACGACGGAAAATCGAACGTGTTTTACGCGTCCCGAAATGAGAAGAGGATCTCACAAGTGGAGTGGACATCTGAAAATCAAATTGCTATCGGTTTCATGAATGGCATCATTGAAATTTGGGAAATCGACGAAAATGAATCCAAGTTCCAGCTGTTTCAGATAATTAAACGGAGAGTGGTGAGTAAATAATTCTATCTAGGTGAAATTAATTTGTGTCTTAATTTGGTTATTTTTCCTTGTTGAAGGGTGCATTATTTGGACTCGAATGGAGTAATATTACAAAGTATTTAGCTTCTTCCTCAAGTGGGAAAGAAGGATGGATTACGGTAATTTTTCATTCTTATTTAAACCTATCGTTCCTTGAAAAAAAATTAATTTAAAGTTTATGTTGTTTTAAACACAGATTTGGTCACTGAGCAGCAGCAGCAAAAGCAACACGTCAAAAAGACCTGTTTATTTCCAGAAATTTGAACACGGTTTTTCTAGTTTGGCTTGGTTTCCGCCTTTCCGGCTAGGAATACGGTCAATGGCGGAATCGACTCGTCAAGGGAAATGCAAGAGAACTTCACTTTTGCTTGGTATGTCTTTATCTATAAAAATTTCAGTCCTGTCAAAGCATGAACCGTTCAATAAGACCGTATTGCGAGTTTTTAGTTTTGGAAATAATTGCATGATGAAGAATGCATGATTTATTTTTCCAGTGGATGTTTAGAATCTTTGGAAAAGGACGAAACAAAAATGCTGAGAAATCCAAGGGGGCGTTCGAGTTCAGTATTTTGTCTCTCGTTTGCAGCTGGTGGAATTTACCTCGTCTCGTTGGAGATTGGCTGGTTACCATGATTGAAGCCGAAGTCTAGTGGCAGTTTTGGGACGCCGTCCATGGAAAGAATAATTCTTCCTCTACCAATTTCATGGCACTATTCTCACGTAAGAGTGCGTCTTCTAAAAATGTAACGATTAAACTGAAACCTTTTCGGATATTTTACCATTTCCTAAATTCAAGCAGTGTCTTTAACATCGGCTGCGTTGAATGGGTGTGGGTGACCGCCAAGTTTTGTAGTCAAAAGGCATCGTCAGTTAGTTAGGTTCCGCGACGAGAAAGAGATGCCGATTTAATAAGGTCAGTTGCCTTTTTTCCCTATTCGTGATCGACCTTTTTGGTTTGTTGTTTGTTGGTGGCTACTTGTGGACCACCGTTTTCAATAACGCTGCCTGCCTATTTGCTCCTCGAGTTATGCGACATTTATTCGAGTTGAGCCTTTTTTGAAAACTTTAATCGGCAGGGAGCAAATACAAAATAAAAATAAAGAAACTACAAATCAAATTGAACACTACTTTGTTGGTTGTCGAAAAGTTGAAATACAGATACCGGACGGGAGTTAGTCCCGAGACACCCGTAAGGCAGTCAAGAAGCTTGCGCATCTATACCATTCTACCTCCGCTGCTCCTGGTATCCACTGATAGTGAGAAAAAGATAACACTGGGCAGTGAAACTTTATTTGCAGATGGCCAGCAAACGTAACAAAACTAGTATTGCCTCATCTTTTACTAATAATCAGCCTCATCTATGTGATGAACTTTTAGAATCCATTTAACTTAACTAATAAATTAAACTAAACAATCTATTTATTTAAGACTTCTTGAGCTGCGATATATAACTTATTTTTCACGGTCTTTAAATTTTTTAAATTTCATCTTTCTCCTAGGCGAGGAGTCACGGACCTCCTCTTCTACAACACTTTTGAACTGTGCGTTCCCTAAAAAACGCTTTGTTGGTGAAAACGGACAACAGCATCAAAGTGGGAATTATTCCTGTGAGCTTTTTCTTGCATCTTTTCTGACTGAACAGGAGAGTCCCTTGTCAATTTTGCCTTTTTCTATTTAAGTAAGGTTGCGTAGTAGCGTTTCGTCACCTCCACTTTGTCTTCTCATTTGCATCAGTCGTATTCGAATTGATTGTGATTTTCTCTTTGTGAGGGCCGTTACGATTTTTGATAAGGTGAACCGCGCGTATTTCTAATAGTTGTTGCAGTTGCTGATCTAATGTCAGGCCAATAGTAGCGGTTACGTAATTTTCTGACACTTGAATGAATTATACGGACCATGTCTTTAAACGAACCACGTAGGCATCTACTAACGAACAAAGTCCAATCTTTTTAAATGGGGCCCGTGTTACATTGTGGGCCGATTATTTCAGGTATAAAACCGTCCATTTTGTCAGACCCGCCTCATTCAGTCTTCTCACACAGACTGACGTTTAAAAAGTGAACAAGGCTTCCGGCATTCTCATCGCTCTTTTCGGTAAGTTATTTGTATTGTTTTTTAAATTATTATTTTTAGTTTAAACTTGTTTTAATTGTGATTTTCTGTCGACCGTCAGCTGTTTTGGGCGGCACTTTTGCTGCTTGCGTCCCGGGCTACTCTCAAATCGGAGACAAATTCTACACGGTATGAAACGGTACATTTTTATTTTTCAGCGAGAAAATTATGAATTCAATTTTTTTAAAATTAATTGAACAGGTGCCTGGCTTGCGCTCGCCCCAACGATTTAACTATTGGAGCTCCAACGAATTGTGCAGCGTCGCCAAAGGCAATCTTTTCCACGTCCATTACCCAATGGGAGGATCTCAACACCTTCCTGATTGGACTCGGTAGGTCACATCATTATTTACATTTTATCATCACTGTTTTGTTATTCATATCTTTATATTGAACAATCAGGTTACTACGACACCTACTGGACCGGAGTTGCTGCCGAGGGACACCCCGGTCTGTGGGTTGTTCGGTCGACTGGATTCGAGTTGATCCCGGAAGCTGTTGAATTCAAAGCAGGATCTCCCAGCAACTCGGCTGCCAACTTGTGCTTGGCCATCGAATACCAGGCCGATCTTGGACGCTACCAGTGGGTCGACTACCCCTGCAGCGATGAATACGTCATCGTTTGCGAATATAGAACTTGCAATTAAAAATGTTTAAAATAATTTATTGATAACGTGGCCTCTCCTTTTGTACACG
Source organism: Daphnia pulicaria (assembly GCF_021234035.1). Taxonomy (NCBI): domain Eukaryota; kingdom Metazoa; phylum Arthropoda; class Branchiopoda; order Diplostraca; family Daphniidae; genus Daphnia; species Daphnia pulicaria. The sequence continues at coordinate 34,307,847 of NC_060913.1, forward strand.
ACTGTTTCTTATAGAACGAATGTCCAAGGTCAATAAAAATAATTCCAATCGAATTCGACAACAGATTCACTTAACATATCTCTTAGAGATATTTAAAAGTTACGATTTTAATTAATTGTCGTTAATTGTCAAATAATTGATTTATAAGTAATAACGAATTACAAATTCCGTCTGCTGTTTGAAATTGCTTGTTTAGCCGATCAACTTTTATTTGAAGAGTCGTTTTTTTAAGGTGACTTCGTTGTTCGACTACCTTTGGTACTTTGCCTCGTATGAAAATATGAAGTTGAAATTCTAGAGAGATAACATTACAACCATACAGGTTACAATAATAATATATGTTTCATGACAAACTGATCTGTGATTATCGATATGTACATTTTATTTTAACATCTTGCAGTGTTATTCTAAATTCAGTGGTGTTTAAAGCAAAATATTATGGCAAAATTTGAATGAGTCAAGAAATTATTTGAATTTTGGCTCCGATTTCGGGAGAATCAATCGATTGTAAATAATCGATCGATAGGAAAATAAGTGCTTTTCTATGTCAATTGTCAACTCATTTTTCAAATTATTCAAGTGGCCACACGTTGAGTCGTTGACGTTACTCGATTATCTCTCGATCGGAGATAAGTCTGAATAATGAATATTATTAGTGCATTAAGGAACTTTCGTCATTTGCCTACAGGTATCTGGGGTTGGCTATTATTGCACATTCCTCTTAAGTTGATTGCTTCACCTGTTCACAGGAGGATATGGATACTTGATTTGGCACCCTTGATTTTACTTAGTTGCCCCAGCTGATCAAAAGTATATTCCTCACTACATTGAAGAGACCTATGCTGTGTTACTATTTTTAAAGAAACACTACACCAAGTGACTCACTTGAAGTGAGTATTTTCTTATGACACTAATTATAACTCAATGCAAGAAAACAAGTTTTGTGTTGTTAAAGACAAATCCAACAAAAATGAAAACAAAAAAATCTGATGGCACGTAAAATATTAAAGTAATAACTTATAACATACTAATTTTCAAAATATGCTTGTGAAGGTAATCCATTTCTTTTTGGTCTCTCTATAATCGTTTGCATGGATGATGCAAAATTTACCTGACGTCTGCTGTCATTCTTCATCAACAAGTAGTGAGTGTAAATTTAAATACCCCTACTTTAATTTGAACTCTATGCTGTAGAAAAAACAGTGGAGTCAAGATGTTGAGTATGCAAGTTCATTTTCCAAAAACGATATTCATTGAGCGTGTACTCTCGATAATGTAGCTTCGTGGTCGTAACATTTCGACTTATTTTTAGTCTTAAACCCCTCTCTTACCTGTGTGTTTTTCATCGTGTCAACAACAAAACGTAACTTAATAAGGTCGTCTACTACCCCGGAGTTAGTCGTTTACTAGTCAGTTAAAATCCGCGTGAGTCCAATTCGCACCCTGTTCAGTTCATCTTTTCACCTTATATTCGATTACATGTTTCATATTTTCCAATATAAGTGTTGGAAGAATGGAAAAATCGATGAGTACAGTTCTCAATGATTTATTCAGACGAACAATGTGAATAAATCAATGTGAAGTATTTAAAAAATCAAATTTCGAAGCTGGTGTCGAAAGTAAAGTTTGTTTGTTAATTTTCTTCTGTGTCCTCTTGCTCCATTATTGAAGAGACAAATACTGTTGGAAATAATTCCATAATCTGTTCGGCTTTTCTGGCCAGTTCAGATTTCATGTTTTCGACAACTTTCTTGTAAAATCGCTCCCCGTCGACGTCGAAATGATCGGTTGTCAATGCAGATGGCTTCTGCAGTTTAGAGAAATCCTCCTCCAGATTCGATAGAAATCGCTTTAGGCACTCCACTGTCACGTGAACCATTTTTATTTTCAGTGCAAAATTTTCCAGATGTTTAAATACGATGGGCATCAGTTGATTAGGTTCCATTGTTGCTTCCCGTAATACGATTTGTTTCACTTCGGAAACCCAATTTTCGCCTTTTTCAAACCAATCTGTTTTAAGTTTTTCCATTTTCTCTTTGACCAAACGTTTAATATCTTCATGGTTGTGAGATTGCCAAACCTTAATGAGCGTTTCCTTCATTTGTGCCATGTTGCTGTCGACAATTTTGTTGATTTTCTCGACGAGATGACTACCAAAAAGTCTGTAATTATCGTGGAGTATGTTGCCAGTTGTTGCGACAACTTTGACCAACTGATTTTCTGTCAGATTCTGTTCTTGTACGTTAAAGCTACTGGGAGGAGAAGGCGTTTGATTTATGGATTTCCTGGATTTGAATAATTTCCAAAGAGTGCTCATCTTTTCAAAGAGAGCTGGGTTCCCCACGAGATTCATGAGACTTTGACGACGGTAGTCGGTCCACGTCGATTTATTGCGTAACAAAAGATTCTCGATACCATTGAGCAAAAAGGCTGTACCTCCCGTAACAAGAAAATTGACGCCAAACATGCTCGGTACATCGAATAGTGCTTTGTCAAGAAAATATCCACCAACCATTAGGCCACCTCCGACTACAGTGCTGATCAACGCCTGGCTGATAGCCTTTTTCGACCATTTGTTTTCGTAGATGATGTGATGGTTAAATCCTACCAGACCGAAGATGTAGAGTTCGGCCGAGATGTTGTCCATGCCTTTCTTTGTGCGGATTTCACGTTCAATGAAGTCGAGAGAGAAATCGTCGGGAGATTTTGTAGGAACGTAGAGAGCTTGGCGACTTCTCAGATAGTTCAGAAGACAATCACTTTCCTCCTTGTCTAATTTTTTGCGTTCCTTGTCTAATTTTTTGCGTTCCTCCTTGCTAATTATTTCGATCGCCCGTTTCTCCTTGTTAAGTTCATCGGTAATATTCTTGATCGATTGTTTTAGATCGATAAATGTCATGTCGTCTTTCACTCGAGCTCCGGCGATGACGTGGGTTGCCATCAAATCGGCCAACATGTTACGGTGGGGATTCAGTGGTAACAGTTCGATAGCTTTGAGTAACTCAGGATCTTCTTTTGAATTTAACCATTGTCTTATGACGATTTCTACTGCAAATTTCCTACCCAACAGACCCATGACGGCGTCTTCATAAACGGGACATTGTGGATAGCGGAACTCCTGGCCATTGTACTCTGGGTCGAGATATCCTTGTCGATCAGTTATTTTCTGAATTTGTAATTCATCCAAAATTCCTTTACGCTCATCTGGGTCGATATGGATGCCTCTTAAGTCTTCTTCGTCCAGCACTAGGGCTTCAAATTCTTTTTTTTCATTAACCTTTCTGAGTTCGATCAGGTTCAGGCTCCCCCTTTTGTTGAGCTCGAATGTTTTCTTCCTGCGGTGATACTCTTGATAGTTATTTTCCTTTATAATACTTTTGACGTACTTTTCCCGAAACACAATTTTCTTTCTCATGTCTTGCCGTCTGTCCGCTGTGTAAGGCATTGGTCTAAAGAAAACGTAATCTTTGGATGCAAAGTCGATTGTCAACTTCTCTTTTCGATTGAGCTTAGGTTCAATGTCGCACTCTGAATCGTCCATGATTACAAAATCGATTGCATCTTCCAAAACTCTTTTGTTGACCATGTTCTTCCAAAAAGATTTCCTGGTACAAGAGATTTTTATTTTTGTTTTTATTTCCTTCTCTATCTCCTTTTCATTCATCAGTGGATTTACAGTTTTAAAAGCCGATTCCAGATTTTCTCCCAGCGACGCTGGTTTGTCAACGAAGTGGATGTTGGCTACATGCTGGATAGCAGTTTTTTTATTCGGAACAGTTTCTTCATCGTTCAACTTTGGCTGGATGATGCAATCGGCTTTCAGTTTTACATAAACTGTGTCCACTTTTTGACCATCGATCCCGGCTTGTTCCAGATCAGAAGCGGAGCAGTAATGACTTCCCAGCAGGGTCCTGATGGAATTGATGTAATGGCCTAATAGATTAGCAATGTTGATTTTTTGTTGCTGGTAGGCATCAATAGCGCAAAAAGAATTTCTTTGACTGAGATTTTGGTTGATTTTTCGATAAAAAGACATTTGCATGCGAATGTGCTCGTTCAAAATAGTTTCGCTGCTTCTCAACATCTTTGTTATACGGGTCTGTTTATTTTCCCCTTTCTTTTCTTTGATGATGATGAATGCGAGATAATAGGGAGCGACAGGATAGAAGAAGGAGTCGTTTGATTGAACCAGTTTTTCTAAAAAGCTGGTGGAATCCTTCCTTGCTTTCTCTTTTTTTGTTTTTTTTCTTCCCCACTTTTTTTGTGCTAAATGTTTGGCCAGAGCAACAGAACGGCCAGGTAACATCCAGTCAATTTCGCATGGGGATTGAGAAAGTTGGAGTTTCTTTATTAAACTGGCATTGAGATATTCTGTGTGATCTAAACCAAACGCTTTCACAGTATCCATTTCATCGAGCCAAAAGGCCCATTGGTCCAGTGCGCTGTCACACATCAGCCGGATCACCACATCTTCCTTGTCTCTCATTTGATTCTTCAGATCGGCGTATTGATCCGAGAATATTCGGAAACAATTCATTTGATTTCTTGTGCTCTCGGAATCTTCTTGCAGTCGAGCGATTCTCTGCAATTCTTGCTGATGGTGCTTATGTTTCATGCTAAAATATTTGCCAACACTCCAGCACTCTTCATCATTCTGGCCAGTCACTCCAGATTCTTGACATAAAATTAGGATTCCACGTCCGGGTTCTCCTTTTCTACCCGAACGTCCCATGGCTTGTTCGGTAATTCGTTCGTTCTGCGGCAAGTAGGTCATGCAAATGTGGAGACCTCCATTTTCGAGTAATGCGTCGCTGATTTTGATGTCTGTTCCCCTTCCGGCCAAATTGGTGGCGATGATGACGTGGCCGATGTCCAATTGTTTGGCTTCGAAAGCAAATTGTTCATAGTCACGGGTATAGCGATGGACCTTGTTGTCTGCAATCAGTTGTGGAAGATTAATTTTTAGGTAATTATGGACGATATTAACGTCCTTGATGGTTCGGCAAAATATGACGATAGAACGGGCCTCTTCCTCGTTCGCTGGAAGAACCGTCTCCTGTATTTCATTGATGATTGAATGTAACCAGCTTTCTTTAGTCTTTAAAACCTTGGGCGTTTTGAAATAGAAACGTTTTGGGAAGGCCGTTGGGATGGAAACGTATTCACATCCGTAGGATCCCCTCGTGTAATACTTCTCCTCTAGGGATCCCAGCGTTCCCGACACACCGGCTAAATTTGCGTATTTGTTTATGTACACCTCGTTGGAAATGAAAACAGCTTTCAGACTCTGCAGCGTTAATTTGCAGCCTTCTTTCAACTGGACGAATTGGTGCAGGGCTCCATCCCATTGGGACGTGGTTTGGTCCGTTCCAGTGTCAGGATCAATGATTATCACTTGGGGGTTTAAATCCGGACTCGTGTCTGTTCGATCTTGATCGATGACGTAGTCCTCGTCTTGTGTCAGTTCCATAGCCCGTAAGGCGTTGGCCAGCCAAGTGTCCAGGTGTCTGTCGACGAACGGCAGCAGGTGCTCGGGGATTCGGATGTGACGCTCGTGCTCGATGACTTGGCGAAAGAAGAAGATCAATTTGGGATTAAGGCCTGGATTATCTTTAAAATCGATTTTGTTCTCTTCCACGTTCTCAATCAGCAAACGTCCATTTGGATCAATTATTCTGGCGTGAATGAGGTAATGCCACAGCTCGTTTTGTTCTGATGGTTTCTCTTTCAATGGGGCGTGAATTTTCTTCAAATCGTTTTTGCTAATTGCTCCGTAGAGATCGTAGAGGACTTGTGATTTGATGACGTCCAACTGGACGGATTTTTGAATTTTCTCCCAAATGAACACGTACAAAGACTCGAGCATTTCCATTCCGGGTATGTCGTGCGATAGGTAAAGGATGTTACTGCCGCGATCGAGCAACATGCAGTCCACCTCGTCAATTATGACGAAGTCGAGCCTGCGATCCCCGCGAATATTGAGACCGTAGAAGGTGTGCAACAAGTAGTCACGTTGGAAATTGGCCAGTTCTCCGTAGACGACGGACGAGTTGTAAGCTTTGGCGCGAACATCTTGTGATTGGCTGCAGTTATTGGCCACACCCACTTTGAAATACTCGTAGAGATCCCTCAAACCGCCGTCGCTTACTGTCAGGCTGGAGTCACGTAGGGCCAGCACGTCGTTACTCGTGACAACGTCGACTTCCAAGCCGGTAAGAGCGCAGAAAATGGCCACGCCCGCGACGATCAACGACTTTCCTTCACCAGTCGACACCTGGATGAGGATCTTTTCCTCAATCACAAACTCTTTGATCAAGAACATGATGGCCACTCGCTGTGTGTCGCGCAGTGGAAATTTCATCACGAGTTCGACGACACTGTCGTAGACATGGAGATATTCGGATAACAACTCATCGTTCGATCTTTCGATGTTCCATTTTCCATGTTCCATTTTCAATTTGGTGTGGAGTTTCTTAGTTATTTTGTTTAAATTTTCTCCGATTTCAGGTTGCTTCAATTTCGAATCTATTACGTTGTTTTTAATGCACTCTAATAATTTCATTTGACTTTCCATTTTCTCTTTCTTGTCACATTTGCTCTTTGCTTCTTCTTCTATTATGGACATTATAGTTTCCCAGTTTCTCTCTTTCACTGATACCGTCGAATTGGTGTACGGATAGAGAGTCTCTCTCAGTCTATCTACTAACTTGGGTAGCTTTTTGATGTTTGCAATTTTGTTCTTGCAAAACGCTTCTCCTTTTTGGTTTTCCAACTCCAGCAGCAAATAGACGGCCTCTTTTATTAACTGTGTCTCCAATTCGCCTTGACGTAGACCTCCTGCATTCAATCGATTGACTTTTCTCTCCCATATTTTGCTCCTAAGCTCGTACAGCCAGTCGTTAAGTGAAAGTTGACTCAGAAGTTCAACGTTTAGTTGATCGACGCGCTCTGAGTCATCTTTTTTAAAACCGGATTTCACCGGTAACATTTTCAAGATTCGTTCCATCGTGCTGAAAAGGAAATCACCGAAATCAGTTGCCATGATGAGACTGTTTCGCAATAGGGCCACCGTTTGATCGTCTAGATTCTTTAAACTCGTCAGTATTTCTTCCTTCCAAACGTCTCTGTTCTCAGGCAGTTCCTTCAACCGCTCTTCCATTTCCAGCAAAAGGAATTCATATTTCCAGTCTTTTGGATCTGTACATTTCGAGACGATGTAAAGGTAGAAAACGGGACTCACATTTCTTTGGTTGTACTCCAACACTCGCTCTGTCAGCAAGCCAATATCAGGTGCAAGTTCATCTAGTTGTCTTTGAATCGCCGTATCATTTTTCTCTCCTTCTGCTGTTGGTAATTTATTGAAATGTTTTTCCAAAAGATATTGAGACAATTTATCTGGGGTGACACCGTCTTTAGGATTCAACATTTTGATAGATGCGATGAGTTCGTGATGGTTCCATTCAGTCAACAGGTCAATCAAAGTAGAAAAAGAATGGGTCTGCTGCTGGGCAGGATGTTGCAACAAGTCCATTGGTAATTGATTGCAAAACTCTTGGAGGTTCCCATTGGCTTCTAGTCGTTGCCACTCACCGCCACCTTTGTACAGAATAAAGTGTTTTGGTTTTAAAGAATCATTTTTAATGGGTTTAAAAGTTATCTTGTGTTTGAGTGACGACGACGAATTATGTTGGTCCTCGTAGACGTGAATTGTTATGTCGAGCACTTTAGCTAGAAATTCCACTTCGGGCAAGTCCAGTTCACTCAAAGGTGATTGGATAAAACGAACGTATTCTTTTATTAGTTCTGGTGGTGGTAGCCAATCGATTCGACTCTCGTCGCCATTCTGTTGTCTGCATTTCAAGAATTCTTTCTTCTTGGCGCTGGCCAAGGGAAAGACTTCGTCATCATTTTGTCGCAGCACAAAGTATTTGACGGCAATCATTTGATTGGCCTCGTTTTCTTTGTTTTGAAAGAAATCGGCAATTTGTTGCCGAATCTTGTCCGTATCTGCACTGACGTACAATCCGGCCGAATTCATTCGCCCCAAAATGCTGTGGAGGGCGTTGTCGTTTCCGTTAGCCGTTGGTAAGAGATCGAGACACGTTAGTTTAGGCAGATTAATCTGCAAGTCCACAGGACGGCGACCTCTTTGCCCGACAGGGGTAGTGAAAGAGCTGAGCGAATTTTGAATTTTAGTTGTTCTTGCCGATGGCCTGACATAACATTGCCTGAATTCTTCTCGCTGTTGACTCCGTTGACATGACAACCGATAAAGTTGGGCCTGTTTCTGGTCAATCTGTAGGATCAAATTGTCCATGTAGTTGGATTGTTGCGTCGAACTGGACAACATTGCCTGTAAGGATCGAGCCATTTGCTTTCGTTCGTCTATTTCAGTGAGGTGCTGAACGAGACTCTGTCGGATGATGGCCTTCATCTTGACCGCTTCGTTTATTTTCAGTTCCTGCGGACGATTTTCAGTGCCAGCGTATAATATGGAAGCATAACATATAGGTATATTCGATATTTTGTTGGGATTAATGAACTTGACGTACGGGATGTTGGCTTCTTTAAAGTAATTTTTGTCGTCCATTTCTTTGAATTTGAGAATCCCGTTGTTGTTAAAACCAAAGTATTCCCCTTTGCCTTCATTTTTCTTATCTTTCTTTACACTGTGGATGAAGCCGACATCTCCGGCCCGTTTGCCAGTTCTACCGACGGAACCCGATGCCTGGTAGACATCCATCCTCACAGCCGACGGTTGTTGCTTATCTTTGCCGACCAAAGGGACACCCAAGGGCATCTTGTTCTCTGCTTCTTCGCTCCTCAAATATTCAACGGTGATGGAGCCACCATAACCCCCTTGTCCAATTTTTCCTGTAGGTATAAGTCAAAATCGGACGTTTCTTAAATTCGAAATATGAAGACAAACTTCTTTATTATTTTCGGTTACCTGTAGAATAAATCAAAGTATGTCGTGTCTTCTTTCCTTTTGTATATATTATCGTGATATGACTCCCTTCTGTGGTAGTGCCACTGATGTAGAAATCCTTTCGGTACCCGGGTATTACGTCTTTCCCGTATTCGCGATCGTCTACAGGCAGGATTTCTTTCAGTTTCGTCAATACTTTATCCATCGCTTCCTGGTTGGCAGAATCGTCAAATGACGACATGGTCGGAAAATCCTTTTGAAAATCTTTCTTCAACCATTTGCGGTGCAACGTTTCTTTTCCATCCGGTCCAATTTTTCTAGAGGCGCCGTTCTGTCCGTCTCCTCCGTCGCTCCCGTCCGATATTATCGTCCATTTCTTAGCGTCCATCATTTCTTTGCAGATGACGTGAATGTTGCCGCCGCTCTCGCCCGGTTGACCAGGTTTCCCTAAATCAGTAAGTCTTTACATCGTAAAGGCAACACGACAAATATAATTGTATTTACCTTCCGGTTGATCGTTGCCGTTGTTGTCGTGCTGGCCGGATACATCCCAACGCACTTCCTTGTCGACGTAAAGTTTATCGGTGACGATGCCAACGTTCATTCCGTGCCAATCTTTCGATTTCAAGTCACAGTCAACGTGAACGGACAAGAGTCCAACGATTTTAATTTCTTGCACGTTTGAATTTTGGCTTTTCAAGTCGATAATTTCTTGGAGAATTTTGCTGACAAAAACGGCTACTCCTTTGATGGAAATAATTTCCTTTCCATCTTCGTTCTGAACATCAACCACCGTTTTGGGTAGCAAAAAAGTCTCGCACGTTTCTTTGATCAGCAATTTCAGTTGTGGCGTCCAACTGTCGTCTGATAGCGATGCATTCATTAATTTGAAACGATCACGAACAACGTCTGTCGTCGGGTTTTCGTTATACATTATGAACGAATTAACCAATTTTTCCATCGATTCTTTACCGATTTCGTTTTCTAGAAAGTTTTCTTCTAGACTATCCTGCGATCTGGTATGATCTCGATTGATTGCGTCGGCCAAAAACTCGTTTAGGGCAGAAAGCAAATTAGTTTGGTCTTCAGTGAGACCCTTTCGACAACGGGATAATATTTGATCGGTCAGTGATGTCTTAAAGTGTTGGAAGTAGCTAGGGACAAGAATGGCGAAACGGTGAGTGTTTTTGAACAGAGATGTCTGACCGAGTATTAGTTGGAGATATCGACACTCGCACCAGTCCCGCAGCTTTGATTCAGCCGCTAATTTGCTGGAATTTGCTTCGACGTCTTCGAAGGAATTGATGTGCTTCAGCTGCTGTAATAATTCGGATATTTGGGTGTTGAAATCGAACGATGTCTCCAGATAAGCAAAAGCCTTTTCAAAACTGGCGTGCAGCCACATTTCCAAGACAATTTTGACGTATTGCCTCTCAACCCAAGTGGTTTCCAAACAAGAAATTTGACGTCCCACTATCAACTCGATGTGCTTGACAGCATCCTTGAAAAAATGTGTTTTGGTCTCTGCATTTGTTTGCTGAGCCAACCATTCCTTGATTTTAACCGCAACATGTTGTTCAGTGTATGGTCGTGACGTCATCACGCTAGGACTTGCATCTGCTGCAGCCATTGTGATTTTATATGATAAAATGCCACCAACTGGAAAGGGAAAGTGAGACTGTCAGACTGAGAACATGAACATCAAAATTAGATATCCTATTGCTAGTCGTTGTTATTATTTCAATAGCATTTTAATTAGCGGAATGCATCACTAACTGTAACTGAGCTTTAATCTTTAAAACCGTGAAAGTGCAAAAAGTGTTTTAGCTGTCACCAACCAACTCCCAATGCGACACTAATTGGAATCTTTTAACTGTAAATGACGTCCTTTTGAAAATGGATAAAACAAAGTAATTAGAAAATAAAACAAATTTGCTGTTGATATTTCCATCAATCGATTCCCATAGTTTCGTGATTGGAGTTGGAGAGTTTCAGCGACAGGACTTTGTCGACTATAGATAAAGGTTCCTTTTCCTCTCCTTCTTTTTATGGCTTTATTTACATTATTAATAATTAAAAAAAGGGTTGCGCAGGTGATCAGAACGAGATGATGTAATCGGAGCCCTGCTGCAGCTGCTATTAATATATTTATTCGTTGAAATGCTTTCAACGCTTGAAAATTCCAGACGAAAGTAATAAAGCAACAAAAGTTGGAGTCGTTAAACTTTGTTATACTATTCGGCTTGTGGCATTGGGAGTGTCGAACAAGAAATAGACGAAACTTATTGAGTAGCCTGAATCTCTGATTAAACATAACCTTTGAGTAAAGTAAATGTTTAAATGCTACCAAGGAGGAAATTATTTTACTACAGAGTATAGCGAAATAAAGTATGTTATAATTTCATCTTCATATTGAGAAAGAAAATGAACTATACGGAATTTTGGCAGGAGTCAAAGAGTCGTGACGGTTTGCTGCTGATTCGATTGCAAAACAGACGTACCTTAAAAATTAAATTCCAATTACGCTAGTGTAAAAAGCAGGAACGTCTTTTCTGGGCGGGTGTCGAACAATCACTGGTACTGGTTTCAGTTTCAGGCAACGCCTTTTAAAAGCGCCACATTGAATTTTGGCTCTTTTTCTTATCTGCGACATCCTGCCACAGGCGCCAGTCATATAATAGGGTATGAGGTAGAAGAAGAATCCATGTCTGAGTCGAGCGGCCGTTTTCTGGCGTACAAACAGTTTAATAGTTCTTTTTTCTGTTCGTTTTTTTCCTTTATATTATATAAAGGAAAAAAACGAACAGAAGTATACATAAATTATATATACGCGACTGTTTCTTATAGAACGAATGTCCATGGTCAATGTACAATTCCAATCGTATTCGACAACAGATTTACTTACACAGCTCTTAGAGAAATTTACTACGCAAAAATAAATAACAAAAAATCTAAATTTGAATTCTCGAATAATTGGTAAATTGTTCGAGCGAGCTTTAGCTCGCGATGAACAATTGGGATTGTTGGGGGAATGGAGTGAAGACATTGACTGTGTGCGACCTCTATATTTAGCTGCTTCTCAGCAAACAAAAAGAACAACAAAACGGGGGATAGGTGAGAGATGGCGCTCAGGTGGGCGGATCTCCCCCTTAGACACGTCAGCATTGGAAGCATATAATAACTGTGGGTCTGGCTTAACGGAAAAAGTTTAAGGCGATCCACGGTTCAAATAGTCTATTTTCTGTTGTTGTTGTTGTTCTCGTCACCTTTATTGGCGGGATTGGCTGCGCCACGGCCGTGATTTGATCTTTGGCCACCGTTGTTGTATCTAGTAAAAAGATAAAATGAAAGAGAATTAGTGGGCCGTCGACAATCAATGGATGCACCTAATTCGAGTTAAGTATTTAAATAGTTAGAGATAGCTCAGTATTAAATATAAAATAAAAATAATAATGAAAAACGGGAATGACGTGGGCGGGATGGGTGGTTAGAAGACAGTCAATGTCTTCACTCCATTCCCCCAACAATCCCAATTGTTCATCGCGAGCTAAAGCTCGCTCGAACAATTTACCAATTGTCGGTAAATTCGTTCGACATTGACTGTGTCTTAAAAGCAAGATACCCTCTGGTCAATGGCTACTACTAGTCGGAGAGTTGAATTTGACGCTCGCTGGAAACTTCTGGGCTGCGTAGGATGGATGCGCCCACCAAATCAGTATTTTCTGGCACGGTTCTTTTATAGAACCTAGCAAAGGTAGATTCCCGGCTCCAGTGGCCTAAATTCAGGATCGATTGGATTGGAACGCCTCTATTCATCGCCTTAGAAGCGGCTGCTCCTCTTGCTGAATGGGCCGAAAAAACTGACGTATCGATACTTGCTTCTTTGAGTTGCTCCTTGATCCAGCGTCCAATCGTCGAGCTTGATACGGGTTTGTGGGGCTTGTTTGAACCGATGAAGAGTGACTCGCTATTTGAGTCGTTCCTAAGCGGAGCCGTGCGGTCCATATAGTTCCGCATGCAGGCCACTGGGCAAATGGCGGGTTTCTGGTGCCAAGCTCCGACTGACAGCACGTGAAGCGGGCCGGAATGTTGGGCTTTCCTTGGGCGGCTCAAAACAAACTTTACTCCTCCTTCCGAGAAGCTGATGGAATGGAGCTGGATGGCAGCTAGATCGGCGCATCTCGAAAGAGAGGTGAGGGCAAGAAGAGTGGTCGTCTTGCGGGCTAGCTGCAAGATTGAGAGGCTGTCCTGGGCGCTTACGGATACGTCTAAGTGTGTCAATACTACAAAAGGGTCCCATGTATTCGTATATCTGGGCTCAGGTGGCTTTTCATTATAAACTCCTTTCATAAGGTTAACCACCAGGGGGTTCCTTCCGACCTCTAGATTCTCTGACGATAAGCTTAGGGTGGATGAGAGCATTGAACGGGCTACATTTACCGTGCTGTAGCTTTTACCGGAATGAAAATAATCCGAAAGGAAATTTAATACCTCCTTGACGCCAGACGACAGGGGATTGTGGTTCCGTTGACTACACCAACTGCTCCAAGCGACCCAAGCGGACTGGTATGCAGAGTGTGTATTTGAACGAGTTGCTCCCAATATGAGCTCGATAACTTTTTCCGGAAAGCCTCGCTCTTCCAGACCACTTTGGAGAGCCGCCAGGCGATTAGACGGATGGACTCGTCCTTCGTCAATGGATGACCCTCCCCCAACGGGAACGTCAGCAACGACTTGGATGGGAAGAGAAGGAGCGGAATGTCCGTTGCTAGTTCCATCAAGGACGGGAACCAGCATTGGCTGGGCCAGTAGGGTGTCACTAGTACAATCTCGGCTTGTTCTTGCCGAACCTTCGTCAGACAGAAGGGAATCAAGTTGAAGGGGGGGAAACAATATTCCGCGAGAGCCTTCCAGCTCAGCGACAGAGCGTCTGTTTTCCAGGCTCCCGGTTGCGGAAACCGGCTGACAAAAATCGGTAACTGAGCGTTCCAGGAGCTCGCGAAGAGATCCACTTCTACTTCCCAAATTGCCTGAATTGTTTTGAACGATTGCGGGTCCAGTTTCCAGTCCCCCGACGACAGAGGCCTCCGAGATTCTGCGTCGGCCAGAATATTTGTTACGCCGGGCACAAATACGGCACAAAGAGACAAGTTACGGCACTCGCACCATTTCGAAATTTCCAATGCGATACTGCAAAGGTTCGCTGATTTACAACCCCCCATTCTGTTCACGTAGCTGACAGCTGAGGTGTTATCCATTCTTAATTCGATTGTGGTGTCGCGGGCCGTTGCTGTAAAGCATTGAAGGGCCTTGAGTGCTGCCAGGAGCTCTAAAAAATTGATGTGTTCCTTGCTTTCGTCCTTTGTCCATGGCCCCCCCGTTCTCAAATCCTTGCATACTGCCCCCCATCCTGATAAGGATGCATCCGACGCGATGGACAGATCCGGCGCCGGAAAAATGAGCGGTCGGCCAGATAAAAAATCTGCCTCTGAAAGCCACCAGAGTAGGTCTTTACGCGCCTGTTTTGACAGGGTAAAGGATTCACTTGACCTAATCAGACGGCCCTCTGGCCGGGAGTTCAGGAGGATCTGAAGACCGCGAAAATGGGCTGGGGCAAAGTTAACGGCTGCTGCTGCCCAATTCAAATTTCCGATAATCTTTTCCAGATCGATTTGGGAAATTTGAGGTTCTTTCAGCGCAGATTTACAAAGGCGAAAAATGTCAAGTCTCTTCCTGTCCGGCAAGATTAGTCTCATTTTGACTGAGTCGATGAACAGGCCTATGTATTCTAATTTCTGAGAGGGCTCTTCCGATGATTTTTCGTCACTAATCACGAAGCCTAGGGACTCTAGCAGCGATCTTACTCTTTTCACAGCGACCTTGGCTTCCGACTGGGAGCTAGCCGCGATTAGAATATCATCCAGGTAAATCACGAGACGGAGGCCGTTCTTCCGCAGGAAGGCTACCACTACCCTTAAAAGCTTGGTAAACGCCCATGGCGCGGAGCTTAAACCGAAGGGGAGGGACACGAATTCGAATAAAACGCCCTCCCATTTAAACTGAAGAAATTTCCGATGGCCTTCAAAAATAGGGACCGTCAAATATGCATCTTTCAAGTCCAACTTGGTCAGCCAATCCCCTTCCCGAATCGTATGTCTCACTGATGAAATGCCCTCCATCTTGAATTTTTGATAAGACAGAAAACGATTAAGTGCTTTCAGGTTAATGATGGGCCTATAACCTCCTGTTCTTTTCGGAATTAGAAAAATGCTGGAAATGAAACCTTGATCGCGGGCCCTAACAATCGCTCCTTTTTCTATGAGTGAATTCACTTCCTGCTTGCAGCAATCGTATTGATGCGTGTCCATGCAGGCGTTTGGTGGAATAAAAAATTGGACGGGCTCAGAAATAAAGTCTAGGTGTAAACCCTGAGACACCGTCGATAAAATCCACGGGTCAAGAGTAAGTTTTGACCATTCAGACGCAAAACGCGCTATGCGACCCCCAAAAGAATCGTGAAAGGCAAGAATAGTTTGGACATACCGGGATCCGGGATTTGAATAGCGACCGCCTGAAGATGCCGGTGGATTGCTGAAACTGCGACCCGATTGGCGTTGACCATGACCGCCGTTGGATCCAGACGCGCGAGGGGCTCCCGTGGTTTCAAGAGCGTTCAGTGTCTTCACCTGCTCGACCAGGGCCTGGGTAAACTTCGGACCGAAGAGATGTTCTCCGCCGGTTGGCAGGATAGCCTTGTCGTCCAGTAGCCCGATATTCTGTGGGTAGATTTGGGACAGAATGTTGCGGCGTCGCGCGTTCGTGATGTCGTGGTACACCACCGCCCAGAGCTTCAGAGCCGTCTTGACCGCCTTGGCGTCGGCTCGGGATTTCTTCTTTTTCTTGATTCGACTCGCCAGAAACATGATGGGCTTGACTAAGTCAAGGATCTTGAAGGTTTGGTTTCTGTAGATCTTCTCGATTGGGTCGATGTTGGCCTTAGCTGCCGAAGATGACTTAACTGCCTTCAGCCGGATGTAGAAAGCCTCATCTAGATTGGGGTTGATCAGCAGGTCGGCGTTCTTCTTTAGCTTGGGTCTAAAGGCCTCTCTAGCATTTTTCGCTTGAGTGTCATCTAAACCCGATACAACCCAGCCGGCTAAAGTAGCTGACTTTTCACTTGAGAGACGAAATTTCTTTACGCCTCCCCCTCTTGATGAATCGGAGCCTGAACTACTAGAACTTGAGCTAGAATCGCTTGACTGATCAGGATCCGACATGATGTTTGCACAACGAGAGCGAAAAGAGATCTGACGTGTCTAAGGGGGAGATCCGCCCACCTGAGCGCCATCTCTCACCTATCCCCCGTTTTGTTGTTCTTTTTGTTTGCTGAGAAGCAGCTAAATATAGAGGTCGCACACAGTCAATGTCGAACGAATTTACCGACAATCGATTATACAAGCCACGATTTAGAAATCCTGTCTGCTGCTTAAAGCTTGTCTAGCTTATTATACCAACTTTTGTTGGAAGAGTCGTTTCTGTTTCTCTTTGAAGGTGACTTTAAAAGGATATCCTTAAAAGGGTATTTTCTTATTCTCAAAATTCCAGACGAGAGCAACATAGCAACAAGTGGGCGCCGTTCAACTCAACTCGTCTGACTAGTCTTGCTAGTGGCCTTGGGAGTGGCCAACAACAAGAAATAGACGAAACTTATTGCATAACCCGAGTTGCTAATAAAACCTTTAAGTGAAGTAAATGTTTAAATGTTACCGCCAGAAGCAGGAAATGATTTTACTACAAAGTAGGATAGCAAATAAAAGCATGTAATCGTTTCACCTTCATTTTGGGAAATTAACTTGAAAGATTTCACATACCAAATTTGGGCAGGGATTAAATTGTCGAATCAGCAAACCGTAAGGTTTGCCGATTTGATTGCAAAACAGACGCACTTTTAAACTTAAATTCCAATTTCGCTTGTGAAAAGAGCAGCAACGTCTTTTCTGGACGGGTGTTGAGCAAACAGTGGTACTGGTTTCACTGTTTCAGTTTCAGACATCGCTTTATTAGAGTTTTGGCTCTTTTTCTTATCCTCGAAATGCTGCCGCAGGCCATAGACCAGTGTTCTGTCGGATAATTCCTTTCGAATAAAATTCCTTATTCGCGAATAAAGAATAACATTATTCGTATTCGTTATTCGTCGAATAAATGACAGTTATTCGTATTCGTTATTCTTTATCTTTTAGAAAAAAATTATTCGTTGTCCGCGAATAACATTTCGAATAAATAAATCGAATCAATTTCGAATCAATGTTGCATTTTGGGGGTATCCACCCGTTTCGGCACTTTTTTCGGCACTTTTGATTTTGGCGTTTTCGGCACCCATATAAAACGCTTGGTCCCCCCTTGTATTTAAAATCTCCTCGTTCACTAAAAAATCTTTCCGTTTCGGCACTAATATTCTCCGTTTCGGCACAAATTGTGTCTTTTTCGGCACCAACTGTATCCGTTTCGGCACAAAAACAAAAAATTATTTTTCAAGTCATCTAGGCAGTGCTTCCACGGCAGAGGCTTGGACTATCCTCCCAACATTGCCAAATTATCCGAAATTATCATTTTGCTTAGTCGTAATTATGGAAGCCGGAGATATAGGCCCGGTCGAAATAGGCCCGGCTAATAGGCCCGGACGAAATAGGCCCCTACGAAATAGGCCCCTACGAAATAGGCCCACTTTAAAAATATTTTTAAAGTGGGCCTATTTCTCCGTCAAAGTGGGCCTATTTCTCCCAATTATTTCTAAGTTCCATAAGGTACTCTGAAATATTTTCATAAAAACATTCGCCCTACTCTACATGAGCGAGAAGGCGGAATAATCTGCGAGAGATCCGCCACCGTATATATTCATTGCCGTAGCTCAAACCACGATGAGTGATTTCACACATTGCCGTTTCGTTTTTCACATGTTAGGCAGCTGATTCCCGTCTTAATTTTTTGATGAACGTATTCCCCTTGATCTTAACTGTTAAACTCATTTGTTCAAACGTCGTTTTCACTTATTAACTATCGCTAATTTAAAAAAATGAACAAATTTCCGTGTTTTCTTCGCCATTTATTTGTTCCGTAGCTCGATCCCCCCTTCAGCGGCTCAGCGCTCAGCCTTGAACGCGTCTCTCCCCTTCAGCGGCTCAGCCTTGAACGCATCTCCCCCCTCTACCTATGCCAATGCCAGTACTCAGGTGAAGTAGGAAATGAAAATGTTTGATGAAATAAATCTTACGGATTGATTTCAAACATATCCATATTAATTTCATGTTTTTTTTAAAGCAACAAACGCATATCACTTTTAAGTTTCTTGTTTTATGGGGCTGACGCGAGGTGCTGCTCAAGCCGGCCAGAAGGGTGGTCGAGCGGGGGAGGCTGCACGCACTCATGGGAGAGGGGTGAGTGAAGGGGGGTTTACCTGGGCCATACCATACACAACCATGTTTTCCCTTCTCCGTATATGTTAACGGGTGGTCAAGTGGATAGCAACTTGTTATGTATCTCAAGTGCCGGTGTTCGAATCTCGGCCATGTCGAAATATAATTTTATTTACAAAATATTTTCGAAAAATTAATAGCTCAACAGCATAAAGTGGTGTGGAACTATCCTGGCGAAATTGATCGTTTTTTGTCCTTTATGCTGTCCCAAAGTGCTAGCTAATCTTCCATCAGTTGTCCATATGCGAGCGTAACCATCCTGAAAAACAAAAACATAAGCGAGTAAAAATTTGGTGGTAGATAAATTTCATCATATTAAAATTGTCACACACATCTCCAACACTGATCTCAGACCCTTCTGGATGATGGAGAGAAGGGCTGCTGTTGGTACCAATTGATGTTGGATTGTGAAATATGTGACTCTATGCCAAAGGTGTAAGCAGAATGCTGAAAACCTATTTGAAAGGCAATCAGCAGCGATCATGACGCCATCAGACCAATCATGACGCTACCTTTACACAAGTTAATAGTTACAATAGTAGTAACTAAAGATTTAAAATAACATGATAGAATTCTCTAACATACCCGAATTGAAGGTAAACGCCTTACTCCAGTGATAGCATTGCACCATAGACCACGCTATTGATGACGCTTGATGTGTTGGCGTCTGCTATGTGTGTGAATCAATTTGATTCAGAATCGAATTCTTACAGATCAAATGTAACGAAAATTGCAATTCAAATTTTAAAATGATTCAGAATAAAATGTACTCATGTTGAAGCTATTTTTATTTTTTTATAAGATTTCTATTTCTTATTTGTAAATTAAACGCTGAAGTTGACGATGAGCAGATGACGCCATCTTCATGACGCTATTGAACCACGCTAGTGACGCCACTACCACCGATAGATGGAAATCTTCAAAACCACATTTGGTATTCAACTATAATAGAAATTTTCTTATCGTGCTGTATATTTCTTTCTTCTTTATCAATTAAAAAAACAAAAAACGATCAATTTCGCCAGGATAGTTCCACACCACTTTATGCTGTTGAGCTATTAATTTTTCGAAAATATTTTGTAAATAAAATTATATTTCGACATGGCCGAGATTCGAACACCGGCACTTGAGATACATAGCACAAGTTGCTATCCACTTGACCACCCGTTAACATATACGGAGAAGGGAAAACATGGTTGTGTATGGTATGGCCCAGGTAAACCCCCCTTCACTCACCCCTCTCCCATGAGTGCGTGCAGCCTCCCCCGCTCGACCACCCTTCTGGCCGGCTTGAGCAGCACCTCGCGTCAGCCCCATAAAACAAGAAACTTAAAAGTGATATGCGTTTGTTGCTTTAAAAAAAACATGAAATTAATATGGATATGTTTGAAATCAATCCGTAAGATTTATTTCATCAAACATTTTCATTTCCTACTTCACCTGAGTACTGGCATTGGCATAGGTAGAGGGGGGAGATGCGTTCAAGGCTGAGCCGCTGAAGGGGGAGAGACGCGTTCAAGGCTGAGCGCTGAGCCGCTGAAGGGGGGATCGAGCTACGGAACAAATAAATGGCGAAGAAAACACGGAAATTTGTTCATTTTTTTAAATTAGCGATAGTTAATAAGTGAAAACGACGTTTGAACAAATGAGTTTAACAGTTAAGATCAAGGGGAATACGTTCATCAAAAAATTAAGACGGGAATCAGCTGCCTAACATGTGAAAAACGAAACGGCAATGTGTGAAATCACTCATCGTGGTTTGAGCTACGGCAATGAATATATACGGTGGCGGATCTCTCGCAGATTATTCCGCCTTCTCGCTCATGTAGAGTAGGGCGAATGTTTTTATGAAAATATTTCAGAGTACCTTATGGAACTTAGAAATAATTGGGAGAAATAGGCTCACTGTGACGGAGAAATAGGCCCACTTTAAAAATATTTTTAAAGTGGGCCTATTTCGTAGGGGCCTATTTCGTCCGGGCCTATTTGCCGGGCCTATTTCGTCGGGGCCTATTTCGACCGGGCCTATATCTCCGCCAACCGTAATTATCCTAAAATTATCCGCTCCTTTTTTTGGTTTTCCGATTTGTATTTAGTTACATTTTACCGTTGCAAGTCAGGTATTAGATATACAATGGCCTTAATCCGCCTTATGCATTCTTATTTATATTTGCGACTACCTGAACTGTTTCAATATCTGCCATCAGAAGCTGGACTGAGAACAACTTGTTTCTGATTTTCTTTCTCTTCATTATTTTTTTGGATTTTAGCACTACTAAAGGCTTGAAGCTGGTTGGCACCTGCAACACAGGTGACTTTTGCAAGATTTTCTTGGATTTTTCAACCTAAATCATTCGGTCATATAGGATGCATCAAGAAAGGAATTTAATAGAATAACATGCGCTACTCTAGGCTTGACAGCACGTTTTTTTCGTGTTTCTTGATTTGTCAGGCGACTGTGTTTGATTGTTTGAGTCAGTTTGATTTTCTACAACAACCGGCTGGGCTGTTTCCTCAATCTAGTGGGTCTTTCCATGATAATGAGCAAATAAATTTAATGAATAAATAATCTAAGATCTGAGAAATGTATATAGCACTTGATAATAAAGCGTCTAAGAACAAAGTGGGCAAAATTTCACAGTAGGGTCAATCCGCGCCAACTCCACAAATCGGTGGCAAATATAGCAATACAACTATTCGATAGAGAATTTGATTCTCTTTTGAATGCTTGTCAAATTTTTAAAATATATTCACAAATAGTGGAGTTGTGTGAAAAAATGGGTTGAAATGTTTGCCCACTTTAAACATTATTTATAATTAAAGCTGCCAACCGATTTTTATATATTTCTTTTAAATAATAAAGCGTTATTCGAACTGTTAGCTGTATTATTTTCAAAAATGTGTTTTTTGTATTTGTGCTGCAATAACTCTTCAAACGCAAACCGTTTCCCGGCTTTTCGCTGGTTTCCCCCACATTTTGCCCTTGAAAGGGGGCTTCCTTCTTTTCGGGTTTGGCCCGGATCCATTTGTGAATATATTTTAAAAATTCAACAAACATTCGAAAGAGAATCAAATTCTCTATCGAATAGTTGTATTGCCATATTTTTAATGAATAAGGGGACGAGGCAGAATGAAAATTAAAAAAAAGTGTATTAAAAAACGGCGCACGGGAAAGTCACAAAAATCAAAACTAAAAACGCCACAACTTTTTTACGGATAAGAATTTTTAAAAATTCTTTGGGGTTGTAATTTCACAGTAGTTCTTGATCTACTGTGCAAATTTGAATAAAATCGGAAGTTTCATCGCACCACCGATTTGTGGAGTTGGCGCGGATTGACCCAATATATTATAACACGACACCTAGTGGAATTTATTGTTTACGAATTTTGGGGGCGGTGCCGAAACAGACAAAAATAGTGCCGAAACGGACAAAAGTGGCTAAGAAAACATGCACCGAAATACCAATACTTAGGACCACGTCTGGTGGCGGTGCCGAAAAATACAATGTTTAAGGTGTTTTGTTGTGTTGGTGTTTAAGGCACATTTAGCGCCAGCGCCACCTGTGGTGAGACAGAGGAAGACAACTTTTAGGGGGTTGAAGCTCCACCCCCATTGCTAGGGAAAGGAATTGCCTAGAGGGTGGTGGTGCTTCAACCACCGAAATTTGTGTTGTAGCAAATTCCTAAGTTACACTAAGTGGCGCTATGAGTCATCACAAATCGCTATGTTGGGCATTAACTGGAAACTGGGTTCTGCAAAAATTTAAATTCCAATTAAATCTTAAATGTGGTAGGAAGCCAAGACCGAAAAACTTTTATTTTGTTTTTTCATAAATCAATTTCGTTTACCCATTCTCTTAAAACCTTTTACTAATTGATTAAAATCCGAAATTTTCTTATCTTTTATTCGAAAATTTATTCGAAACTTTATTCTTATTCGTTATTCTATTCGAAAATTCGAATAAGACCCTTATTTTTATTCGTATTTGTTATTCGTCGAATAAATGAAAGTTATTCGTGATTCGACTACGCTCAAATCACGAAAAACCTTATTCGACAGAACACTGCCATAGACATCGAACGCTCTCCGAACTTCTTCTCTACCATAAAAACTGCTAAAATGCGTGAATGCGTGTAAACCGGTATAAACTGCTGTGATCTAGACATTTATTTCTAAAAATTCAGCGTTTATTAAACTGTTAATAAACTGAAGACTGCTGGAGTCAGACGATACATGAAGGTAGAAGACAAATATATGTCTGAGTTGGGCGGCCATGTACTGGCGTATACACACAGTTTAATAGTTAGGGAGCCTTTGTCAAAGGAAACACACCTTTTTAAAGAGAAAGTTTTTGACATGTCAACCTTGGTTTTGGAGGGTGAGCGAACCGCGAGATGGTGCAGTTCACGTTTAATTGAATAGGAATTTAATATTTAGGCCTATAAGGTTTTTTTCCTGTTCTCCCCCCCCCCCTTTTTTACACGATTGCTTCTTCTTTCTGGTTTTAAGTCGTAGAAGAAGCGGTAACATTCTAATAGCTAGTCAAGAAATTAAGTTTGAATTTGGCTCCGTTTAAGGCGTTTATTCGATAATCGATCGATAGGAAAACGCGTTCGTCTGCTCATCTTTTTCAACTCATTGATTTTTAGCAAGGTGAGTTTGTTGTTTGACTTGCTTTTACTCGAGTAACGATAAGTCTGAATTTTATTAAAATTTAATGAAATTTCTTTTGCCTACAGAAGTCTGGTTTGTCTACTACCATTGATTACTCCCAGAAGGAAGAATATGGATTTTTTTTTAACTTAGTTGCCCCAGCTGATCCAATTTTGAAACCCTTCAAAAATCCCTTCAAAAATTTCTTATCATGATAGTTTTGTCTCATGCATGATGACAGTTTTGCGTAATCAAAGACAGTCAGCAATCCAACAAAAAATATAATTCTGTTGACTTATGAAATTACCAAATACTAATTTAGTCATTTTCAAACTAGCTTGTGAAGGTTATTCATTTCTTTGTGGTCTGGCCATATAATCATTTTCTCAGATTAGGCAAAATTGACCTGGTGCCCAACTGGCATCGCTTATATCAACAAGTTGTGAGTGAACCCCTTACGGAAAAATCTCATTAAAACTCATAAAGAAATACATGAGAATAACCTTAATTCTCATTCATTTTGTCGTGATATTTTGGTGATATTAACAGCAAAATATCATTTATTTGATGACTTTTGATGAGAATTTGGGACATTTTCAAGTTTAAAATCAGCCGTTAATCATTAATTTCATGTGAACAAAGTGAGAATTATGTTATTTCTCATCTAAATATAAATGATTAGTCGCGTAAATATAATGATATCTGACTGAGGGTTCACTGTAATCTCGCTTAATTTCTCTTTTCACCACTAAAATGTTAATGATTTTCTCACTAAAATTTGAATGAGAATTTGAGCGCTTTTAAATGAGATTTTAATTATATAAATAGAAAAAAGAATTGCCCTGACCATGAATCGAACCTCGAATTCCAGGGTAGCTTGCCGATCTGCTTCCCACTACACCACCAATTGATGTTTTATTAGAAGCTTTTTAACGTAGAAATTAATAAATTGGTTACTTTAGTTAGATAACAACAGGGTTATGGGACTTAGAATAATTTACACAAAAAACACATACCAGAGTCAAATAGGAATATGAATAATGTACATTATTCATATTCCTACTTTAAATGAATTCCATAATGTAATTTAGTTGATGCAGCTGATTCCGGATGTTATTTGTATTGATTAAGTTGATATGTATTGATTAAGTATGTTAGTTGGTTTTCCAACAGCGATACAATTCGTTAAACAGTTAAACCGTTAGCTCGTCTCGATAATGTATAGTCTATCCATTGCATCAACTCTGATTGCATTTTAGACGTCGTCTTTATTTCCCAACGTCTCATATTAAGCCAATTTCTTAAACGAATTTTTTTTTTTTTTTTTAGCTAGCTCGTCGAAAACCTCTTGAATCCGAGTTGGTTTCGTCTATAACGTCGAAAGTATTTAAGTGAGTTCTCCAGTTTATTGAAAATATCGTGCAATTGAATTCTAACTTCCCATCTGCGATATCGTCTGACGTTTTAGCGCTGTCGCAACATCCAACTTTTGGCCTTTTGGCAGCCCTGACTGAATTAATCTACCTGAATTAATCCACCACAGCCTGAGCCAATTCATCTACAGATTCTGTGGCAACGCTTATAATTTCATTCATTTTTGTTCAACGTTTAATAATTTTGTAAAATGACGTCACTGGTAACAATAAGCTCATTCTCGTACTCACAGGAAATTAAATGCTACGGGGTACAAAACGTCGCGTACTAAAAGAAAACAATTGACAATTTGAAGTAATTATTCTTCATTGGTCCGCAAGTTGTCCAACTGATGACTTTTGGTGACTCTAGTTCTCCCAAGACAGGACATACCTCCGTCACCCAATGCGCTCAGAAGAGTCGACGATTTCTTGGAATTTCCGCCAGGGTAATTCTAAACGGCGAGAAATGTCTAAAATAAGATTAACATTATAAAGAAACAATATTAAACATACTCTAAAAATAGAAAAAGTGATGTAACGATGGTCCGATGAGGATTTGTCTTCAAGTCTCTCCCATTTCGCGATCCTTAATTTAGTTCCGTAAAGAGTCACGTCAATGTTTTTAGAATTTCGCTCCGAATCGTTGTTTGCTTCCGTTTTATCTTCATCGCTTGTGTCGCCTTCATTATCTTCAGTGGCTTGTTTTTCAATTGATTTCTTTTTGTCTTCCAGATTTCTATTCGCCACTTGGAGTTTGCAAAACGCTCGGAAATCTTCCAGGTCTTCGCCCCGTCCCGAGTACAAACCTTTGTCCTCCCAATCTGGACTCCAGTTCGGATGTGTTGCGTTGGCGTCCATACAGAGGACCGTCATGTCGTGATTGCCCAACGAACGCAATGGCTTCAAGAGCAATGCGAGACTTCTAATTGGCCGGCAGTAGATGGAGAACAAGGTAACACCATCCCATCCATTCCCAGTCAATCGGATGCCGACCATCAGCTCTTGCGGATGCGTGTAGTTGTCGGTTGTGGCAGCCATGGGAAGGATGCGCTCGAATGGGACGTCGACGTGAACAAGTATGGCCGCACTGCGATCATATTTTGATTTTTTGTCTTCGTCCATCAAGTAATTGTTATGAACTGCCCGGTAGTTTCTTGGTAGGCCGGGGAAGTAGTAGCAGCAGTCGTTAGTTTGTTCGTTGCCGATTTTGTTGAGACACGGCTCTTGAATGAAAACAACGCCAACTTTTTCTTCTGCTAACCATTGATGAATGAGCTTTTCCCATGCCTCATTGCTCCTGTTCAGGTTAATTTGAAGGCATTTAATTTTGTCGTGGTTGCTGCTACTGTCTGTTGCATTATCAGGTGTCGTCACTTTGGGGCTCTCGCTCTCGGTGAATCGGTTCCATTCTTCAGGATCGTTGAGTTTGTTTTTGACTTTGTTCCATAAATTGGCAAGTTGTTTTTGAAGACGATTGGTCCCATTTTCTGTTTCAAATGATGGCGGTGAAAGGCGGAAAACTCTTAGCATCTCCTCAACTTCCCATTCCAGGTGATGTTCTAGATTTTCATTCGTTTGGGTAATTTTGGCGAACTCCGACAGGAGTTGTTTTACGCTCGCGTAACAGCGAGTAAAGTTTGGTCTTGTAATCTTACAGTTTGTGAAAAATTTATAAAACTCATCTCGGATGACTTCCTCTTTTTCACAAAATGAATGCAATTTGCCCATTTCAAGGGCTTTATTTCCGTCCTCAGAAATCAATGAAATTATTCTTTTGAATCCTGTTTCTACATTTTGCGTCCGTACTTTTCGATATATCTTAGCAGTTTCTGTTTCGAATAATTGTTGTAATTCAGTGTCGCCAACTTGGTCCAGCTTCTGCAACCAATCCCAACTCTGCGATCCAGTAATCGGAAAAATTACAGTCGTCAACGGTCGTCAATCAAATACTAATCATAAAGTGTATAGTTTTACCTTAAACACTCCGGAAAAAACATCGCACTCATTCTTTTTTAAAGAATCGGACATCAGGAGACAGCACAAAAACGTTTTGAATATAGCTGGGTCGCCCGATTTGTTTTTCAATCCCTCCACGATGTCGGCGGTCGTCTTTCGGGTGTCTTTTGAGATCATTTTTTCTTTAGTCAATTCTTCAACCTTCTCAATCAATTGATTTGCATTTTCGACTTCTGTTTTGGCATCTTTTTCTCCTATTCCTTTCGGTGGATAGCGAATTTTGCTAATAATGTTGATGAGTCCGTCTATAAAAACCCTCGTCGGGTCCTCTTTGTCGGGTGGATCATCTTCCCAACTTTTATCTTCAATCTTTTTGAAGCGTTGAAGAATGTCATATTCATTTTGAATCTGATTTAACATAAAGTTTATGAGCTACTTTACTTTTTTACGAATTTAGATATACGAGTTTATACTTAAAAAATTCTAATTATTAAAATAAAAGGTGGACGAAGAAGTTTTCTTTATGCAAACTTACTCCCATAAGTCTCATTTTTTTCAAGTAACCCTTGCCAATGCCATCAATTTCAATTGAACCCATTTCATCAACGTATTAAAGCAACTAGAAAGAGAAAATATCCGGTTTCGTGTTGTATTCCGCTTCACTCTCGCGCGGTAATACTTGAAAGTGATTCTCAAGTCTCCACTTCAACTTTCTGGCGTGATGGGTCCCAACTGTTTTAAAACTATTCGATACAGAGTTAGTGGAGACCAATAATGACGATTTCACTCAATGTAAATCACGTCGACAGACGTAAGGGAACACAAATCACAGTCACTATTATCGCTATCACTATTAGATTCTCATTTAATCAACTTTTCACGATTGAGCGTGCGATTTTACAACTCTGTCCGTCGACGTGTCCAGTCAACGAATGTCGTGTGAAGCGTACGCTGACCCCGTTTTCTTTCAGCGCGTTTCGCAACGCCAAACAACGACGCAATAATAGACGCGTGAAAGTGGGTCAGAGAAATCTGACATGGTTTCACTTATGAAAATAAGCAACCGGCGGAGAGGATGCCGATGCGTTATCTTTTGTTGTTGGCCTGTAAATTGGTTTCATGAGTCAGCGCTTTGTACTGGAATGGCTGGAGGCATCTAAGTTTATAGTTCTTTTTAACTGCGGAAATCTTTATCGTTGATTTTTGATTAAGACGTAATCTTTCTAGCTTCGAATTTTAATTTGGACCTCTTTTGATGGTAGACACACACCAAACCAAAACCAACGAGCATACACATTCAGACTCGATGAATCATAATTACCTGGCCTGAGATCTTGTATGAACGTCCAACAAAGAGATTGGAATCTGAGATGTAAACAAGTAACAACTTCCAAATTTCCCGCGGTATCGTTAGGATGTTTATGATCGATCCATAAATATCGATTGTTAAAATCAGCTGTTTCTTGTTTACAAATGATTTCAAGTTTTTACTTCGGTATAGTATTAGGTGGACGATGTCTGCTTGCAAACACAAAAGTTAAAAGAAAAAATTCATAAATCTTTGTTGCAGATTACAACCGGCATTTATATACACATTACTCTTTCTTGACCACCGTTTCCAACTTGATATGAATAAAAAACCTTATAAGATCGTCAGCCAAGATGGACGAACTAAAAAAGGAATAATAACAGCAGGTATAGTCTCGACGAACTGACTCTAATTTCACTCAACATCAACATAATTTCACTCTAACATCACTTTCCGGAATAATACGGTCGTTTTTATTATTGACAACATTTGCATAATGACGCTTGATTGTGTCACCCCATTATTTGTTTTTTTTTTCCAGTGGATGTACAGATGGATCGATCTGCATTTGGAATCCTTTGGAAAGGGACGAAAAAAAATTCTGAAATTTCTCCGTGGGCATTCGGGTTCAGTATCTTGTCTCTCGTTTACCCCCGATGGGATTTACCTCGCCTCAGCAAGTCGATATAATATTACCATCTGGTTGACTGAGGTAATGTTAATTTGTATTTTAAAACATTGTTATTCTGATAATTCCGTTTTCTTCATGATTCTTTGTCAACAAATTAGACTTGGAAATCCGTATTCTCCACCACACCGAAACCAATTGGTTCACCTAATGATTGTAAAATTTCTTTGTCGTGGATGTGCATTAACGGGTCGTCCGCGGAGTCCTCCGAAAATTCCACTTATAAATTGACTTTTTCATCGCGAAACGATAAGGTAATTAATGAACTTAATCATTATTAGTGAAACGTGTATTTCAAACACTCAACATTCCGTTTTCTGTCTGACGTTGTTTTGGAAGTTGCAGCGGAGTTGGCCGAGGTGGGTGACAGTTGATGAAAACTGTTGTTACTGTTACGTACGTAATAATGCAAAAAAGTAAGTGGATTAATTTAATACGACTGCTGATGGGAAGATTACATTTGAAATCGAGATTAATCTTTTGTATTTGTATCAAGGTTAAAGTCCGAGTGCTTTTTCAGCATTACTGTTTCCTTTCATTCTTCGGTGAAAACTAATTCCTTTTGTGAAAAACACGAAAAACTTCTTTGATAAGCAGTTGTGGGGTCCAGCAATTATCGCCCGGTAACAAAACCAACAACGATTGGAAAAGTTCGTGAAAAACGTCTCCCGTCTCGTCTTGCGTATTAAGAAATTTACCATTTTCTTAATACTTTGATCTTACGAATTTGTTTTCAATAAAATTTCCAGAATAACTTGTATAATTGCACAAGTTGTCTTCCTTTAACTGGGCCTTGTTTCTCTTTTTTATATTGATCTCTTTGAGTTAGTTGTAAGATTAAGGCGGATTGAAGCGACCCATTTTGTTGAGCTCGAACGTTTTCTTCTTCCGATGATATTCTAAGTGGTGTATATCATCTTGATAATATCTTTGACGTACTGTTTTGGAAATTTTAGGACCTGGTTTTGTTGCATCCCTTCTTCCGCTTCGTAAGGCATCGCCCTCCATCATGTCCATTGAGCTATCACACATTAGCTGGATCTCCACATCTCCCTCGTCTCTCATTTTTTTATTGCCTGTGAATTGTTTCGAAAAGCATTTGAACCGTTCCATTTGATTTTCTGCATGTCTACATCTTGCCGTAACAATTATCGAAACTTGTTCTTTAAAGTCTAAGTGTCCCATCAAAATTTTATCATCGAAACGGTTTGGATTGCGATATATTCTGTATTCTGCGCATGCATTCAATTAAGCGGAACTCTGATTTGATCCATATTAACAAATGGGCATGAGCATGCTGATGGATTACTCTCAATTTCGTCGGCTGCTCTGGATGAATTGCGTCTAACATCTGATAGGCGTTCTAATCTGCATTATTTGAATTAGTAAATTAGAGTGATCAAACATTTAGAACATCCGCGTTATTTGGTGGCAGGGGGCATGCCTATTTGAAGTGCCCAATTGAAACATGCAAACGGGTTCAATAGCTACTGAATTCAACCCGAGTGTTTTCTAAAATACTTCTGTCTACCCAGTTCTGACCGGCCACCGGTCAGTTCGCAACAACTCCTAGTAATCTTGTTTCAAGTCGAAATATTTCAGATAAAGGGCGTCGTTGTCGTGATGTCGTCCAGCAGTTTTAAGTAATCGGTCTGGGCTTTTGACGATTTGAAATCTCCCGCCAATTTAAGACCAAAAAACAAATACATTTTTAAAAAATATTTTCTTTTTCAATTGTTATTAGTGGGTGATTGGGTGTTTTGGTTAAGGCGTCATGTAGGAACCGGTGCAGTGGTGCACCTAGGGATCAGGGTTCGAACCCCCTGGTGGGAATTGTTGGTTGGTTATACACCCGCTCTGGCGCCATTGTGGCGTCAGATGAAAGATTCTTGGACCCCGTGACTTGTTGCTGGAGAGGGAACTCGGGAGGGTGGCTGGGGGGACGTTTGCGTCGATATTGGGATCGGTCCAATATTCCTCAGCGCAAAAGGCGAATGAAATGCGGGATGATGGGAAACTGGCGCTGTTCTGATGACAGAGCAAAGTGCCCTTATTTGCGCACTCATTCAGTTGGGTTGAATGCCTTGTTCCGTCGTGTTGAATGAAAGTGTGCTACATAAGTTGGGTGCTGGCTCTATACGGGCTAGTCGAATATCTTCAGTGATCATAACGCATGGTTTCCGCCTGAATCTACAATGTTGTCCTTGTCGTGATACACCGCCGGGTGCATCATATGGGCAACCTCTTGAGAAGTGCGTCTATGTGAGGGATATTTGTGCTAGATTCAGATCTGTATATCCTGGCTAGAATTGGGTATTGGCATCCCCAGTGTATCCACCCAACATTGTTGTTAAAAGTGTTGCATTAACTATAACATATGTTATATCAACACTTAGTACGCACACACACAGCGGCGGATGCTCTCTCTCCTTGCTATTTAAAAACAAAAGAAGGAAGTTTTTATTTAGTGTGTTGGCCCTGCCACGCACTTAATGAATTACGCATGTCATTCAGACAGTACAAAAAACGAAGTAATTCAAATTGCGTTGTTTTATGTGTAGAAATTGTACGAATTTTCGAATAATATTGAAACTTTTGTCTGTAGCAGTCAGGAAGTTGAATAACACATTTTCTCCGCAATTCGGACGGGGAAATCGCCATCATACTGACCACCCTTTTCGTTGTAATCAATTCCGAGGGGAGCTGATGTGCGTCTCAATAATGCTCGAAACTTCGCTTGCCTTTATAGCATTATTATCCCAAATACTAGACTAATCGAATGTAGAGAGTTTTACTGATACTTATGATTTTTTGTGCCTGTGTCATTGTTACGTCAATAGTGACAGCATTTCATTTTCTTAGCATTTCATTTTTCTTGAAAGCTAACTAACGTCAAATATAGGGGAGAGTTGTACTACAGTCGCCTCATCACTTTTTTTTAAAATTATAGTTAGCTTTCAAGAAAAATGAGAGTCATCAGATTAGAGTGCAACTGAAACGCACAAAGAATTAATTATAGCCGCTCAAAATGCTGTCACTATCTTCCAGCTCAACTATCAAACAACTCACTTGCTTATGAGTATAGGCAAAGGGTCATTGAGTATGGAACGCCATAGGAACAAAAAATTAACTGCTCCAAAGTAAGCATTAATTTTGTGCTCTCCAAAAATAAGTGCTCAAAATTTAGTGCTCTCTCGCATCCGCCCTCTAGCGGGCGGTTCAAAATATTTCGTTTCTCCGCCTGCTTGTGAGAGGAGTTAGAAGCTATCGATTAAAATCCAATGTTTAGCTTAACTATGGGATTTCTAAATTCGAATGCTTGCCCTTTTTCTTGCCTCATCACCTTTGCCAACCCGGCAACCCCTTATGTCTTCCGAGAATCCTGAAATCCGTCATCCATTCCGGATTCCGGCGATGCCGAACATCGGAACATGCCAGGACTAACTAATATTGTTACTTCTGCTGGGGAAGAAGAAAAAGTATCGACGAAGTACTAGCACGAAGATTACTTTCGACAAAGATGGAATCATAAAAAGACACGACAAAAATCACAGGACAGAAGGGTGGTGGCGGAGGTGATGGGGCAAGACGCTGATCGACGCTGATGTATTCGAAAATTAGATTTTAATTGATATTCCATTGTCAATATTTTCATTGATAGCGAAAAATTTGGAACCGCCCGCTAGAGGGCGGATGCCAGAGAGCACTAAATTTTGAGCACTTATTTTTGGAGAGCACAAAATTAATGCTTACTTTGGAGCAGTTAATTTTTTGTCCCTATGGCGTTCCATAATTGAGATATCGAAATGAAAGTCCTGTTTTTGAAAACAAAACATGCACGTTTTTCCGTTGCTCGCGATTACACAACCCTTGACACAACCAGAGATTTCTTTTTTGTCCGTGCACGCTCATGGTTTGATGAACCGTGGTAACTCGGTTATAACACTAAAGAATAAGAAAATCAAAATTCATTCAATCATTTTTATTTTATTTTTCGATTATCGTTAGATAATATTATAACTAAATTATGTTAGTAACTTATAGTATGAATGGAATAATAAAAATATCAACCAACTGTTTGAGAGTCCATCCATTTTTCAATTCCGAGGGGAGCTTTACACGTTGCAATCTATACGAAACTTGGACTGCCATGTAGCTATTATCCCATATGCATATAAGGCCGTATAAGGCTAATCGAATGGAAAGTCTTACTGATTTTGTGATTTTTTTTTTATTTTTATATGTGTCATTGTGACGTCAAATCAATCTCTTCATACTTCATGGCTGTTTGTTTTGTGACGTATTATTAAACGTATGAAAGAAATTACGGCTATAGTGTTTATAATTATTAAATTCTGTCAGTGTTATGTTTTAAACTCAAATTAAAGTTATTCATCCCTACAAAGCATTATTAGAAAATTGCCATTAAAAATATAAGGGAATAAAAATGCGCAGTTTTTTTTAAAAAGGGCGTTGAGAGTTTACCGTCAGTTCCTTTTTTTTTTTTTTTAGAAAACCAACATTGAGACCAGATTTTTTCTTACCCGTTTTCTGGGGATTTTAATTAGGGGGCGTTTTATCGTCTTGACTGGTGTCTAGCCAGGGTTTGGTTCGAATACCATCAAGGATTCTTTCTTGGTTTCTTCCTAATAACGCTATATTTAGCCTTTATTTTTTTGGACAAAACAAGACAGACGAAAAGTCTAAGGACATTTGTTTAGCAATGGTCTGTTTTACGTCGGCTGTACAAAACATTTTCTAGTATTCGGCCATCTGCAGGAGACGAGTTTTTAGCGAGTACTACATGGTTTTTATTAAAAATCGACCTTATACTATCAACAGACTGTTTTTGTACACCACTTGTGCAGCAGTATACTTTGGAGCAATCGAAAATGAAAACAGCTTTATTCGGCTGTTGTTTTGACTGCTGGTTAGGACTAAGCGGGATGTAGTTCCTTATTAGTGAATCATTCGAGACAAACTGGAAAAGCGGACAAGACTATATAAAGAGACACAACCTGTGGAAAAGTCTATATACAGTCTAGAAATGAAAGCCTGTAGCATTTTGAGTTTTCTGTCTGTCTGCTGTGTGATTTTACAATGCCGAGCGGATCAGGAACCCACGGTGAATATTCCAGCCCTCGGCCAACTTCGAGGATCTCAAATGGTGTCATCATCCGGTCGGAAGTTTGACGCTTTCAGAAGCATTCCCTACGCCGAGCCACCCGTTGGGAACCTGCGCTTCAGGGTATGTTCATAATTTGCTGAATCCTTGCATTGGATTTTAAAGAATACATAAAGTTTTGGTCAGCGGGAAACCGCAACGGTCTGCTTGCTATTTTGATTGTCGGTGCAAGTATAATTTCCCATGCAGGTCCATTGAAGCGTCCATCAGTGTGTTCGTGAAATTTTATGGTAGCCCCTCAGGGTCAGAGAAATTCGAGGAAGTGTTGCCCAAGGGATAGAATCATTTGGCATTGCCCTTCTAAGAAAAATGAGATTGAGTGCGACTTAAACGCGCGCTAGGATTTAAATTGAACGCGCCCTAAGATTTAAATTAACCGCGCTCAAAAGCTGTCACTATCCAGCATATCAGTCAAACGAATCGCTTGTTTTCGTTCAGAGGGTCATTGATCAGATGCTAAAAGTTTTGTTTTGAAAACAGAACACGTTCAAAGTTCACGTTGCTTGCGATTACAAAACCAGAGATTTCTTTTTGAACGTGCACGTGCATAGTTTGATAAGCCATAACCCATAAGAAGAAAATCAAAATTCATTCAACATCTTTTTTTAATTAAAGAAAATATTTTTTTTGTTGAGGTAGAATTTCGATTATTATCGGTTGTAATCATAGAATTAAATACAAACAAAATTATGTTAGTGTGCAGATGGAATATACTAATAAACATCAACCAAATGTTTGATAGAGTTCACGAATTTTTATTTTTGTCAGAGCCGTATAATTCAAAAATTATAATTACGTAGTTGGTAGTATGGAGATTTTTATTTAGTTTGATAGATGCAATTGCGCATTGCGCGTGACTGTAAGATCGTGAATTGCATTTTTTTTTTTTGGGGGGGGGGGGATGATGAAACGACTTTTGTGATCTTAGATTATGTGTCGTCATCTGGTAGAATTAATTCACGCTTCTTATATTTTTAGGCATTCCTCCTATGGTCTTATTCGTTGAAGAGGTTCGTTTCAAGGTCAGCTGACACATGTTTTAATGGAGATTGACAATTTTTTTACATGCTTATAAAGCACACGATGCGTCAAGCGTAAAATGCAGAGATAATCAACCAAAGGCGGAACTGAAACCTATTAGCTAAATAGCCTCACGCACTCTACAGATTTTATTTCTTGAGAAATTTTCAACAACCAGGACACAACAATTTGCCCACCTGTGACCTAACCCGGTCAAAGTACAACATACAGCATACAGCTTTTTCGTTTAAATGGATTAGATCTAATAGAATGTGGATCATAGGGTACTAACTATTTTTTCTACATTCGAATTCATTTTTTTAATTTCATTTTTCAGGACCCAATCCCGACTCAACCTTGGACAGGGGTGTTGGATGCAACCAAGGAAGGTCCGGCATGTTTTCAAAATGACTTGCTCTCCGGCATCACTGCTGGACAAGAAGATTGCCTGGTGCTAAATGTCTACACTCATAACGTAAATAATTAATGCTGGGAGATACTATATATAAACTAATTTTCAAAAACCCAATATCGAGTCATTGTAACGGGGATATTCTTACCTATTTCTGATGCATAGACTAATGCAATTGAAAATGCCTTGCCAGTCATGGTATGGATTCATGGCGGAGGCTTTACTGCAGGAAGTGGAAATTCGGAAACAGATTTTTATGGTCCTGGCCACATTCTCGATCGAGACGTCGTTCTTGTGACGATCAATTACCGTTTAGGACCTTTTGGTTATTCAATCAACTTCAATAATAACTCAATCAATTCACCGACAATTTAAAAAAAATTCAGGTTTCTTGAGCACGGAAGATAAGGAAGCCCCTGGAAATTATGGGCTCATCGATCAGTCGCTGGCAATCAAGTATCAAATCAGATTTTAAAATCTAACCTTTTTTAATTTTTGAATTCCGAAATTTTCATTTGTTGAAATGCTTAATCTTCAGGTGGGTTAAAGATCACATTGCTAATTTCGGAGGCAATCCAGACTCGATTACCATTTTCGGAGAGAGCGCTGGCGGCGCAAGCGTCCAGTTCCAAGTACTGTCACCACATTCAAAAGGCAAAATTATTGTTAAAATGATTGTCTTCAAATTTTTTGCTGCGATATTTTATCGCCATATATTGGCATAACCGTACATAACTTCAATTTTAATGATTTATTGTTAATTATTCATTGGAAATATTAGCTTATATTTTTGAATATTTTTTATCTGATTTTTAGGATTGTTCCATCGCGCTATCGCCCAATCTGGAGCCACCGGTTGTCCTTGGGCAATACAACACAGTGTTGGAGAATATACTCGCATTCTGGCAGAAGATTTGAATTGCCCAACATCAAACTCTCGGGAGTTGCTTGCCTGTCTGAGAAATACGGACGCTAAACAAATTATGGAATCTAGAAAAAAGCTAATGATCCCAATCGTAATAAAAATAATAATTTATTTATTTATTTATTTTTTAACATTTCACGAGTTGCATTTTTAAATAAAATTTATTACAATTTGAAATAAAGGCATTGGGTTTGTACCCCGTCGCTTTCGGACCGCGCATCGACTCCGAGCGAGACTCGCCCTTCCTTCCGGACAGTCCGAAAAACCTGATGTCAAGCAAACAGTTCAATCACGTGCCAATTATTGCTGGTCTCACTAAAGATGAAGGGGGCCTTTTTGCTGCAAGTATAAACTTTTTTTTTTATTTTTGTAAAGAAAATTATTATATTTTCAGTTACGTTCATAACAATTTGATGACTTGTCAATAAAGGTCTGGCTACCGACGGGGGCCAACTTTTGGAATTGTTCAAAAAGGATCCCGTTACTGGTGTGCTTTATGCGATTGGCATGGAAAAGCACAAGAACGGACTGGAAATCGCTCAGAAGGCCCACGATCACTATTTCGTCAGCAAGGAAAATAACGACATGGTGACGCAATACGGAGAGGTCTGAACTGACAACAAATTCTTACGCTAAGAATTTGACTCATTTTATTTCATTGAATCAAAGCTGACATCGGATATCGGTTTCTTCAAATGCGTCGACGACTCCGTTAAATTACTGAGCGAATACAGCGACCACCCCGTGTACTACTACCACTATGCTCATCACGGTCAGAATTCCCTTGTTAAAATGTTTAATGGCCTTTCGGATATGGATTTCGGTAACTTGATTCAAATATTAAATTCAAATAAATTTGAGATGCAGACTAATTAATCCCTAAATGTCTATGATAGGCGCTAGCCACGGCGACGAACTCTTGTTGATGTTTAATAGCAAAATGATTGCTCCGATGACCGATCCCAATGACATCAAAGTCTCAAAGATGCTCCTCGATTTGTGGACATCGTTTGCATCGAACGGGTAAGCTATGCATTTGATTCTTCCGATTGTTTTTAATTCAAATGATTGCGTCTTGTGTTTAATTATTTGCATTCTGTCGCATATTTGCATTCATAGAGCACCGCAAAGTGAGGAAATTATGGGCCATTGGCTTCCGACGACTCACCAACAACCCCGTTATCTCCAAATCGACTTGGAGAGTCCATCTCTAATCAACGGCGAGATGCCGTTTCATTCAAAACTCGACTTTTGGCGCTCTTTATTGGGTCCCTACTCTGACGCCCCAGTCAAAGAGGAATTGTAATGGATTTCCGAGTGGAGCTGTGATGCGTGTCAACGCACGATACTTTTACTGCCTATATTAATAAGCATGCAGTTATTATTCCAATATTTTTCGAATGTAGACGAGAAGAGAAATGATTGGTAATAAATTAGTAGTTGGCAAATATGTTGCACTCAGAATTCGGTGTATACGTAATATACTAATATCTAATAACAGAAAATTTTGCAATACTTTGCAAATAGTTATTTAAATAACCAATCGAGAGGCAAAAAATCTGAAACGGTCCCCCCCCCCCCCCCACGACCGTTCGTCCACTAAAACAAAATAACAAATACGACAGGCGTTATATAACGTGTTCTAATGACGGAGCGAGAGAATAAACATCAGTAAATCGTCAATCGCGTCATCACGACACAAATTGAAACGATATTGTATCAAGTAGGCAAGGTGTTTTGGCTGATCATGGCGATGAATTTATGCCGCTGTTCACAAACAACAAAATTCACATGTTTTTTTTAA
Organism: Daphnia pulicaria; assembly: GCF_021234035.1. Lineage (NCBI taxonomy): Eukaryota > Metazoa > Arthropoda > Branchiopoda > Diplostraca > Daphniidae > Daphnia > Daphnia pulicaria. The sequence goes on from NC_060913.1 coordinate 34,345,617, forward strand.
ATATTTAATTGACATTAAAATGGTGTCCAAGATGATATAATAGATTTTCAGATAATGAATTTGTACTTTCTTTAATAATAGTAAAATTATTTATATCTTTTTCAGTTTAATTCAGTGCAACCATTGTCAGCGTCCTATGCCCTTCGATCGCAACTCATTTAATTGGGATATAAATGACTGGAGTCGTCATCTTTTTGCACAATAAAAAAAAATCATTTAATAAAATAAAAAATGAATAAAAACCTCAAATTTACAGGCCAATGTTATTTATTTAACTAGGCTACTGTCACATTTATTGAAACTCCAACATGTTTTATTTCATTGAAACAAAATTAAAGAACAACCAATGTACACGTATAATAGACAACTTCCTCATTCAGCCACAATGTCCAAAAAGGAAGATGGATTTATATCACTTCACAGCGGCTATATTATACAACTATATAGCTATCTCTTCAGGATATTGGATTACAAGTAGACCCTCAAGCATTCAAAAATGAAAGTGTAACTCTTGTGCCGTTACACAGATAGTGACGCGGTTCAGTTTCTGGTACATTGATGTAACACTCGAACGGCGAGTCGGCGACGCAGCACTTATATAAAGATAGCAGTTAGCTCAATCGTCGTTCGGTGGGACACAGCGTATATAGTCTAAACTCTAAACATATATCAGAGTCTAAAAATGAAATCCTGTACCATTTTGAGTTTGCTGTCTGTCTGCTGTTGTTGTGTGATTTTACAATGCCGAGCGCAACAGGAACCCATCGTCAATATTCCAGCCCTTGGTGGACTTCGAGGATCTCAAATGGTGTCGTCATCCGGTCGAAATTTTCACGCTTTCAGAAGCATTCCTTACGCTGAGCCACCCGTTGGAAACCTGCGCTTCAGTGTACGTATAGAATAACTTTTAAATTATATATTTGTCAAATTTGCAATAATAATTTTTGAAAAGAGATATTTTGCTATTTTTTTAAAAACCTTCGGGTACATTTTTCAGGACCCAATTGCGGCTAAACCTTGGACAGGACGTGTGTTGGATGCGACCAAGGAAGGTCCCACATGCCTCCAAAACGACTTGCTTACCGGTCTCACCCAGGTCGGCCAAGAAGATTGCCTGGTGCTGAATGTCTACACCCACAAGGTATTAAATCAAATTGGTCAAATCAAATTTAATAACGGATCAACGGAATTGATCGAATTAATTCATTTTGATTTTTTCTGATGCTGTAATAGATAAATGATGCAATTGAAAATGCCTTGCCGGTCATGGTCTGGATTCACGGTGGTGGGTTTTCGGCGGGCAGTGGCAATTTCGAAACGGATTTTTATGGTCCGGGAAAAATTCTCGATCGAGACGTCGTCCTCGTGACCATCAATTACCGTGTTGGACCTTTTGGTAAATTAAATATTAGACTAAAAAAAATGAAAATGAATTAGACCAATTAGTTATATGAATTACCATTTTTTTTTTAAATCAGGTTTCTTGAGTACGGAAGACAAGGAAGCCCCCGGAAATTATGGACTTCTAGATCAGACACTGGCGATTAAGTACGATAAAATTGAAACATAAAAAAAATCAAACAGCATAATTCATGTTTTAATTGACTTAAATGTATTGTTACTCGTGGAATTTTATACGTTATTTGGTCAGGTGGGTGAAAGATCACATCGCCAATTTTGGAGGCAATCCAGACTCGATTACCATTTTCGGAGAAAGCGCTGGCGGCGCCAGCGTCCAGTTTCAAGTACTATCTCCACATTCCAAAGGCAAAATTATTGTAGATATTATTTTATTGAATCTTCTCATTTGTTAGCGATATCTTCTCTCCTATTATATGGCATAACTGCCTACATTTAACCTTAAAAAAAAATTTTTAATGATTAATTATTGATTTTCTATTACAAATACTTTCATAGGGTTATTCCATCGCGCCATTTCTCAATCTGGAGCCCCCGGTTGTCCGTGGGCCATCCAAAAAAGTGTCGGGGAATACACGCGACTTCTAGCCGAAGATTTGAATTGCCCAACATCAAACTCCCGGGAGTTATTAGCCTGCCTGAGAAACATGGAAGCTGCCAAAATTCTGGAATTCAAGAGAAAATTAGTGATCCCGATTGTACGTAGAAATTCAATGAAAATATTGTTTCCGACAGTTTAAAATTTTGTATTAATAATTTCTATAAACGAAAGGCATTGAGTTTGGTCCCCGTCGCTTTCGGACCGCGCATCGACTCCGAGCGAGACTCGCCATTCCTTCCGGACGATCCGGAAGTACTTGTGTCACGCAAACAGTTCAATCAAGTGCCAATGATTGTTGGCCTGACTAAAGACGAGGGATCTCTTTTCTCTGCAAGTAAAAACATTTTATTTATTTATTATCATTATTTTCAAAATTATTATTATTTATTGAATCTTTTATTTATTTATTATTTATTTATTTAAATTATTTTTTCCATTTAATTTGATAAATGATCTGAACGACAAGGTCTGGCCTCAATCGACGGCAAAAATCTGGAAGTTTTAAAAAAAGATCCGCTCAATTGTCTGGCTCATGCCATGGGCATGGAAAAGCAAAAGAACGGGCGCGAAATAGCTCAGAAGGCGTACGATCACTATTTCGGCACCTCGGAAAGCGACGACGACTTTGTGACACAATACGGAAAGGTTTGACATTTTAAAAAGTAGCAAATGACTCCTAGAAATGAATTATTTTCGTTCATTTCAAATGGCCAGATGGCATCGGATGTCGGTTTCTTCAAATGCATCGACGATTCGGTCAAAGTTTTCAGCCAATACAACGGCCAGCCGGTTTACTACTACAACTATGCGCACAAGGGCCAACATTCCATTACCCAAATGTTGGGCGTGCCCGACGACATAGATTTTGGTGAATTGAAACACAAAAATTATTAAATGATTTATAAATAATATCCTTGTTATTTGCCAGGTGTGAGTCACTCTGACGAACTCATGTTGATGTTCACCAGCAATTTCATTCCACCAACGACCGATGCCAACGACATTAAAGCCTCGAAAATGCTGCTCGATTTGTGGACTTCTTTCGCAGCCAATGGGTATAAGTCAATTTAATTATTTTACTTCAACTACATTTTAAAATATTGGCATTCATAGAGTACCGCAAAGCGAGGAAGTGATCGGCCATTGGCTTCCGACGACTCAGCCACAGCCCCGTTACCTCCAAATCAATTTGGAGAGTCCGGTTTTAATTAACGGCGAGATGCCGTTTCAATCAGGACTCGACTTTTGGCGTTCGTTATTAAATTCTTATTCTAACGTCCCATCAGTCAAAGAAGAATTGTAATCAACTCAAAGTGGGGCTGTATAAAATACGTGTCAATGCAGCACGAAACGGTTCTATTAGGGTACTAAATAATATCAAACAATTTCCTAAAATGTAGAATTTTTTACTGAGAGAAAATAAATCTGTATCGACTGTTGCGTCATTGAATTAATCGATTTAGAGAGTTATTGCAGTGTCAATTTTGTTAAATAAATATTACTTAAAGGAGGATTAATTGACAACATGGCAATGTAGTTTACAGTTTAGCGCGCTTTATTTGTTACGTAATTGCGTTATCGCTCGCCGTTGAAGTTCCCACGCCCGCTCCGAAGTCCTTTTATGTCAAACCTAGCACGGCAATAGCTCGTTCCCCGTGAATTGTTATCCCATCAAAACAAAACCCAAATTATCAAAATGTTCATTTATCTTTTAATAAAAGATAAATAAATAAATAAAAGACTTTTATCGTCTGGTTGTTGCGGGGCGTTTATCGAAGGTCCCGTCAAGGGCAGTTTCGTCTTGGATACAGCGCACAGTGTGCACTGCTTAGCCCACACGCCCAACGAGTTTTTCCCACACTCGCTCATTTATTATTTTACAAGCGAAAATTTGTTTGATTCAATTGTTTTGATTCAACTGTAAAATAAGGTAAGAAGAAATGAGAGCGCTAAAATTTCAGTCCCTATTCATCACGCTTCTCATGGCGATTCTTTCAAATTTTTCATCTGCCGGAGAGCAGCAGCAGCAGCCGGTGGTTGACATTCCGACGCTGGGCCGGTTAGTCGGTTCCCAATTGTCGTCGGCGTCCGGTCGAAAGTTTCACGCCTTCAGAGCCATTCCGTATGCGCTGCCACCTGTTGGAGATCTCCGCTTCAAAGTAAGTATATTCAATTCATTTCACTGTAAAAACATGAGCTCTAAATTGCATTCCTTATACAAAAAAGGATCCTATTCCAGCCAAGTCCTGGGATGAAGTGCTGGACGCCAGTCGCGAAGGGCCCATTTGTACGCAATTCAATTCCATCATGGCCGATGGTTTTGTCCACGGACAGGAAGATTGTCTCTACCTGAACGTCTACACACCGCAAGTAAAAATAGGCCAACATGTTTTTTTTCCCCCCAGGTTGTCCTGATTTTCAAATTTAAATTAAATCCCGCGCTTTTTAATTTCAAATTTATAGCTGAAGACGGCCGGCAGCGATCGTCATCTTCTCCCGGTGATGGTGTGGATTCATGGCGGGGCTTTCTACATGGGAAGCGGCAACGGTGAGAACGACAGGTTCGGACCCGGTTACATCCTCGATCGTGACGTCGTCCTGGTGACTTTCAACTACCGACTGGGACCTCTCGGTGAGTATCGCAATTTTTAAATTGGAATTTTAGATAAATACATCCGGAGCTGTCTATCGAGTTTTTAACATTCTTTGAAAAAAATTTCCAGGTTTTCTCAGCACCGAAGACGTCGATGCCCCAGGAAATTACGGACTTCTCGACCAGTCGTTGGCCTTGCGGTATAATTTTCCGCCAAATTTATTTCAAAGCTCGCGCTTGGTTTTATTTGATGTGAATTGAATTTTTATTATTATCAAGATGGGTGCGCGATCATGTTGGCCACTTTGGTGGCGATCCAAACTCGATAACCATATTTGGTGAGAGCGCAGGTGGTGCCAGCGTCGACTTTCACGTCCTCTCTCCATATTCCAAAGGTGATTACCAACTCCGGAATAATTTAATTCGATTAAACGTAACAATTCTAATTTTCAAAAAAGGCTTTTTTCATCGAGCCATCATTCAATCGGGGACAGCGAAATGTCCGTGGGTGTTGGACACACCCGTCGGCGAATACACGAAAATTCTGGCCGAGCATCTGGATTGCCCGACGGCCACTTCCAGCGAGTTACTCCAATGTCTGAGGACGCGCAGTGCCGAGGATATTGTCGGAATCCGACGGAACATCGCCTTGCCGGAATTAGTATTGATGAAATAATTGCAGAAGTGTTATGTATTTAATATTTATTCTCTTTTTTATATTAAAACAGGGATTCGGAATGTTTCCAATGGCCTTCGTGCCGCGGATTGATCGCGAAAGGAAATTGCCGTTCGTTCCGGCCCGGCCGGAGAAACTCATCATGGAGAAAAAGTTCAACCAAGTGCCGCTGATTCTCGGAGTCGTGCGCAATGAAGGAGCTCTCGTCTCTTCGTGTAATCAATTTGATCTTGACACAATTTTCTGCTGGTGAAATTAATTTATTGAATTATGTCCATTATTGCCATGCAGCCTTCTTTCTCAGTGGGAATCGAGTCATGCAGGCCTTTAAAGACGATCCCATCCGCACGCTCAGCTTCTTGATCAACATGGAAAAACGGCCCGACGGCCTCGAAATGGCCCAACTGGTCCACGATCGATACTTGGACAAACAACAAAATTACGAAGATCAAATGGAACAGATCGAACAGGTTGTGTCATGTTAATTTCTATGCGCCTAATATGTTTCTGATTGTTTAATTGAATCGGATGTGTATAGATCATTTCAGATTACGGGTTGTTCAAATGCACCGACGACTCCGTCAACCTTTTCAGCCAGTTCAACGATTACCCGACCTTTTATTATTTCTACACGCATCGCGGACAGTTTTCCTTTCCCCAACTCGTCGGAATTACACCTGAAATGGATTTCGGTACTTCAGTCATTATTTTCTAACTAATTAAAACGTGCATTAATATGCTGTACTTTTAGGAGTGTGTCACGCCGACGAGCTATTTCTGATGTTCACCGCTGGATACCTGCCTCTCATCAGCACTCCAGACGATGTCAAAGTGTCGGAAACTCTTCTCGACTTATGGACGTCCTTTGCCAAAGATGGGTATATATTAGATTTAGATTATAGTATATATCCTATACCGGACTGAAATATTCAAATTCAATGCAGGGCTCCTCGAAGTCACCACGTTGACGACCAGTGGCTGCCGGTCGAGCAAGGAAAGACGCGCTACTTGAACATCAACAGTCAACCGACCTTTGTCAATGACAAAATGCCTTTCGAACGACGATTGGCATTCTGGGACCGCATGAAAGTTCAAAATCGATTGCTTCTCGCCAAGGACGAATTTTGAATTAAAAAAAAAATGTAAAAGAAAACACGTTTTAAATCAATACATGCCATGGAACTCGATGGAAACTATACCTATAAGAATAGTTTGTGACAAGACGTGACGGGCGCGGAGAATTTCCGCAATAATTTCGGCTTATTGTGGAATGAAGCCGCTGGTAATAAAGCTAGCTACGAAGAAATCATTCAAACCAGAATAGGAATTTATTCTAAAAAATTGAAACAGAATAAGAGGATCTAAAATAGAGAAAGATCATGACGTGTACCCCCCTGGTTTGTGAACGCACCCCTGTGGAATCCGCTATGCTTCCCTCTTGTTCCTGTTTCTCTTGAGTGATATTCGAATAGGGGAAAAAAGTTATCGCCGGGTGTCGCGAAAAAATATTCGTGAAACGTTCCCAGTTAACAGAAGAAAACTTGGAATAATTTAATGTGAAAGGTAATTGAACAAGCTACATTTTAGTAACAATTTTGGTAACCTATTTAAAATAAAATCTGTTAAATTTAAATGTTTCCCCTGTTGTTTACTGTTTTCTCGACCAAATCTTCAGAGAATCGGCCCAAGGAAAGAAAAGGGAAAATAGGAAAGGCCCCCTTTTTTCATACGTTCCTTTTCTCACTTTACTAAAAATTTATAAATTTTTTTAAAAAGAAAAGTGAAATAGCGAAAGTTTAGATACAGCTTTTATCTTTAATCCCCCCAAAAATAAAATTTCTTACTTCAAAAATGTGTTTAATAATTCAAGTTTTCCCAAAAGCGTTTTAGAGGGGATATTTGGGACGTTAATGTGGGGTTAATTGGGACTAAAAGGGAGTCTGTAGTGGTTGGAGCTTAGCTCTGTGGCAACGCTGAAAAAAATAACTAGGGCTCGCGTTGCAAGCGTTGGCCTTCGGCTAAGTCACAGAGCTTTCTTGGAAGAATTCTGGAATTAGGCAGTGTTGTGATGTGATAGGGGGTAGGTGCGTCTGCATAGATCCGGCGTAGGCGAAAATTCTATTGCACCGTCAGGCTGACGGTGCAGCTCGAATGAGGTTTTGCGCTATTGCACCGTCAGGCCGATAGGGGCGCTCTGACGGCTGGGGTAAACGGCTTGAGCAAAATTGTTCCTCGCCAACGACTGACGGGCAAAAATTTAAAAAATGGTAAATATGGTGACTTTTAAAAAATTAATGGTTTAAGCTTACATTATAAATGCCATCGATTTTATTCAAATCGTGTTCAAACAAGACATAAAGAGATCAAAGCGCTCTTGTTTTACTCTTTCAAATGTCTGTTGAGCTTTCTTGGTTTTGGCGCGAGCCTTTTCAAACTCTGTGTTGGTCCCTTGTAGTTTTTCTCCTGCCAAGTCTAATTTTTCCACAGCCTAAAGATGAACATAACAAGAAGTTGATCACGGAAAAATGTAAGAAAAAACAACGTACCCGCATATTAGGGGCTTAAATATGCTGAACTGTACGGCTCAACTCGTTCACGCGACGTTCTAGGAGATCACCTTCACGGCGTATTTCATCCGATACAAGAAGATTTTTATACTTGTCAGGTAGATTAGAATAGTCGACAACAATTCTAAATAAGATCAAAAACAAAGAGAATAAAGCGGAAATTGCACCCGAATGTTGTGCAGGCAACTTACCTTTCTTCTCTCTCATATATCTCTTGAGATTTTTGTGGAATGCTAACTGAATCGCTACCACTGGTTGTGACAGACTCGCTATTCATACTTCCGGTAGCATATTACTATCTTGCCCAATGTCTTCCATGTTACCAAGCGACATCGAAATAACGATATCTTCCATCTATTTGGGAAACAAAAATAATTAAAGAAACTGAATAAGATCAATTAAATCAAATTAAATGGTTACCTTTGATTTATTTAAAATGCTGTGCCTTTCACTTCTTTTTTTCAATATTCGCTTCTAAACTAGTTATAGACTTCTGAATGTTCAGCAGGTCTTTTGTTACTGCTCCCATATCTCGTCAAGCCTTGATATTAAAAATACAAATAATGTTGTTACATAACATTTTTAAATTAACAGACAGAACGGATTATACCAAGGCCATGCCTTCATCCATATTGTCTAGGTCGTTCTTTTGACACATTCGCATCGATTTCATTTCTTCCACCTTCTTAGTTTCTTTACCAATTTCACTCAATTGTTTTTCTTCTGCCTGTTTGGCTCTTTCTAATTCCTCTTGGTCGTCCCTCACAGACCTCTCCCACCGTTCCACAATGGCTGCAGAAAATACAGTCAAAATAGAATTTTAAGCCACTAAAAGTTATTATTAAATCAATACCTTGTGTGCTGTTGACCTTTTGTTGTCCAGTAAACTGTCCAGGTCTTTCCTGCTACTTGCATACCACTGAACTCCTTCCTCCTCATTGAGGTTTCAGCCAATCAAAGGAGGTTGAAAACTAGTCACAATAACAATGGTGTAAACAATGGGGCTTTCGAGGAAGTTCACAATTCGAGAATCCTTCCGATTCATGGTCTCTAGAGCAAATTTCGTAAAATTAGAATGAAAACTGCTTTATTTTACACAACGCAGAGACAGTTACAATAACATAACACCCCGAAGTCACAGTCGCAGTGTAGTGGTATACCAAGTAATTCCATTTTCAGGTTTCGGCGAAGACTGAGAAATCTGGGACTGTGGGTTGAAAATCGCGTTGCAGGGATATACAGTACCCACCAAACTATTAGGTACACCCCCCTTTTTTCAGTGCATTCTTATGGCACTACGTGTTTTTAAAAAATGCAATAACTCTTGAACCGCTTGGGCTAGATTTTTTTCCTTTTGGCCCTGAGTAGATCTGATGATGATCTACATTTTTAATACACATGAAGTTGTCGTAGGATTAACCCCCACGGCGCTACGGTATCGTTCACTTTATTAGGTACACCCCGTTTCCCCCCATATACGCCGTGTTAAATACGGCGTTTTAAAAAATTTACAAAAAATACTAAAAATCAAGCTAAAATCTTTTTCTTTGTGCCGAAAGATGCACAATTCTTCACTCTATACTAATCCAAAGAATGATTTACATTTAAACCAACTAAAATAACCCTTCCCTATACCCCAAAGTTTACCCCCCTCAACATTTTTACGGCAAAATCATAACTGGCGCTGTTGCCACCAGAGGCAGTGCAAGCTGTAGTCATTTCCTTGGGGTTTAGGCAAGATATTCTTTCATTAACAAAGAGAATTTTCCCATTTAGTGTAATTGATTCTTTCAATTTCTTCCCGCCGAGGAGGTGAGGTAACATATCAGATTCTACCCTAAATTACATTCTGTGAAAGTTGGCGTCTGGTAGCAACAGCCCGTAGCTTGCAGTGCCTCTGGTGGCGACAGCGCCAGTTATGATTTTGCCGTAAAAATGTTGAAGTGGAAAACTTTGAGGTATAGGGAAGGGTTCTCTGAGTTGATTTTATTGTAAATAATTCTTTAGATTCGTATAGAGTGAATAATTGTGCATCTTTTGGCACAAAGAAAAAGATTATAGCTTTATTTTTAGTATTTTTTGTAAATTTTTTAAAACGCCGTATTTAACACGGCGTATATGGAGGAAAACGGGGTGTACCTAATAAAGTGAACGATACCGTAGCGCCGTGGGGGTTAATCCTACGACGACTTCATGTGTATAAAAAATGTAGATCATCATTAGATCTACTCAGGTAAAAAAGGAAAAAAATCTAGCCCAAGCGGTTCAAGAGTTATTGCATTTTTTAAAAACACGTAGTGCCATAAGAATGCACTGAAAAAAGGGGGGTGTACCTAATAGTTTGGTGGGTACTGTAGGCTTCACTGAATTTCCGATTTTATATCGATCGGTAAATCGAGAAGGGAGCCAATAGCAAGGCCAGATTTTGGTCACGTGGGTGTAGTTTTTCTCTCTAAGCTCCGCCTTTTCCCATTTCCTTCCAGGGAGACTTTTGAGGTCTACGGGAACCCTGTTAAGGCCCTCGGCAGGCTAAAGTCTTAGCCTCAGGGATAATTTTTAAACAAATAATTTTTAAACATACAAAAAACCTAAAAACATAGTGAAAAACAAATACTAGGTGGCAAATATAATCGCATGATATTTTTAAATTAATTTATAACAATATTTTAGTGCTAAATTTAGAGTGTTTCGCCCTGTCCCATATAAACCCAAAATTTTTCCACGCCCACTTTTTTTTCAGCAACTTTACAAATCGGTAGCGGGTAAACTAACGACTCAAAAATAAAATAAAAAATACTGGAGATAGAAAAAAGTGAGACAAATACAATAAAACATTTATTTTATAAATCGGATGATTAGGAAAGGCTCTACACGAGAAAAACAAAAACCGGTCCAAATAACCCCAATCTCCCCCTACGTAATTAATATCACAATTAAAACCCCACTCTCTCCTACGTGATTAATATCACAAATAAAGTTGTCTTTATTTAAAATGTTTTATAGGTAAAAATTGAAATTCTCATTGGTAATTTGTAGCATTAGTAGGGGAGGCCGGACCCATATTTGACAGTTCCGGTTTTTCCCCCATATCTCCCATCCCCTTACGCGAAAGAAAATTTTTTTTTGCAAAAACACGCTTAAATAGTTTCCGCACACCCATGATTTTGTTCAGTTACGTACCTTTAAGAGTATAATAGTTATTGAGGTTTGAATTTTTTCGTATTTTTTTACCAGGCTGGGGTAATATTGGACAGACGCCTGTACCATGTTAGACAGGGTATTAAAAGAGGGATAGGAAGAATAAAAAATTATGAAAAAATCAGGAAATGTAGATGGTAATGTAGTTAAACCCCAAACAAATTTTGGAAATGATATCTTTAAAACTGAAAAAAGTTTTCTTATAGGGAAAGAATTACAACTTTTATATGGGGCGAGATAGGGAAAAAATGTAGGTGGCACTGAAGTCTCTCGTTAAGATAGGACAAAATCCCAGTGCAAAACTACCCCGAAAGACCGTTCTACACTAAAATGTAAATATCGTCTAAACTATTATACTTAAAAATAGAAATTTTGGTGGATAATGTAGGCAAATGACTGGCATATGTTTTTATGTGAACAGTTTTTATTTATAGTGGAGTAAAGTTATGCCAAAAGGCTATGTTAACCTAGAACAAATTGCAAGAATTGATTTTTTTAATGAGCTTTATTACTATCAAGGTAATAAATACTTGTTCAAAACCCTCCGAAGAAATAATTATATTTGCTATTAAAAATATTGAATTTAAATAAAAAATTTCATTTAACTATTAATTTAATACCGAATTTAAAATATTTAAAAGAAAAAAAAGTCATGAAATGATACCTTGTGATAGGCTACATCATATTACCAAATATGTATGTTTTCTGTCGAACGGTATTCTAGTTGTATAATTTAGAAGTTGTTAAATTTAAAAAAAATTTACAGTGCCGCCAAAAAGGTTTAACACGGACTCTTATGCCCGATAGTCCCTAAGTAAAGTGACGATAACTTATAAACTATAGGACCTAAATTTTTTCTATGTTTATTAAAAAATAAAGAACATCCTGATGGGAATGTGGGATGTGGGGTGAAGTGGAATAGTGCGTCAACGCTCTGGAAAAAGGCAATGAGGCTCTGGTTTCGATCCCCAGCTGAACCCGCCAATAAACGTGTTTCGAGCGCCTCGAATGGCAGCACAACACAGATTTCTTGATTGCTTTCAAGAATCATGACGTCAAATATACTATGATGTGTAACACATCTCGATAAACTGAAGCGCCTTTGATCAAGTAATGTAAAAAGCGCTATATAAATCTAATACCTAATACCTTGTTGCTCTTGTCCAAGAACCTTACGCTTATTCTGTGTCCCCTCCGGTTCTTGCTAATATTCCTCCCGGCTTCTCGCCGTTCCACCAACTCTCTGCCGATCACGCGTACGGCACAGCCATCCTGTTACGAGACTCTCTATCCAAAAACGCCTCTCTCTCCTCCTCCCTGCCACCCAAATTTTCTACCTGCATCTCCGTTCCCACTTGCTCGGGTTCACTCAGCTTCTGCTCTGCGTATCTACGGCCATCCCTTCCTAATTTTTGCCAAAGTGCCTCCCAAATTCTCGACAAATCCGCCTCTCCTCTTTCCATTATTTGTGTAGACTCTAACGCAAAAACTTATTGTGGAACAGCAATGGTACCGATTCCCCGGGCTCTGATCTGGAAGCGCTTATTCTCCACCATAAACTAAACTCCAACTAAACAAACCTTGCGCTGACCTTGATTTTGTTCCTGGGGGGACCTCTTTTATCGATGTCGCTCTTGCTGGCGATCGTGTCAATATCCTTCGCTGGTCCTATCTAGCCATGCCCTCCCTTTCTGATCACCCATATATCTATTTTGAGGTTGTGATTAGTGGAATTACTCCTTTGCTCAAAAGTCCAGCCGCTAATAAGGCCCCTTCCCTCTTTCACATTAACCAACGATCATATCTGAACTGACTTGCCCTAACTCTCAACAAATGGGAGCCTCATTCTCTCTCTCTGTCGTCACCTGACTCCATTGACCGCCAAATTGAACGGCTCTCTTCGACCATGGTCAACTGTGCTAGACGTGCCAAAGTAAAAAATCCTCCAGTCTCTCCCTCTAAGACCATGCCCTGGTGGTCTCATGAGCTTTGTGCTCTCCGTTCCAAAGCACGGTCCTCTTATACAGCTTGGTCGCGATCGAAGCTTTATAGTGATGAGAGTCTGTACCGCCGTTCCAAGGCTAACTATCAACGTGCCCTGCGGCTAGCCAAAAGCAAAGCATGGGCTGACTTTCGAGCACGGGCGTCGCCCGGCGATACGTTCAAGATTCTTGCTTCTTTTTCTGGGAAATCAAAATCCATCCCTGTACCCTCTGAGCTTACTGTCAATGGAGCCGCAACAACTGATCCCTCCATCATCACCAAAGCGTTCGCTGAACACTTCTTTCCTGTCGAACAACCATCGGACATTGACCACTCTGCTATTCTTGATTCTGCTAATTCTGCTCTAAATCTCTCTGACTCGGCGGTTCCGCCTATATCTGACTGGGAATTCGAATCAGCTTCTAAAACACTTAACAAAAAGTATGCTCCTGGCTATGACGGTATCTCTGCTGACTTCCTTCTTTGTAGCCTTCCTGTGATAAAGTCGCTTCTCTTCAAGATTCTCAATGCTTGCCTTTTGCTCTCATTCTTTCCCATCAACTGGAAACTCTCTAAGGTTGTAGTTATTGGGAAACCAAACAAGCCCGACTATTCAACTCTCAACAGCTTTAGGCCTATCAGTCTTATCTCTAATCTGGCCAAGCTCCTTGAAAAAGTAATTCTTGGGCGTCTTATCTGGTACAGTCGTTCATTAAATTGGATAAGCGACTTCCAGCATGGATTTAGGGAAGGAAGGTCCACTGAAACAGCAGCCCACTCGCTCATCTTTTTTGTTGAATCTGGTTTTGAAGAGGAAAAAGTAAGCGCAGCGGCCTTCCTTGACATTAAAATCGCTTTTGACTCCGCGTGGCATCCGGCGATCATTGCCGCTTTGGCCATACGTTCTTGCCCTACCTATCTTTTAAAATTGGTCCATAGTTTCTTAACCAGCAGAACGGCTGTCTTCTCTGTGCAAAATGCTACTCTCTTGAAATCGATCTCACTATGCTGTCCCCAAGGGGGAGTACTTTCTCCTTTTCTGTGGAATATTCTGATCGACGACCTACTCCGCCTATCCTTTGACTTCCCCGTCAGATTCATAGCTTACGCTGACGACATCACCATCGTTACCTTTCACAAAGATCCGGACATTGCCACTCATAATCTTCAAATTGTCTGTGATAAGGTGGGGGAGTGGCTTAGCTCCAGGAAACTGTCCTTGAATGCACTAAAAACGGTGTTTGTCTTGTTCTCCCGTAAACGCTCTACCTGGACGAACATTCATATCGTCGTCAACAGCGTCATTATACCCCCGTCCCCTTCCGTTCATTTTCTCGGGTTTATTGTGGAAGCCAATTTAAAGTGGAAAGAACATCTAAAGGCGAAATGTACGTCTGCGAAAAGAGCACTCCTCATGGCTAATAGTTGTCTCCGCCAATCCTTTGGATACGACGGTAAACGACTCAGGTTTTTGTACCTGTCTATCGTTGAACCCGTAATCTCGTACGGCTGCTCCGTCTGGCTATCCGCTCTCAAAACGAAAGCTGGTGTAAAGTCCCTAAGATCCTTCCAGCGCTTTGCCGCTCAGCTGATCACCCGGTCATTTAAAACAGCCCCAACGGAATCCTTATTTATTTTAGCCAACCTTCTTCCTCTGGACCTAAAACTTATGAAACTTGCAGGCCTCAGATATTTGTCTACTAAATCTGGTGAATGTTTCTCTTCCTGGTCTCTAAAAACTCTTGTGTCCCGTGTTCCGTCAGTCCTGTGCTGTCCGGAAATCCAGCCTACTAGCTCGTTTTTCGATGCCGGTAACCCCCCATGGAGTATCAAACCAATAATTTCTTCTGTATCTGGAGCCTTAGTCCCGTTGCTATCATCACATCAAAAAGTTCTCAGGCTTGCCTTATGGGCCACCTGCCAGAAGGAAGCTCCCAAATTCTGTGTTGTAGCGTCAGACGCTGAACGTGTCCGATTCATCCACAACTGCTCTCTTCCGCGTTCAACTCCCTTTCGCGGTACCGTGTATTCTGCACTTACCAAGGCTTTAGACGTTATTCTCAGCCAACGCCTTAGTTTTAATTCCTTCGAAATCTTCCTCCCCAGTCAGTGTGCTCCTGCCCAAATACTGCTATTTTCTCAGCTGAAGCGAACTTGTTTAAGAAAATCTTGAGTGTTGGCAATTCATGTCATCTCATCCTCTCCGCCGACGCTCTCTCGCCCGGCTTTCAGCTGGCCAAGATCTGGGCCGCCCTATCAGAAGCTATACCCCATCCACTCCCCTATGTTTCCTGTCTTGACAGGGCTTCGATAGTAAACTGCATCTCTGATAGCCTCTATAGTCACTGGAATGAAGAATGGATCTCGTCGACAAAGGGTTCAGCTACACGCCTATTTATCCCTACAGTCTGTTCTGCCTCAGCCCTTCTTAATCTTCGTCCCAGCGTCAGTGTGTACCAACTTATTTCTGGTCACTCAATGGCCACCAAAAACGCTTTGGCTTCTCCGAAACCTCGGCATGTCTATGTGGGCATGCAGTCGAATCAATCGATCATTTTCTCTTCGAATGTCCCCGGTTTGACCAGGTGCGTCTCACAACTCTTGCCGTCGCTTTCGAAAGCATGCCAAACTCAGTCGGCTGGCCTTTTCCGCTCTATTATTTTCCCCAACACGTCCCTGTCTGGAACGCCCTGGTCAGCTTTGTGCACAAAACAAAACGCCTAAATTTGAATCCAGTCCACTAGAGTTGTGTGCAACTTTCGGACAGTATGATCCAATACGCTCCCCCGCCTGGCCATGTATTACCTGTTAATTCATGCGATCCCAGAAGGTGGTCGTAATCACAGATGACGAGGTGACAGATTCTTTCTCTCTCTCTGGAAGCGCTGCGCCTCTATGAGTTGAGCGATGTTTTCTGCCTACACCTAGTCCTTACTTTCGGGTGTTCTCTTGCTGCTCTCCTCTAGTCACCCACCCCCTCCCCTCCCCTCTCAGCCGTCAGAATTCCAGGCCGTACTCTGGGAACTGTGTCCAGGGCCCCTGTGCTTCATTAGTAGCTATACCGGCGACCGTCGGCCGGCGGTCTTGAAGGTTCTACCAAGCCGGGAAGGTATTTCAACAAAAATGAGCATTGGGTGTCCTGTGTACACCTGCCTCAGAGATGACGGCAGGCCCAGTTTCCCCTTTTTTTTAACTGTTTTATTGCGTATTCTTGATTTTATCCCTGCGTGTACATTCTGTAATTATTTATTTCGTGGGTGCCAACACACAGGGCAATACTCAGCATCCGAGTTACGCCTTATTTAATTTAAAAAAAAAATACCTACCTAATCCTAGAGTATAAGAATCGATCGTTGAATTATGGTGTTAATAGGACTTTTTCTTTAGTTATTCATATTTAAACTTAGTCTATGATTTTGTCTTATTAAAAGTAAGTTTACAACAATTCCCACCACGAGCGTTGTCATCGTTCTGTTTACAACACAGTGTATGTCTCATTTCAAAAAGTAAACCATGAATGTTACACAAAATTTCGTGTGTTCCATGTATTTTGTGCAGTACTTCAGAAGGTGATTTAGTACCCGTTGGTAAAAAAGGAATTGAATCTCTAAAACATGCTGCAGTTTGTAGATCAGAAAATGATCGCTGTATTCACTTCAACGATGGAATATTTGACATTAAAAGTGCAGGAAAAATTACTTGAGTAAAGAAAAAATCGCAAGGTGGATAAGTAAACAAGAAAACAGTGTTGAACAAACAGTATTGAAAAGAACCAGATCAAACTATCCAACTGAAGATATCTGTTTGTTATGTGGGTTCCATCTAGTAATCTCTAAAATAGACCCAAATGATATTCACGGTGTAAATAAAATAGAAACTTTACAAAGTTTAATGAAAATAACTGAATACAGAAAAGATTCATGGTCAAGTGAGTCATAGCTAGAATAACTGGAATTAGTAAATTAGATAATGAAGCTGTTTCCTACCATCATATATGTGATGTCAATTTCAGAACAAACAAAAAGACACCAAGTTGTGTATGCCCAATAGGCTCACAAGACTTCATGGTTGATAAAAGAAGAAGAATAGGACGACCAGAGGATTTACTGAAACAAGAAGCATTCAATAACATGTGTGAACATATGGAAAATAATAAAGAAATGGAAAGTTACACAATGTTACAGCTATGTGAACTCATGTCAACTTTCGGTGTGGAACCATACAGCTGTAAATTCATGAAGGCCAAACTAATGGAAAAATATGAAGACAGTATAATTGTAATGTCATCTGGAAATGGTATTGTTGATGTTGTGTGTATTTACCAAACAGCAGCTTCCATATTGAAGGATTATCTTGCGAATTATAATTCTACATGTGTCGAAGAAGATGAAATTAACATCCTCAAAGTGGGAGCTAAAATTCTTAGATCTGACATATTACGAATGAAATTCTCTATGGATAGCTACGAAATAGGAGAAAGCTTGTCCAGCCAAGCCGAATCTTTGTCCGTTTGTTTCATCAAATTAAAAATTTTACTTGATGAACTGTTAACTGCGAATTCCAGCAAAAAAAAAATAATGTCTATCGGAAAATCAATTATGCAAGCGGCAAGACCGCGCAGTATGATTGCCCCTTTACAGATGTGCTTTAATAAAGTTACAAATTTATCATACATTACTAATTTTATTTATTTATTTTTTTAATTTTGCAGATTGGTCTGGGAGTTCAACTGCATAGTCAGTATTCCTCTAAAATTTTGGCTGAGGAACTCCATGCACTTGGATTTTGCTCATCGTATTCCGAAGTAGTTCGATTTGAGAGAAATGCTGCATTAATGAGTAATACAGTGCTTTCCGTTAAAAAAAAACTCATTTGTGCAACACGTAGCTGATAATGCGGATCATAACTCATGCACACTTGATGGGAAGGACACCTTCCATGGAATGGCAATCATTGCTGCAACTACACCAAGTGCAGGAAGGGTAACATTTACCGTTCCCAGAAATAAGGTATATTAATTTGTGGGTATGAAGCGACGACATTTTTAAGTTTTAACAATTTCATTATAAATAGGTTGATGATAACAGTATCAAGAACGCAGGTGAAATGCAAATAATACCACATTTTATTGACAAAAGAGTTCTTTCAAGAATAACGTACCAGAAATTGAACTGGGAACAAATGGTAGATATCGATGAGCTATTTGACAAATTGTGGCTTGCATCATGGTTCCTTAAGCAGCCAAGACCAGGGTGGCATGGTACGATGCAAAGTGCTATGATGATCAGAAATCATCCGGGTGTATCAGACATCGTTTTTCTTCCAATGATTGATCTATCAGCGAGTGATGATACAACAATCTACTCGACGCTATGTTTTATAGCAAGCCAAGGAGTAAGATACGGGTTCACACCAATTGTTACTTTTGATCAGCAGCTTTGGTGGAAAGCGATGCTGATCATAGAAAATTCAAGCTTGCAGTGCCCGACGAGAAACATAATCAACAAACTTGGCGGGTTTCATACACAAATGAGTTTTTTATCTAGCATTGGCCATTTCATGGATGGAAGTGGACTTCGTGAAGTCCTAGATTTGATTTATGCGGAGAATACTACTCCTCATCTGTTGTCTGGTAAAGCGATCACTAGAGCTATACGTGGTCACATAATTGTTGAATCTGCTCTACACGATGTCCTTACATCAAAATGAATCATTGGAAATCAGCGAGACTGAGGTACCTTTCTGTAAACTATAGTGACGCATTTCATTAATTTAATATAATATTTCGAAACAGATGGGATTAAATGAATTTACTAGTGATACCGCATCAACAGATAAATTTCCCAAAACTGATTACGCAGAATTGAGAGCGCTGTTTGATGATATGTTAGAAGGGAAAATGGGTGATTCAGCACAACTGGAATCCTCATCGGCTTTGAAAAAACTTCAACATATTCAAAAACGTAATGTAGCAGCACTACAAGAAGCAAAGACTGCACAGCACTGGTTACAATATATGGAAATGGTACGACTAGTGAGACAATTCATTAAAGCAGAGAGAACAGGCAATTGGAAATTGCATCTGCCATCTGTGCTGGACATGTTACCTTACTTTGCAGCATCTGGCCATAATAACTATTTAAAGTCTGGCTACTTGTACGTTCAAGAAATGATTGCACTTGGGAAAACCAATCCAAATGTTGAAAAATTGTTTCTGTCTGGACTTCATGTAATAAGATGTTCAGACAGATTTTGGGCGGGGCTGTCGGCTGATTTAGTAATAGAGCAGGTGTTCATGCGCTCGATGAAAACTTCATGTATATAACTGAAATTGACCAATAATACCGTGTTTTAATGACATTTTTTATTGACTGATAGGAGGTTTTACGAGGAGAACCGGAATAACTGAAATTCAAAGGCACGTTTGGGTTATGCGCAAACCTATAACTTCAACAATTTCTTCCCTATTAATGAATTTAACTGGACAACAACACAGTACAAGTGACCCACATAAAGAGTTCGGCAATTTGAGACAACACAGAGATTGCAGTGATACACAAAAAGTAATCAAGTTCCTCGAAAAATCTTCATCTTTTAAGGTAGACCCGAAATTATTACAAAGCATATCCACTGGCGTCTCAGCTGGATTAAACGTTAACGTCAATGACGAAAAAGCTGTAGGATCTAAAATCGTTGAAGACATGAATGGGAAGAGTGTTGCCGAATACACACCAAGAAAGGATAATCAGTGCATACTGATGACATTAAAATGTCAATCAAGCGACCGAAAGCAACTAAATATAGATCCTGTACTGCTCTTTCAAAGACTAGTTACGATAGCAAGAAGAACAGTTAGCGACGAAGCTGATTACTTTAAATATGATGAACTATGTTCCCATCCGATATCGTTGTTCGATAACAACTGTATGCTGCGTTTTCGGAAAAACACGAATTGGCGAAAGGTATTGCTAAGATGTCTAATTATGATCCTGAAAGTAAACTGCACGACAATGAAATTTCAAATTCAATGTTCGTAGTCGACGGTGGGAGTCTGTTGCATAAAATCCCTTGGCAGAAGAATGAAACATTTGAAGAAATATTTAATAATTATTCCTCATACCTCGGAAATAAGTATGGAATTTCAGCAATTGTTTTTGATGGCTACGAAAATGCGTCAACGAAAGATATGGCTCATTTAAAATGATCAAGAATTTCTGGAAGGGAAGTGTTATTCACTCCTTCAATGAAATTAACGACGACTAAAGATGAATTTTTGTCCTGTCAAGGCAATAAATCTAGATTCATTAAGCGGCTTGGAAACCATTTAGAGCAAAAAGGATATGAAATCATACATGCACAAGGAGATGCAGATTTACTTATTGTTCAAAAAGCAATCACCAAATCTAAAATCAAGAAAACAGTGGTTATAGGAGAAGACACTGGCTTATTGTGTTTACACACTATTCAACTGAAATCATTTTCCCCGTTTACTTCAAAAATGAACCCGAGAAGGGGAAAATGGGAAAGATTTGGGACATCCTGCAATTAAAAAATCTCCTTGGCGAAGTCGTTTGCAAATACATTTTATTTGCTCACGCTTTTTTAGGTTGTGACACTACGTCTAAGCGTATGGTATTGGAAAAATGATCTCCCTAAAACTGTTGAAAAGTGACCAGTTCCAAACATTGGCAGCAATATTTTACAAATGTGATGTTCAGAAAAATGATAATGTTGCTGCTGGTGAAATGGCCATGATAATGATTTATGGAGGACCAATTAACCAAGGAATAAACACTCTAAGATACAACGTTTTCCAGAAAAAGGTATCAACTGCAACTTCATTCGTAAAACCGCAAGAGATTCCTCCAACATCAAATGCACTTAAATTCCATAGTCTACGAGTGTATCATCAGGTTTGTATTTAAAATAACCTATGATCATTAATACAGCAATTAAAGACATCTTCATACCAAACATAGTTTACAATTTGTTGAAGCTTGGATTGGACTTACGATAACTTATTTGGATTGGGGCTGGATGTTGAAAGACAATATGATTTTTCCTACATTAGCTGACCTAGAACCAGCTCCACAGCAGCTACTTCAAATAGTAAAATGTTCCTGCAAAGGAGATTGTGATTCTCAAAGGTGTTCTTGCAAGAAAGATGGAATTCAATGTACCTTTGCTTGCAAAAACTGCAAAGGAACCAGCTGTCACAATTCTGCATCAACTGTACACTTTGTTGAAGATGAGCAATGACACTAATTAAATTTTTTATTGAAATTCAATATTTTTAATAGTAAATATAATTATTTCTTCGGAGGGTTTTGAACAAGTATTTATTACCTTGATAGTAATAAAGCTCATTAAAAAAATCAATTCTTGCAATTTGTTCTAGGTTAAAATATAACTTTACTCCACTATAAGTCCAAATACAGCACCCACCAAACTATTAGGTACACGCCCCTTTTTTCAGTGCATTCTTATGGCACTACGTGTCTTAGAAAAAATGCAATAACTCTTGAACCACTTGAGCTAGATTTTTTTCTTTTTTTCCCTGAGTTGATCTAATGATGAGCTACATTTTTTATACGCATGAAGTCGTCGTAGGATTAATCCCCACGGCGCTACGGCATCATTCACTTTATTAAGTACACCCCGTTTCCCCCAATATGCGCCGTGTTAAATACGGCGTTTTAAAAAATTTACAATAAATACAAAAAATAAAGCTATAATTTTTTTCTTTGTGCCAAAAGATGCACAATTCTTCACTCTATACGAATTTAAAGAATGATTTACAATAAAACCAACTCAGAAAACCCTTTCCTATACCTCAAAGTTTTCCACTTCAACATTTTTACGGCAAAATCATAACTGGCGCTGTCGCCACCAGAGGCACTGCAAGCTGTAGTCATTTCCTTGGGGGTTAGGCAAGATATTTTTTCATGAACAAAGAGAATTTTACCATTTAATGTAATTGATTCTTTCAATTTCTTCCCGCCGAGGAGGTGAGGTAACATATCATATTGGTATCATAGTTTCTACCCCAAACCATATTATGTGAAAGTTGGCGGCTGGTAGGCTGGTAGCCCGTAGCTTGCAAAAAGATAAGATAAAGATAAGATACCAATAAAATACAAGATACTTTCAAAAGATACAGGTTTCAAAAAAAAAAATGAAAAAATGAAAGAAGTTTAGCAAAGTTTAGTAGCCTAATCATTTAATCAGTGTTGCTTGCTGAATTTCTGTATTTTTTCCATTACATGTTGAGCATAGTGATCAAATGGAAATGAAACGAGAAAATTTTTCTC
Organism: Daphnia pulicaria; assembly: GCF_021234035.1. Classification (NCBI taxonomy): domain Eukaryota; kingdom Metazoa; phylum Arthropoda; class Branchiopoda; order Diplostraca; family Daphniidae; genus Daphnia; species Daphnia pulicaria. Next base: position 34,367,965 of record NC_060913.1, read on the forward strand.
ATATTTTTCGTTTTGTTCATATTCATCGTTTCTCGTTCATTTTCTCGTATATAATATAATAAATCAATTAACAAAAGTTTATTATAGTTTAATCTTAGCAGCGTTCACTTTCGCATTGCACTTGATAAACATGAGGTTAGAAAATAGATCTGGTTAGTTCTGTTTCGTTTGGCACATCACCTTGCTGGTCTTTAATCAAACGGTCTAATGTGAGCACCATTCTCTTGCCGTCAGCAACAGCAGTGACCACGAAAAATCCAGCCACAACCAAAATGACCACGCCCTTTTGTTCATGTACGTGCTCCCCAACTGCTAAGTCCAAAGTGGCCAACGGGAAGACCAGCAGCTAAGAACCGGAATCGGACTGCAGTCCGAGCTCTGAGTGGTTACGTCAACATGAATGCCGTCATCGCTGGATGGGGTACAACATCTTATGGTCAGTCATTTAGTTGCTGCGTTTAATTTGGATTCTTGACGTGACTTTTTAAAAAGAATCCACTTTGAAGGTTGGTCGGTTTCACAGAAACTGTTGAAAGCCAACGTCACCATCCAGGACAATTCGATTTGCACTAGTCAATACGGCAGCGACTTCTACGGAAACGCCATATTGTGCGCATCCACACCGGCAAAGATACCTGCCAGGTGAAGATTTCTTTTGAGAGAATACTGCATACTGCTGCTCCTCTAGGATTTCTGTTTTGAATCTGAAAATCAATTCTATTAATAAGGTGACCACGGAGGACCGATTATTGTCAAGGGAGTCCTGATGGGCACCACCGACTTGGGTTATGGCTGTGCCGATCCTGATTATGCCGGAATCGGCCGGAATTTATACCCGAATCACCACTTATGTTGGCTGGATTCAAACAACCCAGACCAGCAATCCAGGATAAAAATAATTCAAAACCTTTAAAAAAAAATTTCATGTCTATATTTTTATTTGGACGTCATTCGTGAGTTTCATTTTCAAATGGATGACTTGTTATTGGTTATTAAACGCATACATGTTTGTCACCTAGTGCGCAATACAAAATTTGATTGGTCAAGTATAATAACGAAATTATTGTGAAATTCCGAGCCGCTAAATTTTGTCTGTAGTCGCCATAAGGAATCCTGAATACGGTAGTCGCAGATATTTAGTTTGAAACTATATTATTTCATATCAATTAAAATTAATTCAAATCAAAAAATAATTCATATAAATGAATATACATTATTATTTGATTATACTATATAAATCTTCTCTCTTCTTCAAATTTACTTAAATTTTCGTTTTTGTTTTGTGGAATTTGTTTATGGTCATGCTGGGGGCATATGGAATATGTGACGATTCACCTCTCCCGGACACCGGAATCGGACACCGGATCATTGCTGCTACTTCATTACTGCTACTAGTTAGTTAAAGTAAAATAGACCATTACCCATATATAAAATTGTAAAGTGGTCTTTACTTGGTGCGGTCAAAATGATGGATTACATACGTGAATAATAATTGGATTTGTTACGGACAATAAATGTGTAGTTGTTAAAAAATATTGTTTTCTTGCCTTTATGTGGTCAAAACGAACGTTAGTTTAATAATGTTGTCTTCTTGCGCGCCGCAATTTCCAGGCTTGGAACTCGTACTTATGGTACAAGTTCATGCAAGCGCGGTTGTATTTTCTAATCAGCTTTTGACGATGACGTTGGTAGTCTTCTTCTCTGCGGAAGACTAACGGTGTTGCGTGAGTGTCTTTCATCTGACTTGACCCTGGTGGTGTTGGGGAAGGCAAATCTCGCAGTTTCGATCGGGAGTATGGCGGTGGGCGATTTTCTGGCGAATAATACGGTAAGTCCTCGTTGTCCTGGGTGGCATCGCTGTCCTCTGACGTGGGCTCTCTTGATGGATTCTCATTTTGGTCTGCTTCCTCTTCTTCGGAGCTGGATTGGTCGGCGATTTCTTCGTTTAGTTCTTCTCGTTCGGTGGGGGTTTTGTTTTGTACCCTGTTCCCTTCCAGTTCCGATAGGCCGTCACAAATAACGTGATCTTGGTGGTACCTTGTTGACGTTGCGTATTCCACTTGGCCTTCTCGCCTTTTTACCCTTGCTGGAATTTTTCTAACTTCCACTCTTACGTCTAGAAGAGCAACCGTTCCCTCGTTTTGTTGTGAGGTGAGGGCGAACATTTCCTGAATCGAAATCTACATCGAGAAGGGGAGGAGTGTGACGATTCACCTCTCCCACTCTTTATCTTCCTTTACCGGATGTCATGGTTCAACACACAACCTCCACTACATCCCGGACATCCTGTGATTGTCTAGTACTACTAGACCAAGACACCTTCCTTCCTTCCAAGACATATCCTTCCTGTGCTTTCTCTCTCTCTATTGATCCATCACTACAAGTGATGGATATCAGGTGGGATTTTAAATTTTTTTGATTGATATTATCTAAGTTGAATTTTAAATTGAAAAATGAAAGAGTAGAATTCCCCTTTTTTCCGCTCCCATCCCTTTGTTTTTTCTTTTTGGCGCGAGAGAAAACAAGGGGATTGGAGCGGAAAATGGGAAATGGGAAAATGCATAAATACAAACATTATACAAATGTATAATCTTCTACAAAAAAGTCTGTGTTAAAAATTAAAAACAAATTCTTAAAAAACTTGCTGAACAGCAACAAACAAGTTTTCTGACCAAGTCCTTTAGCTCATCAACTTGTCCCAATGCCTCAATTTTTGCTCCCGATAAACCCTCATTAGTTTGACTTGTTTCAATATCTTTAATCCTTGTGTCTTCAGTGAAATAGAGTTTCTTTTTTAATAATATAGACCATGATATGTTGGTGACATTTTTCTCTTAGAATCACTAAATCAGATTTTGGAATTTCACCGCATAATGCCATTGAGCTATTAACTGTAATGCACAATTAAATGAAAAAATCATAAAAATATACACAAAATCAAACTTATAAGATACCCCTGTCAATAAATGTTTCAAACTTGTTGCCTCCAACATTACTTTTTATTTCTTTAAAATCAGTTCTTGCATCATTATTAACAAAAAAGTGAACAGCAACTGGATACACAGTAGGTTTCCCATTAAGTACTTTTATCATGATTGAACAGAAAGTACGTAACTGCTAAATGAATTGTAATAGATATCAAACAAGGTAAAATAAATGTCGATTGCTAGTAAGCTAAGCAATTTTTAAACGCACAGTATGAAAATCAAGTACAATTCTATAACCTATGAATGCTGATACATAAAAAAATAAGAATTATCATTCACAAGTTATTTTGTGATTAAAACCACTATTATAAAAAAAAACATTACATTTCAAATTGTATGTCCAATAGTTATTTGATTAACTATTACTAACTACATAGACGAAGCAATCTACACATAAATAACATGTTCCTATTATGCCATTATTTACAGATACAATTCCCCACTCCAATCGAGTAATCAGAGATTCGAAAAACAGGATACTTTCATCCAAAACTGGAAAATGACGTGGAAAAGTGGTTCCAACACGACAAATCCTACCAAACATTTTGTTTCTCATTAAATTCTGTGAGTGTTAGTAATAAGCTATAAGATTACTGTGGATAATATTAAGAAATCAAAGCTGAATTTTTAAGATACGATTTTAATAAAAACCATGCAGAGCATTAGATACTTAGATCAACAGAGCATGGTATATGCCACGAAGCATTTTTGTCTTTACACAAGAAAAATGCTGCCTCTATTTTTTTTATCATTAAGGTCTTTTGATGGTGTCCAAGTTTCAGAAATCGATTCAATGGCTGCTTAATAATTTTACTGAGCAAAAGTACCTTCAGTGATTTCAGTGCAATAGGGGATGGCGCAAAAAAATCAAAGTATAATAAAACATTATAAAAATAAGAGAAAAAAAATTAAAAATATCCCCAATCATACTATACCTGGGAAAAATTTACTTTACGAGTTATTCACGTTTCAAGTTTGGCCTCCGTGGCCCACCTCTAAGACGCAGGACGCAAACGCTTATTCTTAACCTTTCTAACTTACCTTTAGCAAAACACACCCAGCAAATGAAGAATAGCAGCTGCACACCATCAAGCAAGCAGCTAAATAGGCAACTGAAGAACCTGGCAGTGTGTGCTAAGAAATTGAAGAAAAATATGCCAGAGGTAGGTTTTGTAATTTAAACTTTTATTTTAGATACTCTAGTGATGGCCATGGTGATTGGAACATTGATAGTTGCCAATCGTCCAACCTTGCGCATATTCGTTTGTGAAGTTTGCAAAAAGGTACAGTCCCCTCACAAAGTTTGGAAACACGGCGAGTGTTTCCGCGCTTCTAACACGACGGCTTACGGGCCAATGTGTCTCCCTTTTTTCGCGATTACTCACGTTTGAGTTAGTCCCGTTTGAGTTGCGTCCCGTTTGAAAATTTACCTCCCCCCTTCTCTCCCGCATTTATTAGCTTACTTTGGGGGATAAGTGACACGGCAGTGTGGGTAAAAGACACTCGAAATACATTGGAGATTCGGTGGTGTCGACTTTTAATCCAATCTAGGAAAATTGAGCTTGTTCATTTATGCGTAATCCGTTGGGACAACCACTTTTGGCGTAGCTCATTTGCATCTGGATGATTTGTAGCCCTCCTCTCAATCCACGATACTCGTCTTACAACTCCCAATTAGCACTAGAGATTAATCTAGTAGTAACGCAACCACTACTACTCCTGCCGTACTACTATGTCTTGAACTTTGATTGGGAATTTATTTTTCTTTCTTTATTATTTGTCGTCGTCCCTCTTTTTTGCCAACGCAAATCAGCAGCCATTAATGATTATAACAATGATTATAATAACTGTATAAAATGTTCTATTTAATCCCCCCCCCCGTATTTGCAGTATATTTCCGAAAACCTCAAGCATTTCAAAATTAGTCTATATTCATCAAAATCATTTCTTTAATTTTTGCCTTTTTAATAGGCTTGTAATTTGAAAGATCTGGAATTGTCTGGCATACCACCTAGTGATGTCATTTACATGGCTTATGGAGTCGACATAATTCCATCAACATCGGAAAGTTTAGGTGGTGTCTTGCCAAACTTCACTATGAGTAGCGGTGAAGAATTGCTTGAAACCATTGAAACCTGCACATTTACTGGCGTTCCAGACTGCAAAGAACCAATGGTTCATGGATTTCTCTCTGCAGCTTGCAACCGTAAGTCAATAAATGAAAAATTCAAACAATTTGTTTGTTTTTTTAATTTCTTTTGTAAAAGATACATCAACACGGATGGTGCGAGATATCGTTGATAAGCTTGCTGTTGCTGCTCCTGCTGCTGCTGTTGCTGCTTAGTTTAACACGTTTCTTCTTTGAAAAACAACCAACTCACCATTTCTATTTCGCGTTGTTTGACCAACTTCTTCTCCAGTTCGGCTTGTTGGCGGCGTTCTTGTTCCAGCCGCAACTTCTCTTTTCTTTCATATTCTTCGCGCTCCTTTCTCTCTTTTTCTTCTTGCTCACGACGCTGCTGTTCAGCCAAAGCTTTTCTTCTTTTATCAAGCTCAGCTTGCCCTACAACCAACCAGATATTCCACAATCTTTAAGTCTTGCTACGTTCCCAATTTAATGGAAAAACACACCTTTATCGAAATTCTCTTTTCGCTTGTCTTCGAAAGAAACTGGAGACATCATTTTCATGTCGTCGGTAGGTGGTGGTGACGTGGCGATCAAACCTTGTACATTGGACTCGGGTGTTGATGGTCCTTTCGGACTGGTTAGCGAACCGGATGCCGCATTCACTAAACAAGGACGACGAAACGTTGGCGGCACGAGTTCTTGCGGTAATGTATCTGGCAATTTATCTCCAGCTCGCACAACGTCGCATAAATGCATAGCTAATACGAACTCGTCGCACGACAAGCGCCCTAGCGACAGTCTCGTCTATGTAATTTTTAAAAATAACTAGCAATAGTCAACCCTCCTATGTTAACTTCAAGGTGTAAAGTGTTTTCCTTGTCCGATATTCACTTGCCAGTTCTTTTTTCAAACCCAAAATTTATCGCGTCCAAGAACAATACTTTATTCGCCAATTATTTCATTTATTTGTCAGATATTAATTTTATTTGTCTTTCTTTGTGGTTCCATTTGAACTTTAAGCGTCCGCGCGATTTGGTTCTTAGTTTGTTTAATTTTCAGATGAGATTTATCCCTATATATATCTCGTCCAAGTTTCACTCCTGTTATACCCAAAGAAGTCCAAGTTATACTCTGTTCGCCAATTATTTCATTTATATGTCAAATAACTTTTTTTCTTCATTCTGTGCGATTCCATTTCAACTTTCGATGATGGATCCGATGATGGACTCACGTTGACGCCGGTGACGAGGATGTTGTTGTGGCAATTTTCGGCCGTGTCGTAGGTGCATCGATGTCCGTCGACGCACCAGTGTCAGGGGTAGGACGAGGAATTGCATTCCGTGCATGACGTGTACGTGGTGCAGTCAAAGAAGGTGAAATTGGTGGCAACGATATCCGGACCCGTGGTCATCCGCACCGAAAGTTTAGTTGTGAAATAATGCGTAAGAAAAAAAGATATAAAATATAAATAAAATAAAATACCTTTTGTTAAAAAAAGAAAAAAGAAAGACCCCATTTCAATAGAATGTCACAAGTCTCTTTTTGCTTCGTGACACAAGCGCTAGTGATCCAATCAATCGATCGAAGAACTGGCAATCGAACGGCAACTCTGCATCCAAGGAAATTTTGCAGGTTAGATGCTGTATTTCCAACTACCCATTTCAATTCCTCATTATTCGAATAAAATATTGGCTTTCATCTCTTTGAGACAACGATTGTGATATCGTTGAACAGATAAGAAGCCTTTATTCAAAATTTTTTAGCACACTTCATTGAAGTGACGCCCAACCTAATTGATGAAAACTAAAAAAAAAACAAAAACATGTTTTAAACGTTTGGGGTTGGTCTATTTTTGGATTTCGGTTTAATTTACTCGCAGCGCTAGTTGACTGAATGTAGCTGTCATCTAGCGGTGGGTAAATTAACTTGACCATTTTGAAATTCTCTCCAATTGCATTTTGATCGCTGAGTTTCAATGGAATTCTACTACAAGAATTCGACTGAATTTCTCTCCGTTTTGTTGATTTTAAAACAAATATTGCTTGCAATTACTGCGAAATGCAGCCATCTAGCGATGCGGCTTATAACCGAGCTTCGTGCTCCCTCCACATCCGCACTTGACGGACGTGACTTGTAGATGGGCGGGATGGTGGGGGGGTTATCATTCCGGATGAGAGGCAATCCATTTGGTGACTGCTCAAAAGACAGATGGGCAAGACATTCATGAAAATATGATCACCACGTGACAACTTTACGTGACTCGGTTAAATGTCGGAAGTACCCGCTTCTTCCACACATACACACACAACAAAAAATGTCATTCCTTTTTTATTCTGTCCGGATGGACAACGGCAACCGATCAAGTGTGTGCTGTCATACAAGTAATGATGGTAGTGATGACGCATCTATCTGCCCATTTATATACATCACATATCCCGATGGCTTATAACGTCCAAACGTCTAATGTAAGAAAGAAAGAAGGAAAGAAATAGGAAGAAGAAGAGGCTCTTGAATATCTGGCGATCGATGGGTGATGACTACATTTACGGAGATAATGCGGGATGATGTGGCCAGTTGGACAGCGAAATGCCTAGCCCCAAAGGCTCAAAGAGATCACACATTTGTGCCATCGAGAAGAAGGTTAGTAGCTGGTAGAGTTAGAGTGGAGGGGGGAAGCGAAGCCGGACTTTTGTTTCAGAAAGGGGTTGGATTTATCGGAGGGGTTTGAAATGTGTGGACACAGTCAGAAGAAGAAGACGTACAATTTCTACATTTACAGGACGTCATGTTACCCATAGATGTAGTACTATGATTCATTCATGGCGTGAAAAGGGAGAAGCGAGAGCCAGAGGGGAGAGTGAAGGCTATCCATCACAAGGAGGCAAACAGATCTACACTTAACTGTGATCCTATAACTCGATCAGATGTGGCGGCGTACAAGTAAATCGCCGCCGTGCATAACAGGAAAGCATTTTAATATGTAAGAGTGATTCCAAGTAACAGAATCCTCTCAGATATTATGGCAACAGCAAATCAGTTTGATGTGTTTTCTGTTTTTCTTTTTTTCCCTCCAAGTTGTCGATGCTGCTGCTATGCTGTATAGCATTCCGGAATATTATTGCCGCATGTGGAACTAGTTGGACAATGTGCAAACTGTTCACTACCTCATTCCCGACCTATTTGAAACTCCACTTTGGAGCGAGTATATAGCAACTCTCTGGCACCGGCATTTCGGTGCGTTGCTGGAATGCCGGTCGACTATTTGCTTTGCGCTGCTTGTCTCTGTAGAGAGTAGACAAAGTCGCTAAAGATGGCCCGGGTTGGACTCTCTTTAACAGTTGTCAGCTCTGGAATGTCGTGCGTGTAGAGAGAAAAAACAAACAGACGAGCAACGCCCAGTGATTAATGACGTCGAACATCTCCAGGACCGACAAACAAAAAAAAAAAAAGATTTTAAACTCTCAACCCAACACCCAGCGAGAGAGACCAAAATTGATCGATGATGTCGTGTTTCACGTCCTCGTTATGCGATTCTCAAGATGGCACGCAACGAAAGAGAGGGAAAAGTAAATAAGGTTTTTGCCCGTGTGTTTCTCTGTTTTATGTCACTTGGCTCTGTTAGACGACGTTCTCTGTCTGTTAAGCGCAAGAAACAATGTTGTATGGTGGGGGGCGACTTTTGTGTCGATTGTTGATCAACCGATAGAGACCCCACACGCGTTGGAAGAGATGAAACTGTTTTCTAGAGCCTCGTATACCAGCAAGAAAAGAAAAAAAAAACTTTTTCAAGAGAGAGAAAGAGAGAGGAACCGAGGACTTAAGTATTCTTGATACCTCTCCACCAGCTCGACTCGTTTCGACTAGTCCTTAAAGGTTAAGATTATTCGGGCGCGCGGGATGAAGAGGAAGTCAGATAGACACAGGGAAAGGCGGGAGAGAGAGAGAGAGGTCGATGAATACTCATCCGTTGAGATGGATGGCCGCGTGACATCTTCCGCCGCTGCAAATCCCTTAGACACGGACGCACTTCCGTCCGGTCGCCCTAACCCACCCAACGCCCATCTGGTGGTGCGGCGGCAGCAGATCCCGTCCCGTCCGACACAGTTGAGAGACAGAGAGAGTTATGACTGCCATGAGTATTGTAATATTATAAGCACATAAAAACAAACCCATTCAGGGAAATGCGTTCGCAATTTTTTTATTGCAATGAATTCGGCGTCTAATTTGATTCATTTTGAAATTTTTGCAGGAGCATCGACCGCCCCGCCAACGAGCACTAACCAACCGAATTCGTCTTGCTCTATACGCTACTGTACATCGTGGACGGAAGAGCCGGCCAACACCAACACGTCATCCTCGTCGTCTTCGTGGATTTGTGGTTGTAGCGACGATTTTCTGCTGAAGAATTCTTGCTACTCTGTTTACGCCACCTTCTGTGTGACGGGTGAGTCCTGCCCATCGGCAATTATTTATGATCATTAAGGATTATCATTTGCTATTCTGTCGAATATGTTATTTAGTCCGTTGTCTGTTGGCGTGCTTGATTTTCCGCTATTGGAAATAAGGGGGAGGGAATAAAATAAGAGATGATGATGGGTACAAGTGAAGTATGGTTAGGTGCCAGTTTTTTTTTTGTGCAGACTCGTTTTCAATCTGTACTGGTTGTCCAAGCCAGGTGCAGCTGAATTTCAAATATAAACTAAAAATCGACAACGCCGCACCCTTCCTCAACCTGACGTTTTGTCAATCATGTCTGTCGCCATTTGTACTGAGACAACTTTTCGTTGAGAAGTGACAATAAAAATAGATTTTGTATTACCAAGGATCTGACAGATTCAACATTTCGTCTGTAGGAACGGTTTCATGATTTCTTGTATCCACCAAGTGTAATTGAATTTTGATTACTACAAGCTCACGTTAACTGAAACATTTTCGTTATTATCGTTCAGTGTCCTGGCGTTAGGTCTCCTGTCGTGTCGAGTGTCGAGTCGAGTGTCGAGAAGTTGTCTTCGGTTCAGTTATGTATAAGCAAATCTCAAAAGATTGTGCGTTAAAATTTCAAAAAGAATATATGCAAGAAGTTTGCTATATTCACCGCACTGCCTTTAAAAAACTTCCCAAAAATGTAGGTTGTTTTTTCCTTTTTTTTTAGAATTTGTAATTAATTTTTTTTCTTAGATTGTTGCTATCTACAAATCCATCTTCGAGATAGATTACTCTATATATATTCTCAGACAACGGATTTTAGCAATCAAACATTACACTCCATGGGGGGCTTTTGTAATGGAATTATCTAAATCAGATGGGTTGAAAGCGGCAGGAATTACCATAGCAAATCCTCAAAATAGGAGTTTGTTTGACTACTTGGTGGTTGACTACTAAGTAGTTGTAGTCTATCCAGAATCCTTTTTTTTTAATTTTTTTTTTCTTATCATAGAGCACAGATAAGGATTTTCTACCTATGTGTATTCTTCTTGCAAAATGTACTGAAATTTCTGCCACCCAAAGGCGGAATGAAAAGCTACAAGAGATTGCCGAATTACGAGAAAAACGCCAGGACCACATTGGTATGTTCATGCTATTCTCCAAAACAAGTTATTTATTATTTTGCTATTCCTTCCCCCCGAATTCTTTCTTCTTGTTATTCTGTTCATGGATTGCTCACGGAGTACCGCTCTGTTGGCGGTGGGCGTCCATTAACCCGGGAATCTACTAGTTTTTGTTATTTAGCCTTAATTCCCTAGGCACTGTAGGGGTATTAATTTAGCACTTTCCATTTGTGACGACGGAGACTTATTTGACCTTTTAGAGGCCATGTACTGTCGGCTGGAACACTCGTCTCTAGATTCTTTTTATTTCTATTTCCGAGATTGGGCGTTTTCTGGTGTACTAGAAGCTTTCAATTCTGATGTTTTCTATAGTGGGTTGTCCAAATGTCCAAAGCCAGAGTCCTTGGCCAGTCTGTTGGTCATTTGATTGAATTCGCACCTGATAAAAGTCCGTGGCATTTGAATACGTAACTTGACGGTATTAACTAAAATGATTCTTTATTTCTTCGCGGTTCTGCAATTTTTTCAATTCGTAGCCAAATCTCTTATCCTCTGGTGAATGTTTTAAATCAAGAAAAGTTTCTTGCCATTTTCTGGGCTCATTTCCCAGTTCAGATTCTCCCGTGTCAATTCTTCCATCGCCGGTTTCGGTTTGTTCCGGACGGAACGGTTTCAGATACATTTCAATATCCCCAATGAGCTCTTTGTCGGCTCCGATCGTTCGTGATATTTTCAGTAATAATTCCAGGAAGTCCTCGTAGCAATCGCAGTTAAATTTGTCTGATTTAGTTGGCCCCACCAACTCGTTTCTGAGTTTAGCCGCTTCTTTAAATAATTCGGGATGGTTTTTCGATATGATTTCACTTGACGCAAACAACTCGCAGAGCTTTTTTGCTTGCTCTGGATCGAATATGTTTGAATCCTTTTTGTAATCGTTGGGATTTGGGCTGGCAATAATGATTGCGTAGAGAGTCATAATTAATCGATGAAATGTCGAATAAATGGTGATCTGATCTTATAAATTTTGTTTCTTGTTTCTTTGTTTAGATCATTTGAAGAATTTATATCCGGAGTTGATTAATAAATTCGAATCGCAATTCGAAAGAGGAAAAATTTACAAAATAACAGCAGTTGCTCGCAAGGAACAGTTAATGAACAGATTGCTCTTTTGTCAATACTGCAGCGAAATCTTTATAAATCCGACGCAACAGCAAAAACATGTGCAATACAAAAAATACAATGAGTTTGATAAAGATATTAAACTATATGTTGCTGAAGCACAGGTCTGCTTTTTATTTAATATTTTTATTTTTCCATGCTTAACTTTTTTAAATAATTTAAATAGAAGGGAGCAGTGGACAGCGAAAGTGATGATATAATCGATCTGGATGAAATTTTGGATAATGCTACGTTACAAACAAGCAGCCAAATTCCTTCGGATGTGGATTATGATACACCAACAACGTCGAGATACCAGGGTAAAGGGAAGAGACTGTCTTCCAATCCAAAAAAGTCACTACCGTATCAATTCCCAAAAACAAGAACCCGGCAAGAAAAAGCGTGCAGGTCTGTTTGCCTATTTAATATTTTTGTTTTTCCATGCTTAACTTTTTTAAATAATTTAAATAGAAGGGAGCAGTGGACAGCGAAAGTGATGATAATCAATTACTTCAGAGTAACAAGAACAGAAGTTAAGTATTTCGATGTAAAATTGACAAACAATCAATTTCATACCAGTCTCAAATTGGCAATTTCATCATAAGACAAATATCTGAGTATTTCTCGGAAAACATCCTCATGGAGTGATAAAAGAGTGATCTTTTTATCATCACTAGAGGAAGCATGTCCCTGCGAATCTGTTTTTCCATTTTCCAAAATCTTTCCCGTGAGTAACAATATTTGTTCAGGTAAAAGTCGGACCAAGACAACAATCGGTTGAAATTCAGGACCATGAATAATTTCGAATTGATCCTGTTAAACAAAAAGGAAACCATAACTAAATCGATGATAATCGACAATGTGGCTACTGGAGTCTGTAAATCATTTCAACAATCGTTTCTTTTTAGTTTCTTTTATCAAGACACAAACACAACAATTAAAGTGAAAGGAATAAAATGTTAACTGACCAAAGTGCCGGATGCAGATTATCCTTAACTGAAATCATTGGTTAGTCTGCTGCTGGACTTTCCTATTATGTGGCGAGGATAAATGGCCTTTAAAGACAATCTATTCGCTTGTCCAGATGATTCTATATCGGCCATCCTCTAGTTGGAAGGTCTAGTTAGTTCTTCTGGTGTGTTTCAATTGTAACCCTCATCTATACTTAAAATCCAACAAGTCCTTTCATCAAATCGGTCCGCAGCAAGAACCCTTCCCTATACCTCAAAGTTTTCCACTTCAAAATTTGTCGAAATTTTAATGCCTATGGGGGAGACAGTGCAAGTGTGTAGTAAAAAGTACAAATTTTGAAGTGGAAAACTTTGAGGTATAGGGAAGGGTTCTCTTCTTCTTTCATAAATTTTTCAATGATGGCATGGAAACAATTTTTTAATTGCAACATAACATACGGCCAATAAATTCTTTGGTTAGCAATAGATAAAGTGAACTGGCGAATTCTGACTACGCACAGAGATTAGAGTTGGTAACATAGCTCTCTAGCATCTGAATTCTGATATGCTTTTTACCGGCCAGGAGTACCTTCTGCTGCGTAGAACCCCCTCCCGTAGTTGCCGATTTTCCAAATATCAGCCCTTTATTTTTCTTCCCCTGCCTCTAATATTTATATGAGGCTTGTCTGTATTTAAAAAAATCGGCAACTACTACTGGAGGGAAACAAAGTGGGAATAACTTAGGAAAAAACTTCCATAATAAAAAAAAATTTAAAGATATTTTTTATATGGCGTGGTGGTCTAAATTATGCATGAGGTTATAAAGCTAACGATTTTCTTATTTTAGCCCTAATTGTCTCACCTAGCCCTATTTTCCTTCCCGTAATAGAAAGCCAAATTAGTACTACCATTTACTCGGAAAGGAAACTTCATATTCGACGATTTAACAAAAATTCCATTAGCTTTTCTCAGCTGTGCGAAAACCTTAGGTAGTTACTGCAAAATGACATGGTTGTGGTTGTGGAGATCTGGTATTTAAGTAAATGGGAAATTTCGCTGTTCAAAACTCATTCATTAGATACGTGCACGAGATCGTTCATGAAACACTTAGTTAAAAATGCATCGACAATAGACGATAAAAACATGTAGAAATTAAATCTTTATGAGCTGTTTTCTGATTATCACATTCGAGTTGTAAAACTTGGGTATCATGAGACACTTTTTCCCGTAAAAATACAATCTGATTCAAAGTGAATACTTTCCAACTCGTTTCTGATAAAAATTCAAGATCTACAATGAAAATTTGCCCCACCATAACTATGTGGCTCACGTGGATTGAAGATTTGTTTTGCACAAAGGGTACTGGATCGTCCGCTGTAGAACCAAATCGAGCCCACGAGAGACGTCTATTGATATGATGGATAGCCCCCGCTCCATCGAAAGAGAACTATCCCCATACAGGTATCGACTTCCGGCCACTCCGCTTGACGGAAAATGATGTCCTGGAACAAATCGGGTTCCGTTTGTTCGAATAACGAACGGACGGCCACACTCATGCGATCTGTACAGAGTATGGAACAACACATAATACATATAAAATATATAAATATATATATAAATATAGTTACATATAAAATAATATATAAATAACCATTTCAAATGTAATAAAATCAAATCTCACCCGAAAGCTTTTTCATCACTAAAAAGACTGACTGCCACCATTGCTCGTCTTTTTCGGTATATGCCGTTGCAAAAGCCATCCTCTGTTCCTTCTGCGCATTGGTAAGAAATTCTTTTTTGGCTGCTACTCTGCAGTGCAATCCCTCCTTTGTAGTCGGCGGAAAATTGTAGTAACATCAATTGGCAATTAGTATACATCTTTGTCGTAAATTTATAATAAAACCAAAATTGATTTTTTATAAAGTACAATTTTCGAACCTTTTAATTCTTGTAAGCTTGTTATTGGTTTTGCTCTTACAGCTGCCAATAACCTTGCGTCATCCAACGGGGATGTTTTACCAGGTCGACCTGATCCTAACCGTCTCGTCACATCCAGCGTTTCTTCATATCGTTGAATCCATCTTCGCACTGTTTCCCGATGGCAACCAACGACCTCAGCAATATCAGTCTCTGGAGTTCTTAACTGATGCATGCCAACGATTACTCCTTTATCCTGCAGTGACAGACGATTTCCCTTTGACGCTGAAACATCTCGCATAATTCGTTAATTCACTATCATAAGAGGGGGGTCACATTTAAATAAAACCGAATGGACTGATCTCGTCAATGGAAAATTGGCACAATTGCGCTCTATAAAAGGAGAGAACAAATTATATGGGTGCATCATTTCATTTTTCATCGTTGATAAATAATGAACGACGAACACACATGCATTGATTTTGCTGTTGCCCATGTCGACTCCTATTTGGATGCGTGAACGGATGTCATTTTTTTACGAGCAACATTTGAGATAATATGTTCAATTTCATAATCTGTTGTCAAGACAAACATTTCATATTCAATTAATTTAGCATTGCCGCAGACGGTTTCATATTTGAATGCCGGTAACTGCAGCAAACTGAGTTCTGTGTTTCCGTCCTAGGATGCATCTCGATCGATGGCCCATGCTTCGTAAGAAAAGTTGACGGTCTACACCTAGATGCGGAAATCTACATCAAACATCTATCCCACCTTTCAGAATCTCTGGTTGCCTGGGAACCAAAAGAAAAAGGCTGGCGTTTCGCTCAATGTGGTAAAAGAGACTATTGCGGAGCTGTGAGGCTTTGGTTTGATTCCCAAACCAGCCTTAAACTTATTCCCTGGCCAGAACCAGTTCAGAACATTTTCCCAATGAAGAAGATATGGAATGCCTTGCTGGATTAACTGAATCATCGTGTGATTTGAAGAGCCACCATTAATAGCCTCTGGGATACGATTAATGATAACTGGATTACAATTATAAGCAAAAGATGTCTTAACAATACAATTTTTTCTATTCCTGATGTATGTGCGGACATTTTGTTAAAAATAAACCAAAATAATTAGTTCTCATATTTTTCAATTCATTATTATTTTATTTAGTTTTTTCCGTTATTGCTTTCATAATTATTCACTCAAACATAAAAAACCATTTTTTCTTATTCTTATTCTTATGTGTTGCGCCACCACTAATAGTATTTTACCGGGCAAGATTTAAATAAGGTTTCTGCTATCGCAACTAGATGTCTATGTTAAGTTAATTTTCTTTTAAATGCCTTAGTTGGCCTGCCGCGATTTTTTTTACAGGATACTCTAGGTGAGGGTAGGTGAGAGCGACTACGAAATCAGCGTGTCCAACGAGCTGGGCACGTCCGAGTCGAAAGGGGAAGTCACCGTCAAGAAGATCTTTTCAGCTCATTCGTCCATTCAAAGGTTCTTCGATCTGCAACAACTGCCCGGCTACGACTGCAAGTCCATGGCCAAGATCAGTGGCCTGCCCAAACCAACCGTCGCCTGTACTTTCAACGGAGAAGAAATTGCCGAGTCGGAAAAGTACATGATCAAACGAGACGGAGACATGTGCGTTTTTTTATGTTCGCAACTGCGCTCCTAATCGGGCCAGTCGCTATGTCTGCATCCTAACCAATCCGGAAGGTAAGGACCTTTGAGAGGCCCAACTGGAAGTGGTGGACAAGATCGAGAAGAAGGAAAAGGAGGAGGCTCCTCATTCTTGAAACGCATCGGAGACTGCGAAGTCTACGAAGGAATGACGAACGAATAAGTTTACGGCCTGCGCTTCTGGATTCCCCGAGTCCGAGCACGAATGGTTACGCAACGGACAGAAGTTGACGGCCGGCGGGCGGATGAAGATGGAATAAGAGGGAAATGAACTTCTCCGCTTGACCATCAAGTTCGTGGAGGAAGCGGATGTCGACGAATATTCATTTAACCGTTCGGGCAAAGTGACTTGCTCGGTCAAATAGAGTTTCGACACTCTCGACAGCTGACCCAAAAAGTCGGTCGGCGATCATTACGCCGATTTCGACAAATTCCTCAACATCGGCGTTCCTGTGCCTCAGCCGGATCGCCCCATCATCCATTTGATCCACGACCGCTACCTGACCCTCTCCTGGAAGACTTCGGTGTCCATTGGGCCGCGCATTCCCTTCACTTATCACGTGGAAATGTGCGAATGCCCAGATGGCAACTGGCAAAAGGTAATTTCAATTTGTATAAATAATAAATATATAAATAATAAATAATATAATAATATCAATTTGAATGAAAGTTCATTATTTTCACTTATTTATCCATTTGTTTCCATCAAGTTCAACGGGAATCAAAGTATGTAGCTGTGAGGTCCGCAATTTGTATCCGTACCCAAATTACCGATTCCGCATTCGCGTCGAATCAGTACGGAGTATCGGATCCTTCGCCCTACAATTCCACCAGCCGAGACAAGCCCGAGCCGATGCCCGTCAGGGGCTGTTCATAAATTACGTAGTAGCTTTTTTTGTGTGTTTCGTACCCTCTCCCCCCTATTGTGGTAGGCTGAGAAAAATCGGGTACCCCCTCCCCCCTAGTTACGTAGTAAACGCGAAGACCCCCCCCCCTAAAAATCCCAACATAAAAAGTAGGATATAAATTGGTTAAAAAACTGTATTTGAAAAACTTTATAAGTTTTACATACAACATCAGAAATATTGATTGATTGGCAGTTACTTTGTTACAAACAATTCCAGCAGAATAATTTTTTTTAATTCACTCATCGTTCTCCCACGGATTAGAAAAATGCTCTTCAAGCGTCACAACTGGGCACGATAAGATTGAGGGCTTTTCGACAAATTGTGGGATTCCAGAAATATCCAATTCGTCTTTGTCAGTATCCATTCTGCGCCCTCTCCTTCGGAGCCATTAATGTCATCTGATACAATAATAGCCATCATCTCTCTCTGTCACATCGCTGCGATGCGAACAGGTCTAGTTCTTGAGACAATGATCTCTTTCTCAACGACTGCGTTTCCACTTTGAGTCTTATTTTTGTGAACGATCATATGACTCTTCAGCATAACTTTTGATGCGAAATAAAGCGAACGTATTTGGCAAATTCGATCCGATAGCTGTGACTGAACTGAGGGTGTGTACAGATCATAAGGGGGCGTTAGGAATTCTTTAGTTGAAGAAGGCAATAAGTCACGTGAAAGATGAAGCGATAAAAATAAAGATGGAAAGACGTGATTTTCAAAGCCACTTCGATCGGGAGCTTTTATCCCTTTGTTAGTTTGGATCAACGGAATCGGAGGAGGAATAAACCGCGTAGGAACAACGGCCAAGTATGAGCTTCTCGGCTCGTTACAACAAATTAGATTTTTACACTTAACAATTTGCGTAAAGTACTGGCTAGTGCGAACATGCTCCGAAAACCAATACTGATCTTTCACATTGAGCTGATCTTGACTGAGTGCATAATAATCCAGATCCACATATTCAGCAACACAAGGATAGCCATCAAATACTTCTTCGCTCCATACCTCTGCTAGAGTAGTCCAAGATCTTCAAAGTTTTGTTTTTCAAGGGCCACATCGATGGTATTACCAGCTTCGTCGAGGTGGTCCCCTAGTGATTATGCGGAAGAATTAACCCAGATAGTGGACGACTTAAAGGGGCCATTCTCCGTTCTGTTCGATTATGGGCACTCCTGCCTTTTTTGTGAAAACATATAAATGAAAAGCGTTTTGTATATGTGTATATAAAAAATCTCATCCGATAGGGTTATTATAAAGTTGATATTACCTGGTGCATTTGTAAAGATCAAAATTGTATCAAGATCATGTGGCAGAAAGTGATGTATAGCAACTTCAATAACTTTGTTGTAACGAGGATTTTCGTCGGGACCCCCATCAACTAGGTAGAAAGAAAATAGTTGTATAGAAAGTGTTAGAAATTAAATTTCAATTTGATTTATACCTGAGAACATAACAATCGACTTCACTTTATCATCTGAACTTTTTGTTATAGAATTGAATTCAGGGAGGTTCAGTAATCGTTCAAAGTCCATACAATGACTTAAAACAGTTGATGAACTATGTTTGCCGGAGCGGATGGCGACATAAGTTGGACCTGAATATCCGACGGCACCGGGCATTCCTAGGCCATTTCTGTCAACGGCTATACCTGCGTATACAGACGGGATGAGCTTGTGCCCGGTTGCGACGACCCAATCATGATCTGGAAGTTTGACCCGATACTGCATGTGCATGAGCATAGGGGCCTGTATTTTCGCTGCCGTTATCCCTATGGCCACTCTTGTTAAAATAAAAAAATAATTACTCGTTAAGTTTACAAACGCAGTAAATAAAACGACAGTGGCAATAGAAAAATAGTTCTAATAACAGACCAGAAAATATTTGAAATTATAAACACCTTGCTTTGTCGTCTTGAGAGATGTAGCACACTTCGGAGGGCCCCAAAAGAGATGCCAGTTCATCCATGGCTCGTATAGTTGCTTGAAACAGTCGCTGATCGGGATGACATTTATGAAAGTCGTTCTGAGCCCGAATAAGTCTCACTGGAACCGTGTTAATATGGTATCCTTGGTGGCTACTACTCCTTTTTGGCTGTAATCGAAGGTATAATGATGATCTTTTCATGTGAAATCCGTCTTTATTAAGTTGCTCAGTTAAATCATCCAAGGTTAAGATACTACGATAGATTTCATCTTGTCGTTTTTCATGAGCCGCTGATCCATGCCTAGCAATTCGAACAATTTCGGACAACAAAAAAGGTTGGGTTTCTTCAAGGCGAGGCCTACCTGCACTGCCAGTGTCCTTGATCTTCAGTTTTGATTTTAAATTAGGGTCGGCAACAACAGCTGAATCAAGAGCTTTTCGACGATTATCACGGAACCTTTTTTGATTTTGTTGGTGATCTTGTAAATTTTTAAGCCTTTTTTACATTCTTCAAGCTTTCTTTTCTTAGACTTGAGTATTGCCTGTTCTTCTACAGTTAGCATGTCCATTTTTTCGATTATAAAGACCAACCAAATCCCCATTTAATAGGTCAATTTCATTTTTAGTTGCTTCTTGGGCAGGCGTCTTCGCAGAACTGGTACTTTTTTTAAGAAATGCTCTCCTCTGCTTCAGAGTCCGTCGATACAGGCTCGCGAAACTGATCCGAATCAGGTTGAAATTCTAGTTCTTGTGGGCTTTCGATGGCTGTTTTGGTTTTTAAATGCGATGTCGATGAGTTGGAGAAAAATTGCATTAGTTCACCTCTCTTTTTCGCAGCACTAGCAGTAAGCTTTTTAAGATATTCTTCAGCTTTTGGTTTGATCACCAACGGTATATTTTCTGAACTTAATTTTATTGACTCCCATTCTTTGTAAAGTTCTTTTTGGCAAGTTTCTTTTTTCTTGTCTGGATAAGCTTTACAATCTGCCTGAAATAATTGTTGGTAAATATTAGGCTGAGACTGTTGACCAAGGTCGGGGCGAACAAAAACTGGGATGAAATGAGACATCAAATTTCCTAATTTGCCATTCAATAGGGATTTCCCCATCATGTCTAGACCTGTCTGGAAGCTCCACCCCTATCCTGCCCGGCTACTGCAGCAGGGTTAACATTTTTTTTCCAGATTTTTTTTTTACACTACGTAGTAAATATGGAAACACCCCCCTCCCCCCGAAGCAAACCGTAGTATTTCGTCAGACCCTCCCCCCCCCTAAAACGTACTACGTAATTTATAAACAGCCCCTCGGGCGTCACTTACAATCCTGATAGTTCCTGCTACTTACCCAAAGACTTTAATATTGATCCTCCTTCTCACGACGGATACACTCACGCCCCTCGCTTTTTGCGCCATGTAAAATTAACGCATTGCATTTGTAATTCACAATTAAATCATTGATTTGATTTATGGTGAATAGGAAACGGACGCCCAATACCGAATCAAGAACCAGAGTGCTTCGCTCTTCTGGTTCGTTTACGGGTACCCGAAACAAACCGTCAAATTCTTCCACAGCGACGAGCCCATCGAAATGAGCGGCCGTTACGACTTCTGTTATTCGCGCAACGGCCAGCTGACGCTGTTCGTTAACCGCATGCTAAACAGAGATGCCGGCACGTACGAGGCGGTTGCCACCAATCCGTTTGGTGAGGCCAGGCAGCAGATTAAACTAGATGTAGCTGAACATCCGCGTTTCATCGTCCGAACGAAAGAGAACATCTGCGTCACCCGCGAAACCGGTCAGATTCATTGTCGCATCACTGGCTACCCAGAATGGGAGGTGGGAAGACCTCAAAGTTTTCCACTTCAAAATTTGTACTTTTTACTAAACACGACAAATTTTGAAGTGGAAAACTTTAAAAACTGTTATCGCTTTTCACAGCGAAAAGAATACAAACAATGGCGTGTATTGATGACGATTTTCGGTAATTAAACCTACAATTTTTTAAAAAATATAATTAGCTTTAATTATTATTTATTTTTATAGGAGATCCGTGGAGGAATCAATCTGCCATACACGAAAAAGAAGACGAGGCAAAAGATTTATGCGTCAAACACTATGTCAAGTTCCTGTTAGAGGAAGAGATAATGACTTGGTAATTTTTTTTTTAATTCTTAAATTATATTATATTTAATTTAATTATATTAATTTAATTTATTTATATTACATTCTTAAATTAAATTATATATTTCTTTTCTATTCTACATTCAGGAATTATCTCCCTGGAAGAGATTTTGATGAGTACCAACTTTTCATCAAGCAAAATTTGCACCCGGGGGGTGGGGTATACCCCCACGTTGGTCAAGTGGAATTGGACAAACTCATCACAAAAAACAAGTGGAAAAAAATGAGTTTACGTATCCCAAAGGATACCAGCATGCATGTACACTGCTGGTGTACCTCCCATATGGATTAAGTATGTTCAAATATTTTTTATTTATTTATTTTTACATTTTTGGTATTAATGTCTTATTTTTATTTTACAGAATACAAGATCACCATCATAGATTCGATAAAGGACTACGCCGTCACAGATGCGTATCTGAAAATGTTTGAAACCCTCTATCGTAGCGGAAAAGTTCCTGGATACATTTTCCGCCAAAAGGAACAACTTCCAGTTGCTGCTGAGCAGCTACCTGTTGTTTCCACCACAGCAACAAATGGTAACATTTTCATTTATTTAATTGATATTAGAAATTAAAAAAAAATTTCACTTTTTTTAGGTGTAGACTTTTCAAGTAGCGACGTACGCTACAAGAACCGCCCAATGGAGGGATATGTAGTGACATTCCAGGGCCCTACAGACAAAATTGAAAGTTTCAAGACATCGGCCGAGTCAGAAGAGGCAAGAAAAAAAGAAGAAGAGAAGAAAAAGATGGAAATCAAAGATTTAATGCAGCAGTTTGATCTTTTGGGACTTCAACAGTCCAAAATCAAAAGTCAGATGGCGAGACTTCAAGAAGAGAAGATTAAATCTGAGGCGTTGCAAAAAAATCCTTGAAGATGCTGAGCTGTGGCAAGAGAAAGCAGCGAAATTGAACAACAGACAGCGGCCAACGAGCAGCGACTTATGCACCAAAAAACATTACACGAACATGTCCATTACTACTACCTGGTCACGTGTAATTCGACGCCAGTGTCCTGTCGTTTTGTTTCCTCTTTTGTATTCCGCAAATCCGATCGACTGGGCCGTGGCTGGTCCACCCTTATTAGCAGCCGTCTCATCGACACAGCCACCCAACACAGACGTACCTGGAACCTGTGGAGAGCAGCCCACAAGGTCCACCTCCGGTTTGAAGCAGCTACCTGTCAGCAATTTTCCCGGTCCAACTGCACGAGACACACATCGTTAGCAGCACTTTCGAAGGTCACCACGGTCACCTCCAAGCCACTCTGCACAACATAACGATCTTCTTTTTCTTCCGCAGCGACACTTGACTAAGATCAGTTTCGCTCTACGGGTACTTCCTTATTCTCGCAGTATCGCCATTTGCAAAGTGTCTTCCCCGCAGATATTTTTGTGATCCCCAGATCCATGCCCGACTGGGCTCTAACTTCCACCGTTGCCCAGAGGAACGGTGAAAAAATCATCATCCGTCTACACATTAACAACCGCAGCGACTACGCCTATTTCTACGAAGTACAGGGCAGACCAGACACCAAGAACCCTGATTACATCAAGATCGCGACAAACTGGAAACCCGCTTTCTTCAGACGTATCTACGCCTCCAACACCCACAAAAGCGGACTAGGCTGTTCTCGCCTCTACAACCACATCAAGGATAGGACCTGGGGCTACTTCCAACCTTTCCCAGAGGACGACACCCAGTGGATATCCTACACCTACGTGGAAGCCAGTTACCACTCACTCCTCTGTGACAAAGGGTGGAGGTCACCATCCCCTGGAGGACTGGACGCCACCCTACTGGACAACGACGTCTACGCCCTCCGGCTCCAGAACAACCCCCAAGTCCCGAGACATTGGAACTGGAACCCCAACAACACAACACGGGCGGAAGCACAACAATAACAAAAGGACAGCGCTCCCGCCTCTTCCTCCGCTTCCACCGGATCAGCTAGTAGCAACCCTCCACACAAGGAAATACAACCAACCAAGGCGACCACTCCTCCTTCATCACCCGGCAAAGCGACCACTCCGCCTTCATCACCCATCAAGGCGACCACTCCTCCTGCATCACCTACACGGCCTCCTTCCAGTGACGAAGAGGATTACAACGGTTTCCCATCCAAACATCTTCGTCACCCGCGAACCCGGTCAGATTCATTGTCGCATCACTGGCTACCCAGTATGCGAGGTAGTTTTATCTCGATTTCAAAATTGATCCTTCCGCTCCCGTATTATTTTAATTTATTTTGATTTTCAGGAGTCCCGACTCGTACATTTTGGTAATCGACGACGTCATCAGCAAGGACGAAGGACTCTACTCGCTTGTGGCTCGTAATCCGGCCGGAGCTGTTTCGGCGTCAGCCATGATTCACGTGGAGGACAACGAGGACGAGTTCGAGTTCACCTACCGCACCTATCACAGGGGACGAAACGTCAAGACCAGACAGGTGGACAACAACCGCATCTTTTTCGATTATTACGAGCTGGGCCGTGGTATGCAGGATGTGACATACCATAGTGTGGAGCGATCCACTGTTCGCAGTTTCGCGTCGAAAATCATTACCGGAACTGGACCGGAATTTCGTTCTCGCATGACGGGCGAATTAGAAATCATGAACAGGTTGAGTCACCAGTGACTGGTCCGTCTCATCGACGCCTACGAGACCAAAGATTCGCTGACACTCGTCTCCGAGTTGGCCGGTGGAGGTGATTTGGTGGATGCTGTCACTCGACGGCCGCACGTCACCGAAAATGATATCGCCTACTACATCCGCCAAGTGTTGGAAGGACTTGGTCATATGCACAGCCACGGAATCTCCCATCGGGGATTGACGCCCGGTTACTTTTTCCTGTCACGCCCCGATGACGATAAGCTAAATATTGGATACTTTGGACTGGCCCGTCGCATCTACTCCAAAAAATTGGCGTCCCTCGATTACGGAATACCGGAATTTGTGGCTCCTGAGACTGATAACGGCGAATTAGTCAGTTTCCCGACCAACATCTCGTCCTTCGGTGTCATTACCTCCTTCTTCCTCTCGGGCATTTCGCCTTTCAGGGGAGAAACCAACCGAGGCACTCTCCAAGCCGTCCAAATCAACTTTCATCCGGAAGCCTTTAGCAACATCTCCAGCGAGGCCACTGATTTAGTGAAGAAATTGTTGGTCTTCAAAGCCGATGGCCGTTTCACTCTCAAGGAGGTACGTTGATAACCTGCATTAAAAAAGCCCCCCCCCCCTTAATCGTGGAGCCCCAAGAAATGAAGGTAATCGAGTCGGAAATGCTGAGCCAGTACTACCTGTAGTAAGGGGACGACCCCTGACCCCGTTGCCACCCTCCTCTTGGGGGGAGGAGCGTGGTCCGGCTCATGTTGTGGATCAGCCGACCGTCCCGGCTCGTGTTGCGGATCAGCCGCCTGACCAGGATCGTGTTGTGGATCAGCCTGTCCCAATGCCGCCTTTTTTGGATTCAGATGATTCTTCCAGAGATGGAGATGTCGTCGGTAATTAATTTCGACGGTTTTTTGCTGCTCAAGAAGCCAACTTTATTAATCGACGAGCTCGTATCATGGCGAGATTTCAACAAAACCGCCGACTACTCCTAGATGTCGATTCCGAAGATGAAGATAATTTGGCGGATGGAGAAGCAGCGGATAGAAACCTGGAAGTTCCCATTCAACTATTTCCCGAAGTAAATCACGATGGTCTCTGCCCAGTGTGTTGGCTCCAAGTGCCTAACACAGTTATCACACCTTGCAGACACATTTTCTGCTTGATGTGTGTGGAAACATTGGAGTTGTCTAGGGCAACTAGATGCCTAGTCTGCCGCTCACGTTTCAATGGACATAGACCCGTGCCAGAAAATGATCGGAATGCAACTAATGTCCTATTGCATTTCGGTAATCAACCCTAGTTGAACAATTTCCATATCTGCTTCGACCAACCTGATGATCTAGACTACTGAATTATTTATTGCGTTTGATTGGATTAGTCGTGTAAAATTGCCTACTCTCTCATAAGAGGGGTTTGCTAATAGCCTACTAAACAAATGTTTACCTATAGCCAAACAGTTATATTTTCCCACAGGCAGTGCTTCCACTTCTAAAAAACAGGCGCCTCTAGAAGTTGCAAGATCAGGGGGAAAAACCCTAAAAACAAAATGAAAAATCCCCAGAAAAATCCCTAAACACATTTTTTACTTTTTACCCAAAAATTCTTTAAAATCCCTGTAAATCGAGTAAATCCCCTTAAATTTCTACAAAACCAATTTTCACGCTGAAAATTTTCTATAACGCATGAAATTCTCTGTAATATTCAATTTAAAGACAAGTGTTACCATACAGAAAATTAAACAGAAAGGTTACAGATTAAAGACATTATTTCAGTTCTTTTTCGTGATAAAAAGAAGAGAAATCGGAATGATAAAATACAAAGCTATCACGAGGTCAAAGGTATAAGTCAGTTTTTTTTTAATTCGGCATAAACATTGATTGGTACATTTGCTTCGTTTTTTTTCACAGCAGCAATTATGTCCTTTTTGATCACAGCAGTGCTTGCTGTTGCCATGGCAGATAGCCTTCTCTGTCTAGAGTGCCTAGACTAGACTTTCAATTTACAATTGACTAGATTAAATATGACGCGAAAAATCTTCCTACCTTAACCCGTTCTGTAGTTATCCACCTTCAAAGTACCCTAATTTGCATAGAGCTCTATATTGAGTGTTCCCAAACTTTGGTATCCATTTTAAACCTACCCTTCCCTTGATAGGAAAAATCTGAAAAAAATTCAGCTTAATGCTATCCATAATGGCTACGACCAAAAAAAAATTCGTCGTAATCCGACGAAAATTTCATTTTTGGGAACACCGAGAAAAAACGCCTTTCCCCATAAGGTTCTCTCTCGCGCACTCGCGCGTTCCCAAACTTTAGGTAGGTAGGCTACTGTTGGTATACCTCTAAATATATTTACTTATGACAATTTTTATTTGTGGCAAATAAGATATTTGAATTTTTTTACTTATGAGCAGAAAAATATTTTTTAAACTTATAAACGGAGTTACTTATGGGGATCCGTCATTCTGTCATGATCCCTTTCGTACTATTCGGGTGTATTGGTGTCGTTGTGTAGCAGCAGCGTCTAATAAATTGGATTCTATTTGATTTCCGTCGTGCCGTATATTTATATAGCGGATTTTTTTTTCGTAATCAGTCATGTGTAACACGGGTCAAAGAAAATTAAATAAAAATTATATATTTGTTAAAATATATTTTTATATCCATTTTACATAATGCGTTTGACATGTTATTCCTTATTCGGCCGTTATTCGGTGTGCTATGGTATGTCCAGCAGCAACGCCTAATATAATGACTATATAATCCTATTATTTCTTATTTTTTGAAATCATTCTCAATTTCCATATTCATAATAGTATCGTTGGTTATATTCAAATTCAAAGTCTTATTTCGTAGCGATCCCGATAACAACGGCCGCGACGATAATGTTCAAAGAGTAAAGAGTGGAATCCTTTCTTCAGCGGGGTCCTGATCCGTTGCTGCTCGATTTTGGAGAAACCGCATTGGTTGGCCGTGATAACCTTGCCGCTGGTCCGGTTCAAGCCGGCGCAGCCGAAAACCAGGAGGTGAACAAGTTAAAGTGTTGAAGGAAGCGAACCCAGCCGTACTCGAAGTCGCCGGATGTGCTCCCATTCCAGTAGATATATTTGCCACCCTATATCCAATAAACATTTAATTGTAATTTAATATCATTCATAGTATATACGCTGAATCATCGCATTAACTTTTAAATTATCTTTGTGAAATTTGCAATATAAAAAAAGATATTTTGCTCATTTTTTATAAACCTTCGGTTACATTTTTCAGGACCCAATCGCGGCTAAAACTTTGGACGGAACACGGAACGTATGTTTGATGCGACCAAGGAAGGCCCCATATGCCACATGCAAAAATTAGGTTTCTTGAGTACCGTACGGAAGACAAGGAAGCCCCCGGAAATTATGGACTTCTAGATCAGACACTGGCGATTATGCTGGTACCGGTATCCATGCCGATTAGCTATGCTGTAGCAGAATTATCCAGGATGACTCTAGCTGTAGCCGCTGTAGCTGTAGTCTGTACGTATACATCATGTTTCTGTTTGAGTAATAACAATTTTCGCGGGAAATTTTCGCTTTATATATCTGCACTGTATTGTATATTTTAATCATTTATTTATTTTTTTAAAATATTACTGATTAATTGAAATGTTGAACGCTGTTGTCAATCATTTTTTAAATTAGAAAAGCAGAAAGATACAAATACAACTCTCAATAAAAAATTACAGCTTGGCATCGTTGTTTTCCTGCCTCAACGTGGAGCTCATTCTGCTCACCTCACTGCTCACTGCTCACTGTTCTGCTCAGCTGTCACCCCTCTTGGTTACTGAACGTTCGATCTTGCTCCATTGTATAACAGGTGACTAGAATTCAAAGAAGAAAATGTTATGTATATTCATTTATATGCCTTACTTTCGTATATTTTAGATTAAAAATGGTGAACAGCGCTGTAAATGAAGCATTGTCTCGCGAAACAGTCTGGTATGAGAAGTTTCGTTATGAAGATGCGGAACGTCAGTTCCAAGAAATCTTAGCAAAGGTATGTTAATTTTACCTTTTAGATGAATATTTCTAAAATGTTTGAATCATCAAATTCAGGGTTCAACAGGACCAGCATCCTGTTCAGTTGTTGCTGAAATAATGAAAGCCAGGGATCAGATTAAAAGCTCACTTGCTGCTGTAAGTTCAACTATTTTTAACATGGTAATAGAAAATTGAAATTGATTTCATGTACAGGTTGAGGATTTACCTTCCTCTGGTTCTGCCATTCCATCTAATGTGACCAGTCGACTCCAACAACTGGAGCAGGAAAATAAAGATTTGAAAAAAGTTACCGATGATCTCCGTTCATTGGTGCTGAGTTTGGAGTCCAGGGTCAAGAGTTTGGAAAGCTCGAAACCTGGAGCAGCAGTTCAAGCACCAAAACCTAGTGCTCCTCAACCAGCACCTCCAGCTAAAGCAGCAGCAAAACCTGATGATGATGACGATGATGATGTTGATCTGTTTGGATCTGATGAAGAAGACGAGGATGCTGAAAGAATCAAACAGGAACGTGTTGCAGCATATGCTGCTAAAAAATCTACAAGTAATAGAATTGTTCATTTCTTAATAATTGTATCATATTACATTTATTTTTCATATTCTCTAACAGAACCTGCTCTGATTGCCAAATCCAACATCATTTTGGATGTTAAACCGTGGGATGACGAAACCGATATGGCTGAAATGGAGCGTCGTGTGCGTGAAATTACGTCCGATGGCCTCCTTTGGGGCACTTGTAAGTCAAATCAGTCAGTTTCGACACTATCCTCTGCAATGTTTAACTTTTATTTAATTTGCAGCCAAGTTGGTTCCACTGGCATATGGAATCAAGAAACTCCAGATTTCCACAGTCGTCGAAGATGATAAAGTGTCTGTTGACTGGCTGACTGAAACTATCCAAGAAATTGAAGATTTAGTCCAGTCTGTTGATATTGCTGCCTTTAACAAGATTTAAATTGTTTCAAGCAACATCACTGAGAAATCTGCAATTACTATTGCGTAACTTGTGGAAATAAAAAATAACAGCTTTAAGGGCATCAAACGGAAAGTTCTGCGAAATTTATTGTTTTAACCAACGTAGAGTAACTAAATGAGGTTGTAGGTAAAGGATGATGAAATTGTAAGACATTTAACAACCGAAACGTTGGAAGAATTGAACTCTAAGGAGAAAGGGGGGTTACAACAAGGAGAATGAAATTGTAACTGTACAATTGCGCAGCTAGAATACAAATTAGAAATTCTGAGGATGGCCAGAATATGGGTTAACAAAAGGTTGTTGGCCCATATTAACCACTCCATAAGGCATTGGATTGGGGACTTGATTAGGAGGAAATGTAGCAGAATGGCTAACAGGTGGAGCAAATGGAGCTAAAGAAGGACTCTGTGGAGGTGCCTGAGGTTGAGGAAAAGGGTACTTCATGTTCCCGGATACATTCATGCCTCCGACTGGCCCGATGGGTGCAACGTTTGCGCCAGGATATTGGTAGCCAGGGACAGACATTCCCATGTTCATATTTGGATGGGTTTGGGGAGGCGCCGGCATTTCTCGCATAAGACTTCGATACATGTCCAGTGATTCAATCAAATGACTACCCAACTTGGTTAAGTGGGCGTGACGACGATCAAGTTTCTCCAGTTCAGCATCAATTAATGGGCCCATAGCGCCACATTGATCTATGAAAACCAAATATTTAGATAAACATTTTCATAACGACATCAGAACTTTGGTTTATATTGAAACTATAGAAATAATTATACCTTCTAGCATTTTCAACTCTTCCGGATCGTTGCGTTCCCCTGTAGGATCTGCTTCGTGAAGAGCATGAAGCATTCGATCAATTTTAGCTTCATCGATTTCGACTTCTGCTTCACTGCTGGCCGTCTCTTCGAGAGTGGCCACTACAACTTGCTCGTTGAACTGGACTCGCTTAGACGTGTCTCTTGTCACCATCACTTCTGGTTCAGCTTCCAAATCAGTCGACACGAAATTAGCCGGAAAAAGACCTTCTCCTCTTTGATTGGACCCCTTCCACCAATTAGGGTCTGAATCATCGATTACGTGAACTAAAAAGATTATGTTTAATTAGTCAGCAATACGGTTAAGTAAAAATATATTCAAAATTACTGATCTCCCCAGCTTTGAATGTCAACTCGTTATCTTCAGCAGCCTCAAAATCGTATAATGCACGCACTTTACGTCGCTCCCGCTCTTTCACAGGTGAAATTGGGGCTGATGTCGTCATAGATGGATACAAGGACAAAGAAACTTTTGTGGTCACTTCTGCCTCTTTCAGTGACAGTGCAATTGCTACATAAAATATAGAATAGGATCAAATTATTGTTCTAGGTTCAAATTATTGTGAATTAAATAGGAATACCTTTTGCAATATCCTCCTCTTCTCTGGCTGCCACATCTTTATTGTTTACAACTGTTTTCTTAACCTGATAATTAAATCAAATTATTAATATCTTTTATAACTCACTAACCATGTAGTGCACTCACTGGTTCAGTTGTCTCTGTAAAATCAACACCTTCCTGCCTCAAACGATTATATAAAGCAGGTATAAGACTGAGTTGAGAATCGGTTTTGAAATCACCCTCTGCCCACTTCTTTAAACACTGTTTTAATTGGGAAGCTACTTGGGGGTGTAATTTATTTTTGATAAGCTTGTACAACTCTTGTTCGG
Source organism: Daphnia pulicaria (assembly GCF_021234035.1). Classification (NCBI taxonomy): domain Eukaryota; kingdom Metazoa; phylum Arthropoda; class Branchiopoda; order Diplostraca; family Daphniidae; genus Daphnia; species Daphnia pulicaria. The sequence continues at coordinate 34,398,688 of NC_060913.1, forward strand.
AATCTCTTGACGCTATCTCTAAATGGAATGGTTTATGGCAGTTGCTCACACAGGCATCCAAAAGCTAAAAATTATTGAAAAATTGATTACTACATATTCAGAAATATATTTTTAAAAAATGCTTTACTTTGACAGCCTGCTTGGCAACATGTGGATTTTGATGATACAATCGTTTGATAATGGCTCTCAAACAATCTTTAGGTCCAGTAGTTATCGCTTTTACTTTGTCACAGACATCAAGAATTGTTTCCCAATTCTCACTCATATTCTTTTCATCGGTTGCCTTTTCTATAAGGGGTAAAGAATCGTGAGTAAAATTTCGATGAGGATGAAGCAATGCAAGAATACCAAATGAGGTATTCATTCAATTGCTTGTCCTATTTCTCAAATAACGTAAGTAAACGATGGCCTTACCGACATCCAGATCAAATGGCGAACTACCAGAAAAGATACCCATGGTAAAAATGACACTGAATTACTCGTACTGTGGGATAAACAATGAATAAGTAAAATAGGAAAACACGGAAATCGACTGATGAGTAATAAAGCAGATAATAAACTAGCAGCGCAAATCAAGTTAAGACGGATCTGTCATCCGGAGTGTCTTGGCGTTGCAAAGTTCCACCGCCAGGTGGCTCTTTCCTCGATTGTTTTGTTAGAAGAAAAAGTGAGAATTTACAAATTTTGAATGCAGATGGCTTTGTAAAATTTTGACCCCACGGTCGGCTCTCCTTAGTCGACATAAAAAGTCCAAAAGTCAGTTCGTCGTGCTTATTTACTAAGAAGCAGTCCTCTTGCTTTATTATAAGCCTTACACACTTGTACGTTCGCGGTGTTGATTTATCGGAACGTCTATTATCTTGGGTGAGTACACAAATTATGTCCTCTTGGCCCTTATGTCGGCTGCGCGATAATCATATGATTCCGTGGCGATAACAGTCGTTAATTGAGTGTATTTATTTCATTGATGGGTCCGTGGTCATTGACCTAACGATCTCTCGTGTTGAAGATGTGTGCCCCTGTGACCCCTCGACTCAAATGAGCAATTTTACCAACACCAAACCAGAGAAAGAATTCCGACAAGTTTAGCGCAGTTTTGGTCTGTAGTATATGTTAATTTAAAAAAGACGAAAAATTACATTTGAACGAAACCAGAAGAGTGGTCGAGAACCCGCTGTGCTTCACCGCGAGCGCATGTCGTCCTTGAGATTGAAAACTTGAAGTCTCCTCCTCCCCTGCTGAAGAAGAAAACAACACAAGAACAGCAGGACGGATAATACATATACTCTCTCAAGGTCGAACTCATTTTCGCCCTCGGGCAACCGATCGTAGTTGGATTTCTTTTTGCGCGGGTTCAAATTCGTGAGCGCGCGTCAGTTTGAAAATACGTTCAAAACCATTTTTGGCAATTTTCTTGGTAAAGATTAGAATATCCAGGACAAATACGGTAAATCAGGGTTTAGCGACAAATGAATTGGCACAGGTCAATATTTTTCATCAGAAGCCACCTGGAAATTACCGTATTTTTAAAAAAGGTCATCGACCCTTGTTGCCCTTAAGAGGGGAAACCTGCAAATTGTGATGGATGCAATCATGGCGATGACCTCGCCAAGTTCCCCCCTTGAAACAAAGAAGCGAAAAATTCCAGTTTTTCATCATCATCTTACGGAATTTCCATGTTTCAGTATTTTACCATTCAGATGATTCTATAATTTTCGTGTGTACATTTGCATCGACAGAAAAAATGGGAGTGGCCTGGTGGAATTTGCAATCGCAACTGTTGGTGGCCATCCAGAAGGATGACGTCATGAGAGCCAAGGAACTCTTGGCAGATGGCGTTGACTGCGACGCACGATTCAATTTCGGCAGTCATCGGCGACCTGCACTTTGTCTTTGTGTCGAACGTGACAGTTTAGATCTCGGTATGTATTATTCTTATCCCTAATTTATGCAGAGAGAATCAAGGGATTTTCCATCTAAACCGGTTAGCATTAGCACACGGAAAAACCTAACGGATCTTTTGTTTACTTTTGTCGCTTGTATTATGAACCAGTTCGTTTGTTGCTCGACTGGGGATGTTCGGTGAACCAATCAGATACCCGAGGTCAGACAGCTCTTCATCTGGCTGCCAGCAGAGGACAATTGGTAAAATTCAAATAACAATTTTATAGACCAAACATATAATACAATCAAATTAAATATTCTTTCTCTTTAAAGGGACTCCTCCAACACCTTTTGCGTAGCAAAGCCAGCGTTCGTGCACTCGATGAACAGAAACGAACGCCATTGCATTGGGCGGCTCAACATTCTTCTCCCGAAATGGCTCTGCTCCTCCTACAGCATCAAGCGGCAGTCGATCCGCTCGACCAAGACGGAAGGACTCCATTACTCTTGGGTTTGACAGCACATTTCTAAAAAAGGATAAAAACAAAACAAGATTTATTCTCATTTTATCTATTATTAGCGTGCCAAAATCCTTCAAGCTCGGCGACAGCGCAACAACTGCTGCGATACGGGGCCAATGCGAGAGCAGTGGATTCGCTGGGAAACACGGCTTTGCATTTAACAGCTGATCCGCCATTGATGAAGGCTCTCATCGCATCCGGAGCGGCCGTCAACGCCTCCAACCAAGCCGGTCTGACACCTCTGCATCTAGCCGTTCGCCACACGTCGACGTCACGAGTGGAAATCGTCTCGTTACTCGCCCAAGCTGGATGTCAGCTGGATCAACCGACGCCCTTGGGTATATTTATCAACAGCTCAATATTTATCTTGAGATAACCGAGAAAAAAGCGAAATCAGTTGAAATTTTGTTAAAAAGAAATTGAAGGTCAAATATTGTGGTCGGAAATCCACCGCAATCGTTTTCCCCGCAAGGAAATTAGTCACGACAGAAGATAAGTTTATCACTGTCAAATTCCATTAAATTTGTCTGATAACGATATATCGAGGTCATTATTTCTGCGAATCAAAATCGAGATTTGAAAAGAAAATCAGGCCAGACGTTTTTGAAGAAGAAATTTGAAACCTAATTATTTCTTGTTTAACCGGAAACCTTAAATTCTGATAAATATACATATTCCTATTTAGGTCAAACTGCTTTGCACACGGTTGTCCAGGAGAGAGATGAATCCAGCGCCATTTTACTATTGCGTTTCCAAGCTCGACCGGATACGGTGGATCGGCTCGGATTACCTCCGCTGTTTCACGCCGCCCGTGACGGCAATCTCCGTCTGGTTCAAGCTCTGCTGGCCGCCGGAGCTTACCAGACGCTTCGAGACCCCCAGTCGTGGATCCGCCAGCCTCACTTGTTGGCCGAAGTCCGCGACGCCCAGATCCTTCAGTTATTGTTGGCCACGGCCAACGCTTGTCCCCGTCTGACCTGGCTGGCCCGCTCAGCATTCCGTGATTACGCCAAAGAGAAAAGTGGCGTAGTCGCTTCCAAACTACTTTTCCCGCCGTCTCTGGTCCAGTTTATTAACTTTTCCGACGTCTTTGAAAACTGGATTTGAAAAAGAAGCTCATCGCATAATTTAAACAAACAAAAAAATTAATAATTAAAACTAGGGAAACTTTAATCTCGAAATGTTCGATAAATTCGTCTTTTCTTTTTATTTCTGAAATGATTCTTTCGAGAGTAAAAAAAAAATATTATTAACGTGATCATGATATAAGGCATTATTATTATTATACAATGTGTGCGACTCTTTGAGATGGAATAGGCACTTGTTCGTCGAATCATCATGTCTCGCAATAAACAACAGCAGAGAAATATAAAGTGAAAGCTAAATGAACAACATACTTTTTTTTTTCATAGTGATTTCAGATCTTAGTTGGTCCCGATTAATCCTAGACACTGAATTACATAGTTTCAAAATGTGATGGCTTACGTTCTTAATAAAACAAAAACAAGGCGGGAATCTTATGAGAATAACTGCGTCATGAAGGAGAGATATTTAAGCTTAGGTACTTTTTTACTTGATGAAATCATTATCAATAGCCTGACATAAACAAAAGGCGAAGACGATGCCCAGAATTTGAGTCACACCCAGTCCGACACCAACGCCGATAACAATTTCCATATGAGAATGGAAGTACTCGATTATACGGGAGTAACATCCCTATAATAACAAAGAAAAATACAAAAATGGTCAGTAATAAATATGAAACAATGGAATAATTATTATTTATGATCTTATACCTTCATACGATATGAATTATCATCAGTGGGGCTGGTCATACATCGTTGATCTTCCGGCTGAAAATCAATCAACTTTCCACGGAGTTTACAGCAGGAAACGGGCAACAAATGTCCAGACGTTCTGTTTTTCATCCACGGAGTGCCTGCAAAGTCGGTGAAATTGTTGACTCCGCAACACGACAGTTGACCCTAACCCAAACCACAAAAAAAGAAATTAAAAACGAAATTCGTGAATGAAACGCCCCGCGGATAGATTTGTCGTACTTGCATCAAGTTCCATGAAGTCGTCAAGGCATCTGCTTCCTGTTGGGTGTTGTAATGGTCTTTCAGTGCCGTCATCATGTAGGTTTTGATTTCCTTTTCAGCCTATCCCCCCATAGTGAATTGATTCAATAAGATGAAAATAATTAAAACAGAAAATGGGAGAGCCAGTGATATGTTACCTCCTGTTGGTAAGTCGCAGCCAGACTTCCTGCGGTAATCTCCAAGGCCACAATGACAAAGACGAAGGCGCCGTACTAAATGACAGAAATAGAAGGATAAATATAAAGATTACAATTCATCAATCAGATTCTTACTAGTCCGAGAAGAACCCGAGATTCTTTGACAGCGCCGCAGTAGCCCAGGAAACTGACGATGAAGATAAAAGCTCCAGCAGCAATCAGCAAATAGGCACTTTGGGTGATAACTGCTGGTTGTACCAAATTCTGTGCGACACAAAAAATAAAAAAAAATACACAGATGCGCATCTGTCCGTGACGTAATAAAAAGAATGTGTATTTTGGTACCTGCACATTTTCAGCTTGAGTAAATTTGATCAGAGTGAGAAACGAACTCTGGTCGGCGGCTAACCAAATTCCAATACCTAAAACGGCCGCTCCTCCCCACTGCAACAAGAAAAAAAAAACCCAAACTTGTTTAAATCTCGCACTCGAGTCACGTTTCCAAACTAATACTCACGAAAAGGGCAAAGTTGAACAGACACAGAACGTATTTCACCACGGTGGCTCCGCAATCGAGCGGCATTGTATAACTTTTAAATGGAGATTTTTCTTTATGTACTATCCGGATATCACCGCTTCTTGGACGGACGAAATGGGAGAAGCTTAGAGCTGTAATCAATAATGGACAAGACGGTTAATACAAGTTGGAAGGCAGCCACCAGTTGTCTGAATTAAGACAAACTGACGTCACCGACTCTTAATGGCTGCGCAACAGGACGACGCGTTAGTCAACCTATTGCGACACACACACTAGATGACAGCCGGGGAAATTTAGAGGTGAAACCCCCCATGTGCAAGGATATATTTAAGAAAATGAATCTACAGCAGGATTTCCGAAGTTTGACCATCGAATAGTCGTGTCTAATGATATTTAAAAAAAACATGTCAAGGAGATTTGGAATTTTCAATTCAACAATTTCAAAACATTCCAATTTCCTTCGATGCAATTCTAGGTTGTTGTTGAAAAGGCATACAATGACTCTCAAGTCACGCCATCATCAATCAATCTACGGTACCTGCATAACTTTCTAAACCCCCTTTTTTATTAATAAATCCAAGAAAAACTGGCCAATAGAAGTACTATCGTTATTATTATTTTTCGTTCAATAAAAGTAACAACGGGAAAATGGGAAATGATAGATATCCTTTGTTCGTAGGGAATTTGGTATTAAGGGAGGATGGCGTGTGAATCTCGATACCACATTGTAAATCCTTTTACGATTACCCGACCAGAGAGCTAGGGTCGGGTCAGATGTACGTGGAAATATATATAAATGTGAAGCCACTAACTCAAATAAAATAAAAGATTCGGGGCGGTAACACAACACGTATGTTACGTACACAGCACACACACACACCACCTTCAATTCAAAAGGACGAAAAAACACAAACAATTGGGGGGGGGGGGGGGGGGTCCTTCAGCACGCTTGGCTGCTGCTTTGCTACACTGATGAAACTAACAACTAACTTTCGCAGCCCCCATGACCAACTGGCCGATTTCTCAACCTTAAACGAACGACTAGGAAATGGTTATTTTACTTACACACAGCGCCACGTGAAAACAATGAATGCAACAGTTGATTTCTATCTCTGAATTATTGTGACGGAAATATCGATGCACTATCAAGACGACACAAACACAAACGCGAGACTCTTTGTGACTCGGTTGACGATGTATACTGAGAGAGCTGCTTGAGGATGAGAAAATGTTTGTGTGTGCAACACCTCAAATGTGAATCGGTTGCTTTGAAAAAGAAAATTCATGGCTCCGGGCTACGAGAGAAAGAAAACGCCCCCTTTCTATCGCGACATCTAGTGTCGCCATGAGTTTATAGGAATTTCGAATCTACCAAAAGACATCACTTTCCAAGTCAAAACGGATATTTTGGTAATGCTCCATCATAAGATAATAATTGTATATTATATTATTATTACGGAACAGTTTAAGTGAATTTCTATTCTAATTTAACTCATATACCTGAATAACTTGTTGCTCTATCCGGTTATTTATCCTTGGATCCGATTGCTACCAAGACTGATCAACCTCGACAATGTCGTCATTTACATATCATCGCTCTTCTCTAAGTGCTTTTATTCGCGAAAATCTTGCTAGTTGATGACGTCAATACCTGAAGGTATGCTGAAGCCGAATCGCAAAAGGCAAAGCAAAGAAAAAGAAAACTAAAAATAAATAGTGCGTCTCCTTCTGGTGACGAGTTACAGCAACATAATCTCTTTTCCATCTAGTGGTAAACGACAACACTGGCAGTAGCTCACCGTAGCTCTGCAGTCGACAGTCTTCTCCAACCAAGAGTCCAACAACTCGGATTTTGGTAAAAGTAAAAACTTTTTGTCGCTATGGCTTTAACAAAGTTGAGCCTATTTACAAGACCGAACCTCAGTAAGTTACGATGTTTCTTTAAATTTCCAAACAAAAAAATTTTTCGGTTATTTAAAAAAATGTTTTTATTACGTATTTGTCTCTCGACTCCGATGAATATTTTTGCCCCAAGCCCTTACGTAATGGATGTTTATTTCTACAATTATTTATTTCAGGTGTACAGTCACTGAGCATTGTCTCTACTCGATTTAATACCACTACTGCTGCTCCTCCTGCCAAGGTGAGTAAGAATAACCAATGTCTAAATCTTATTTAATGATCATGTAATCACATTTTGCTGTTCCTGGTATGCAGACAAAGTTTGGACCTCTTAAAGATGAAGACCGCATTTTCACCAATCTTTATGGTCGACATGACTGGAGGCTGTCAGGTGCCATGAAAAGAGGAGACTGGTACAAGACAAAGGAAATTTTGTTGAAGGGAGTTGATTGGATTCTCAGTAAGTAATTTCTTGTTAAATTCAGGTTCGACCTTGGGATACTTTTTTCCCAGTTTGTAATGTTGATTTAATTTCATTTCTTTAACTTGTTCCAACAGATGAAGTAAAGAAATCAGGCCTACGTGGACGTGGTGGTGCTGGATTTCCCAGTGGCATGAAGTGGAGTTTCATGAACAAGCCTTCAGACGGCCGGCCTCGCTATCTTGTGGTTAACGCCGACGAAGGCGAGCCAGGCACTTGCAAAGATCGTGAGATTATGCGCCACGATCCTCACAAGCTCATCGAAGGATGTCTCATTGCCGGTCGAGCAATGGGAGCCCGCGCTGCCTACATCTACATTCGAGGAGAGTTTTACAACGAAGGAACCAACGTTCAGGTGGCAATCCATGAGGCATACAAACAAGGATTAATCGGCAAAAATGCCTGCGGATCCGGTTACGATTTCGATGTTTTTGTTCACCGCGGCGCAGGTATACATTTTGAACACAGCTGACCAAAGTTCAGATATTTTCAGATCAGTTCTGTTTACTGTAGGTGCTTACATTTGCGGCGAGGAGACTGCTTTGATCGAGTCCATTGAAGGCAAGCAAGGTAAACCACGTCTGAAGCCCCCTTTCCCAGCTGATATTGGCGTTTTCGGCTGCCCAACTACCGTCGCTAACGTAGAGACCGTTGCAGTCGCCCCGGTATTCAAATTTTATCTAGTTAGGTGTAGTTTCGTGCAACTGAACTCATTAACAAATTGAATTAGACGATCTGCCGTCGTGGAGGTGATTGGTTTGTGGGTTTCGGTCGCCCCAGAAATTCTGGTACGAAGCTTTTCAACATCTCGGGTCATGTCAACAACCCGTGTACTGTCGAGGAGGAAATGTCTATTCCGCTGAGAGAGTTGATCGAGCGACATGCTCGGGGAGTGGTTGGCGGATGGGACAACTTATTGGCTGTAATCCCCGGAGGCAGTTCCACCCCGATGATTCCGCGCAAGTATGTTTTTTTTTATTGTTCCTTTTTTACAAGAAATTTCAGTTGATGTTTTTTTAAAACTAATTTTCAGAGTTTGTGATGATGTTCTAATGGATTTTGACGCCCTGGTCGCTGCACAAACTGGTTTAGGCACAGCTGCCTTAATTGTAATGAACAAGCAGACTGACGTCATCCGAGCCATCGCTCGTCTTATTGAATTCTACAAACATGAATCTTGTGGACAGTGCACTCCATGCCGCGAAGGCACCGGATGGATGAATAAAATCATGTATCGATTTGGTAAGCTGTTGCCTAATAACATATCGTCCTATTCGTGAACAATCGTATTAATCTCGGTGAATTTTGGTGAAATTTAGTTGAGGGTAACGCCAAACCAGAAGAAATTGATATGCTGTGGGAACTTAGCAAGCAAATTGAAGGTCACACTATTTGCGCTTTGGGAGACGGTGCTGCCTGGCCCGTGCAAGGTCTGATCCGACACTTCCGCCCCGAGATCGAAGATCGCATGAAACGTTTTGCCGAACGCCAGCAATGCCAAAAGGTTGCTGCTTGAATATTGTAAAGATGATGGAGAAGTAGAAGCTGTTTAGAAAACTACAGGTTCATATATACTGATCGTCGGCCATTTGGTTCAGCCGTCTGTGTATATCTTGACTGACTAAAAATACCCGTCAGTGTACATGTCAATTCGAGGAAGATACATATAACTAAAGGAAATCTAAATATCCATCAGAATTACTGTTTGATTTTTCTTCATGGAATTCCAAAAAATGACATAAAAAAACTAGTGATTTAAGATTCCAGTTATCAAGCTATAGGTAGCATACACCGGTACACACCTAGCATGTAGTATGTATCTGCGAGCACTTTTCACTCAAGTGGTGAAAAAGAAATATTCTTTTTTCTGGAAGGTCGTTTTAAAATAAGAAATCGGGAAAGGACTAAATTCGGACGGAGTCCACCATAGGCAGAACTTCCTTGCGATTTATTATTATAGACCGCGACCTTAATATCGAAAACGATTTCAAAATGATACTTCATTCCTGACCGGTTTGCATGGCTTATGACGAAACCAGAATTACCACGAAGAAGAATATGTAGCGGGCAAAACATTTGTTGATTTGATCTGTCTCGTTGCACTAATAAGTTCAACAGCTGAAGAAATAAACCCTTCGGGTGTATAGACGACGAAAGGATGCTGAATTGCCTTCTCGATTAGGGACAACATGCCTGACATTATCACAGCCCTAAAGTAAACTAATCTAACCCTAAATTCAACAGCCCACACTAAAAAAAACTTGTTCTTTCACTTTGTATTATTTAATAGAAAATGAATCTCCATAAGAGGGCTGTGATAATTTCAGGCATGTTGTCCCTAATCGAGAAGGCAACTCAGCATCCTTTCGTCGTGTTGAAAGTTCGAAAAAAGATAATAACATTTTAAAAATGTAACTCTTGAATATTTTTTAAATGAATGATTGGGAAAAAAAATTTATTAGTTTTTAAAAATCGATTTAATCATACTAAGGTTAACGTCGAAAGTTGATATTGTTGATATCAAACTTTAAAGCGCGCTCTATCTTTGGGTACATCATTTTCCTTTGGGGGGCGGGTAGGTGAGTCGGATAAGGCGTCGCTTGGTGATCGGGGGGCACCGGAGACCTGAGTTCGACTCTCCTGGTGAGCATAGTTGCTCCCATACCCGGGCACTACCACTACACATACAATACAGATCTCTTCCTGATCCGTCCGAAAAACGTACACAATGATGGTACTTCCATCCCCCTCCCTTGGGGCTTCTTCCACACAACACAACATTTACACTACTCATGCCATCGCCCAAAAATCAACAGACAAATATCTCGTCGGTGCAAGAAGGTCATCTAGTTGAAGACCAGATGTCTGCTAAAAACATAGCAGACGCACCTAATCCTACCAATACCAATACCAATCATTTTCCTTTACAAACTACAGGGCTCATAAAAAAAATAAGAAGCTTGATTGGAAATGTGCAGGAGGGTGAATCAATATGAAAAAGACCAAAGCCTGTGGCGACCATCTCAAGGATTTGATAGCCACTAGGCTTTTTCAATTCATAACTATTTAGTACAATTTTTTCCTAGAGTGATTTTGAAAAAAATGGCGCGTTCGCCTGGCGCGAACGTTTGAATCTTTTTATTTTTAAAGTCCACCGTTATTTCCAAGTCATCCCGTCCCGATGTGCGAGGTTTCCGTAGGAAATAATATAAAGCAAAATATTAAAAATATAAAGAAGGAAAAGATTAAATAAAATTCATACGTATGAATCTGATTCGGTATGGTGAATCGTGTGCTTCGTTTTTCGTGTAAGTTATTGTGATAATTTTACTTGAAATAGTATACTAATTAAAATTAAATTAAAACATATAGAAATATAAAAACATTCAAAAGTTATCTGTCATTCATGAGGGGTGCGACTTAGGTCGCCCACGTCGCACTATCTTTTTAGCTTAAGTTACAGCAAAATTTATTATTAACATTAGCAATAAGAAATAAGAAATAATTAGTTATAGTTACAGATAAATCTATAAACCAGTTAGAACAAACTACCCCCTCTTACGCTTCGTTTTTCTTTTAAGTTATACCTATTTTTTACTTGGAATAGTATACTAATTAAAATTAATACTTATCGAAATCAATTAAAACATATCGAAACATTAAAAAAAGTTATGTCAAACATTAGGTGTGCGTAGGGCTGTGGCCCGGGCGATGAAAACCCGGGCCACCGCCCGGGCTGAACGAAAAAAAACCCAACCCGACTCGACCCACCGAGGCATTTTTTTTAACGGGGCGGGCGACGGGTTGAACCCCCGGGTCCGCGGGCCAACCCGAGCGGTGGCACCATCTAGTAGTCACATAGAGAAGCTCGTTATTCTCTATGCCTGCGGCCTCAAAAAATTGCCGCCAAATGCTCTACGATAATTTCGTAGCATGAAAAGTAGGATAAGTGGTAGAAAAGGGCGTTCAGGGGTGTTCAGAAGACAGAATTGATGTGTCACTGTTGGAAGAAGAAGATAATTAAGAAATTTAGGGAATTTTTTTAAGTTTGTAAAAAAAAAAGTGTGTTTGACCCGATTTTTTACCCGGGCCGTTACCCGACCGGTAAAATTTTTTTGACCCATGGGTTGGCCCGGGCCAAACCCGGTCACTCAGTTGGCCCAACCCGCTACGACCCGCGGAAGAAGAAAAACCCGTCTAAAAAACCCATAAAAAAAAACCCCGCTAAAAACGTCCCGGGCCACAGCCCTAGGTGTGCGAGTGCGACTTAGGTGCATGGCCTACTCTATGGTTAAGGCCTGTAAACTTGGATGTTGCCATATGAGTATGACGGCGAGAGAAGCTGCAAAATTCCCTATCCTTCTCCCGGGCAAGAGCCAATCAGGCAAAAAATTGAGGGTTGAACTTCGCCATCTGGCGTTCTATACCTATACCTATAAAGGTTGCGCCACTTGTTGGCACGAAACTTAAAAAGTGAAAAAAACAACTGTTTTTGATTAGATACAAAATTTGGTTATCCTTGACGCAGTTTCATTACTGTAAATGTCAACGAGGCTATTAGTAATGTGTGGTAAAAATTTAAAACTCGTAGCTTAAGTTGAAAATATTATTTTTTAATTTTAAAAGTACAAAAAATGCGTTTTTTGTCAAAATCGACGTTTTTCAACTTTAAAAATCGGAAATATCGACTAACGAAATTCTTTAATTTTTTCAGAGTAGAAAGCTTATTATATCTAGTTTATCAAAAAAATAATTAGATTAGTGTTATCTTTTGTTTACGAATAATTTCAAAGGAATTGTGTAATCCAATTCTCAACGGAACTGACGGAAATTTCAATGGAAAAAATTAAAACTAAAACTGAAACGGGCGAAACTCCGTAAGCCGCCATGAAAAATCTGTTACTAGTTAACGTCCAATTTTTTTTCACAATTTCAGCGAACTTACAACTTCGGACGTTAGCCAACTCTATTAACTAATACTCCGACTCCAATCCAAGGAAATTATAGAACGTTGTCGCGTTTGATGTTAAAAGAAAAAAGGATCGTCTATTTTCTTTTTTCTTATTTCGAAAAAAATTGAAGTTATATAGGTGTGACGGGTATGGGTGATTGTGTTTGTTTTTGTTGATGCCAATCATGTTGTTCGGCTTAAAATACAGATTTCAATAACTAAATGCGACTAAATGTCCATTTCTTCGATGAACAAAAGAAAAAGTATTGAGATTTAAGAAAGCATGGTATAGATCGAATATGGTGGCTATACAGGTACTTCACTCACTTCCAAAAGTCGTAAACTACGGCTTTAACCCGGGACATGAAATCCCGGGTCACTGATGCCCGGGTTGAAGCGTAAAAACTAAAAATCCCAAAAGTGTGGCATTTTTTTACGGGACGGGCTCAAGGATGTCCGGGCAAATCCGAGCGGTGGCACCATCTTGTAGTCGTCAGAGAAGCTCGTTATACAATAACGGCTGGGGTTCGTTAAATGACAACGCAAATCAGCGTCGCACGATATTCAGGGTTGCCATACTTTTATTTTGTTTATGTTCAAAATTCCACTGGAAGACAAAAAAGAGAGAAACTGTTTCATCCTCCTTTGTTATTGTTTGAATATTATGGCGCCTTTGTATTTTCACACAAAGGAGGTATAGTTGCCAAATTGGTTTTAAGTCTTTGTCTCTTTGAAAATAATAACCCTTTCTACCATTACCCCTTTCATCGCAGTCATTCGAGACACTGACATCAAAGATGAAAGGTAGCACGATTTTGTTCTCGCCTTTAAACCCCTTATTGGTGGAAAGGTATGGAAAAGTATCGACGGTGTGGCTGGCTCTGTACCTCTCCCTCTGCCTGCCGCGCCGGAATTCCTCCTACTGAATACGATTAGGTTGATTTTTTGGGGGATGCCTTTTCGGCTCTTTCTTCTTTTTCTGCTTTTTTTTAGTTCTTTCCCCAATTTGTAACCTTTATTATATTTTTGACTTTTTGTCGGAACAGGACTAGTATTAAGGTTATTAAGAGGTTGCCTCGAATTATTCCGGGCGTTTTGGTTTTAACATTCTATATCATCAATTGTCACCCTAGCTTCCGCACTCACAAACAAACATTGTTCACAGTTAATGGGAAATTAACTAAAAAAAAATTGAGATGTTCTCTTCATGGTTAATTCAAGGAGGTATTTTGAAACGAAAAAAAAAAATAAAAAAAAAACTTTACTAACCATCTCCAAGTGTAGCAGCATTCTGCTACACTTGGAGATTCATCCGAATTGCTTTTTTACGAGCAGCCTCTGCCAAGTAATGATTGAAATGATGCATAATTTTTTTGCGGAAAAGCTCTTGTGCCAATTTCAGGTAGGCCAAAAGGTTGGCATCAACTTTCGAATTCATACTGGTGGCCTCAATTGAACCAACTGTAAATAAAATTTTTTTTTATTTATTTATCAAATACTCAATTCTAATGAATAACTTACCACATTTAGCATAAAGTTGACACTTGAAAAAGTCTTCGTTATGGTTTCTCCAAGATATTTCGCTTTCAGAAATTCGAATTTTTTTTTGCATTCCTGCACTACATAAGACTTTGAGATTGCATATTGGAAGCCGCCAAGGGAAAGCATCCGTTCACACTCCATGGCGTTTTTGGCAACAATGAATTTTGGCCCACAACTGAATAAAAACAAAAAACAAATATTATTAATGACGAAGAAAAATTTAGCTTTAAAAAACTTACCCTCCTTCTTCTGTCATCCAGCCAAGTTTAATTAGTCTCTGGTAAACCATAGAGGCACACCTATCTTTTCCATACGAAATTTCACGGCATACGATGCTGAAATCAAGTGCCGGCAAACCTTGAAAAAAAATAACAAAATTAAAACACGTTATTTAGGAAGGAAAGGTTAATAAAACATGAATTACCTGGTATGGTAAACGACGAACGATGGAGAAAGGAGTTTTATCCATCGTGTGTATTTGAATACTTGGGTGCCACTTGCAGGTAATGATTGAAAAATACGTCTTTTCGCTCCCTGACGTTTACAATTTCTCCACCAAGGCGCGGTTGCAGCACTGGTGGGGGAGCAGGAATAACTTCTTGTTGTGGATTTGGTGGTGGAGCATATTCCAGATCTGGTATTGGTGCAGCATTGGCTTGCTGGATTCCTTGTTGGACAGCTGGATTTCCGGGGGAAGGATTTCTCTCCCTCGGCCTAGCTCCGCCAAAATCAGGAGCTGTGGCCGATGCATTGTCAACCACACCGTAAAGCAATTCTTCTTGACTTCTCTTGACAGAAGTCGTAGCTCACCTTGGATCCTCCTAAAACTTGTGGCAACCTTTCCATTTGCACTTGTACCATCGAAATTGGCAGGATATCTACCATTTTGAAGTTGTCCAATATTGAACGTCAACCAACTGCCTTCGATGATAAGTTTCCATCTCTGTACTGGAACATTTGTGACATCTTTGAGGATACATGGAATGCCATATGGAGGCTGGTAAAAGCGAATCAAAGATGATAACGGTGCGATAATGGTGTCGCGCTTTACCAACTCTGTTGACCCGTTGTCAACTAATAAAATCTTGACTACGGGTCCAGCTTCTTGGACTATCCGGACACGATAGTATTGATCTATCTAAAATGACAATTGTTAATTAACAATAAAAATCTTACGCTAAGAGGTTTTTTTAACTTACCACCATCATCATCTCCGTAGTAGCCCAGCAGCCTTTGTTCGTTTGTCTGATACAACTTTGGTGGCTTTTCCAGTTTTGAATACGCGTCGTTTAGCTCACCTCCCATCCCCTGAAGACCATCAGAAAGTGGTTCTTCTGTGCCGATAGTTGAAAATTGCCCGAAGAATTTACCAGGATTAAACGCCTCAGAAACAAAAAGGACCTGCCTTTCAGATAGATCTAATCTTGGTAGCTGAAAATTGCCAAAATTACCAGTAAGGGGCCACCTATAAAATAATTGTAAAAACTTTGTTAATGAAATATAAAGAATATTTGTTTCAGGATAAAACTTACCTTGAGCCTGTTGTTTAATTGTTGGCAGCAAGCTCTGACAACAAATTCTCGGGCTTCGTTCAACAGCTTGACTCTCAATTCTTTCTCCAGCTGCGGCAATAGAAATTGACTGAAGGCTTGATCGATCACTTTGTTACGCTCCGCGTCCCATTCCTTTACGTGTTCGTCTATAATGTCTATAAAGAAGGTGTATAGTGCACTCGAAGCTCGGCCAATTTTCTTTGTATCAACTAGAAAGAAGAAGAAGAAAGGAACAGCTGTTTCGGGACCTAGGAGCCAAGGTCTATGTAACAAAACAATGTGAATCCCAACTAAAATAGACACTTTTGAATATATACACACACAGTTGGGTGTGTTATTAAACAATTAATAATAAAAAAATTACAAATTAACATCTTGGATTTAAATATTGGAAAAAAATACCTCATTCACATGTGCTGTAAAAACTGGGACAGGCGTGACTGGTACTTGGACTGGGACGGGTTTTTTTTTCAACGCAATACAACTTCTCGTGCTGCTTGGCAGCTCGAGAAGTCGTCAGCTAGTGCAAAAGCCGTCAAGTAACGATAATATTATAAATCGCTTAAAGGTTGATTCTGCACAACTTCGAATTAATTTAAAATGTTCTCTATTGGCCATCCATCCCGGGCCGCTTGAAACGCTGCCGCACTCCTCGTGCATTGGGCTGAAAGGGAATTCATGTCAATCTCGGACTCTGTTGTATCCATTTTAATCCATCTCGTAATCGTGTTAGCTGCTACTGGCTTGTGTGGCGTCTTTGGGCTCACCCAAAGTCTCTACTCTTGCCCTCACAAAGCTCTTAATGAATTCTGCTGGACACAGTAGTGGATTTTCAATGTTTTTTTTACCGAAAAGGGCTCTTAAAGGCCGGCACATTGTATTTTGAGGAGCGTAGTTAGTACAAAAAATGGACCGCACTTACGAAAAAAATCAATTTCAAGACGCACTCAATCGTGGTCAACTTCTCTGCAAGCTCCAGAAGTAGAAATAAATTATTTTCACCCCACAAGGAAAAAAAAATGTTTCGGGATTCCACATTACAGATAGATGAAGTTTTTTATTATTCCTTTAACCTTTGATTAATCTCATCACCAAAAATAGGTGCTCTTCGATCGTCACCCCTTCTACAGATTCAACAGTCATGGATTAAATTTTAGTTAAAAGAACTATACGCTTTCCTAGCGACCTAAAAATTCGATAACAATTTCGAAATTTTCATTAAATCCGCTGACAAGAGATTTTTACAATTCCATGCACAAACGCATCGAATTCATAAGTTTACTCAGTGTTGGGCCGCAATCCCTCCAAAAGAAGCTCGACTGTTTCTGCCAAAAATCACTGCAAGCGGTAAAGTCGCCCAAGAGCTTCCACGGGTGTACAATTAATGAAATGTAAGCAAATGAATTCAATGATACCGAAGAATGCAGAGGAATTGAAAAACTGTGCCAGACCTATTCTGAAATATTGTGCAAGTAATTCTAAATGTTTTTATTTACCGAAGGCTTGATGAAGAAATTGGAATTTCTTCCGATGAATGAGAGTTTCTAAAAAAGCTGATTTAAGATTGGCTTAAATTTTTATTACAATTGGTTAAAGTTTACAAAAACATGTCTTACTGTGTATTCGTGTAAAAAAAGCAGATATAGAAGATTTTAGTGTACACAGGTGTGCCAGTCCACTTACTAATGTATACCCACACTTGTAATTTTGGTCTTCCGCTAATCGTACTGGTTGATGTATTAACCATTTTTACCGAACCATTTATTCCTCTAAAAATCAGGAAGATAGAGAAAGTATTTATTTGTCAGTATATCGAGTAGAAAATATTTGCATAAAAAAGGCATCAGTGTTTAAGGATAAACGGTTTCCAAAAGAAAAAAAGTATCTTTTAAAACTGATAATTAGTGAGTGATTTTCATTACTAAGCCTCTGTGAATAAACTCTTCATTTTGTTTGGCAGATCCTGAAGTGTCTAGTGAACAGAGAACTGTTTTGTTTGAGATAGGCGACCTAACTCCTCTACAACTGGAATCCTTTCTTCTATTTTTTACAAATGTTGGACACATTGTATTACGCTTCGATATCTTCAATATTGCAACAATTCAAAATAAACTACTTTTAAATTTGGCTATAATTTGTATATTTCAAACAAATTATTGCTATTTTTTTAACAGGCAAATTTTTACATAATTAGCCCGTCAAGTCAACAGTCAGAAAATTTCATATATAACTCTTTAACAAAAGAACATCTGAAAAACACGTACATTGATTCTAAATCTTGCGTTTCTTGCTTCAAACGATTGACTTTGTTTTCACTCCTATTCCGTTGCTTCCTGTAAAACAAGTTTTTCCTATGAAGAGTTTTTGGAATAAAGCCCGCAACGAAATAAACTGCATTGCTAGAAAAAAGGAATTGCTTTGAGGGTTTCAACCACCTGATGTTGTGATGCAGATTTCTTCGTCACACCAAGTGGTGTTTGCTCCGTAAAGTTCCGTTCCTGCCAGTGTGACCGCACCTTAAAGCTTCGTTCACACTAAGCCGTTTTTCCTGCTTATTACTTAACGTTACTTTATTACAAACATGCGTTTTCGTTACGTTGTGTTACGTTTTTATGCGTATTTCTTACGTTGAGTGTTCACATTTACGTACGTTACGCAAGTTTACGTTCGTTGCTATTGTATGACTTACGCATTTTTTGGCCACTGTTATATATTTGCGAATTTCATTACTACAGTTTTACATTGGAAACACCTTATTAGTTAATAACTGATATTTAAAATCTGGGTAGAAATCAAAATGGATCGCACTCCAACGAAATTTACAAAATCAAAGGAAAAAGAAATCTAAAAAAAGAAACAAAGTATTTAACCACATTTGGATAAATGTTTTCTGTTTTATAATAATGTATACAGGTTTATATTTACAGATCTGAAAGATATTTGTCAGAGCAAAAAGGGAAGTTTGATTGAAATCGTCAAGTTAACTTTCGGATTTAACCTTCTTATTAGCGAACAATTTTTGTTCGCCCGCCGTCGGGGTGGGATAATGACTTTGATTACCGTCAGAGTTTAACATATTAACCTTTTTTTCTAAGATTACCGTCGGGGTTTAGTATTTAAAACATTTTTGTGTGGATTTGCATTTTACCGTTGTTTTCCACTACTCCTTCGATGGAATACTGGATGGACTCAACTTCTTTGATGAAACGTGTTTAGATCATTGACAAAGCTCTTCTGCTGTTAAGTTGGCAACAAGAAAGTACCCGGCAATGGATAATACGAAATGAATGGGACAGTCCATTTATGGAAAATGTTGGTAGTTAGTTAGCTAGCTTACTTACTTACTTACTTACTTACACTTACACTTATTTTCCAATGAATTTTTCATGTAAATTTTGTGTTTAAATTTTCTATTCCTTCACCTCTACTTGTGTAATCAGTAGGCTAATTCTTTATTCCCATTGTCTAAAATAGATTACAGAAAAAGCAGTAGGGGCCCTTGGCTGACCACTAAGAAGAACACATTTCAAATGAATTTTGTAAATGTTATTGTTGAGACTTCTTTTCATCCACATCTAACCATTAGCCAATTCTTTATTTCCATATTACAATAATAATAGATGAAATCAACAGAAGCAGTGACCATTGGGCAGTCAACCGAGACCACATTTTGAGTTTGAACCACAATTTATTTCAGGAACATCTACAGCAATTGCAAAAATTTTTGCCTACAGAGAAACTGGGTCAACAATATGGATAGCCGATTGCCTTTACAACAGACAGGTTGAAAAAGTTGAAAGTGCTGTAATCTCTTTACCTGGAGGGGGGAGAGAAAAGGTTTAATTCTTTGTAAATTAGATACTGATAATCTCTTATGTGACGTTGATTTAATTTGATGTCAACAATTAACTTGGTTTTTTAATGGAATGAACAAAGGTGCAGAAGGTTCAGTACACTACCTTGATAAGTCTCGCTATAACATACAGTCATGCCTGTAAGTTTCTTAACCAGGCAAACTTCTCTATGTCATTTTAATTAAACTTGATGGAAGGTATAGCTTAGGAAGCACACTGTTCCTCAAATTTTGGTTCATTCTGGTGGGAAAAATGAAAGAGAGAAAGGAAGGGAAGAAGAGAATGGAAAAGCGCAAAAGTAATGTAAAAAGGGGGAAAGGCGTGCTTTTTGGTATACCTTCCGTCAATTTAAAATACAATGATGTAGAGCAATTTGCCTGCTCAAGAAACTTACAGGCGCGACTTATGTCTATGTGCCGGTATCGCGTAAAGCCATGTTCCACATGCAACCGTTGTTTGTGGTGCCATTGTGACCACGATGGGCTATCTATTAAAGAAAAAATTTGTTGTGAAAGAGGCGGATTCAGAACTAAGGATGGCAGCTCCGATCCACCAAGAAAGAAAAGAAGAATTTTACTGTAAAATAGAGTTCCGCGCCGCCAAAACCCCGTTTTTCTGTCCGGCAAAGAAGAAATTAAAGTGGATGACATGAAAAATGCGGAAACAGCTAGCCCAATGAGAGCAATAACTTCCTTAGGTGATTTGTTTGCTGCATTTCAACTCAATAAAAGTTCGTCCTTGAGAAAGTTGTTATCTGCAGCTGATCTAAGATCCAACATAATTAACTGGGAAGAAGAGTGAAAAGAAAATAAACTCATGAAAATTTGAGTTGCTAAGATAAACAAATTCTTCATTTGAAAAAAAAGCTGTTCTGATCTGTGGACCAGCAGCACAAGTGTCGATTACTAAATGAATTGCTTTAAGTGACCAATCACAACATGTTCTCACTCTTCCACTGATTCACACAATTGTGGGTTCCAAAAAGTCAAAGACGGAGAAGCGTACGGCGAGGGCGTAACTTTGCGGCTCACACCGAAGAGAATAAATCGTGTAACTAAAAGATTTGGACGGCAAATTCACAGTGGAAACTCGCGCATTTCAGCAGGGAGTAAAATAATTTCAGTAAGTGACGAGTGGACAGTGCCTTCCACGAGTTAATGGGCGTTTTAACCACACGACTGCTGATTTGGCCTTATTTTGAGCCCAGACAACGTGTGCAACACGTTCTGGAAAACGAAAACTATTGTTGTTGATGGTGTCGCGCGTGGATTTCCTTGAATTGTGCGTAAAATGTCTCGCACACGAAATTATTTGAAGTAAAAAATTTGAGAACGTTCACGGAATTTTGAAATTATTAGAAAGCCCATGACACCTGCAATCTTAAATAAGGAGTATGAAGTGATTGGGAAAAAAGAACGTTTTTAAGAAGACCCTAAATTTGACTTTCTTGAGAATACATTTCTAACCTATCCAAGTAACTGGAATGACCCATTAGATAAAGAAATAGCGGTCATTCCGAAAAAGAAAACGAAAGGAAAGGGAAACAGAATTACTAAAAAACGAGCAAATTTACTATTAGTTTTTTTACCGTCTTCTTTTATGCTGGTTTTGGACGAATTGCTTTTACTGGCAACTAAGTTATAATGTTATATGCCTATAACAAACATTTAAAATATTATTGATACCCGTATTTAAACTTTATTAGGATTGCCTGACTTTGAGTTAGAGGCAGCATCAGTAGCATACTTTATTGGCTTCTTCCTTATATTTTGAAGGAATATGGTTTTTGTAAAGAATGCAGGGATCGATAAGGGAAACCTTAGTCCATGTCACCATTCCTTGTCCTAATCAGAAATCAAGGTAACATATAACATTAACCAATAATATTAAATATTTGCAATATTATATCGAGGAGGCCTGATCTACCCAAGCGATGAATTCATAATATATTCAATTCATGTCGACTGTAGACAGTTTACAAATTTTAAAAATAATTGCCACCGATGCTTGTCAAATGTTCTGAAGTAAAAGTTAATTTGAATAAGTTTCTTTTTCCGAAGCGAAGGCCGTGATTAACACCTGTGTGAGCTTGCATAACCCGGGGAAACAAACGACGAGTTTATTGAATGCATTTTTGATAAATTTCTCACATTTTTACCCCTCAGTCAATGTTTAATTGAAGAGGGGGATTTCAGACCTGCAGATGTTCATCGATCAAATAAAAATCAAAGGATGAAAACCCTTCGTGCTTGAACACATCTTTAAAGTCCTTTATTTTTTTTTGTTCCCTACACACAAAAATTCCCTACACTGACACACATGACTGTAAATGACAACTATCCAAAAGCTAACGGTCTTTCATTGTTGAAGCATTTTTTACATGAAGAACAAAATCATGCAGTAGGTGATCTTACCACTAGCTGTGCTGTGTACCGTCCAGGTTGACAGAAAGGGATGGAGGGGGGTCAGTTAGACTAAGGGAATATAGCTCTACCACCGGCCTAGAAGTTAAGTAGGCCATGGCAGAATGACCTTTCAGTCATTTTTTTAACAAGGCGTTGTCTCTCTTTCATCTCTTCCTCCGTTCTCAGCCTGAATCTGGTGACGTGAATTGTTACATTGGCATTGGTGTCAGAAAAAAACCACGAGAAGAAATCAATTCATCTGTCACAGGAGAAATATATTGCAAACATTATTAAATGATTTGGAATGGCAGATTGCATTGCGAGAAGTGTTACAGCTGACCCTCACGTAAACTCCCTCACGGACCCTTATGGCAGATTTTGCTGTGGGTTTTGATGATCCCAAGTGGGAATTTTTTTCCGTTTCGTGTAGGCGTTGGCAGCCTCATGTACGCCATGATGTGAACACAACCGGACATAGTGTTTGATTGTAGTCAGTTTGTGGTTTGTGGAAATTCAAATCTGAAACAACTATGACAGTGCTGGCTTCCAAGACCAGACTTTATCACAAAAAGTGTCTGTGCCAAGTGCCTTTGCAGGACCCACATTAGTTAACTCTTCAGGAGGACAACATCATATCGATTTCACTCTAACTGCAAATGTGAGGCTGGATTACTCAGTAATACTCCCTCGACATATGTTTAACCAATTTTCTCTTTGCTAGATTGAGCTATGATCAATGACACAGTATTAGGCTGAAATATTGGTCGAGCTCATGAAGTGAACAACAGTATTGCTCACACTTGGAGTTGAACTTGTTATGCAGAACCAATCTTTATTTGGACAACATCAATTGGGTATCTATCTAACTTTACATGTGCCAATGTAAAGTCACATTATAAAACTACATACCTACATTTTTAAGACATATCATTTTTGACAAGTTGAAGATAAGGTCAATTGAACGGGCTCTTCGAAAAGGCCATAAAAAATAAGCAATGTTTTAGTGGATATGGGTATTCATGACATCCGTCAATTATTACCTCCAAAATATTTTGTTGGATAAAGTGACTATTGGTCTCTTTTTTTATCCCAAAGTAAGGACACATTATTGAATAAAAATTCATCTACATTTCTTTCAACCTTTTTATTGTTAAATATATTGAAAATTTTCATACATGACTCTAATTAGGGTTGTTAATTGAAAGAGCTCATGATCTATCTATGATCATCTATAGAGGACCCAAATAACTTAAATCTTTGAGGTGGACATCTTACTTTATCACCAGTCTAGAATGCATTTATCTTAGTAATCAATTTCTATTTTGCCACGTTGAAGTTATGTTCCATCCCCATGGTAGCGTGAATCAATGGTCGACTTCATGAAGTGCTCAACACCCGTATCTCTGTCGGTTGATTATTTTAATAACATAGAGAAAATGACAGGATCATATCCATAGCCTCTCCAGTATTCAGTGGTTTAACTATGGCCATTACGCTGATCGGAGAATAATCGGTTTCATCCGACCCATCGGCAAGATCCGTGACCGATTCCTATTTTGCTGATCTGAATCAAATTTTTTTTTTAGATTATAAATCCTCTAATATTTTACTCACTAATTACATTGTATTTCTTGTTTTCGTGTAATACAAATGCGTAATTTTCAAAATGTATCTACGATCTACTGAAATAAAAAAAACATAAAACGGAATGCGCCTTCAATCTAAAAATTACGACAAACACAAATTTTACTAATGAGGAATCTGATTGTAGTAATTTTCCGTTTTTTGCCACTTATAGCAACAATGGCCGGCATTTTTCTCTTCAGATTTAACATTGCACATCTCAAAAAGTGGGGTCTTTCGCTCCTTGTCTTCCACACCATCTCAACTAGGTTCCACAGCTCTTACAGATCTCACTGTTGGATGCATTGAAATGTAATTGTTGCCTCCATGTTTCGCCATACAGTGAGGAACGAAGAAAGATGGCTGGATTTGTAGGACCCCCTTATTTCTTTAATGTTGAAGTTGCTTTCCATTTTTTTAACACTCGACGACGATGTTGTAAAGGCACAAACACTGTTGGCCACGAACCTGTGGTGGATGTGTTATGAATGGAAAACCAGGCCAAAACGTGTATGCTCCCGAATGTTGTGTTGGGTTAAGTCATGCGCTTAATGAACCCGAGAAATACATTATTTATTAGCCTGGTGAATACCGATGGGAAATAAAATGGGGACAGTCAAAATAAATAAACAAAACAACTCTCACCTGAATGTTAAGATGTCGGAGAAAATTGCGTCGTCCCAAGAACGACAGGAATGTTCCGTGGCGAAAGAAAAGCACTTCGCTAATTCGTACCTGTTGAAAATGTTGCAATTTCTTCTAAGAAGATGTCTTCGCAGGATTCCTGTTCAGGCAGAAATGATCTTTTTTCGATAACTTACGAAATTTCCGGGGGTTATGTGCCTTATAGAAATGATAAATTGTCTGTAGAAAAAAAGGCTGGGTGAGGTTCGGAGAAAAAAGATTGGTGAAGGTCGCCAAGATATCCTTATAGCGCTCATGTTACGCAGGGCTGGGTAAGGGTTTTCTGGGCTCAGCGCTTGACCAAAAGAGGAATGGTTTATGTAATTTTTGAATTATGAATTTTAGGGATGGGAATGGTAACATTCGTTAAAATATGCAACTATTATGATTTTAAAGTTTACATAGTCTATAGCCCAAGGATCTTAGAATAAAAGTGGAAGAAAAGACAGTTATCTCTTAGGATTCATAAAAGAAATATGTTTCAACTACCCGCTGGTGGCCTTTTCCACACCACTCCCGTCCAAGACAGGCCCATATTCCGAGCTGTAAGAGAGCCGCCTATCACATTATTGCAAGAAATTAAAGATAAATATAATTCATTAACTGTTACTAGTTATAATTACTGCACTGTAGCCATATATGACTAGTGATTCCCATATTTGTAGCATTATTTTTATTATAGACGTAAACCAATTGCCGATTTCTCTCCCTATTGTTTCCCAGATATTAAATAAAGCAGGAGTCTATACGGAAGAGCTCCGCGACCGAAAAGAATATCTCACCGCCGGTCAAAAACAAATAAGGTTGGCATTCACAGAAGAGTATGCTTTCAGAAATCAGCGATGCTGGAACTCTGTTATATTTAGCGACGAAAAGACATTTGGGTGAAATTTGATGTCTTAAATTCACTTAATATTTTAGTAAAAACAATATTCGTTTTTTCTAGGTCGAAGGAATCAAAACATTTGTTCGTAAACTGCACTAATGGAACAAGATTCCATCCTGGCCATACCCATCTAACTGAAAAAAAGTGGCAAAAAATCTACCGGATTGTATGGGGCTGGTTTTCAGTTGCTGGATCCCTTTACCACATTCAGAGCCGACTCACTGCGGAAAATACATAAACATTCTTGTAGAACATTTGTTCCCTTATGCCTGGGCTCGTTTTTAGACCAACGGAAGAGAATCCCCTTCCATTTGTCCAGGATAGGTCACCAATTCATACCACTTATTTGGTGCAAGCCTGGTTCGAAGAAGAGAGATTTGAATTTGAATTGGGGGAATTTGAAGTTTTATTCTGGTTCCAAAAGGAGTTTAACTAACCCCAATAGAAAATTTATGGGCCGAGATGGTGACATCCATGGGTTCTCAGCATGTTGCCACACACATAATACTACGAGAAAACGTTACGGAAATTTGGCGTCAACTCGGGAGACGAATTATTGGCAAACACTTTGCAATTCTATGGATAACCGGGATCAACTTTGTTGACTGAAGTAAACGGAGATTGGACGAAATATTGATTGAAACAATTGTATTTGTTTGACACCGATACAAAATACAAAATTTGATTAAATAAAAAATAAAACACAATATGAGCAATGTAAAATTTTTGGACATTATTGAGCATCTTGACTCTCCAGAGCATGACTGACATCCAGACTCTGAATCCCACGACTCCAGTGATCCACGATAAGTATGAAATGACAAGTATGATAACTGCAACCTACCCACACACAAATATGATTAAACAACGTGGGATATCAATTGAACCATGCTACCCTCCTTTTGATGTGAGACCGATTCCCGGTGGTTTACATATCTGGCAGAGCGGATCGTTACGTTTGGCTTCAGGAGATATCAGAAATGACAAACCTAGCCTAAAAATGTGATTAAAAAAGAATGACGTCTATTGAATTCTGTTACATTACATTTGGTGGCTGTAACCTGTCAATTCCACCAGCTGGTTGGAGCTGGCACCAATAGCATGAAAATTGGCCAACGGGAACTGGAAGTATTTGCCGCTTGCCCAGTTCGCTGAGATCGTTTTGATGAATATCCAGCTACTCGACATTGGCGTGAGGGAAAAAGTATTCAAAGAGCTGGATGCGAGTGGCAGAGACTTTCCACAGGGGAGGTTGTGCAATCAAGCGAAAATACTGTTGTCGTTGGTAATAGGAATACTGCTTCAAACCACAAGTCCTGGAGTGTCAAATTACTTATTAATTAGGAGAAAAGTTAGCTGTTTTCAGCTTATATAAAAGTTACTTTTTAATCATAGCATAGAATAATCTTACATACTTAACATAACATTTATTCAGAATTATAAAGTATAAAATCAAAAAGAAAATGTTAGCTGTTTTCAGCTTATTTTTTCCCTAGATGATAAAACGAAAGCTTGTCCAAGCTTTTATTTTCATTACTTTTATTATTTCAAGTAACTTTAAGGTGAATCAAAACCAAGGAATAAAACGTAAAAGTAAGTTCAAGCTTACTAAAAAAAAGAATGAAGGCTGCTTGGAAAATATCAGTAATTTTCAGCTTAATAAAGCTTGAAAGAAAATATCATTGACGGAATAAAAAATCTAGCTACTTCAAGCAAAACAAGCCTAACTCTTGGGCTACTATATGAAATATAAGCTAATGTAAGCAATCGTAAGCTTGGGAAACGGGGAAAAAATAAAAAGGCTTTTTTGAGCTATCTGTCGCGAACGTGAATTTGGGTCCTGCATAGATGATCACACATATATCATTAGCTCGTTCAATAATGGGTCATTCCATATGAAATCAACCAATGACAATTACGGCCATCTCGCCGATTTTCGATTTTTTTATGTTTTATTGTAAATATATACTGTAGTAGTTAGTATCAAAAATTTATTTAAAATAAATAATTCGTTCCCGTAGTAAAGTATCCTGCACGGAAACTGGGACAGCCGCTAGGGGTTTTACACAGGATACTCGTAAGAACCACCTAGCGGCTGTCCCAGTTTCCGTGCAGGATACTGTACATGCTTCCAAAGTTTTTAAGGCGCTTAAATTGGGTATAGTTTATAATCATTTTTATCGTGGGAATTACTGCAATATTTAGATTTTTTTTTACTAAATAAACTAAGTCAATCATAAACTTAATTTACATGCATAGTTTGGCCATGGTGGATAAGAAGAATGGTGGAGTCACGCCATACAATGAAACTGAAGCGTTTGCTGAGGCAGGCCACTACGGCGCCACCGTCTTTTCTCTCGGTTTCAAGAGCTCTTTTGGCACATTTACATGTAAGGGTATTTGGAACACAGTTTATTTATAGTGCAATATTTTAAAATTATCATGGAAAGATATTCTCCAAGTCATAATGTAGAAATATAAGTTTGAAATGGCGACGTTCGAGGCCGTAATTGAAGGAATGCTGTTTAGAATCAAGGGAAACTGACAGCTGATGAAAACAAAAAAGGGGCAGAGAAAACCAAAACATAGCTGATTATATGGTTTCTAAACAGCTAATTTTTTCTAGAACTGGCAATGCTGGTTCTTAAGTGCCGTTCCCGAAATCTGACAACATTTTAGTTTTTAGAAAGGATACACTAGAGTCTTCTCTTATAACTAGTCGATGTTCCTCCTTCCTCCTTCCACGGTGAAATTCAGCGAAGGGATTCGATTTAAATATATTTCTCATACGACTTGAGAACAATATGACTCGTTTTGCTCGTTTAACTTGAGCAGCTGCTTACATCTGGATTCCAGAATTCAGGGGAATTCAACTTGACACTTTCAACTCCAACAAACAAATTAACGAAAAAAGATCCATGGCTACGAAATGAAACCAAAACCACTTTCGCTGTTGTTTGGGTTGCATTTGCATTGGCTTCAATCCATTTTCAATTTTCGTTTTGTATAGGGTAAATTTGGGTCTAGGTAGGAATTTCCTATCAATTATTCAAATAAATCATTTTTATTTGAATAATATTGAAATATGTGGTATTGAAATTCGACACGTAAACATCCAATAACCAAAAAAAACACTTCTCCGAAGCAAAGGAAGCGAGACGTACAGTAAATAACAAAAAAAAAATTATTTCTCCAAGTTGAATTAACAGCGGATCTAAATAAAATTGAAAAACAATCGAGATAAAAACCTAGTTAAGATGAAGTAATCTTTTGCATTACCTATGTTCCGACAACAGCCAAGTTATTCCTGACTAGGTGACTAGCCACGTTTTCCGTTGAAGACATGTCAAAGGAGATGTGATGGACTCCTGTCAAATAAAAAATAAATAAAACTTCAGAAGATTTACAAAATACTTAGATGAAATTACCTGCGACAATAATTTCACAAGTTACAGCTATTTTCCCTTTTCCCATAATAGCCGAAGAAAAGTTAGCTTGAGCCCATTTATCTACCAACACCGCTTTCACTCCAGCAATTTTGCATTTCCACAACTGCATCATTTCAAGAATAAGATTTTCCTTTAGCATAATTGAATTGTATTGGGCAAACTTACCAATGCTGGAAACGCGAGGAATTCCGGCACAATTTGGCGTAAACTATGTTGTTTGGCAAACCAGGTCAATTAGGAAAACTTTAAATTCCCCATTGGCGTTAACGTCGGACTGAAGGACTGCTCGATGGAACTTGTTTTTTTTCGTCCAGTAGGACGCACGGTTGTCCATATTGACACTCAGAGTTGTCAGAGAACTCACCCTTTTGCAAGGAACCGTAAAAGGCATTGAGGTCTTCAAATTTCGTCTACATTAATGTTTACATTGGTTAGTAAATAAATGGTCTAAAACACTGATAACAAATGCTACTAGAAATATAAAATGAAATCATCTATAACCGCGACAATTATTTACAAATATAAAAATGACACATAAAGTGAAGAATAGTAGACAATAAAAAAGGTTGTTACCTCGTACTCATATTGGATGGCCTCAAATAGAGCTCATCTACGCTGAAGAATGAGGCAACAGAACAGTCCTTTATACCAGTTTGCCATAGCTTCGCCGGGAACCCAGTAGACACTGGAGGTACGTTGCGGTACTTGGGCATGCCAAATTTCACATTCAGTTGTTCGTCTCCACGAATTAGTCTAAAGAAAGTATTTGAACACAATGTAGATAGGTTGCTGCTATGAAAGCAACAGTTAATTTTGAAAAAAAGATACAATTGCTGCTTTTGAGCAATATAGAAACCAAGAGGAAAGAAATTTTTCTACACAACTGCTACAAAGAGAGCAATTTAAAAAAGAAACACACTAACATCTGCTGTTGTGCCAGCAAATTATTTTACAACACAACTTACCGTATTTGTGATACGCCATCCACGGTTTTCAGGAACGTGGCTTGGTGAACAAAAGATCCATCGACGGAGCAGAACTCGGTAATTTCGTCATCAGTCCACGCA
This sequence comes from Daphnia pulicaria, assembly GCF_021234035.1. Taxonomy (NCBI): domain Eukaryota; kingdom Metazoa; phylum Arthropoda; class Branchiopoda; order Diplostraca; family Daphniidae; genus Daphnia; species Daphnia pulicaria. The sequence continues at coordinate 34,428,267 of NC_060913.1, forward strand.
CGGTATGCCCGAATTCCAGCCAAGCAGCAGCGGAAACCATATGGCTGATCCCGATACCTTTGTGGCAATTCCCGGATATCCTGTTCGTTGCAAAGCTGGATGTTCCCGTAGTCGACGAACTCGACTTCAACTCCTTTGTTCGTGACTTCGGTAACTTTAGCCCTGTACATCCTGCCGTCATCGAGATATCGGGCGACACATTCCCGGCCTTTTTTTGACAACACGAGGCTCTGAAAATGTTGAAATAAAAGAAAACGTATTTGAAGCAAATTATAACGAATTTTTCGTGAAGACATACTTAGCTCCATGTCGTTTAGTTCGTCCTGCATACGCTCCAACTGGCCCTCTTTGGAGACGAGCTGAAGGGTGAATTCCACTGGATTGATGGCACTGCTGAGAAACACTTGATGTTCGCCCGAAAGTTCTTTCTGAAACTCAAAAGCTGGAAAAACGCCACCACCAGAACCTGTCGCTTTTCGTCGGCTACTTGTACCAGGAATAAATGGAATGTTGACAGAAGGGCTAGTGCCATATATCAATGGGTTAAACATCCTATCAGCCGCTTCCTCTATGGACTCTTCAACTGCGTTTGTCTCTTCTCTTCTTGTTTCTTCACCAACTTCATTAAACTCACTCCTGGTAAGAGCACTCTTCACCATGGTCAGCGTTGCTGCCATTTTCTCTCTGCTAGTAGTTTTTAATGACTTACCAAGTCATGTATTTATCGACACAAATACTGTTGATGTAGTTCGTCAATACTGATTATTCTGCTACATCATTTTTTTCATGATGGAAATGGAAGGTGTCTTCTTCGCCATGCACGGTTAAACGAGCATGTTTCTTATATTTCTTCTCGAATGTTTCCAGTTGAAATGAAGTCCCAACGTATTTGGTCAGGAATCCAAAAAGTTGCTGGGGGTAATTTTTCTCGGCATATTTCCTTTCAATTGTAACCTTTTAGGAAAAATACAAAAATAAGTTATGGATGACATTCATTGATGTGGATTGTCATTCGATGACAATCCATTTTCTACTTCGGCACGACATTTGATTGCAAGGGGGGGGTGGGGGTTCAATAAACTCCACTGGTAGAGTCCGTAAATCGTTAGTGTTCACGATAAAGTGAATTCCGTAATCAAAATAGTGGACCGTTGCTGAGGTATCAATTGGTATCGGCAACAATTATTGCCTGATAACATTTACCATCGTTAAAGGGTGCTAGACACGGTTTGTGAAAATAGGCTCAGAATTTTATATCAACGGAATCAATGGAGTGCTCGTTCAGACGCTTCGACGCAATTCGACAAAATCTTCAGGCGTTAACTGAACATAAAAATTTTCTGGTGACGTAGCGTACGAGACGACAGCTCTGAACTCTACACTTTGGAATATCATGGTTTGAGACTTTATCATCAGGGCGGATCTTCTCATTTGTACTATTAACCATTTTCCATTCAGTTTATTAAAAGGCTGCAAGCTTCGTTTTTTTTTGTATTCGTCCGTAACGTACCAGTGGCTAGAAGGACTCCATCACGAAAAATAAAAAAATGTTGGTATACCTTCAGGGATCGCCTTTCCTTTTCGGATGCTGATCCCTGGCTTGTTTTCGAATTGAAGGAAAGGGGACAAAGGGGGCGAATCTGAAAAAAATATGGGAGGGTAGTCTAAAGGAAAATAAATTATCTTTAGAAATAAACTATCATAGACCGAAGTCATAAACGGTGCGTAAAAATTTTCCAGAGTTTCAAACGACAGATTCGAGTCAATGATGATGGCTCCGACAACGGCCTCGAATATATCCGCTAGAAAAGAAGGAATTGCAATTTGAGTTGCGATGATCTGGTCATTTGCCGCAAGATCCCTTTCAAACGGCTATAAAATGAACAAAAAAAAAGAGTTATCATACAAAAAAAAATTTAAAGATTTAAAACTTACAGCAAAGGCAAAGTTTTCTCGTTCAGCAAATTCGAGAAAGTTATTAAGCTGTTTCACCAAATTTCGCGGAAGGTTTTGAATATAAGCGTGAAATTGATGCTTTGCCGCCAAAATTCCAAATGTGTTATTATACAACCCGGCTGAGCGTAGCTGGGAAATGTCTGCGGTGCTGAGATACAATGACTGCTTAAAAAAATGAAGAGCACTCCAAAAACCCGATGATAAACAAGAGGGGTCAACATGGTGAGTTCATTACGACAAAAAATGTAGAAAGCTTACCCAAAACAGCATCTCTAATTACTTCCAAGCGCTGGTAATTCATAATGCGAATGGAGTTGTCATGGGTTAGGGCTTCCAGCAAAACCACCTTGTTGTTAAATGTATAATTTAGAACTTCTTCAAGTCCCTTCAATACACTTAACTTGGCGTTGGTAAAGGGCTCAGATTTTTTTTATTTGGGTTGAACTGGACTTGCCAGCGCCTCTCCAAGACGTTTGAGTGTTTTTTTAATTTTTTAATTGGCAGGCTTTCCGCCAAAACAACGCTTTCATTTTCGCCTACTTGCCATTACCAAGAATTGAAATAAGAAATTCAGCATTAAAAAAAACTAAATTTAACGCACCTGCTGAAGGTTCTGGAATTGGCTCTGTATCTTTATCAACCTGTTTAATGTCAGCATTAATGCGGCCCACAAAATCCATAAACTCCACAAGTTTTTAATGTGGCACTTTAACTTTGACTCACAAGCTTTTAACTTCAGCCATTCTTCACAAGTTCAACACAGAAACAGAGCGTGCAGAACTGAGGAAGTCAGAAAAACAGAAAAAAGTAGGTAGAGGTATGATTTGAAACCCAACCAGAAGGTCGGTAACACGCGCCACTTAACCCAATTCCCAAAGGTACCCGGACTAAAAAAAAAACTGCGTCCAAAAGTTTGAAGAATTTTGCGAGTTCTCGAATATCGTCACATCGTCAAACGGTGCTGGAACAAGATGTCAACCTGATGCTGCTGCGGATGCTGAAGAGAAGACATCAAACAATATCGACTCAAGTGAGTAGAGCCAATGAAAAATACAACCAATATCATTCGTGTCGTTTTATTTCGCAGCGCGATACAACCCGGGAAGCTATGGCCCAGTCCAAAGAAGTCGCTGTCTATCTGGTGGCTCGGTAGTTTGAATATGAAATAATTGATTGAGAATGAAATATTCCTTGGAGAAAATTCCGGTTTCATTATAAATCGATTTATCTCAGGTTTTGAATCCCATCCGAGAAGATTGGAGATGTTTTACTGTCGTCTACTTTTAGAAACGATGGCAGAGACCGACAACAAGTTTCGCACTTTCGATGGGACGTGTAAAAAATGTCGGAGATCCATCGTTCGGGAAATCCGGTACCGTTTTCGACCAATTCGTTTTTTACCCAAGCATATAATGACGGTGAGTCGAATTGTTTTTGTAATTTTGTTTATTCCCCCTTGAATTCCACGAGGAAAGTGTCGTCTGTTTTTGTTTTGTTTAAAGACTGCTGAGAGTCTAAAACGAAGTTTGGTAGGAATGATAACATTTAAAATTGATCTGAAGGTAAAATAAAATTTAAAATGATTAAATGCACTGCTTTTTTTAATGCTTACAGCCATTCTGGAAAGCATGTTATTGATATGTGAAAACATCTTATTGGTGTACCTCCAATATGTAAATCCATGTCCTATATTTGCTCTTTTTGCTTAGAGATTAAAGTTACGTAGTATATTACTTTTTTTTTTATTTTGCAAATCATTTAATAATCAATCATACATAAGGTGTTGGTTAGCCAATAATTTCAGTTTTGCTCGTAAAAAAATCGCAATTTTATATGGATAACAGGTTGTTATTTAAATTATTAACATGAAATTTGCATATTAAATTGTTCTTGCAAGTTTCCTTGTATTGTTTTTGTTGTTTGTGCTGCAGTATGAATAACTTTAGTTTCAACTTTGCTAAAGTATTGTTGTTTGTCAGTTTAAACATTTTGATTTTTTTCGAGGAACAACAAACACTAGAATAATTTGCCTGGAGGACAAGAAAGAAATGCTGCAACAACGACATCTCCCCATTACATTAAAATAAATTTAACTTGCGTGTTATTACATGCATGCTTTCAGATCTAAGGGGTTGGTTCGATTCGAAGAAGCAAATTAACGCGAGCACCCGTCTCGTCTTTACTACAGTTTTGAATAACAAAAGTTAGAATAGATGTATACAGAAGTATACACACTGTGTATACTTCATCATATATTCGTTGTGAGGCCTTTCTGCATCCCAGGGACGGGGCTCTTACAATTGGTGTAACGTACCATCGCTACCTTCGTCAGCTAGTATATATCATGAATACGCCGGTATCACAGGTACCTTTTGATATTACTTTTAGTTCTTCAAACATGTCACTTTTGTCTACTTACTCCATACATACTCGTAGGGAAAAAATTCGATCACTTTAGCGGAGTTATTATAGATGCGCAGAGAAATTCAACTAAACAAAATGTTAGTGAAATACCAGCAAGAATTAAACACCTATTATAAATATTCCAGATAATTACGTTGCTCCCACAGTTGACCATATCCCACTAAAAGAAGAATAATCGTTTTTCGCAGAAGCCAACGCTGTATTGGTGTCCGCTAGTTTCGGCACTTTTTTTTCGGCACAGCAGTTTCGTCGAGTTCGGCAACCCATATAAATACACATCCCTCTCATGTTAATTAAAGCGTCAATTTCGGCACCAACTTTAACCCTTTTCGGGACCAAAAAACAATATTTTATTTTTTTTATTGCTTTTTGTTATTTTTTGTTGTTTAATTATTATTTTTTATCTGAGCGTAACCTCCTGCAGGAGTGTCGCTCGAATGTATTGTACAAGTTTCATGGCAATATAGATACAACATATATGTACATTCTTCGTTCCCGTGGCGGATGGTGTTGGAACCAGAGGTATATGGGAGGTATTAGAGGCCAGGATAAGGGCAAATAACAGGGAACATTGTGCTTGGCGAAAAATAATACACGAATAAGGCAGCACGAATAAGACAACACGAAAAGAGAAACTGGGCCTATTTACACCATGCTGGGCGGGCGATCATTCGCGAGCTTTGCTTGGCTTTTTGGAGTCTACCCGGTTTGGTTGCACCTTCAAGACCGTCAGCCGACGGCCACCGGTACAGCCTCCACCAAGCAGAGAGCGGTGAACACAGTTACAGCGGGAAAATCTCTGTCTAGCTTGAAGTTAGAGATTGGGCATAAGATCAATATGTGCTTTTTGTTATCGTATGTAATTTAATTTATTTTATATTTCTTATACAACATATACATTGCAGGTTTTATTACATTATTTCATCATTACTCTGTTTCTAATTCTAAGAGGCGAAAGTCATCCACCGTTTTCACGAACTTACTCGCATTGAAATTGGTATAGATTTCCGCGCATTTTTCGAGGAGTTCTTCAGTGCTAATGACAGAATTTGAATAATCATTCCAAAAAGAAAGAAGTTTAGCATTTAAATCCCTAAAAGTTTTTCTCCCCCTCCTTAATTGTTGTCCCTGTTCCAGCATTCTGGTGTACATGTCAACCTGTATAGCTTCCTCGTAGAGTACTTTGAGAAGTGTATACAGGTTGAGACCTCTTGAACTTATCTTAAGGAAAACGTAATTTGCAAGGTGAGTGTGCCATCCTTCCACGTCGTTGGTTGTTCGAACCTGAAAGAGAAGTTTAAAGGTTAAAGAAAGGGACGTTTTTTGTGGGTAATACTAATTTTATGGATTTTGTAATTCATCGACGTCACGATTAATTATATTGTTCCTCGATAGAAGGACCTTTTGTCTCGTATACCTTGACATCATCATCGAATACGCGGAAGACACAACAGAACACATCCGACGGCCTAGAATGGTCCTCGCTGAAATAAGCAAAGCAAATATCGACACAAGTGATATACCCATTACCAACACCATGATGTCGACACAAGAGAGGTATCAATCCCAGAACACAGCAATGTCAACAAAATATTAAGATCAATCCCCAAAGAACCGTCTTCCACCTTGAACAGTAAAATAAACCGTGTTTCCCTTTTAAGGCCAGTCTCCGTTGAGCAGACACACACTGGTAAACCCTCTATTGACTACTTTATTACTCTTATAGTACTTGTATTCTTGTATCGTACTTTATTGTGTCTATCGAAATACATAAGTGTCATCCTCAGATGATAACTTGTGTCTTCATTTCACACAAGTAAAGTAAGGCTGGAACGAGCCTTAAAAATTGAAACTCTTGAAATACCGCGTATCAGCAATTTTAGCACTGGGCTACAAGATCAACGCCGATGGATCAACTCTGTATACAGACGTTGTCGTTGTAGTTGTCAAAAAGTCTCTTCTGTATACAGTCAATTAAGTTTCAACAGCGGAAACTGAAAACTTTGGAAATCCAACACGAAAAAAGAATTTTTGAAGTCTTTGAAGTATAGGACTGAAAAATAACAATGTAAATTGGAGGTAAATACTGTCACGAGGAACTTGGGCTCATGGCCGGTTCCTCGTATGGTATACCCTTCATTGGGTTTTATCCCAGCTAGTTAGTATAGAGAGGTCAGTAGAGGTTATCTACTGAATTCAGCCTTGGCAGGCCTAAACAGGCATGTGTTATGGCCTGGCCGCCGGATGAGATCAGATTCATTGGACTATGTAAATATGTAGTGGTCACGTAGCAGTATTCCATTTGGGTCATGTTCATCTTTGTGGGTTTGTGTAGTTGGTTGTTTTCCCTTAAATAGACGGAGGAAGTGACTTCTCGCTCTCTTCTTCTTCTAGACGTGTCCTGCTGTAGATCTTTCCATAAATACACGCCAGTTGAAGTGACATTGTCATAATACTTTAAATCAGATTCACCTTTTTAAAAACAATGGGGTGTTCAAGGAAACGTAGAAAAAAACCCGTTATACCGACGTTCGGAGATCCCAAAGATCAGGTTCAATTAAAAATTTCCTACAAAATTGAAGTACAAGAAGTTTGGAACTCAAACATAAAATATTAAAGATCAAAGAAAAACATAGAACCGAGAAACAACTAGAGTAAAACAGCGATTTCCGAAATTTAAAAAAAAAAACGATTATTCGAAACGTAGGACGGTAGGAGGTTCCCCAAACATCTATAACATAAAAAAATGACATACGACAGCCGCCCGCGATAATTCTAGACAAACATAAATTTCAAATTAATTGACAAACTTTTCATCACGAATAATACCCTATTCAATACAGTTTTACATATTGCACCCAAAAAACGAAAACCCGCAATGACCAATATCTGGCGACGTCTGAATAAGTGATTCTTTAACAAATCGTGGAGTGGCCTGGCCAATTCCCCAAATCCAGACATAAAAGTTCATGACAAAACATGACATAATCCCATTGGAACATAGTTGAGTTTGCAATCCTGAGAAAGACTTAGAGGTTCTTGCTCGTAAATTTTGAGCAAACAACATATCAACAGTGAGGGGAACTTGATCGGCTTCGATAAACAACAATACGACAAAATCATAAAAGCATTGCATCCAGCAAGTTAAACCACAAACCCAGAAGTCCAATAAAATTCATTAATAGGGGAGAAGGATGCACCAAAAAACTGGTGTTTGTTCATTTTGTCCTTACTAACAAATTTCCCAATAATTTTTCCTCTCTGACAAATTCTACAAACATATAAAAGCCCGAAAATTTCTTGCCCTTGACAATACTTTTGAAAGACCTTATGTGTCTTCCAGGTTTCACACATTTTCGGGCAGTAGCCTCAGCGTTGCGACTTCAGAATTACGGCCGTCTGAAATCTTGGCAAAATATATGGCTCTTCCCTTGAATCCTTCCCCCCTTTCTCATTTGATAACGAAGAGCTAAAGTGGTACTTAGTCCCGTCATTGCACTCGTATAAAAAATGAAGGTGAATAAACAATTATCAAATGTCAAACACATCAATAGTAAAGTTCTTTTATGAGGTATGATGTATCCCTGTAATAAGGGAGTTTAAAAGTTTAAGATAAGTAAAATATAGCGTGATAAACATTGTATAACAAACAAGTTCTTAATAACCACAGTGTAGTGGTAAAAGCGCCTCTCTGGCGTTGGTCTTAGGTTCAACTCTTTAAGTAATCTTATATTTTTTTCGTAACGCTAATCGATTGGCGATTGTCACAGTCATTTAGGATTTTCCGGATAACGTCCCTAGACGGTTAAAATCAAAGGCAATATAATCACGCATAATTTTTATAAAATTTATATCTCATATGGTGTAGTGGTTAGAGTGTCTAACTGACACACTAAACTTTCTAGGTTAAACTTTTATAATCGTCTGTTATTTTTTCGTAAATCCAATCGCCGAACAGCTGCCTCTCATAGCGCGTTTTGTTATGTATAAAGAATGAAAATTAATAACACATCTCACAGGGTGTTGTGGTTAGAGTTCATTTCTATTAGACTATAGATCCTAGGTTCAACTCCTGCTTATAATACGATCGCCGGATATGTAGCGGCTACATATCCGGTGATCGTATTTCGTATTCGTATCGTATTATAGTTTGACGGTTGTAGAGTGAACAACAATATACACCAGCTAGCTAAACAGTTCGGGCTCTTCTGCTAGCCGGGTCGATCCCAAAAATTAACTAAAAATAAAGAAGACTTAGAAGGAGATTGAGAGAAAAATAAGGTTATCACCAAGTGAATAGCGAATCCATTGTTAGGTACAGCAATGAGGTAAAAATTAGTTATCGAGAAGAAAATAATATTTTAAAAGTGAAATGGTTTTCCCATAAGACGCTGTAGACGCGTAACACAGATTAGACACAAATCGGATTTGGCACATTTACGGAAAATGCGCAACGTAGGATATCCAACTGCTCAATTGACTTTAGTAGTCAATTTTGCTCTGAGCAACAACTGAAAGCTTCTGTTTGCGATGACTAAAGATACTACTTTCTGCACGTTGAACCCCTGAAGAATGGGTGCTGGTCATTTGACGCAAGAGTCTTCAGGGTGAAGCCAGATCCACTTGAAGAACGCAAATTCCTATAAGAAAAATAAATGATTGATTATCTAGATTTACTTAAAATAAAAATTGTTGACTTACCGCAAAACAAGCAAAGAGCCGCTTGTATATAGAAATTGATGACATTTCACTCCCTTCCGGAATATCAAGAAGGGGATTCATGAACACTGTATTATTTCATGGTACCTCAACTCGATCTGGTCCAGCATCAGTGTTAAGAAGTCCCTCTGAACACCACCAACAACGACTCCTTCCTCCCCGACATATTTGACATACAGCGGGTATGATAGCTTTAACGTAATCAAGCAAAATGTTATAAATACAATCAAAACTAAATTTAAACTAATAGTGTGCCTGAATTCCTCATTTTCACAGTATGCGATTGGATCGTCTAAGAAATTAGACCAATGGATAATGATTTAGTTTCGAAAGAAGCATTGGAATTTGCCCCGGCCTCCGTTGCGCCCATTTCTCCCCTCCTCCATTTCGAGAAAATCAGCGCCGGTTTGCTCACTTTTCCGGCATGATTGTTCGTGTAGTTTCAGTTCGAAAGAACGAATTTCCATGTTGCATTTCATGCACACCACTTTGTAGTTGTCCGGCTTTGTCGAAACGGGGATTGTGAGTTCCTCGTCCTGAAGTGGGGCGACATAAATTTTTCCATGGCTCAATCCCTGTAAATATTTCGAAAAGAAACCAGAATTTATGAAGCAAATGTGGAACATTATAATATTACGTAAAGTTCCTGCAAATCCAACACAGGGTTTCGATGAGCAGGTTGGAGCACTCTAGAATTCCCTCTTCGGCTCACCGCGTACATAAGTATGCCTCCTCTTAATTATTTCAGCCTGGGGAAAGCCCTAAATTGTTAAATGAAAAATTTTATTCATTACTAGGGAAAATTTTGATCGGTTATTAATCTGACCAAATTCATGTTTAAAAACATTTAATGTCCACCATTACTTCATTTTTAAAAACACACGGATGTAAGATTCAATATCCTACCGCAAAACAGCCCATATGTAAAAAGGCGTTTAGAGAGGTTGTAAGCAGACATGTCGTTGTCTTCATCAATATTTGAACCTGAATTTTGATAATAAGCTGCATTCACTTCGTCGAATCCACTCTCAATAGTATCTAATAATTTCGACAACAAATCTCGCTTAACCACTTTGAAGTCAAGGTCGTCTTCTTCAATGTACTTTACGTACAGACGATACGATCATGTTTATCCTATATTAAAAAAAAAACGAATAAAATGAAGTTCCGCTAAACTGTGTACGTTTAAAAATACTTGAAATCATCGTTTTCGCAGTAAGTAATGGCATCTTCCAGGAAATTGGAACAATGGATTGAAATTTCGTTGCGGAAAGACGCATTGACGTGAGCGCTAGCCTCCGCCGTCCCCTTTCCCGTTGGATCAGCTCGTCGAGTAATATTTCCCCTTTTTCAATTTCATTTTCAGTTGGCTCAATATCTTGTATCCGTCAGCTTTGGAGGGAACGGAAGTTTAAATAGTTTCCTCCTGAAGTGGTGGCTCAGTTCCTGAAAATGTTAAAACATGATGAATATGATGAAGTTTAGAAAAGTTTCATGAAAAGAAGTGTTACATATAACTCGTGTCCATCCAAAACAGGATTAGGGTATGCCGGCTGGAGAAAACGGGAATTGCCTCTACTGATTTGTACGAACATCTGAATCTCTCCTTTAAAAGAATTCAGGAAATGGCCTAAATTTCAAATAAGTTTAATGCCTTAATTATTTTATTTGTGGCCTAGGTGTTTAACCCAACTCTCAGAGTACGCTGCTTAGAAATAGGTAAACATGGGCATGTTTCGATAAGTTTTCTAAACTTGTGCTTTCCTATAAGCCAACATAGTGTTTGCTTATTTTCCGCGTTTCCCCCCTTCTTTGGGATTTGGCGCCATGGCCAGAAGCGTCTAGGGAATTGGAAGATTTTTGAAACACCATGTTTCTTATGCACGAGAAAGATGGCAGTCTCTCATCCCTTGATTAGGAAGGAGCATCAAAGGTCTGCTGAAAATGTTGCAATATCCATACGCAATAGTAACGGAAAGATTATTTTTTGTTCCCGACTATTTCGTTTTGTCGGCATTTATCTCCCTACCAGTCGGTAGTCAGTCACTTGTCAGTAGTGTACTGAGCTAGTAATTGTCCAATGGTTCTAACCTGATCGATGTAAATGGGAAAAAAGTTGAGGAGGGGGGGGGGGGAAGTGAGGGATGGAAAAGGGAGACTTGAAATTAAATTATGTTTCCTGTCAACTAACTGGTGGGTGGTAGTGGGTGGTGGCGAGTGGTGGGAACGAATATAAGGCGAGGTTGGTGGATGATGCGGTAGAAAGGAAGAGTTAGAGTAACTTTATTCGGTACTCGCGCACCAATGTTTCGATACAATAAGCTAAGGTTTAGAAACCTAAATTGTTTGCAAAAATTTGGTTTTCAAAAAAAAAATTGAAAACATGATGTCTCGGTTGCACCGGAATATTTGGTACAGACGAGTTCTCAACAAAAAAAGAAGTAGTAACAAAAAAACTCGAATAGTTTTTGTTACTTGTGAGTGAAGTCGTAATGACCAAACTAAAAAGATGTACGGAGTATCAAAACAGTTTACTGGACTGAACAAATTTTCCTCTCTTTTTGCTTCCTCACGCCGGAAACGAAAAATAACAGAGTGTATCGCTAAAACCGTCGGACGTGTGCCCACTATAACAGTGAATTAGCCGAGGCAACCACCGCCAAGGCCGAGGCAGCCGACCAACCAGGGCGCTGTTATAAGCCACACGACGGAGTGTGTCAAGGCGCTATTAGAAAAATATAATAAAATTCAATCTACGGGAAAGAGGGAAAGAGTGGATTTAATGCCGTGGGCCGACACGAAGGAGGGAGAAAAATGTCACTCTTGTCTCCTCAATTACTTACTAATAAAACAAAGAAAAAAATCAAATTTTGTATTCAGTAACAGCGTTCCATTACTGCCCCAAGCACGACAGAGATAAAAGCAGTTGTCGATAAACGAAACAATGGAAATGACAATGTAAAATTTTTAATAGTATATGGTGGAAAAACATACGTCCACCCCCAAAAACGGGAAAACTTGTCAAAACAAATTGAAATCTGAAAGCCTTAATGGCGTAAAAAGTGGTTTTCCCGAGAAAAAAGGCAAAAAGGGAAAGATACAGCTCTGTCTGTGGGGCGAGATTTCACCTCGCAGGAAAAGGGAAAAAAAAACTTAAGAAAAACAAAAGTGTGAAGGGAACACAAATAAAAGCGGAACTTTTCCAACCGCCGAAAAACGAACCTCTCTAGGCCTAGGCCTATGTCCAGTGGGTGAAGCAAACGCAACTGATCGACCAAATTAATTCTGCTAACCCAGTGAGTCGGTTTTGACCTCGGGATCTCCCCTCAGTAGAGAGACAAATTTTTTCTTCTTTCCATCTTTTCCAATTTAACATCGACGTCCTCCATCGCCAAAATTCCCTATCGACGTCGTTATCATCGATCGCCACCAACATTTCAGTACAGACGATCGGAATGACACCTGCAGGCCTACAAACGGCCCGAACAAGAAGAGAAAAAGAAAATGTTCCAACTAGCCTCACTTAAGCGGGTTTATCCGCTAAATGCCGATCCGTCGGCGAATGGCATATTACCCCTCTCATTGCACAAATGAGGACGAAATCTAAAAGACCCCTGGTTTTCTCACATTCCTGAAACCAATCTTGAATCAGAGCACACCTCTGGAAGTCCCCGCCTTGTTCTTCCCTCTCGTTTCTAAAAAAAAAAAATAAAAAAAAAAAAAGACAACAAGCTTTTCAAGGGTTATTTTTATCACGTTTCTAGGACTTTATTTTACTTCCCTAGAAGCGCTAGAACCTTGGCAGTCCTCATTCCATTTGCTTGCACTACCATCAGCTTCTTGCGTCTTCTCATCACTTTGAGAGAAAGAAGATCATGCAAATCGGGTTCAAATTTCGGAAGAAATTCAAAAAAAAATTTATCCAGTGAGTAGGTTTTTTTTCTTTCCGATCACATCAATAATACCGACACAAAAATAAGGAATCCATCAGAGTAGCGAAAGAAATTTCAATTCCTTTGTTTGTTTGTTTATTGCTATATTTCTCCTCTCACACCAGATGTTTTTTTCCCTCCCTGATCGCATATTTTTCTTCTTCCCTACGGATGTTCTCTTATTCTCCCCGTCTTCCTCCGTCGGGATTAAATTAAAGAAATGGGGGTGAGGAGGGGGGCCGATCATAAAGATGTCGGGTGCCCACACATTTTGCTTTAGCTTTACGAGCATCTCCGATTCAACAGAAACTACTCGTTTTTCTTGAAGCAAGTCAACAAAGGCCCCACACTTTCGCTGGGCAACGGTCTTGTCAAATGAGATTGTTGGAATCTGGAGTCAGTCGACTAAAAACTTCAACCCAGGCAGAATTGAAAAAAAAGTGACCAAACAACTTGTGATTAAAAACTTGGCAGTGAAATCCTATTTGTCGGCACACGGAAAATCTGTTATCGGCACTTTAAAAAGTTGAACATGTGATAACCACGGTGGACTGCTGGACCTTACGGTGACGAAGCTTTCTAGGAATGACCGTCAATTGGTATCCATAGATAAGACTTTTCTCGTCGGAGTGTGTGTTTGGGTGGAAGACGAATTAAAGGTTTAAACACATACGATATAATTGGCAAGGCCATATCATATATTCACACAGAATTCAGTATTTCGTCCAAAATGAACGATACCAATACGATTATGTACATGAATTTTACGATAACCGATAATAGTTCGAACTTTTCAAAAGCTTTCAACATGTTTTAATCTTCAGTGGAAAAAACGCCAGATGCTGACGAAGATGCATCTTCGTATTCAAAATTTAATGAAAACGAAGATCACAGTGGAGATTAGCAAAGTTTTTGGATTTTATCCAAAAAATGAACTGGAAGAGTATTTTGGTTAGTTAACTAGTTACTCTAGTTCTTTTCTAACATTTAATTTTTTGTTTCTGATTTCAGACATTTGTGCTTGCTCAGCACTAGAGGTTTTGCCCCACCTATTTCCAGCCTGGAAGAAAAAGAGTGTCCCTTCTCACTTTCTATATTATCCTCAAGAATTATGTTCGTTTTAAAGCTTTGCATTTATTCTCTTTAATTCTCAACCATGTTCTTCAGGATTAAGTTAGCCTGGAACCGGTTTTAATGGAGAAGGTTAATCCTCACCCGTTTATCATTCTAATTGAAGATTCCTTTCACGTCGTTGTCGATAATAAAGTTCTGGGAACTTCGAACTAGGTTTCGGAAGAATTGTTAAACCTATTTTCTTCTTGCTACGTTTTGTGTATCGAAAATAGTAAGCAAGTATTGAAATCATTGTTGTTCCTGCAAAGTGAGGTCTTCGGTTTAAAAGATGATTGTTCCATTAATTGCCCCTGGTTTACCTCTTTTTGGAAACACTCTTAATGCTGTTAAACTGTAATTGACCTTGTGTGTTGTAATTGGAACTCTTGTTGGCGGTGTCGGACCGTTCAATTTCCAAAAATGAGATGAGAGATGACACCTTTTAGTTGTTGCTAGTTGACCCTTATATTTCACACTGACGTATAATACATCATTTTTGGATTTCGATAGCTAGTTAGGGTTGAATACGATGTAATTGGCAGGGCCATATCATATATTCACACAAAGTTCAGTATTTTGCCCAAAATGAACGATGACAAATACGGTTATGTACATGAATTTTATGATAACCGATAATAGTTCGAACTTTTCAAAAAATTTCTACATGTCTCAATCTTCATTGAAAAAAACGCCAGATTCTGACTAAGATGATGATGAAGATTGAAGACGATACGGGGGTTTATTGACATTGGCGCAATTCTGAAAAAACGGACCACCACAGGACGGATTTTTTTGAGAAGATGAACTGTGTGATATTGAGTATCATATCCATCTACCTTGTCATATATGAGATACACCTGCCATTCCACTATTGATGTGACAAATATTACAACTCAACGGTTCCAGAAAATAAAAAGCACGGTTGTGGATAGTATGTTTACGGCAATATAGATCAAACAGAGCCGCATCTCCTTGGCATCCGATTTCATCAAAAATACAAGGGATGATCTTTTCGTGATTCAAAACGCCACAAGGTTATACAAATTATTTTGCATAATTGGAATTATTGCATTGCATTGAAATTATCGATATTAAGATTACTGCTATATTTTTATATTCAGGTGGAATAGCTATTACGATTCTTTTAGCAAAAGTGGAAAGCTTTTTAAGGAAAAGTAGGGATTATCTGGCTAAACTTTTGACCACTTCAAACTGAAGAAACTCAATGCCTTAGAAGAGTAATTTCTGAAGGAATATATTAAGATCATGAAGCCAATTAATTAAGATCTCGATGTTTTTCAAAATGATGAAAATTTGTCGGTTGGATGTGTCCTCCCCGTTCTCACATTATTGCAGGAGAAAATTGAGGAGTTGTAAGAAGACAGAACCATCATCCACTGTATATCCCTGGTTCCCTGTCTCTTAGATGGGATAAACACTAGGTTTCAGTCGTTCTTTGCCGATAGCAACCTACTTCTCGCATCTATCAGTGACCAATTTTTTTTTATGAATGAGGAACAGAAATTCGAAGACATTATACTTATCACAAAAGAAGTTCATAGAAGCGTCATTAATTTTTAAGTTTAGATTTTCCCGAATTTTCCAGCCATTTATTGCTTGTTTCGTTTAAAATAAATTTTGGTTTTTTGTATAATTTATATTGATGCAAATGAAAGCACCGAGGGTAGTGACGACACGGCCATTACAATTCAGTTGAACTATTTCACCGCCAAGAAAGAAAAGTCGTTTTATGGATGGTCTCAAAAGAAAGGCTTCGGCTGAGGTGAGAAAAGTGGATCGAAACTTCAACCACAGCTAAGTTGTTCTGGAGGATATAAAACCGTTACCCAACAATCAAGCAGATATTCATGTATCAATTTAACAAAATAAAATAACTTATAAAAATAGTCATATCATATGTTTAATATTGCAACATGGTTGCAGAATAAGTATGGACGAATTGCGCCGTGGATCATAGCCTTCTACAGTTACGGATACGGAGCACAGATTCACCTGGGTGTCAATTTTGTTCGAGAGTATAAGAATCACGTTAGCCCAGATTATATTGGAGGGAAGGATAAAGCATAATTGGAAGGCCTGGAGGCTTATCTCTGCGGACCCCTGGATTCTGGGTGTCGTGCGGGAGGGTTTCACGCTAGAATTTGAGTCTCCTCCAGTAGTGTGGGTTGTTTCTTGTAATGCCGGGATGAGTGAGGTCCAGTTAGCTATCAGTAGAGAGGATACTAGGGCATCCCTCCTTCAGAAGGGAGCTTTTCGAATAAAAACATTTTCTTGGGTAAAAGTAGTAAAATTCATCTATTAGAAGCATGATGAACTAATGGGACGTTCAAATGCGACGTCACGCTGTTTTTAGGAAAACTTATCCCCTCTCCCCCCTCGTCACGGACCGTCACAAAATCTAGAACCCCGCAAAACGCCACGTCACAAAGACTTTGACCCCCCCCCCCCCTCCTTTTTTTAAATGAGAGATTTTAATAATCGTTCTCAAAAACATTAGTTGGTTAACTTCAATTCGAGGTCTGCCAGGGTTTTTTCTCAATTTCAAAGGCAACCGTGGGTTCTGGATGTTCTTCGCCTTTTTTGATCAGTTTTGACTGCGTCTTCCTTATTTAGGGAGGGTTGGTGTGAGGTGGGTTGGTGTGTGTAAGCCAGACAAGTTCAAACTTGCCTTTTCTACTTTAGTTTTCCTCAGATATTCATACTTTTTTGGAGTTCTTGACCCTGAAAAATTGAAAGAACATGAGACGGTTGTCATCAAACAAAGTAAGAATATCTTTTTCATTGTCCATGGCCTGTTCACAGTTTTGCTGAAGTTCTTGATAAGTTATATTTGATTCCGCAAGCTCGTTAACATCCACCTGCTCCTGATCCTCCAAAAGCTTTTGGAGGCTTTTGATTTCTTCGATATGTTGGTTGGAAGTATTATTGGCATTGTTGGCCTGTCGAGTATTAGGGGTTGCATCAAAGGAGGCAGAGCGTGTTCTTGTTGAAGCCTAAAAAAGAGAAAGTGTAATGATTAGTAAAAAGGTAAACCAAACATTTAAAAAAACTGAGGTTTCTTACTCCAGCAGTTATAAAAAATGCAGGCACAGTAAGGAAATTGGAAGTTGAACTATTAGAAGTTGAACCATCTAAAAAAGAGTTAAGGGGACATGATAAAGAAAAAAAAACTAGTAGTACTTACCTGTTATCTAAGAGGCAAAAGAAATACTTTTCTTAAAACGTGGATCCTGCAAAAAAGCAATTATAGCAGCACATGTTTTTTTGTTTTTTCTTAGGACTTCTGATGTTGCCTATCCCCCCCCCCTTCCCTCGTCACACTCCCGTCACATTAAGACCAACGCCCTCCCCCCTCTACGGTCGTGACGTCGTATTTGAACGGCCCCTAACCGCATACGATGTCAAGGGTACATCGCGTGATAAAAGGATATAGGCCTACTTCGATCTCATTTTTTACTTTCTTTGCGTCGTGGGGGATGGGGGAAAACGAAGGGGGTTTGGTTTCAAGTTATAAATTAATAAAAATTTTCAAGATAAAGTGATGAGGAAAAAATCCTTTTATGGATTTAAGACCTTCAATAACTTTAATTTCGTCATTCTTTTACCCTACCGTGTTCATTATGTCCCACCGTCTCCTGAACGGGATTGATAAAGCAGTTTCAAAAAAAATTTCCATAGTAGATATCCATATTATTAGACATTGGATGGATCGCGACATTCCTTATCATAGCAAGATGTACGGCTCCGACATAACACCATACCGCCAGCGAATCCAGATGGGGAATTGGTACAATCTTTTGCAAGATGTCCTTTTTCGTGACAGTTGTAGCACGTCCTTATATATTTCGGCGAATTTTGTTCTTGTGATCTACTGCGCTTGCCGAAATATGTTGTCGAAGTGGCCACCGCATGTTGCTCCACACAGACGGCAGGGACGACTCCTTCCTTGTTGTGTGAACCACCACCATCCTGTGCTGGAATTGGCGATTTGCTCCAGGCCTGTTGAGGTGGATCATGTTGTTGCTCTGGAAAAGAAGGGAAGGCGGAAGATGACGGAATCGACGGAGCAGGCAATTTAGGCTCCTCACCTAAATGAACGAAAATAAATGAAATTAATAAATGAAAAATAAATGAATAAAAAAAATAAACCTTCTTCTTTAGGCAGCGAAGTCAATTTTTCGGCATTAAGAGAGATATATTGTGATACAAATTGAATTCTAGCCATGAATCCTGCGTGATGTATCTGTTGTATCTTCAGTTGACCCCTTGACGGAACAGCTACTTCTGGTGACTCTTGTTCCGCTGAATATCGCCTGCTGGAATCGTCAATAATGGTCAATTCCTTACTCATGACGACGTCGGAGCGATCTGCGATCGATGACGACTCGGATTCCAGAGGTGGTTTGCTTGATTCTGGTGAGTGAGATCAAATAAGTTCAGGGATGTTTCGTCTTCTTAGCTCCCGCTGGTGCTGTTCGAATTCTGCATCAGATCTTTTCTTAACAGCTCTTCCACTGTTTTTAAATCTAATTAAAAAAATGAAACATTATTTATTACAATTTTTTATTAATTTCGTTTATTACTCACCTTCTACGAAATCGTTTCAATTTATCCAAGCAGTGTTGCAAATTTTCGATGGGCTCCCACGTGTTGAATTTTGCGTCGTATAGTTTTTCCATTTCGTTAGGTAATATACTTTATTCCTTTTTTCTCTGATTTAAAAAAATATGCCAACTTCATTACTCCGAAAATACTTTTGTTTTTGTAAAAGCAACGAAAAATGGCAGTGAGTAATATGGAAATTCAGCTATTGTTCAATTGGGGAAACAACATAACAACCAATACAACTAAAATGACATAACAGTTATTGAACATAACCTGGGAAATTCAGGCTTCAATTAAAGGACAGGCAATCAACGACCCTGAAAAATTTCCGAAGTGAAACTTGTTGGGTACAAACTGAAATAGACCCTACTAATTCTAAAATAAATTCCGCTATATGCCTTGACTATGTAACATGTGCTAGAAGATGCAAACATGGTGGATGTTTAAGGTCGGCTTCATCGATAGAGTAAGAAAGGGCGTAACTGAAGTGAAAGCTTACTAAAAGAGAAGTAAAATTTCTAGAACAGGAAAAACAATCCAATTTGTGGAAGCTAAGTCGTTGTTCTTGTGAAAAGATACCATCCGATTGTTTTCATACACTGGCTATTGACTTCATTGCCTCGGAAAAGACCTTCCGTAAGAAATTTTGTTCAACATATTTTTTTTCTTTCATCACTTTTACAGTAAGTTAAGTTCAACTTCTACCTAGTGTAATAATATGACGTGAAATGTGACTAATAAAATTGCATCGGATGACATTTTTCAAAGTGTCTAACATTGAAATGGTCTTCGCAGACGTAAAAATGTCTTTTTGAGAAACAAGAACTCGTTGATCCTGTCACAACTCGTAACACAAGAGTTATGTAAATTATATCAAAAAATTTTATCATTTATTAAATTTTTCTCACTTTTAACGGTTGCTTAATTTGTAGATGCTTTCACCATACGCATCCAGAACCAAAACATGGAAGCCTCTTCATTCGTCACATATTCTTATTCACTCAACGATTCTGAAATAGATCATGATGGACAAGATCTGGCAGGAAAGAGGCTAGATGAAGCCGTAATTTGATGGTAAAAGGTCTCCACTACATTTTAGGTAGATCTCCACACCTAAAAATGTTATGGGAAGACAATTTAAACAAAGACGAATGAGACTTAATCTCTTCAAGGTAATTTTTATTTTAAAAAATACCTGAAAAAAACGTGGACAACTATATAATGGAAAATACTGGACTGCCAAACACTTCCACGAGAGCATTAACACAAAATTTTCTGACATGGACGAAAAATTCAATGCTCCAATAATTCTTTTGATTCACTATTCCAACGGAAGTCATCAACACACAAAATTCGTGTTTACCAGTGGTGGTGAAATTAAATACGTGAAATCAGAAGACGACAATCTTACAAACCAACTGTGGCATCGATACTGGAACACAAAAAAAGGTGTTTGACAAATGTATTGAAATGAGTAAATATTTTCAATTAAAAAAGGTTTTCAGAGAAAATACATGAGTTGTGTGCATAAAATGGCGTATGGCTCGAGAGAAAAAGCATAAGGAAGAGAACAGGTTTTAACATGTTTTTATACCTACTTTTATAGTTGTGCTAATATTGTACGTACTGGCTTGTATTCGACTTTTTACTGCAAGAGACCCCTGATACAGTGCAACTACATGGTTATATACTCGCTGAACGTCAGCGGATATCAACTTTATACTAATGGTTGGCCTACATACCAACGTAATCTTAAAGAATGGTCAATGACCACGCGAAAGTATTTCTAATCTAATTTAGCAAAGAAAAAGAAATCGACCAAGACATTGAAAATGAATTAGTACTTCATGAGAATCCTGACAAGATAAAGCCCATTGTAGAAGGTAGGAAAACATTATGCTCATAACGTTCTGTCATTATTACCATTTCCAAATATTATATTTATAACAGAAAAAGAAACAATTGAAAGAGTGAAAAGAGAAAAAGACAGGAACAAATGAAAGGAAAACAGATAAGGAGACAAAAGAAGAGGAAGAAAATATAGAGAAACAGGTATAAAATAGTTCAAAATATACAAAAAAAAACTATGTGATTTGATCAGGAAAAACGATAAAAGTAAAAATCGAGACAAAATAAAGGACAGCAAATCGATATTAAAAAGGAAAAAACGGAGAAAGACTTGAAGCAGAAGGTTTCGTAAATGAAAAGGATAACAAAAGATCTAAAATCAGGAGCCAGCAAGCCAAGAAGACGATGCAAACAATTAATGTGTCTTCTGTTACCTCCCTCCTCCGTTGCCATTTGACACATAATCTCCTTCACCAAATTACCAATGCCAAGAAGGTAAAAAAGAAATGACAATCTTCTTTCCACTAGCGTTATTTGTTATTAATTTGGTTTTTCAACGATCATTAAGATGCGGACATCCTTTTGCCACACAACTATGTTATTCCTTCGTAAAGGGAACCGGAACTGCCGACATTACCAAACAGTCAAGCAAAGAAGCCAGTTCTAAGAATTAATTTGTCTCCTCTCTCCTCCCCTCCTCTTTCACCGTTCAGCAAACGATCGACTTCTCCAAATTTCTCACTTCCTCTTCCTCACTGTCATAATCGAGATGATCATCTGAATCGCTCTCTTCCTCTTCTTACTGTTCGGATTCGTCAGTGGTTGGCGTTAGGGACATATTGGACTCTTTGGTAGACTCTATTGGTACTTGCTCCATTATTTCATCCGGCTTCTGTGGTAACATGTCCTCTTCAAACCAGTTAATAGTGAACTGGTTACGTCCATTTTTATCCGTTTGAAATTCCAACCATTCTCTTTTCAGGAGGAAACATGACTTGAAGACTTGAAGGAGTTAGAAAAATTCAAATGGATGAAACACAATTTGCTCTGAGAACCTGTTCAAGTAAGGCAGTCTTGCATGGTGGTAGATTTCTCCCATCCATCCCTTTAACTTCTAGAATAGCTTTTGTCTTCTTCTTGGGCTCATACTTAGAAGCAAAGAGCTAAAATCAAGCATCGTCAACATGTAGTTCCAGGTTTGGATTGGTGTGTTTAGTAATTTTGTACAGTTCACAAGTGTACTTTTAAATTTGTTTTAACGTTTTATTTGGAATAGATTAACTTGAGCCCAGCGCAGAAAATGCTTTTAAATACGTCTTGTTCTTTTTCAGAAGTTATAAGGGGATCAGATTTCCCTTCCCAGTGAAGGAAGTCATCGGAATCTGATCACATCCGGTGTAGGCATGAAATCCAGCGAGAGAATTACACAACTCAGCGCCACGCTCTTTTACAAGAGCCGTAACATTGGTAAACTGTTGTGTATTTTTCTGGCTAATCCAGTCTCAAAGTAGAATATATTGTTCTGGTTAATTTATGAAATGTTTGAAATACTAATGACAAGAACATCCGTATCAGCTGATCTGATTACTACTGTTGCGGGACATTTTATCGAAGCAGCGTGCGCAATTATCTGTTGTTTGGATTAAAATAAGGTAATTACTGATTTCAAGAACAAATCAAAAAAAGGAAATGACTTACTCCTGTATAAGCTTCTTTTTGTGAACATTTCATATCAATTTCCTCCAACCAGGCGATTACTACGTCAGCCTGTCTAAAAGAAAAGCACGATTTCGGCACTTTTTTCGGCACTTTCGATTTTGGCGTTTTCGGCACCCATATAAAACGCTTGGTCCCCCCCCTTGTATTTAAAATCTCCTCGTTCATTAAAAATCTTTCCGTTTCGGCACTAATATTCTCCGTTTCGGCACAAATTATGTCTTTTTCGGCACCAACTGTGTCCGTTTCGGCACAAAAACCAAAAATTATTTTTCAAGTCATCTAGGGGGATTTTCATTTCCTCCATCAAATCCACCACGTCTACCTCTGCCTAGCTCGCACAACCCGCCCAGAATCACCACTAACCTCATCATCAACTCCTCCATAAAAGTTTGGGAATGCGTTTTTGCATGGTTAGTTATAAAATATGCATCTTAGTTATAAAATGAATTTCCTCTAATAAATTGTATTACATAAAAGATTCAAACCCGGATGTCCCGCACTCAAGCTGAATACTATGCTTACACGCCAAGAACTCAGTTCAATTCTAAAGAAGTAAGAGAATCTGAAATCTGAAATTGACGATATATCGTCATCCCTAATGATAATGAGCAAATAAACTTTATGAATAAATAATCTAATAAATAATCTTTCTAAGTCCTTGCCAAAGAAAACAAATTCAGATTTTGTTAAAAAAATGAGAAAAAACTCGCATTTTTTACAGAATCTAGGCATTCCATCTATTTCGTTTTAAAAATATAGAAAAAAACAAGGAAAAATGATTAAAAGTGGATAATGACCTGTACAGAATAGAACATAATACTTCTTTTATGAGAATCCACCGCTGTACCCACTAGGCTGCCAATTGCTTACTCACTATGAATCGTGGTGGAAACAATGGGAAGATTTTGCGGAAAACAGGAATTGAAAATCATACTTTCGTCATAGTTAAAGAGGGGATGGTTTGGTTACGCACTAGAATTTTCCCATAAGGCTAGCGAATAAAAATTTGCCATACGTCCAATCTCATTATCGCTCCCATCACCATCATTTTCTGTCATACTCGACGCCTCATCTTCGTTGGCAACAAGTGAATCAGCAGCTGCAGCAGCAGATTTGAAGGAATTTCGCTTAAGTTTCCTTACATCCTTCGTTTTATATGATCCCGTTTGGTTCTTAATAGCTTTAACTATTTTATCTTTTACAGTTTTCTACAATGGTATAAAAAATTTATTTTTTTAATACGTGAGGCACTGTAATAAAAAAAACGATGAGCAACTTACATATGAACAGTTTCTTCCCACGTAATTCAGACAAGGATATTTCGTGACAATCACGTCGGCGTAGTTTCTGTATTGATTTTTCAATCGATGAGCTTGATGAGCCAGCTTTTCATTTATTTCACAAGGTTCTATATCTTCTTTGGGAAGAGTGACTGCGACGAAACGAGTATCAACTGAATTCGAAAATGAAAAATTAAGTTTATTTGAACAGTCTAAGAACCTAATCATTAGATAGAACAAAATTTAATACCAATAACCGGCGTGAGAGGATTATTGGGATGAAGTTGACGTTGATGATTTTCCACATCAGGCTGAATACCAGTCCCCTTTGCAATAGCAACTGTATCATGACGAATTGTTAATAAGAAACAAAAAACATTAAGATTTAACCAACAGCTAATGATTATTTCTTATAGTAGCCTAATAACATACCAGCAACAGCGTGAGCACCTGCTGATGGCTGAATATGAAGTGCTGTGTTTTTTCTTCTTTGGCAGACAAGGGTTTTCATCATTTCCCAAAGTATCCGTTACAGTAGCTGAATATCACAATAAATAATTAGAAAACTTCAATCTATACATAATAAGATGATAAATGATTAACCTATTTGAGTACTGCTGAAAGCATAAGTTCGTTTTCGACCTATCTTAGCCACTTTAGATTTTGCTGGTGACTTGATTTTCTGGGCATGGGAGTTGGAATCAGATGTGCTATTAACAAAATCAGTACTGCTTGATGAACTTGCTGCACTACATTCTGATGACATAGCAGTATCAAAATCAGTGCTCTTCTCAGTGCTAGAGTCTTCGTCACTTCTTTCCATATGACCAATTGATGTTTGATCCGCGTCTCCTTGAATACTAAAGACAGCAGGAATGGTATTCCCTTCAGCCAAGTACGAGTTGACTACATCCAAGTTGGCTGCATCGTTTCCAAGTTGACAAGCATTCACATCATCTCCTAAGAAATAACAGCAATAGCAAATAAGATAAATTTGGAATAATTCCTAAAAAGAAGCATCAAGAACTTACCACCATCATTACTTTTACTAGCATTGTCATCTATCAGAGCAGTATCTTCAGTTTGTCGTAGCTTTACTAGAACATCTTTTTTTCAAAACATCAAACACCGTAGGATTATAGCTTGCCCGTAGTCTTCGTCATATTTTAACAGAAGAATATCATTAATAGGTGTTAATTTACTTCCACCTAGAGAAATAATAGAGCAATCTGCCAACAATTCTTTGTAAAGCAGATTCCTCAGCACTGCAACGTCGTTACTTTGTGTACTGTTTGGTATGAGAATACATTTGACTTGCGTTGGATGTTTCAAAGAACCAAATTTCACAAATATTTTTTTTTTATTAGCCATGCTTGAATTATTATTTAGTCAGCGATACTTTATACTACTACTTTATACTACTACTTTATATCAGCGATATCAGCAGACAACTTGGTAGGAAGAGGCCTACATACCTACCATTCCTTGATTTCATTTTAAATATACCTAAACACTCTAAATGAACGTCAGTCCAACTCCTCACCACCTGCAAGCATTAATCTACAGCAAGCAAGCAGCATACCATTTTTCCCCAGCATTACAATTGAAATAGATTTATTTTATTTTAGAAATGATAGTAATTAGGAATTACATGGATTTCATTATCATAATAAAAGGAATACATTGGAGCATTAAAGCTTAATTCACTACATGGAACAACAGCAAATATGTTTAATTGGCGAACACAAAAAGAAACCGATCGGGGCAAAAACATGTCGTTTCCAATTCCTTCATTACCAAATATACGCTGCCCGCCACAAAAAAATCAGCAATTCTAAAAAAAACTGGTTTGCTTTCCAGATCCAGAGAACATGCTGGATGCCTTAAAAATACCGTTTTCTTGTTGCAAATTCTACCAGCGATTTTCAGTGATTTAACGGTTGGAATATCAAATCGCAAATCAAATCAGTTGTTTCGTAAGCGATGTGTGCCCACCAAGCGTGCTTAACATCTATCGGTTAATGATGACCGTGAACAGTGAAATTTTCCGCATTCCCAAAGGAATGTCCTTTGCCATCCCTTGCAACGTCTAAGCCCACTAGCTTTTGGTGGTGGGAGGATAATTACCAAGGCACATTGCTAAAATTGCAGTTTCTATTCATAATTTTTGTAAATCTAGCATTTTTTGACTCATACCGGAAGCACCAAGAATTCCTTAGAGCGCCAAACATTCTAATTTGATTAGTCAAATGAAGAAGCGAATGAAGTTTTGGTGTTATTGCCTTTCTAGATTCATCAGGGTTTTTTGGGTATAGCAAAACATGGTTGGTATTATAAATTTCGATATTCTTTTCAAGTACCGTCAAGTACTTCTCAGAAAATGAATAGCATTGAAGTGAAACTGGTATTTCTAGAAGTAGAAGGAAATTTTCGTAGTGTGGATCGTCACTTGAAACAAACTCAGCCAAAACGACGGCAAGAGCAATCGCAACTGAGCCCATTTCAGATGACGAGAATGAAAGTTTAGTTAAATCCATAACCTCTTTCTTTCTGATCGGAGGTGGAACAGTGAATTCTCTATCACACGATAACGTTGATTTTTTGCGATTTACGACATCCAAATCTAACTTTATTGTTACAATAAGATGACGAAGTAGTTTTCCGACAACCAGATTCAAGATGCCCTCGTTTACAATGTGCATTAAGTCATGTGAAAATATTTTAGTTGGATCGACGTATCCTAGTCTAGTGAATGGGCAACGACGGTTCACTCCATAGGTTGTAGAAAAACCTTCTCTTTCAACCGAAGTAAGTTCTACGTTCTCAATTTGCAAAACATGAACTTCGTGAGTATCTTTGTCCCGCAAAACACAATTTGATTCAAGATGAATCAGTTCTATGTCGTCACGATCAATTAAACAAGAACGACAATGCAATTTCGCTGCACCTACTCCTTCCTTAAATCCAGCAACAAAGTTTGACGCAGGAATATCCCCTACAAAATTCGTCACTAACATCCCAAACCACTTCCGTTTTTAATTTCGTATGGTTAAAGTAACATCATCAAGAAGAAGAATCAAATCATCTATAAAGGGTTTTAAAAACACTTTTACCCCACGATCTTTTAACAAGTCATTACTCACAAATCCAAGCAACTGAATGCTTCTTAAAGAAGATCGGAAAATGGGAGGAATGTTCAATAATGTCCAGTAAAAAGCGCAGATTTTGTGTTTACCTTTTTAGCTACCAAGTGGATTTGAAACTTCTACTTCGTCCATATATGCTTGAAAACACAAAATCTAGCCATTTTGTTTTATGTACAATGGGTGCTTTTTTATATAACTTCCACTCAAAACATCGGAATAATCAGTGGGGTCTGCTGAACTGTGATACGAGCTAAAATTCAACATTACGGCATCAAAAACAACTTTAATGGACAGAAATTGCTGCACTGATTCTAGGAAAGGTATAAAATATCCTATCACAAACACTTCATCAATTATTTTACCAAAATTTGGGTCATTAATCCATTCGTAAGATGATTCATTAGGATTCAAAATGACTTCCCTTGGCATAACGGCTGGCAAGAATTTATTCCAGGTTGCTTCTAGTCGGTATCGAGTCATTTGTTCTTGTTAGTGAACTAGTTGAAATGCTTCGTTAAACGCTGTACTACCGAAAATGTTGTCCTATAAATTAAACAGATAGAGAAATAAGCATGTATAAATTACAGTAACAAGATAAAAGTAATCAAGAATAAGAAAATACATTTGCTGTTTGTCAAGTGCTTAACTCCAGCAGTTCTTTTCAGTGATGCCATCATGTAAATAGCCACCAATCCAAATTATCCAATTCCATATATATATTTATACCTGAATCATAACCACATTCCGGTCATAGCTATTCCGAATAATATCTGACACCAACAACAGTGCTTCAAAAGGAAGAAAATATTTGTGTCTCAGTTGATACAGCATTCCTTCCTCCCACTCAAATTCAGTTATCGTCTGTTGATAAAGTGTTTGCCCAGCAATATCAAATGCTTCAGGTGCAGCAACATCAACAATGTCATCATCAGGGCCAAGTGCAACTAAATAAAACAATAAGACATTTCTGTTTAGTTTTTTACTCTCGTAAAATATAATTTTTACCAAGTACTGACCTTGAATGTTTCCAGCATGGATAGGGTGTACGAATTTAGTCTGACTTCCATGGACTTTATTCCAGTGACGTTGAAATGAGACAAACAGATAATAATGTTTGTTGAAATCGGTGGCTGAATGTCTACATATTATGTGGAAGGGTAAACTACTACTGTGTTTCTGTTTTAAATGCTTAAAAATGTAGTTGGGTCATCAACTGAGATTAATAGAGTGCACATAGAACACTGCATTTTGCTGGCGGCATAATGCCTTGATGTAAAAACAACGCACTTGAATCAGTTTCTTGCACTTTCAGTTTGCTTGATGGTGCTTCTTGCACTTTCTTAAAATTTTGACGTTTGTAGCAGACGCAGACAACTGCAGCACAGAAATATTGCAGTTACATATGCCGACGACACTCTGGTTACAAGACGTTTTTAGTTTGCACAGTAAATGAAGTAGAAAAAAACACTTGTTTTCCAATAAAATAATTATTTGAAAGTTATTTTTTACAAGTAAGCTTTAGAATTATAAAAAAAGTACGTTGACTTCGGCACTTTATTATTTAAAAGTACTATATTCCTATATAAACACTTATTTAAAAGCATTTTTTATATGTTTAAGTATGTTCCGTGTGATAAGTACGGTAAAAACCAATGAAAGTATGGAATTTCCCGATTTAAGTACCCAAAAATCCCTACTTAAATTCTAAAGTACTGTTCAGTGTCCAAAACATACTTAAATAGCGGGAAATAAGTACTCTACCGCCGCTGTGTATAACCTCAATATTTTGCATTGATTACTTGCTTGGGAAGCTTGTTGTTTTTCTTTTGATTGGAGTTGTGATATTAGATTGATAAGTTCAACTTTGATTTTGGTTTCTTCGATATGCTCACCTTTTTTTCATTTTAGTTTGCCGAAATTAAGATATATTTTCACATTCTTGTATTAAGATTTTTTTTTTCATTTTAAGTACAATGGGTCGTTAACGTTTGTGACAAACGTTGACGAGTTGTTTTGTGCAGAAATAGTGTTGGAGCTTAATTGACTTTTGTTCAATTGTTTTGTTTCAATTGTTTTTCATTGTTTCCCTATAATTCAAATAAAGAAACATTGCATTGAAAATATTTTACGGTAATTTTTTTAAAGAATATTTCACCAAAGACAAATTGATATTGGCAAACATTTCTGGTTTTCTATGCACCCGTTGTTTGCAAGCCATAAATTTCTTCTTTGTTAGGCGTTTTGCTTTACATAATATAAATTTGGTATTAAGTACATTCTTATTTTTATAGTTTTCCAGTTACTGACACAATTCATGACCATTCATTTTACTTCCTTGTTTACTTTCAATTATTTTTTTCTATTTGGTTGGGGAAAGATGTACTTTGCGGGGGGGGGGAGGCCCCGCAGTTTTGCTGGGCAAGATCGTTGCTGTTCAAAGCTGACACTTCGATAAGAAAGAAGAATTGGGTTAGAATTCTGATTAGTCCCCACCCTACCCTACCCTACTTCCCTTCATGTTTACGTTTCACGTCTCCTCGTATTCATTCTCCATCAACAGGACGCAGATAATAGCTAAAGCCACACAGGCGGAATCCCGTTTCTTTTCTGAAGCTTAATCCCGTAATGATCGAATTTGAGTGATTGGCGGCCGCATGGGCCATGCAATAATAATCATCCCCAAATAACCATTGATTTCTGGAAAGCCTTCCGTATTCTCACCTAATCACTTATCATTGATCACTCATTTCAATTCTTAATGATTAAAATCATCTGGCCAAGCTGGAAAACCTTATAATCTTACGTCTTGTCCCGTCGACACAGCGCTACTGGTTCGTAGCTTCATGAGTGTCTGGCAAAAACAATATCACGGCTTTAAGGGGTTAGTCTCACTCTTTCCGTGCTACCGAGAGTCCACATATTTCGTCACTCCGTTTCATCTTTATAAAGATTGAATTTTGTTTCTTGTCGTTGTCCTTTTTGAGTTGCCGGACCGTCCATCCTATTCATGTCATCGGCTCTTCTTTCCTGATTGAGCTCCCGGACCATCTATTCTTTTCGCGAGAATTTGTTTCATATGTTTTTTGAAAGTTTCCATCTTCTTGAGTTCCCAACCCTTCGTGCATCCGTCCCCTCCAACTCCGCAAAATGGAAAAAGGGTTTGACATCGCTAATGTTTCTCCGTAAGTATTTTTTTCCGCTCATCTCGGTTTTTTCGACCCTCAAAAGGACAGTCAGCTCTCGCCCGTCTCTCGGTTACATATAATTAAGACTTTATATTCATTATCTTTAGTTATTAATTATTGCTCCTTCTTTCCAGTTTAGTTTTCTATCAAGTATTTTTTAAAGTTCCAGTTTTATTTTATCTTTAATTTTCGTTGCTTTTATTTTTATTTATACTTAAGGGATTTTCCACAGCTTTTTTCTTTCTTTCAAAAGGTTCATTCAACCGTAAAGCAAAAATAAATTAAAATGTGTTTTTTAAAGGCGGCCGAACCAAATGTTTTCCTATTCTTTTTCTTACATAAAAAAAAATAAATTTATTTCGTACGTATCAGTTCTATGGATTGGAAATATTTTCCCATTTTTAATTTTAATATATTTTTAATTTCTTTCGTATTTTTATATTTTTAAACTAAAAATACGGGGTTTAGGAATATTTTTTTTATGTGACAATGCAGGAATGAACCATTCCCCGCCCACGCAGCGTTTAAGCGAATCAGATACAGCTGAAGTCTCACACCCCTTTTTTCTTGCTGCTCTTTTTTTAGTTTAGATCTACGACTAGTGCGTTGTGTTCCCCATTTCCTGTTGAGCTTTCGTCTACAACAGAACACTTTTTATTTGTTATTGTTACATTTTTACTTAACGAGAAGTAAGTACTTGCTGGCCCGTACAGTTTGTTAAAATTAACAAATTGTACGAGCGAGCAAACTTATCACTTCCCGTTAAGTAAATTTAATTTAGTTAAATAGCTCAGGTTACGATAATTTTTTTAAACTCCTTACTTTTTTGTCATCTTTTCTTTTGAAGGCAGGGGCGTAGTGTCACTGTCTAGTTTCTGGGGGTGGGGGGGGGGTTAAAGGGAAGTCAATTTTAAGTGGTATAGGGGTTGTTGTTGTGGTTTACCGTACTCTGATGAGCATTGGTAATTGTCTAGTTGCGACCATGGATAACGACTAATTGATCGTCAAGACAGTCCGAAACCCGTTTGGAATAAAATTCGTAAAGTAAATTAAAGCCCGAATTCCGTTTCTTGGAATAAAATTGTTTTTTTTACTCACAGAAAAGCGAAGCATAAATAAAAACTCACTTTTCTGTTAGTAAAAAACCAATTTTCTTCCAAGAAAATTCAAAAATGTTATCTGGCACCATTTTTTTCCAGAGAAAAGTTGTAAACAAAGCATTTCATTTAAAATTTAAGCACTTTAAAGACTATCAAACTTAGTAAAACAGATATCAAAAGATACCTTTTTCAAAGCTGCGTAATGTGGTTACGTTTTCCACATAAACACAGTACAAGAAAAAAAAACAAGTTTATTAAAGTAAGACACAGTCACTTTTTCACAGTTAGACAATGATACAGCTACTTCGCTACAGAATCACAAAGTTAGCGTGCCTGGTGCATTTGCACACCGGGTAGGGTACGCGTCATGCACTACCACTATATCGGACTGTGAAAGACATCGATGGCTGTTTTAACAAAATATAGGAAACATGCGTCATGTTCCATATACTCCGTGCAATACCGACGGTATCGGGGGTAGTTTTCTACGAGGATGGTTAGTGAAGTAGGGGTCCACTTGTTGTTTTTTACAAGGTGGTATGTTGAGTGATGTAATTCCGATGGCTTGGTGGGAATGGGAACTTTATAATGACTGGGAGTTTCTTTCCAATCCTCAATAAAGTTTGCCATGTAAGTTTGAAACCTCTTATTGCGTGCTCCGTCGAACAAGTCGAACAAGGGAATGAACCGATATAGCAAAATATCAGTTCAAACTAGACGACCACCATCTAATCTTTAGTCAGCATGTAAGGACACCCACTAATTCTCGTTTCCAAGTAGCCAGGAGATTGCATATAACAAAACATAAATAAATAATTTTCATATATATATCCCAGGGTTAGCCCGTACACCAATGTCATGTACCACAATCTTTCAACATATATTTCGTTCTCCTAACAAGCTTAAAGCAAAGTAGAATTATTTACCAAAAGAAGATGACCTTCACCCATTGTATTTCTGATTGTTAAGCTTTAGATAGATAGACGATACTGCCAGATTCGTACAATCTCATTTTACGAGACTGTTTCCTAACGAAAAATGAGCGGGTCCCCGTTGAATTGGAGACGCGCATAAAGTTGTTGTGAATAACTACGTTGTGTGGGGCCATTTGCATTGATATTTTGTTGATTATACTATGACGGTTCGGTGATTTCTTAATGCTTATTCAGTGTTATCGAGAGATATTATTGCAATTTCGATTGACTTTATTTTTCAGTATACACATCAAACATAGCATACAGAGCATACAGAGTACACGCCCCTCTTGATTCACTTTTCCTTTGATTTATTCTACACGTCTCTTGTTGTTAGAGTAAATGTACTCATAATAGATTTTCGCTCTTCACCAGGGAAACGTGCTATACCAAATCTAAATAGATTCCAGCGGAAAAGAGATTAGAATAAAAAAATTATCATAACACAAAAATGAAAGCCTACCACAAATATTCTCTAAGACATCAGAGTCCAGTTTGGGGGCCTCAGCATCTTTCTGCTGATTTCCCCCAATAACAACATATCTGGAGAGCACATCTTCATCGAAACAAAATTTCAGGCATGTACGAGCCAAGAGAGAAGATTTATTTTTCTCTCCTAGCTGTTTTACTTTTCTAGGGCTCAGATCTAGCTTCGACTAAAGAGATTAGATTAAACATTACGCCCCGAAGGCGATAATTGTCAAGATGACGAGGCAATAATATCCAGAAATAATAGGCCAGATCTTGAGATCTGTTGGGGAATCAATAGATTCCCAACATGTTTAAAAGGACATGGAGAAGAGAAAGAAACGAAAAAAGGGAGAGAAAATAAAATTAAGACATCCATGGAGGGAAGGTGAGGGAAGAAAAAATATCTGATGTGAAATTGGAGGGCGAGGGCAGGGAGTGAAGAGAGAAAAAATGTATTTCTTTGAGGGAAGAACCGACGTCAAATGGGTATTTTTGGTTTGCCTTTTTTTTAGTTTGTGGGTGGAGTAATCACGAAAGTGAAACTGACTCGCTGGATCCATAGAATATTTGCAAAGTTCTCCCAAAATTTCATTCCAATTGACAGACGATACGTTGGGCGAGTAGGTTGACGTCGATTTTGAACTCGTGTCGTCCCGACAAGTTTTGTCCCGATAGGTATTAAGGCTTGTACCTAGTACCTCTCAAAAGCGATGAGAAGAAGTTTGGGAGTTTCATGAGGCTTGCTCTGATTAGAAAGTGGTTTCAACGATGTGAAAAAAAGTTTGGGGTGTGGGTAATTGACCGTGTGTAATCTCGGCCGTGATTTGGATCCGGCTTTGGATTGCGTCATTATTGTCGCAATAAGGAGAGTAACATACTCTCGGTCGACAGATCGGCATTTTTCAGGACGACTTTCTTGACTTCTGCTGGAGTGGGGATAGTCGGAACCATTTTTTGTTAGTACGTTTGTTCAGTCGATGGGAAATGGGGGAAAACTGGGGAAATCGGGAAATTGGGGAAAATTGGAAGAATGAGGAAAATGATTTTCGAAATGAAAAAATTTCGAAATCGGTGGGTTTGAATCTCACTACTTACAAGCCTTTTTCCATAGTCCACAGTAAAAAAATTGTGCAAATCCTCTTCTTAGGGAGGAAGAGGGCGTGTGAAAAAAGGGGGACCCACATTGCCTCCCGCAATGAGACGTTTGTGGATGTTGAGATATAACCTGGAGATGATGTGGAGGTCTCGGCGGGCGAATATCAGAATGTGGAAGACATCAACGGTTGTTTTTAAAAAATATTGGAAACTTGAGTCATGTTCCGTATACTCCGTGTTATACCGATCGCATCGCAGGTAGTCTTCTGCGAGGATGGTTAGCGAAGTAGGTGGTAGCTTCTGGTTTCCTGCTCTGTTTCCATAGTTGATAAAATGTCCTTCTTCTTGTTGTCAACTTATCTTCTCAAGCTTCTTCTTGGAATATTAAACAATGATCCCGTGCCCGTTACACACGGCCCACAGAGAGGATCTGTTTGGAGGAATCCTCAAGTTTCCTCTCTATACTTTTTTTCCCC
This sequence comes from Daphnia pulicaria, assembly GCF_021234035.1. Classification (NCBI taxonomy): domain Eukaryota; kingdom Metazoa; phylum Arthropoda; class Branchiopoda; order Diplostraca; family Daphniidae; genus Daphnia; species Daphnia pulicaria. The sequence continues at coordinate 34,462,331 of NC_060913.1, forward strand.
GTCGACCCGATAGAGAGTTGTTGAAAACGAGGGCCAATGAGACTCGAATTTTAGAAAAATTGGCAAGGTCCGAAAAGACAACAACGATTGATAAGATACATTTTCTGAAACTAAATTACAGATCATGTTTATCTCGGTGATTCATCCGTCGACTTCCAAGAATCCTGTCCTGCTCAACGTTGAAGATGTATTTGGCGATGAAGTTCCTGAACTGAGCCTGGTTTGATCTCGATCTTTTATCATTCTCAATTCTCGATCTCGACCAGATCTCTGCCTTTTGACTTGAGTTCTCTCCACGTCAGTACTATCTGCAGCATCACTATTTTGGTTTGAGGTATTCCTCATTTCGTGTTTGATTTAAACACAGCGGGAAGGCTGATTGAAATGCATGCTCAGGTTGATCTGATCCGGGCAGATTTTGCTCATTCGGTGGTACAATGGGGATAAGGGATAGGGGGTAGAGGGGCTAGTTGTCGGTTGGTGTGACATATACAGGAAACGGTTTGTTCGGCGATTCCGGTGTCCACCTCTTCGAACAAATTAATTAATTAATTTTAATTAATTTACGCCACTTTTGGAGTGGCTGTGGAAAATGTCGCTAATAGTTGCCACATTAACATTTCGAGGTTTAAAATGCTTTACGGAAATCTGCTGAGAAAGCTTATGCAATTATACCCTCAAAAGAAAAACAACACAAGTAGGGGAGAGGGGGAACTTGTACCTCATTATTATAAAAAAAACCACAATCTGAATACAACCTCTCTCAAAATGCACTTGGTTTTTATAAAAATATACCGATAACATAGCTCGGTACCTCCAAAAGAAATATCTCTTTGAGAATAAGGTTTTCTTTGCACGTCTGAGTGCGGCTGAGCCTTGGGGAAAAAGAGGTACGAGTTGTTGGGACTTGAGCCGTGGCCCTCTCCGTTGCTGACCCGGCGCCCTGGCCATTGTGCTGTCTCTTATCCACTACTACTAACTATTTTTTAATCAACACTCCTTTTTGAAATATTATCTCGGAACTGTCCACCTTATTCTCATTCTATAAGAAAATCACATTTAACACTATCCTGCATGGGATAAATTCATTTTTCGCTCTAATTTTCAAATCTATTGATAACTTTAACTTCATGATCAATACTTTGATAAGTTTCAATTAACCAATACTTTATACCGCCGTTCTTAGCATTATCTCACCTTTTCCGACGTTATAGTTTCCCTAAATTAAAACCATACACACGCTTCTATATATATCAACACACAAGGACTAGTCGAGTGATCCACTCAACCAACTCGCAACGATTATAACCTAAATCACACTTATACTCGTAACTCACCCGACGCAAATCTGCTCCGTACTCTTTTCAAATCTTTAACATTCCTCATACCACATTCGATACAATTAACTATACCATTAATTTACTAATACCATACATACATAATACGCCACAAAAAATATATTTCTACCATATCCAACACTCAACACTCTAATCCTGCATCCAAAAAGTTTTCCACACAACTCTTTCCAACTCAGAATGACAGACATCCAACATAATAACATACACATCTATTACTACTACTTTGAATCATTCACCCCAATATACCTGTTTAAAATAAACCCCCGCATTAAATTGAATTAAACAAAATCAATCTTCCAAACAACTAAATTTCTTCCTTCTTGATATCATCCATACTAACTGAACAGATTACCAGATCACATCTTGACACAAATACAGTTTGACAAAAACAAACGACACCGAATATGCACCACACACTTCAAGTATGTCATTCAAGCCTCACTAACAGAGTCTCAATAGTACCATCCCCACGCCTAATTTTCACATCCGCCTCAACAAATTCATATCCAAGATGAGATAACTCATCTCCAAGGGCTTGCGCAATCACCATTAAACGATCCTCCTCACTCACTGGTTCCCAATCCACCTCGGATTGCACCCGCTCTCTTATCTCAAAAACCTTACTTTTGAAACCTGGATGCCTCCCTTCCTCCGTGACCATCGCACACACCGTACTGCCATAACCCCTCCCCGGATTACTATGATCCCGCAAATACCTGATACTATTCACTTGCTGTAAATAAAATACGTCATATTCGTACTTTTCATTTGGACAGTATAACTCTTGCAACCCTCTCATTACCCTCAGTACAACTTGCTTTTCTAGACCTACAAAACCCGTTTCCAACCTTAAATAACTAAGAGCTATTCTAGCCCCCCTAAAGAGATGGTGGATGTTGTACACTGAGCTAGGCACAATATGACAACAATTGCTCCCGGGAGCACTACTACAGCCTGTCTTCCCTTTAATCTTTTGCCCCCTTTCATCCAACCTCACAGTATCCCAAGCACACAACAGTTTCCCATGATCATCTCTATATACATGACCATCTCTATAAAAGAGATCATTACCCCCATCTAGCCTTGGGAACTTAATGTAATCAAGTCCTTTAATCTTTACACAATCCATCTTGCACTTTTTTTGATGGCAGAAGGCGCGTGCTTCTCATCCAACCAGTCGCCGAAATCGTTTTTTTTTGTTTCAGTGATATGATTTGGCTGTTTGTTAGTTAATAGAAGATCTTACTCTGCAAATCATGCTGGGGGATTTAGCCGTTTTCACCATGAGTCATTATTTGCTGATTTAACAGCATTCTGTAACAGGAGTAGACAACAAGTATTCCTTTTACGTACACCAAATCATTAGTCTCAGTCAGTGTGTCTTACCTTCACCAATGACACATTGTGTAACAGAGAGAGACAAGCAACAGCACATCATTTCATTCACCCTTGTACACACAGTGGCGTTTTGCTACTGAAAAAAGGGTACTGGCTTGTGCAAATCTACTAAAAGAGCTATTTGGGTACTTAAGTCGTTGTATGGGGAAAAAAAGGGCGCGAGTACCGAATAGTCCCCCCAACTCTAACTCTTCCTTTCTACCTCATCACTAGCGCTCCCACTCGACCAAAATGGAAAATGGTCAAATCGATTGAATAATTATGTAAAAATTCGTAATCGATTTCCAATCGACTAGAATTTTTGACCATCGATTATAATCGATTGATTAATATTTCGCATCGATTTAAAGGCAAAAAAAAAAGTTTTACAATCGATTATAATCGATTATAATGGGTTAAATCATGTTTATGCTTTACGAAATTCGTTTATTTCTTTTACCTGAATTCTGAATTGAATAGTAATACAATACTTCTTGAGTTCTTTTTTGTTTTGAAAGAATTCGTTGGCAAAATCGTTATCTTGGGTACTATAACTTCAACTGTCGCTCCAGTCTTCATTTTCTATGTATACTACGACTTCTTCAGTACATTCAGCTTCAGGGATGGATTGAGCGACTTTTTCAATTGTGCTCATGGATCCGTGCAGGGGTTCCTGAGACGACGAGGCATTAGCGTCCTCCCCATCCATAAACTTGATCCGTGCTCTCAACCAAGACCGAAGGCACATACAGGCCTCCATTGTGGTGGGTTTTAAACAAAGCCTGCATATGCCAAGAAGATCCTTTCCGGTGCTGAATACACGTTCACTGGAAGCGCTGGTTGCAGTGATGGCCAGGTAGTCCCGTGCCATGCAGGAGAGACGAGGGTAGCACGTCATGTGTGCTTTTCAATATGACAGGTTGTCATAACTTGCATCTGATGGCTCGCGAGGTTCAGCAAGGTAGTCCTCAAGTTCGTCTTCAAGGCGAGCCCGTTTCTTCACTGAATATAGGTCAGAAAGGTAGTCGTTCAGTTCTGTATCCTTGGAGTTGGTGCCATGAAAAGTCGAAGAAAGTCCACTGGTGCTATTAGACGTAGGAGCAGGGTTATTTTTGTACTTCCCCCAGGCTTTCTCCAGAGTGAATTGAAACAAAATAACAAATTATTAAAAAATTATACTCGGGGATAATTTAAAATGTACAGCAATAAACTTACGCTGGCAGGAAAAAGGTTTTAACCATGTCAATATCTGAAGAATCACCATCACCTGCTTCCCATCTTAAGCCTGTAGTGAAGTACTCAACCTTCAATCTTGCGTCTAACACAGTGGATACGATATAAACGGTGGTGAGCCGCTTATAGTACTTCTTCAGCTTTTCTGTTGCCGCAAGAGCAGCCTCCCTAGATTCCATTGAGTGACCACCATCAAGATTTCATTTTTCCAACAACATCAACAATTTCGTAAACAAGGGAAGAACTGCCCCAAGAGTGGGGTATTTGTAGCCTTCCAGAAAACGAGTCGTAAGGGCGAATGGTTCAAGGAATTCTATTGCTATTTTAATCTTTTCCCACTCTTCTTCATGAATCTCCGAACCTCTCCATTCCGATCGTGTTGTAGTTGCATCTAATGCTTTTTGAATTTTTATGCCTCTTTTAAGGACATAAAGAATAGAGTTCCATCTGGTTGGTACGTCACGAAGGGGAAATAAGACTCGAATAAAAGGGTTGTCTTCTCCAAGAGACTCTTCATCATCACGGATTTCCTCCACGATATCAAAACTATCAGCAGTCAGTACTGACTTAAATAATGCAATCCTCTGAGGTAAAGATCGAATTTCAATTGAAAGGTTCTTCAACTATTAGCAATAAAAAAACGTTACTTTTATATTTGAGTCTAGGTAGAACAATGGGAACTACCTTTTCGATATTAGGTTTGAGACATTCCAGCGCGTCTTGCGATGCTAATTTAAGGATGTGTGCCATCCAATTTTCTTTTTAAAATGGACAATCAAAGTCTTTTGTAAGACGCACGAGCTCTTCGATAAAAGTCCCGTTGCTGTTTGCATTATCCGTTGTCACGCAAAGAAGCTGTAAATTAAACGAAAAGAATAATGGGTTAACCAGGAAAACTAGAGATTAATAGGACCATCTGAAGGAAGTAAACATAATGTGTGGTTCAATAGAAAACAGTGTTGATGGTTATGCTTACTCTGTTTACCGAAGACCGTTAAGACCGACCTCGGTAAGGATTGATAGAAAGCAATTGGCGATATTAACTCCAGAATGATCTCCTTTCAGCTCCCGAAATCCGAGAGTGACCTCGATCATGACGAAATCAAAGGTCAGCCATGTCACTGTGACAGCCATCATAGCCAAATTATTGCCAGACGTCCACAAATCTGTGGTAGCTGAAACCATTCCAATTGATTTGCGCTTGAAGTACTGTATGAGATCCTTTCGTTCGGAAATGTATCGTCGAAAAATTGCTTTTCGTAGCGCAGTCAATTTGAAGAGTTTGAAATTTGGGTTGAGGATAACACAAAACTTGATGAAGCTTTGCTCTTCAACCAATGTGAAGGGATGATTGTTGCTGATGACCATTTCCAGCAAAGCTTCCTTTGCATATTCATTGCTGAAGGGCTGAAAACAAATGAAAAATAGTATGTTTCTTGTTCGTAGTTTAAGTTAAAAAAACGGAGATAATTTGGTACCTTGACTAATTCCAACTGATTTGTAATACGGTTCATCAAAGTAGGCTGATCAGCAGAGACCATCTTTGTGCTGTGACTGGCCATCATATGGTTTCCCATGTTACTAGTGCAGGGCACCTTGTAGCTTACTGTACAGAAGTTACAGTATGCACGGACCTCCCCAGTTGATGTGGTCTTTTTTGAGAAATATTGCCAGTATTCTGACTTGTTACTTCTGGAATTACGACTAGAGGTTGGAGTTGGAGTTCTTGTCCAAGCAACACCACTAGTACTAGCCCCAGAAGATGCTGAACTAACTGAACGCACCAAAGCTGGTTTTGAGCCCCCCCCCCCCCCAAAGGTTGGCTATCGTGTAATGTTGATAGTGGATCAGGTGTTAGCTGGGAGGGTGGTGCAGGTATGGCGGGAGTAATGCCAACTGCTGCAGCCACAGTGCCTGAGTAATAAAGACAGATTAACGTACCAGTATCACCTTGCTGTAGTTATATAAGAATACCTCCAGCTGCAATTTATGAGGATTCCTCAGGCAAACGACACGCAATGGGGAAGCTTCTGGCTCTCGTTGACTTCTTAGAAGCCTGAACTTGGGCTGATTGCCCAAATTGTTCATCTTGGTCTTCTGTATTTGCCTGGAGTCCCTGGACGAATCCTCTGCTTCCTCGAGTGACTGAGCCACCAGTAAGACCGCGATTAGTAGAACCACGACGAGGACCCCTTTTTTTCTAGTTCCAGTTGGACCTCGATCTGAGTCTGACATTATTTTCTCACTATAACTAAGATCACAACGAAATGTACAAAACAAAAATAAAACAAGAATAAGAATAATCATTAAACGTACCTTATGAATTAATGAATTATGATGTTTTACAGGAATAAACACGTTCTTCTTTATCGAGTGATTCGAGTCTAAAGTAACTAACCGTCAAAGATCCCCTTTCTACTACAGACGACGGCGGGACGTGAGAATAATGCTTCTTTTGACAACTCATAAATGAAATGTAGTGGCACCAAAACAATAAAAAAAATTCGAAAGTTTTTAATAGAAAATTGGTCGATTAATCGATTATTTTTTCTTCTAATCGATTAATTAATATTTTTAAAAAAGCTAATCGATTATGCGTCGATTGGATAATTTTGCCGTCAATTATAATCGAATGATTAATTAATCGATTATCAGCAAATCGAGTGGGAGCGCTACTCATCACCCACCTCCCCTCGCCTAATATTCATTCCCACAACTGAACATCACCACCACCACCCACCAATTAGTTGTAAGGAAACACAATTTAAACTTTATTTTCGCAATATCATCGGTAAGTTTTGAACTACAGGATCATATGTTGAGACTTTACTAGCTCAGTACACTACTGACTGAGCTAATGATTCTTGTGCTATTTAAATATATCAGAGTAATAAATTAAGCTAGAATTGTCGAAACCGTTAATGTGAGACTGAAAAATGTTCCAAGTGATTCTTCTAGTGATTCATTGATAATCTGATACATTTGTAAAGATATAAGGAACAGTAGCTGATTCAGTAGCGTACTAAGCTAGTAATTTCTAAACATGCGATCCTACAGTTCAAACCTGGCCGATAATGCTAGAGGATTTAACTGTCCCCGTTGTAAATCATTGTTCATTTGCTAAGATAAAATTATGCAGGAGCATTTGACTGTCCCCATTCTGAATCGTTATTTGCTGAGTTATAAACTTTCTATAACAGGACTAGACAAGAAGTAGCATGCCTTTTACGTTCATCAGTCTTGGTGAGTCTTTATTAACGACCGCTATAAATTATTTCTAATTATATTCTTGTTTTTTAGGAATCAAAAAATGACATCTTTCCCAAATCCCCATTCTTATGGCCATTGTTATTATGATGAAGAAGAAGCAGAGAACAAGTTATTTACCACTGTTATCAAGAAATTAAACTTTTCATCAGTTTTAATAATTAATTTTCTTGTAAAGAGTTGCAAGGTCTTCGTCTCCTGTCTTTCCAAGGAAAAGTAAACAGTTTTGAAAGCTGTTCTCTGAAACTACAACTGAAAGGACAAGGAGACGATACAGTTGGTAAGTTAAACTTGCTAGCAGATTGTACGTAACGCGTCTTAAAATAATATAAAATCTTGCAGAGTTAAGAGTTTAAAAAGTTCTGCAATCAGATGCGGATGAACAAAAATTCCCCACCACCGATTTGAAATTGTCACATTGAGAAGCAGTGGAAAGTGCACATGAGATCAGTGGCAGTCATCAATGAGAATCAAGGTATATATGAAGATCGGAAGAAAATTGAAAAAGACACCAGTGTTCAAACTGGTATGTATGGTTTTTCACAAGGAACTAGCAATTTTCGACAGAAAACTTCCTCCTCCAGTTGCTTACAAAAATGCTCTTTATGTTCATGAAGGTGATGAACCTATTGAAGAACAAACACTGGCCCAGGATGACGCTGTTCTAGATAATGGTGAGTTTCCAGTTTTGTTTCTGTTTGTAGCGCCCCAAAAACTGTTTGTTTACTAAATTTATATTTAGCTCTGCAAGAAATGCCAACCTTTAGAGGAGAACATCTCAACGATAAGATTCCTGAAGAGTTTGACAGTGAAGTTACGAATAGTGATGACGACGAAGAAGTTACACCAGTTGCACCGAAGAATGTCCCTGTTGATACAGCGTCTAATGTCTCCCCATTGCCTCTTGCTCCAATTGCACGAAGTGTTACTAATCTACCAGCAGTTACACTAGTTGCAACGGAGAAGAATGCCCCTGTTGATACCGCGTCCGTATATATGGTATCAGAGGAACCTAAAGGTTGTAGTTGTCATTGAAATTAATGAAAAATATGAAATATACACAACAGGATAGTTACAGAAGAAATCTTCAGTCCTTTAGCATTGACTAATTGTTCTTTAAGATCTCTTATCTCCTGATTCATTGCGTAATTTTTTTTACTGAGAACACCATTTCTGACTCCAACTCTTTTACTCTCTTCAAAAAATTCAACTGAATTGGCAGAATTATCTTGAAGAAACTCTTCTTTTTCTGAGTCAGAATATATATGATACATAGATTATTAATAAAAATTTCAAAATGCATATGGAACAAAAATGAATAACCTGGTTCACAGAACATATCTGGTGACATTGAGAAAGGTTCTCGGTCTCTATGAAATATCAGTTTGGTAGAATCACTTGAACGGTTGGTTACAAAATAAACTTGTTTCTCACGTTGAATTTCCATGTCACAAATACGTTTTCAACCTAACACCATATAACATGTTAAAAACCTAAGACTAATTAGTTTAGTTTAAACAAAAACCTTGAAGTGTACGACTGTGTGGCCAGTTTCCAATATGGCGACTCAAAGTAGTTTTTAAAACTTTGGCAAATAAAATTTACAATGAAGCTTAGATTCCAAGCAATACCAATACATAGCCTCGAAAATAAGGATTTTTTAAATATATAATTTATAGGGTACCACTGAAAATAAATATGAGTAAATTCTATTTCAATTTGTGTCAGTAAATTAGTCATGAGTGCGGAACTGACAATTATTTTAAGTGTCCTAATTTATACCTACATTTGTCTCAAACTAAACAAAACCTGACGACAATCGATAGCTCTTGATTAGAGCTATATTTTTCTGTAAAATTTATAAGCAGTAGGACTAATGAAACACGGAAAAATTCCGGAAGCAAGAGAATTATTTCGTTTGGTCGATTAGGTCGACTATGAAGCCGGATCGCCCAAAAGAAGAAAAATCTCCTTCGTGGGAATTTTTCCGCGTTTCATAATTGATTACAAATTTTACAGAAACTGATAGCTCTGATCAAGGGCTATTGATTGCCGTATAGGGTTATGAGTTTTTACAAGTATTTAGGCAATAATGAATCATTTGAATTAATCGTACTCATGAGTAATTTACTACCGTAAATTATAAAGGCATTTGTTCATTTTCGATATTCAATTATACGCTTTAAATGATATATTATGTGTTTAATAGTTTAGATGTGTGTATTATCGGACAAAAGCTACACATCATCATAAAAATAATTGAGAGTAAAAAAGTAGGAGGCTTCCTTTTTTATCTTATTTGGACGACAGATTTCTTGAGCAGTAATAAACCCTTTGGCTTGAAGCAGGCGGGTTTCTTTAAAAGAAATTGAAGATGGCCTATTCCGGGCCGAAGATCTTTACCACGCCTACTGCATCTTATGGCAGATTTGGTCACACAGCAAATTTGCAAGTAAAGATTTCGCAATAATATTTTCTTAGGTCAGCAAACGAAGCTTATCAATCTAAACTGTGCTCTTAAAAAAAACATTAGAACAGAAATGACGGGAAGAATATTAACTTTTCTTACCAAGCTGACACTGAGTTGCATAGCCAAAAGGGCAGTTTTTAAAACTGTAACATCGTCGATTTGGGTCAGAGTCAAAGACAGTTTGTTTTAAACAGTTGTGGTGAATTGCTCTAAGTACGTTTGCAGAACTTTTGTTATCAGTCTTTTTGGAGGAATGAGGTCTTTCAGTAGCGCATTAGTTGCCAGCGTTTGCTTCAACATTTCTTGACGCCAGACGTATTTGTCTGCGGCAATATCAGCAGAAGAGGCTTCGGCATGTCTGGTGGACTTACTTGCTCCATCTACCATTGCTACCACTACAGTGTTTCTGTGTCGTTTTTAGCCTTACTCGTGCTAACTACGGCTGGTGTGATGATGTGGTTGATTTGTTTGCTTGAACTGGCTACGTTTAGGTTTAGTGTCGACTGCGACCTGGCTTCAACACTTCGTGAGCTGCCTGTTTTTCTGATACCAGCTACCACTGGTGTTGTTGGGTAGCTGCTTGGCCTCTTTAAACGAGCATCTGTTGGTTTCAATTTCCACATGGCATCAGGAACGCTTCAGCTGTTGGTCTTATTTTTACCATCTGCTACTTGCGACGATCCCAGAAGAATCAATTGAAGCTTTTAGTTCCACAACGATCATATAGAGAGGATGAAGGTTATTAGGTTATTATTATACTTATTCTTACCAACGGCCACTTCTGACAATGGATACATGCTTATACTGCATGAAAGTACGTCAGAAAACGTTCGTGGCGTCTTAGATCCACCAACACTGCTTGATCTGGACCTATTTAAACTCCGTGGGCTAGGTAATGGGTAAACACCATGTTTTTTGGCCACCGAAGGCTTGCTTGGGAAGGTTCGGCTCCCTGAATGGACTTTATTCACTGCCAAGCGAATTTAAAAAAAAATTAGTCCATCAAAATATAGCGTGAATTGCAAAGAATAATACCTGGTGAGAAATTGCTTAGGGGAGTACTAGCAGCGAAGCTAGTGTTTTCTCCTAAATTTCCAGCGTCTAAGGACGTAAGCGAACCAGCAGGCGAATCTATATACAAAAAAAGGTTGGAATGAAAACTTAACTTATGGATCCTAACAAGTGATGAAGACTTACTCAGTTGCTGGGTAGACCAATTAAACATATTTGATGCAACCTGATTGTCATGTCCAAGGTTTCGGCTCATACCTAAACCATCTTTAATTTTTCTTATTTCTTCGGTTGCAGCTTCAAAAGTAACTGAAATAATATATCCAAAAGCAATTGTAACAAAATGGCGTCCTATAAACTTTTTAATGATTAACTTACCACTGCCACATTCTGTGATGATGTCCATGATTTCATATTCAACGAACGTCATCTCGGGAAAACGCCTTTTTTTGAAATTGATCAAATTCCAATCCCAAGGGTAAAGACCATTGACATGAAAATGAGTAGCCGGATAAATGAAATTTTTCCAGTCCGTGTCAAGCCAGTTTTCGGGAATCATGTAGAGCAGTCCAGTCAAATTGCCATCACGGTTCGACTGCTCACTGCTCACCACATTGGGACGTAGAAAATTTTCTGACTTACACTGGCTATTTTAGACGTCGAACAAGAAAACACAGTCTTGATGAATTACAGCCACGACACGTATCCAAATTACGATATAAAGCTGCAAAAATAGTTAAGGTTTGGTGCAGGATGGAGTACCCAATGACATTTGGACGTATGTAGAAAATGCACCTGATTTAATATCAAAATTTAGTTTAAAGCCTGCCATTATGAGTCAAACCCAAACAGCAGAATATGATCAGGTACATATTGTTTAGAAAGTGTCTGCTAGAATAATCTCACAGTAATTCACTAAATATTTGACTTTAAGAGCTCGGATATTATTGAATGTAATATCCAGGATGATCTTATGGGTTTAGAAAAATAATTAAGATATGGTAAAAAATAAAATATTTTTTAACATTTCTGTTTTATAGAGGATGAGAATGAAACGCGTTATTCCATGTCTTTAAATAAGTTACTACGTCATTTTGCAGCATATACTAATAAAAAACAAAATTATCTCACATATCTGCTGACGTTGCTAAAGCTCTATGAACCTACCCCAAACTATTCGTTACTACCTAGTACGGGAAAAGATTTGATGACAATTGACGGAAGTAATTGGCCCGATTCCAGTAATGAGCCATTTAAAAAGAAATTACCTGTTGCTGTCCCGATTAATGGTGGTCAATTTGTTCACTTCGGTGTCGAGAATGCCTTAAATCGTACATCGGCCGGGCTGATTTATCGTGACGCTGACCTTATTCAGTTCTTTGACGTGTATCAGAAAGAGCCACATCTTTTACAAAAAATCTGGCATGACAGGGTAAAAGAGCTGCAAAATTTAATTGGAATTTTTAAGTTTGTCCTCATTCTTACACATCTTTGTTCTTAGATTGAAGCGTTTGATTCCAAATTTCAAATTGAGTGAGTGAAGGCAATGCTAAGAGGTGAATTCACTCAGCGTAATCCTGAAACCAATTTAGAATTGCCACATTACGAGATAAATATTAATATTGACGACGCAAAATTAAATCAAGAAACAAACGCAGCTACTATCACTCCTATATTAGGAAGGCTACATTCAATACAACCCACTGCTTCAAGGAGTGAAGGTATCGTAATCCTATCGGACACATCTGTTTTTGTGATAGGCTTTTATGTTGGTAATAAGAAACCTGAAAACATTTCTAGTTTTCTCGATGCACTGATGATTGAATTATGTCATTTATCACCGTTGAATGTCAATGTAGAGTGTACTGAAAGCCGCTGTTTCACTGTTTCTCTTCGGTGCGTAATAGTAGACGGCCCCATGAGATCCTATTTGAAACGAACGAAAGGCCATACTGGGCATGTGATCGCTGTATCCAGAGGAGACAAATGATTAATCGCACCGTTTTGTATCGAGATGTTAATGTATCAAGTAGAACTAATGCGAACGTATTGAACTATCACGTTAATGATTTTTCCGACGACGAACACGTAAAAGATCCCACTGATATAAGCCCCTTTGTCAAAATAAATTTCCCGATGGTGACAGGTTTTATAATTTACCCAATGCACACTGCAATAGAAGGAGAATTAGGGCGTCGACTGGAAGGGTAGTGGGAGAGGGTAAACTAAGTAGCCGAAAAATTGATGAGGCTGATAGTTATGGTTATGGTTATTCAATTTCTATAGCGCACTTTACAACTACATGATCAAATGACGCTGTTTTAAGTTTCCAATTTGAAAGATGTGATTAAACACATCACAGTATATTTAACGTCATATCCTTGAAAGCAATCTAGGATCCTGTGTTATGCGTGCAACCTCAAGGACGCTACTGCTAACAGGCTGATATGCGAATTGTGTTTTTTCATGAGTGTCGGCCCCAGCTAGCATGTCTTTATTGGTAAAATATTTTTTTCCGACAATATTCTTCGATCGATAACCAACATATTGGTATAATATTATATTATAACTTTGTTGCGACAAGGTGGCTGTTAAATTTTTTTGTTATTTTTCCAATAAATGACTATTATCAAAGATGAATAAATTAATATAATTTTTTTTTATTTTCCCAATAACGGATCATTAAATAAGGAATACATCGTTTTCTATGAAAAAGCTATAGTGTTTTACATTTACCACATGTTGAAAATCCTAAATGATTGGATAGCTGCTGCTCTTTAACCCGATAATGGGTTTGAACCATCGTCCTTTGTGTCACCAATCCAACACTATAACACTAATACCAGAAACGGTGATGATATAAAAGTCCCGATGTGACCAGATGGATAGTGCATACTTACACATTGTCATGGTTATAGCCCAGCGTGAGCAAAATCGATTTAATTTACATCAGTGTAGGAATTTATGATTATTGAGACTATTTGTTTCATAAGTCATTTGTTTGCTGAAAGTGGGTTTGAACCAACCTCCATAGAATTACCTATATGGATATATAATAATAGCAGTTTTAACATTTCATCTCCTTAACGTTTAAGATAAATTATATCACGTTAGCGTGAAGGTAGAGTTTTAAATTCGAAGTACGTAAGTTAGTTGTTCGAGAGAGAGTGCAAGATTTGGATTTTAAGACAATTGGATTGTTCAGTTAGGCAATTGTATGCAGAACTAACGAATTGAATACGATATAAAACATTTAGGATTTTGAACGCATGTTAAATGTAAAAGACTATAGCTTTTTCATAAAAAAAGGATTTATTACTTTTTTAATGGTCCGTTATTGGGAAAATAACAAAAAGTAATATTGATTTATTCATCTTGCTTAATTGCACTCGTATAAAAAATTAAGTTGAATAAACAATTATCAAATGTCATACACATCAATAGTACAGTTCTTTTATGAGGTATGATGTATCCCTGTAATAAGGGAGTTTAAAAGTTTGAGATAAGTAAAATATAGCTTGATAAACATTGTATAACAAACAAGTTCTTATCAACCACAGTGTAGTGGTAAAAGAACCTCTCTGGCGTTTTTAAGTTTATTGGTCTTAGGTTCAACTCTTTAAGTAATCTGTTATTTTTTCGTAACGCTAATTGATTGGCGATTGTCACAGTCATTTAGGATTTTCCGGATGGGAAGTCCCTAGACGGTTAAAATCAAAGGCAATAATCATGCATAATTTTTATAAAATTTATATCTCACATGATATAGTGGTTAGAGTGTCTAACTGACACATTAAACTTTCTAGGTTCAATTTTTATAATCGTGTGTTTTTTTTCGTAAATCAAATCGCCGAACAGCTGCCTCTCATAGCGCGTTTTGTTATGTATAAAGAAGGATAATTAATAACACATCTCACAGGGTGTAGTGGTTGGAGTTCATTTCTATTAGACTATAGATCCTAGGTTCAACTCCTGCTTAGAATACGATCGCCGGATATGTAGCCCATATAAATGTAAACAAAAAATTTTACTGCTACTTCGTCCGAGTCGAGCTACATCTTTTCTATTTTTAGTTACCCACCCCTAAGAATGTCGGAAATCTGACCATGAAATGCTTTTATAACGGATTTGGTTACTATTATGACCATGGATAACAGATTTGGCATTCGTTTTTCTAATAGAACATTTCACGGAGCGCGCGCCAACCTATACTTTGTCTTTTTCGTTACCCTCCCCTATAAATACCATAAATCTGTACGTGGAACGCCTTTCAAATGGATTTCAATCCCGTTAACAGAAACGGAGTATGATGTGGGGCAGATTTTACCTCCACGGGGTACTTTAACCCCTAAAGAAGTGAAATCACCTTCATTGATGAATCCCTAATCTGCCAAAAATTCATCACCAGGTTCGATAAAGTCTAGTAACCCAGATTCTCGAACACTATCTACGTGTGTGCCACGTCCAGTGAACGCTTTAGACAAGAATGCAACAGAGCCGTGAGGCGTAGTTAATATAGCAAATTTTGCTGTATGATGACTTTTATAACGCGAGTAACAAGAGACTGCATCAATTTTATCGCTAGGAGTTTCACACTTCAATTCTGTACAATCAATAATATAATTAACGTTTGGGTATTGCTCCCTGAACGACAGTGGTAGAGTTTTGGCAGCAGCTTCTCTGTCTGGTTTACGCAACAAAACGATAGGAAGTCGAATAAACATCGCGTTTACGAACTTTTCAATGTAAAGAGTAACAGTAGTGGGATGAATTTTGAAACGATATGCTATGTCTTAACGCTATAAATTGAGCCTTAATTTCATAAGTGTTACTAAAAACTGTTCCTCGAGAGTTAAAGCAAATCTAGGATCACTTGCAACGCAGGCTTCAAGGATTGGAAAATACCTGAGAATAGTTTAAAATTATTCAATCCAGTGTAGAAGAGAGTCATTTTGTCGTCAGTCTTAATTTCCTCAAGAAAGCTATATTTTGATTGTGCTGCCTTTTCTGTCCTCATTTTGTGGAGCTCCACCTTGAGTTTATGGATAAGAGATACCAATTCTTCGTTGAGCTGTAGGAGATTTGCATTGTCCAGCAACAACTCGTTCTTTTCTTTAGTCACAATTTCCAGCAACTTTTTTATTTCTGCTATGCTTCCTCCAACCTAATTTTAGAAACATATTACTGATTACAACAGTTAATGATTAATTAAAGTTGAAATATACTTGTTCTGTGCCACCATCTACAATTTGATCCCTGTCATTTGGAATGTCTTCGATGTTAGATACATCTTCTTGTCACATTCAGTGTCACAGACTTTAATAATATTTTCTTCAATTTACTATATTTAAAGAAAACTAATCAATTATAAGTTTTAATTCCATTCATGATTACATTATACTCACAGAAATACAGCTCCGTTGCCTTACTAGCTTCCTTGTCATTCTTCTAGAATATCGCTCCTTGTTTAATGTACTTCACTTTTTTGATTTTCCATTGTCATCTTAACCTAAATGAAGTGTCGGGGTCCAGTCTGGATGTGATTCATCTGAATCACGTGTGGATGGAACTCCTATAAACGTAAAGGTTTACTACAATTATTAAAACACACACTTAAGTTATTACCTTTCAAGAAATGGTTGGAACAAACTCTTGAATGTTTTGTTATATTACGTTCTTGTAACTTTAAGTTTTTTTAACCAGGCTTTCCTTCGCAAATTCTGAAGTTCTTGTACTTCGTTGGAACACTGAATTTTCTTTTTAGGAAAACTAAAAAATTTAACTCCATCCTTGTGAGTCTTTTCACAGGTTCGTACGCAACACTTCATCTTGTTAAACTTAAAAGTTTGACGGTTGTAGAGTGAACAACAATATACACCAGCTAGCTAAACAGTTCGGGCTCTTCTGCTAGCCGGGTTGATCACAAAAAATGACTCTTAGACAAAAATTAACTAAAAATAAAGTAGACTTAGAAGGAGATTGAGAGAAAAATAAGGTTATCACCAAGTGAATAGTGAATCCACTGTTAGGTACAACAATGAGGTAAAAATTAGTTATCGAGAAGAAAATAATATTTTAAAAGTAAAATGGTTGGTTTTCCCATAAGACGCTGTAGACACGTAACACAGATTGGACACAAATCGGATTTGGCACATTTACGGAAAATGCGCAACGCAGGATGTCCAACTGCTCCATCGACTTTAGTCGTCAATTTTGCTCTGAGCAACAACTGAAAGCTTCTGTTTGCGATGACTAAAGATACTACTTTCTGCACATTGAACCCCTGAAGAATGGGTGCTGGTCATTTGACGCAAGAGTCTTCAGGGTGAAGCCAGATCCACTTGAAGAACGCAAATTCCTATAAGAAAAATAAATGATACTGATTATCTAGATTTACTTAAAATCAAAATGTTTGACTTACTGCAAAACAGCCCGTAAGCAAAGAGCCGCTTGTATATAGAAATTGGTGACATTTCAATCCCTTCCGGAATATCAAGAAGGGGATTCATGAGCACTGTATTATTTCATGGAACCTCGACTCGATCTGGTCCAGCATCAGTGTTAAGAAGTCCCTCTTAACACTACCAACAACGACTCCTTCCTCCCCGACATATTTGACATACAGTGGGTGTGATAGCTTTAACGTAATCAAGCAAAATGTTATAAATACAATCACAACTAAATTTAAACTAATAGTGTGCCTGAATTCCTCATTTTCACAGTATGCGATTGGCTCGTCTAAGAAATTAGACCAATGGATAATGATTTAGTTCCTGAAAGAAGCATTGGAATTTGCCCCGGCCTCCGTTGCGCCCATTTCTCCCCTCCTCCATTTCGAGAAAATCAGCTTCTGTTTGCTCACTTTTCTGGCATGATTGTTCGTGTAGTTTCAGTTCGAAAGAACGAATTTCCATGTTGCATTTTATGCACACCACTTTGTAGTTGTCCGGCTTTGTCGAAACGGGAATTGTGAGTTCCTCGTCCTGAAGTGGGGCGACATAAATTTTTCCATGGCTCAATCCCTGTAAATATTTCGAAAAGAAAACAGAATTTATGAAGCAAATGTGGAACATTATAATATTACGTAAAGTTCCTGCCCATCTAACACAGGGTTTCGATGAGCAGGTTGGAGCACTCTAGAATTCCCTCTTCGGCTCTACGCGTACATAAGTATGCCTCCTCTTAAATATTTCAGCCTGGGGAAAGCCCTAAATTGTTAAATGAAATTTTTTTCATTACTAGGGAAAATTTTGGTCGGTTATTAATCTGACCAAATTCATGTTTAAAAAACATTTAATGTTCACCATTACTTTATTTAAAAAAAAACACGGATGTAAGATTCAATATCCTACCGCAAAACAGCCCATATGTAAAAAGGCGTTTAGAGAGGTTGTAAGCAGACATGTCGTTGTCTTCATCAATATTTGAACCTGAATTTTGATAATAAGCTGCATTAACTTCGTCGAACCCACTCTGAATAGTATCTAATAATTTCGACAACAAATCTCGCTTAACAACTTTGAAGTCAAGGTCGTCTTCTTCAATTTACTTGACGTACAGAGGATACGATCATGTTTATCTTATATTAAAAAATAACGAATAAAATGAAGTTCCGCTAAAATGTGTACGTTTAAAAATACTTGAAATCATCGTTTTCGCAGTAAGTAATGGCTTCCAGGAAATTGGAACAATGGATTGAAATTTCGTTGCGGAAAGACGCATTGACGTGAGCGCTAGCCTCCGCCGTCCCTTTTCCCGTTGGATCAGCTCTTCGAGTGATATTTCCCCTTCTTCAATTTCATTTTCAGTTGGCTCAATATCTTGTATCCGTCAGCTTTGGAGGGAACGGAAGTTTAAATAGTTTCCTCCTGAAGTGGTGGCTCGGTTCCTGAAAATGTTAAAACATGATGAATATGATGAAATTTATAAAAGTTTCATGAAAACAAGTGTTACATATAACTCGTGTCCATCCAAAACAGGATTAGGGTATGCCGGCTGGAGAAAACGGGAATTGCCTCTACTGATTTGTACGAACATCTGAATCTCTCCTTTGAAAGAATTCAGGAAATGGCCTAAATTTCAAATAAGTTTAATGCCTTAATTTATTTATTTGTGGCCTAGGTGTTTAACCCAACTCTCAGAGAAGCGCTGCTTAGAAATAGGTAAACATGGGCATGTTTCGATAAGTTTTCTAAACTTGTGCTTTCAGATAAGCCAACATAGTGTTTGCTTATTTTCCGCGTTTCCCCCCCCCCCTTCCTTCCTTAGGATTTGGCGCCATGGCCAGAAGCGTCAAGGGATTTGGAAGATTTTTGAAACACCATGTTTCTTATGCACGAGAAAGATGGCAGTCTCTCATCCCTTGATTGGGAAGGAGCATCAAAGTCATGTTCGAAAATGTTGCGATATCCATACGCAATAGTAACGGAAAGATTATTTTTTGTTCCCGACTATTTCCTTTTGTCGCCATTTATCTCCCTACCTACTCGTCTGATTGCTCTTGATGCTGATCTTGTCCTTGGTTTTTTTCCTTGTGGGAAGGAGGCTTGGAGGGCCTGGTGTATAAGGGTGGGGATTAGGGTGAAAGCGGATAACATGCTGTTGGTTGAATTCTAGAGACCCACCCCCAACCAAACTGTCAATATACAATCACCCAACAGGCCGGAATCATGTGTCAAGTAATGAAGTTTTCAGCTGTTTACTGATTGACAACAAAATCGTCGTGATACAACACCGTATCAACCCTGCAGGTCTACTTCATAATTCTCTACAACATAACGAGTAGTTTAAGCTATTCATAAAATATACCACGGCTTTTTGTTGAATCCCTTAGTGTGAGACTGAAATATTTTCTAAATCCATACCCCTAGTGATTCATGGATATTCTGATACATTTCGAAAAACATAAGAAAAAAAAGCTCAGTCAGTAGCGTACTACTGCTAGTCAGTAGTCAGTTCAGTAGTCAGTCAGTCGGTAGTCAGTCACTTGTCAGTAGTGTACTGAGCTAGTAATTGTCCAATGGTTCTAACCTGATCGATGTAAATGGGAAAACAGTTGAGGAGGGGGGGGGGGGAAGTGAGGGATGGAAAAGGGAGACTTGAAATTAAATTATGTTTCCTGTCAACTAACTGGTGGGTGGTAGTGGGTGGTGGCGAGTGGTGGGAACGAATATAAGGCAAGGGAGGTGAGTGATGCGGTAGAAAGGAAGAGTTAGAGTACCTTTATTTGGTACTCGCGCACCAATGTTTCGATACAATGAGCTAAGGTTTAGAAACCTAAATTGTTTGCAAAAATTTTGTTTTCCAAAAAATTTGAAAACATGATGTCTCGGTTGCACCGGAATATTTGGTACAGACGAGTTCTCTAAAAAAAAAAGAAGTAGTAACAAACAAAATCGAATAGTTTTTGTTACTTGTGAGTGAAGTCGTAATGACCAAACTAAAAAGATTAAAAAAAAACAAAAAACAGTTTACTGGAATGTAAAATTTTTTCTCTCTTTTTCCTTCCTCACGTCGGAAACGAAAAATAACAGAGTGTATCGCTAAAACCGTCGGACGTGTGCCCACTATAACAGTGAATTAGCTGAGGCAACCACCGCCAAAGCTAGGGTGCTGTTATAAGCCACACGACGGAGTGTTTCAAGGCGCTATTAGAAAAATATAATAAAATTCAATCTACGGGAAAGAGGGAAAGAGTAGATTTAATGCCGCGGGCCGACACGAAGGAGGGAGAAAAATGTCACTCTGGTCTCCTCCATTCCCTACTAATAAAACAAAGAAAAAAAGCAAATTTTGTATTCAGTAACAGCGTTCCATTGCTGCCCCAAGCACGACAGAGATAAAAGCAGTTGTCGATAAAGGAAACAATGGAAATGACAATGTAAAATTTTTAATAGTATATGGTGGGAAAAACATACTTCCCCCAAAAAAACGGAAAAACATGTCAAAACAAATTGAAATCTGAAAGCCTTAATGGCGTAAAAAGTGGTTTTCACGAAAAAAAAGGCAAAAAGGAAAAGATACAGCTCTGTCTGTGGGGCGAGATTTCCAATTTAACATCGACGTCCTCCATCGCCTTCAGTGATTCCCTGTAGGAAAATTCCCTATCGACGTCGTCATCATCGATCGCCACCAACATTCCAGTACATACGATCGGAATGACACCTGCAGGCCTACAAACGGCCCGAACAAGAAGAGAAACAGAAAATGTTCCAACTAACCTCACTCAAGCGGGTTCATCCGCTAAATGCCGATACGTCGGCGAATGGAATATTACCCCTCTCATTGCACAAATGACGACGAATTCTAAAGGACCCCTGGTTTTCTCACATTCCTGAAACCAATCTTGAATCAAAGCACACCTCTGGAAGTCCCCGCCTTGTTCTTCCCTCTCGTTTCTAAAAAAAAACAAAAAAAAACAACAACAAAAAACAACAACAACAACAAGCTTTTCAAGGGTTATTTTTATCAAGTTTCTAGGACTTTATTTTACTTCCCTGCAAGCGCTAGAACCTTGGCAGTCCTCATTTCATTTGCTTGCACTACCATCAGCTTCTTGCGTCTTCTTATCACTTTGAGAGAAGGAAGATCATGCAAATTGGGTTCAAATTTTGGTAGAAATTCCAAAAAAAAATATCCAGTGAGTCGGTTTTTGTTATTTCCGATCACGTCAATAATACCGACACAAAAATAAGGAATCCATCAGAGTAGCGAAAGAAATTTCAATTCCTTTGTTTGTTTGTTTTTTGCTATCTCTCTCCTCTCACACCCCAATTCCCCATCAGATGTTTTTTTCCTCCCTGATCGCATATTTTTTTTCTTCCCTACGGACGTTCACTTATTCTCCCCGTCTTCCAAAGTCGGAATTAAATTAAAGAAATGGGGGTGAGGGGGGGGGGCGATCATCAAGATGTCGGGTGCCCATAGCTTTACGAGCATCTCCGATTCAACAGAGACTACTCGTTTTCTTGAAGCAAGTCAACAAAGGCCCCACACTTTCGCTGGGCAACGGCCTTTTCAAATGAGATTGTTGGAATCTGGAGTCATTCGACTTCAAACTTCAACCCAGGAAGAATGGAAAAAATAGTGATCATACAACTCGGGATTAATAACTTGGCAGTGAAATCCTATTTGTCCACGAGTTTGGTAATTTAACTCGTTCGTGAAACAATAGCCCAGTGTGCGCAGTGCGTATTACGGCCCGTGCAGGGCCCAGACACAGAATTCTGGGACCCAGTGACAGGGCGCGTGTACCCTATTTTTGGGGAATCATGACTGTTTATCGAACTCGGCAACACCCCAACAACGACAATCGTATATTTTTTGTAGCCGATCACGACATAGGATTGTTGGTGGACTGTGTGGGCCACTTGTAGTCAGAAGACACCCTTTCATGGTGGAACTGTTGAAAAAGACGTATAACAAGAGTAAGGAAAATCTGTTATCGGCACTTTAAAAAGTTGAACATGTGATAACCACGGTGGACTGCTGGACCTTACGGTGACGAAGCTTTCTAGGAATGACCGTCCATTGGTATAGATAAGACTTTTCTCGTCGGAGTGAGTGATAGGGTGGAAGACGAATTAAAGGTTTGAACAAATACGATATAATTGGCAAGGCTATATCACATATTCACACAGAATTCAGTATTTCACCCGAAATGAACGATCACCAATACGATTATGTACATGAATTTTACGATAACCGAAAATAGTTCGAACTTTTCAAAAACTTTCAACATGTTTTTTTTCTTCAGTGGAAAAAACGCCAAATGCTGACGAAGATGTATCTTCGTATTCAAAATTTAATGAAAACGAAGATCACAGTGGAGATAAGCAAAGTTCTTGGATTTTATCCAAAAAATGAACTGGAAGAGTACTTTGGTTAGTTAACTAGTTACTCTAGTTCTTTTCTAAGATTTAATTTTTTGTTTCTGCTTTCAGACATTTGTGCTTGCTCAGCACTAGAGGTTTTTCCCCACCTAATTCCAGCCAGGAAGAAAAAGAGTGTCCCTTCTCACTTTCTATATTATCCTCAAGAATTATGTTCGTTTTAAAGCTTTGCATTGATTGTCTTTAATTCTCAACCATGTTCTTCAGGATTCAGTTAGCCTGGATGCGGTTTTAATGGAGAAGGTTAATCCTCACCCGTTTATCATTCTAATTGAAGATTCCTTTCACGTCGTTGTCGACAATAAAGTTCTGGAAACTTCGAACTAGATTTCGGAAGAATTGTTAAACCTATTTTCCTCTTGCTACGTTTTGTGTATCGAATATAGTAAGCAAGTGTTGAAATCATTGTTGTTCCTGCAAAGTGAGGTCTTGGGTTTAAAAGATGATGGTTCCATAATTGCCCCTGGTTTACCTCTTTTTGGAAACACTCTTAATGCTGTTAAACTGTAATTGACCTTGTGTGTTGGAATTGGAACTCTTGTTGGCGGTGTCGGACCGTTCAATTTCCAAAAATGAGATGAGAGATGACACCTTTTAGTTGTTGCTAGTTGACCCTTATTTTTCACACTGACGTATAATATATCATTTTCGGATTTCGATAGCTAGTTAGGGTTGAATACGATGCAATTGGCAAGGCCATATCATATATTCACACAAAGTTCAGTAATTTGTCCAAAATGAACGATGACAAATACGGTTATGTACATGAATTTTATGATAACCGATAATATTTCGAACTTTTCAAAAGCTATCTACATGTCTCAATCTTCATTGAAAAAAACGCCAGATGCTGACGAAGATGATGATGAAGATCGAAGACGATACGGGGGTTTATTGACATTGGCGAAATTCTGAAAAAATGGACCACCACAGGACGGATTTTTTTGAGAAGATGAACTATGTGATATTGAGTATCATATCCATCTACCTCGTAATATATGAGATACACCTGCCATTCTACTATTGATGGACCAATATTACAACTCAACGGTTCTAAAAAATCAAGAGCACAGTTGTGGATAGTATGTTTACGGCAATATGGAACAAACAGAGCCGCAGCTTTTTGGCATCCGATTTCATCAAAACTACAATGGATGATCTTTTCGTGATTCACAACGCCACAAGGTTATACAAATTATTTTGCATAATTGGAATTATTGCATTGCATTGATATCGATATTAAGATTGCTGCTATATTTTTATATTCAGGTAGAATAGCTATTACGATTCTTTTAGCAAAAGTGGAAAGCTTTTTAAGGAAAAGTAGGGATTATCTGGCTAAACTTTTGACCACTTCAAACTGAAGAAACTCACTGCCTTAGAAGAATAATTTCTGAAGGAATATATTAAGATCATGAAGCAAATTAATTTAGATCTCGACGTTTTTCAAAATGATGAAAATATGTCGGTTGGGTGTGTCCTCCCCGTTCTCACATTATTGCAGGAGAAAATTGAGGAGTTGTAAGAAGACAGAACCATCATCCACTATATATCCCTGGTTCCCTGTCTCTTAGATGGGATAAACACTAGGTTTCAGTCGTTCTTTGCCGATAGCAACCTACGTCTCGCATCTATCAGTGACCCATTTTTTTTTATGAATGAGGAACAGAAATTCGAAGACATTATACTTCTCACAAAAGAAGTTCAGAGAAGCGTCATTAATTTTTAAGTTTAGATTTTCCCGAATTTTTCAGCCATTTATTGCTTGTTTCGTTTAAAATAAATTTTGGTTCTTTGTATAATTTATATTGATGTAAATGAAAGCACCAAGGGTAGTTTCAACACGGCCAATTCAATTCAGTTTAACTATTTCACCGCCAAGAAAGAAAAGTCGTTTTCTGGATGGTCTCAAAAGAAAGGCTTCGGCTGAGGTGAGTAAAGTGGATCGAAACTTCAACCACAGCTAAGTTGTTCTCGAGGATATAAAACCGTTACCCAACAATCAAGCAGATATTCATGTATCAATTTAAAAAAATAAAATAACTTATAAAAATAGTAATATCATATGTTTAATATTGCAACATGGTTGCAGAATAAGTATGGACGAATTGCGCCGTCACTTTTTGGTAGTAGTTTATGGTGATGCTTATCGACTAGAACATAAGCATCACGTATGTCGCAACAAACACGTTTTATAAAATACTCCTATCATTAAGAGGGCGACCAAACGGTGCAGTTATTTTTGAACTGGCATGTTACAACAGAGGTTAGTGGGTTGAACCTCGTATGCGATGAAGCTTTTATATGCAATAAATCAAGTGCTACGTTTCAAACAGTTTTATTACGGAATCAATCTTTTGGAGTTTAAATTCGATACAAGAGGTGCGACAGTAAGATAAAAACATGACAAACCCAGGGAACCCTGCGAAAACAAAATTTTTTAATTTTCTTATCAAGAAAAAAAACGAATAGAGACTTTGAAAATCTCGAAGGTGCCACAAAGGGGCTTGATCATGGAAAGATATTCTCCATGTCATCATGTAGAAATTTATGTTTGAAATGTCGACGTTCGAGGCAGTAATTGAAGGGATGCTGTTTAGAAACAATGGAAACTGACAGCTGATGAAAACCAAAAAAGGGCCAGAGAAAACCAAAACATAGCTGATTATATGGTTTCTAAATAGCTGTTTTTTTTAGAACTGGCAATGCTGGTCCTTAAGTGCCGTTTCCGAAATCTGGCAACTTTTTAGTTTTTAGAAAGGATACACTAGAGTCTTCACTCTTATAACTAGTCGATGTTCCTCCCTCCTCCTTCCACGGTGAAATTAAGCGAAGGGATTCGATTTAAATATCCTTCTCATACGACTTGAGAACAATATGACATGTTTTGCACTTGTAACTTGAGAAGCTGCTTTCATCTGGATTCCAGAATTCAGGGGAATTCAACTTGACACTTTCAACTCCAACAAACAAATTAACGAAAAAACATCCATGACCACAAAATGAAACAAAACAACTCTCGCTCTTGCTTGGGCTGCATTCGCACAGACTTTGTCAGACCCGTGCAGACTTCTGCAAGAAACTAAGAAGCGTTTCCATTTTCGTCGCCCGAAAAAAAATTGTCTTAATCTTCTTAATTAATGGAAGATGCCGACCAGCGAGCTCTAGAAATAGAAGTAATTTGGATAAGTTTCGTTTCGGTTGGGAAATGAGAGCATTCGTTATACGTCGTCACACCATCACTAGATTCGTCCACCCAAACATCCTTAACAATCCAAACAGACCTAATTGATTGCCAAAGGGATTTTCCAGTGCCGTGTCAAACTGTCGAAATAGACCGGCGTTGTTGTAACCGTAGGGGGGGAGGGGGTTGAAAGCTGTACCCCTCCTTTTTCTTCCGTCTTGATGTACGTATACCTATAGCCTTTTAGTTTCAGGCACCATTATAATATACGGCAAGTCACCCCAGGTTAACAAAAGTAACCAATACCATTAGGCCTACCCAATTGATGATGCTGAGATTGTTGCTAATGACAGGTCAGTATCAGAACTTGGGACATCTTGTAGTGACGATGACTGGTTCAGGTCTGAAATCTGCACAAAAGGTAAAGGTTACATAGCGTAAACCAACTCTGCCATGCATTGACAACGGGCATACATAATAAATGCTAGTCTCTGTAGTCAGGCACCAACATTTCAACAAATTTGGAACTGGTTTAACTTTTCTGTATAACAGAATAAGCTCCTAACTTTTTTTAAAATCAATTAGCAATTCCCTCTCTTTGTCCATGTTTGTTGTTCTTTGCGCAATCCAGCGCGTTTCGTCCGCTCTTGTTTAAATTATTGAATCTAACTCAAACAAATAAGGATCTCATTTTTAAAATGATGCAAAGGTAGGTTTATTTACTTATTTTACATACCAGGACGAATAGACGAAATGTAAGCAAATTTCTGGTTTAATTTTTTCGCATAAAACCGACATCGATGGACATCATCATCAAATACAAATTATTTATTTTACAACTTTGTTTAATTTAATTTTCAGATTTTATTTCCACTCGAAAAAGGAATAACTGATCAAAAGCAAATGACGTGCACTTTGACGAGGGTGTTCAATCAATCAATCAAGACGAGAAGGCGAATAGTTGCCCAGTGGGAGCGCCATCATATGGATGTTTCGTTTGGATGTACGACAGCAATCTCTACAAACCCTGATCCGGCGGCTGGTAACCGTGGTCATAAAAGCAGAGTTCGTGGGCCTTTCAGTGACCATTCAATTGGAAATTACGGCACGTCTCGATGGCAACGGTGATCAAGAACGATTTCGATCATTTCTTTTGTTGCTAACCGGAGTCATTCCACTTTAGCGACGGCCATCCCAGTTACTGCATCCTGCTTGGTCATCGAGATCAAGAGGAATGATCCTGGGACCTATGGGCAGTTCGGTCTCGATCACGATTCGGACTGGGGGACCTGGTCCAATAATTGCGTCCCTTCAAATGATAAATATCCTTCTCCCCTCAATAATCCTTCGATTTGAAAACCACGTGATGACGATTGATCCGCAGATAATTGTTGGCTAGGAATGTAAAAAAAATTAACTGTTGGAATATCTTAAATTAGAAAACCATGGTTCTTCACGATGTTTCCGATCTTTCTTGTAAAACTGTGGTTATTGAAAGGAAGCAAAAGTCATTAATCTATATGACAATTCACGATAAAGTGAATTCTGTAATCAAAATAGTGGACCTTTGCTGAGGTATATCTTACGGCAACAATTCTTGCCCGATAACATTTGCCATTGTTAAAGGGTGCTAGACACGGTTTGTTAAAATAGGCTCTGAATTTGTGATCAACGGAATCAATAGTGCTCGTTCAGATGCTTGCACAATTCGACAACATCTTCAGGCGTCAACTGTACATAAAACTTTTCTGATGACGTAGCATTCGAGACGACAGCACTGAACTCTACACTCGGGAATGTCACGATTTGAGACTTTATCATTAGGGCGGATCTTCTCATTTTTACTATTAACCATTTTCCATACAGTATGTCATATATGTATGGCGTCATTTTTGAGCAAGCAATTCTGCAATTTCGACTTCACATCTGCACCTGCACCTGCAGACAGCTCTATGCAATTTACACAATTTAAAAAGTTCCAAGAGCTATAGTGAGGATTTGTTTCAATGACAATTGTAGTTTACAAGTGGAATAAAACAGCTGCATGTTGGACCATCAAAGATGAAACACTTATGGCACAATGTCCACTTTATTACTTAATTTGAAAAAGTAAGGAATATATAGCAGCAGATGCTGCTGCCTATAGCTGTTTTGGGTCTCTCGAGCACAGAAGCCAATAGCAGCACACCACAGGATTGAATAAAATGTCTGGCTCATGTCTACCTGTGCAATTTAGAGGCTGCAAGCTTTGCGTGTTTTTTGTATTCGTCCGAACCAGCGGCTAGAAGGACTCCATCACGAAAAATAAAAAATTTTGGTCTACCTTCAGGGATCACCTTTCCTTTTCGGATGCTGATCTCCGGCTTGTTTTCTAATTGAAAGAAAGGGGACAAATGGGGCGAATCTGAAAAAAAAGATTGGAGGGTAGTTTAAAGGACAATATATGATCTTTAGAAATAAACTTACCATAGACCAAAGTCATAAACGGTGCGTAAACATTTTCCAGTGTTTCAAACGACAGATTCGAGTCAATGATGATGTCTCAAGCAACGGCCTCGAATATTCCCGCTAGAAAAGAGGGAATTGCAATTTGAGTTGCGATTATCTGGTCATTTGCTGCAAGTTCCCTTTCAAATGGCCATAAAATGAACAAAAAAAAGAGTTATCATACAAAAAATTTGAATTTTAAAGATTTAAAATTTACAGCAAAGGCAAAGTTTTCTGGTTCAGCAAATTCAAGAAAGTTATCGAGCTGTTTCACCAAATTTGGCGGAAGGTTTTGAATATAAGCGTGAAATTGATGTTTTGCCGCCGAAATTCCAAATGTGTCGTTATACAACCAGGCTGAGCGTAGCTGGGAAATGTATCCGGCGCTGAGATACAATGACTGCTTTAAAAAATGAAGAGCACCCAAAAAAACTGATGATAAACAAGAGCGGTTAACATGGTTAGTTCATTACGACAAAAAAAATTAGAAAGCTTACCCAAAGCAGCATCTCCAATTACTTCCAAGCGCTGGTAATTCATAATGCGAATGGAGTTGTCATGGGTTAGGGCTTCCAGCAAAACCTCCGTGTCGTTGAATGTATAATTTAGAACTTCTTCAAATCCCTTCAATGCACTTAACTGGGCGTTGGTAAAGGGCTCAGATTTTTTTTATTTGGGCGGAACTGGACTTCCAAGCGCCTCTCCAAGACGTTTGAGTGTTTTTTTTTCATTTTTTAATGTGCATGCCTTCCGCCAAAACAACGCTTTTATTTTCGCCTACTTGCCATTACCAAGAATTAAAATAAGAAAGTCAGCATTAAAAAAACTAAATTGAACGCACCTGCTGAAGATTCTGGAACTGGCTCTGTATCTATTTCAACCTGTTTAATGTCAGCATTAATGCAGCCCACAAAATCCATAAACTCCACAAGTTTTTAATGTGGCACTTCAACTTTGACTCGCAAGCTTTTAACTTCAGCCATTCTTCACAAGTTCAACACAGAAACTGAGCGTGAAGAACTGAGGAAGTCAGAAAAACAGAAAAAAAGTAGGTGGAGCGATGATTTGAAACCAAACCAGAAGGTCGGTAACACTCGCAACGGGTCTGGGTTATTAGCTAAGTTAGCTAGTCGACATCCGTTAATAGATGTTTTTGATTAGCTAGTCTAGGCTATTATAGATGTTTTGGAATAGCGAGTGCATTCGCTTATCCATGCCAATTAGTGAATGCACTCGCTAATCGGCACTTTATTAGTGAATGCATTCGCTAACTTGCTGCATTTCGGACCTTGGTCCCAACTTGGTCTTAAATGACATTAGCAAATGAACTCGCTAATTAAATTTCATTAGCAAAAGCACTGGATAATAGATAATTTCAAGCCCTCTTTCACCACCGTCAAAATTGAAATAGCGAATCATCTCGCTAATAAAATTCCTTATTAGCGAGTGCATTCGCTAAATGATTCCCTCTTTCACCAGACAGAGACAAATAAATTGCGAATCATTTCGCGAATACATCCCCTTTTTAGCGAGTGTATTTGCTAACATACAATTCCAGTACTACCCACATTTTATAAATTTGGCAACCGAGTCCTCGGTTCCTCGCTCAGTTTAGTGGTTTAGTCATCAAGGATATTTAGCGCGATTAATGCCTCCATTAATAGGTTCCAAATCACAAAATTATTTTCAATTCAACAACACATTGTGGTATTATTTATTTTGTTTCTTTCTCTAACCGTTTCCTAATTTTTCTAAACCGGTTGCAGGTGTTC
The DNA here is from genome assembly GCF_021234035.1 of Daphnia pulicaria. Taxonomy (NCBI): domain Eukaryota; kingdom Metazoa; phylum Arthropoda; class Branchiopoda; order Diplostraca; family Daphniidae; genus Daphnia; species Daphnia pulicaria. The sequence continues at coordinate 34,492,381 of NC_060913.1, forward strand.
ATATCAGCATTGTTAGTTGTTGTTTACATCAATAAGCTTTGCTTAAACTCTACAGTATTTATTTGTGGCTGGAAGTTTGTGGAGCAGCTTCTCCTCAACTTAGAATAGATTAGATTAGATTTATTTGTAACGCGCATTTTAAAGAATTGTCAAATGACGCAGATATGTACAGTCGACGAATACAACGGAAATAAATAATGTGTCTTAGTTACAGTTTTTGGACAGAAGGTGACGAATTACAAGAGAACGAAAAGTGTTCAAGTTCGGGGCTTGTCTGACAGGGTCGGGTAGACTATTCCAGAAGAGGGGCGGCGCATGAGAAAGCTCGTTTGCCAAATAGAGTGAGACAAAAAGGTTTGCAAATGAGAAGATTTTTATCGCCGGAGCGGAGTTCATGACTTGAGGAATAGCAGGAAATGAGATCAGAAAGATAGGGAGGGGCTGAGCCATTAAGGCAGCGAAAAGTGAGACAGGCAACTTTGAGTTTAGCACGGTCAGCGATTTTAAGCCAGCGAAGAGATTGGCGGTGTATAGACACATGTTCGCGTTTTCGAAGATTAAAAATCATACGAACCGCTGCATTTTGGACACGCTGAAGGCGCTTCAAGAGATAAGATGGAAGATTAAGATAGAGAGAATTGCAGTATTCGAGGCGAGAAAGAACTAAAGCATTCACAACACATTTGACAGAGGAAAAATCGAGAAACCGACGGATCTTGTTTATCCTGCTGAGATGAAAGTTGGCGGCTCTGCTGGTCTTCTTGACTTGGGCTTCCATTGTCAGGTGAGTATCAATGATGACACCAAGGTTACAAGCCGTTGTGGACGGCTGGACTAGCGACGATCCAATCTGGAGAGGGGTTGAATCGATGTGACGAGTTGTGGAGCCTTTACCGGGGTTGTATGTGTAGATTAGTGTGCTTTTAGGAATGTTGAGCTAGTCGCGGTTGATGTTGAGCCAGGCGTCGGTTTTTTTAAACCAGCAGCCAAGGCGGGTGCGACACTGAGACTGGGAGGAGAAATCCTCCTTAAGAGCGAAACGTGAGCGTGTTGCTTGTCAACAACAGTGCAATGCTTCTGGTGCCATTTACTTCAGCCAATTCAGCCAATTCTAGTTTGCAGCAAGCTTTTCTTTGGTGACTGGAAGTTGATGGAGTATTCTCTTAACAACAGTGCAACATTTTGGTGATATATTTATTTTGTTTCTTTTGTCGAACTGTTTCTCAAAAGTTTTCTGAGCCTGTTGCAGGTGTTCATATCAGCATTGCCAATTGTTGTTTGCTGCAAGATTTGCATAAACTCTGCAGTATTTGTGGCTGGAAGTTTGTCGAGCATCTTTTCCTCAACAACAGTGCAATACTTCTGGTGTCATTTTCTTCAGCCAATTACAGTTTGCAGGGTTCCCCAGCTTGCAGCAAGATTTCCTTTGGTGTCTGGCACTTGATCGAGCTTTCCCTCAACAGCAGTGCAACATTCTGGTGATATATTTATTTTCTATTTCTCTCTAACCGTTTGTTGATTGTTTTGAAAACCTGTTGCAGGTTTCGGTGTTAATTTCAGCATTGCGAATTGTGGTTTGCAGCAAGCTTTCCCTCAAAAGCAGTTCAAGATTATGGTGCATTTTTTTCAGCCAATTATAGTTTGCAGCAAGCTCTGCTTTGGTGACAGGAAGTTGATCGAGCTTTCCCTCAACAGAAGTGCTACATCTGGTATTATATTTTTTTCTTGCTTTCTCTAACTGTTTATTGATTGTTTTTTGTAAACCTTGCAGATTTCCAACACAAAGTCTAGATGGAGGGGAAAAAAATTGGATTAAGGAGTTTTTCCTCCAAGACAGCGAATGCCTCATCATTACAGGCAATAATTGCAGAAAAACTGCTGTTAGAGTCAGACTTTTCGGTAGAAAATGATGTTCCCATCGGTGTGGGAGGGTGTTCCTCTGTTTACGTGGGCACATTTCAAGGACGTTTAGTCGCTGTAAAAAGGTACAGCATTGTCAATCCTGAACTCTCACCTGCTAGGGAAATTTTGCTGAAAGAAGCTGAGACAATGTTATGCCTTGACCACCAAGATAATTGACGAAGAATCGCCTTGCCATAGTCAATCAGGATCGGAACCGAAAGGATCGAAAGCATCAGGAAAGAAAAGGAAGTTACCACCAAAGACACCAAGTCAAGGCAATTTTTAAAAATTCATATCTATGCATCAGTTAGTTATTTTTTTATATTATAGATGCTGCTACAGAAAGTGATGCCAACGTGGAAAAAACCGTTTACATTGACACATACGGGCATCGTGACTTTTGATAATTTTGACGATGTTTTTAAGTTTGTCGAAAACTTACTAATGAACATTCTATGCCTCTTCGTATTACAGATCTATTGAAAAGTATGATGAGTTTCTAATAATAGCCAATAAGCCATTAACAAGCCAATAATTGTGTTCTCTCAAATATCTCCTTAAACCCGTTAATAATATTATAAATAAAAATCATAAAAATCAAGAGAGTTATTTATCTTTCTGATGAAAAAAAAACGATGGCTCTACGATTAAAATAAGTATTTTTTTCAAAATTCTGTTCAAGACACTGTAGGGCCTATCTCTCGCGGGTTAAAACACCACAATTGGAAGGGGGTGAGCAAATACTTGTGTTTGGTACTGTATATTGATTCAAATCTTCGATTTCATCACGCAAAATTAGTTTGCTCTCAATTTGGTGAAAATAAAACCATTTAAGATCTAATGGCAAGCGTGCTACTCAGTATATGCGTGCGTGTCAATGTCCTTTTTAGGTTTCTTATGTTTTCAACAAGAAATAATTTTGAATCAAATCTGATTGTTCTAAGCATTCCAATCACGCTATGTCTGAGGCTACCATCGATATTTTTCGTAGGAAGGAGTACGTTTTTATGTATTTATTCCATTGATGCAAGATATTACTTTTCTTTGAGATGTTTGGGCGATGAAATTGTGATGTCACTGGTTTTATTGAAAACTCTCTTTTTGCTGTAGGCACAGCCGACTCTTATCCGGAAAAGGGTTCTTGTTCGATTTGTAAAAGAAGAGCTAAGTCTATTCGGAAAATGAGTAAAAAAATGTCTGGTTAAAAATTTTAAGTTTTTCCATTTTTGAACTTGGACCACCTAAGGAGGAGTGGATTAATGCCAACGAGGTTTAGCAGTCATATGCAGAGAAAGATTAAAATAATGCTATCAAAGTTATCCCTGATGAACACGATGAGATTACCCACATCTTAACTCTCGATTCATCTCAACTCTCGATTCAAAAGGATATTTTTTAAAAAATTAAAAAAGACAAGAAAATATATCGTGCACCTCAGCATCACTCAAGCAGGCTTATCACTTAAGCATCTATGAATGGCGGGTATAGGATTCATACGAACTACACACAATGAGAAAGATTTATTATTAGTAAGAACAGAAACCGAACAATCTACGGATAGTACTTACTTAGGTTTAGAGTAGGAATGGCATCAGCTGCCAACTTCCCAACCTTCAGAGCTGTATTTAATATCGTTCTTGTTTTTATTATATATTCCTCTGTGAAATGTTTGGCAAAAACAAAGTCCTTTCTGGAAAACTTTCGGTCCATCCTTGCGATGGATTTTTGCCATAAGACCAAATTTGTGTCATTCTTGGGAGCCCTGAATATTATCGTTTTCTCTTTGTTTGACATATATCCTGTGGAACAACCCACGACAAAGCACGTTGACACCATTTAAAAATAAACCAGATGCTGACAGAATAATAATTAATTATAAAGGCAAGAAGCCTGACAGCACGGTTGACAACTTGAGCGACCAAGCAGCCAAGCTTGCTGACTGCTGAGGTGCACGATATATATTTTTTGTCTTTTCGCATTAGCCCTTATCTGCGCGTGGCGCTCCTAGCGGAATGCCATGGAACCCTCCCACCTCAGTGAGCAATTCCAGCTGATGTCAGGGATAGCGCGTTTGTCTATCTCTCCTGTTAGACCGTGGTAGAACCATGAACGAATGCGAACGAGTGGTAATTTTGTCTAGCAAGGGGTATGGAGAAATGGTTGCCAATGACAATTTTAAATTTCCCATAAGGCGAATTGACGGGAAGCTACTTTTTTTACTAGCGATTGTTTATGGAGGTTGTGGTAAAAGTGCGCCATCTAGAAGTGGTGTGTATATGTTATGTTATGTTAGTTTAGTTTTCAGTTGCTTTTTTGCCACTCCTGAATGTAACAATCACAGAAACTTAATAATTTCTTCATAACTATTCATAATTAATACTATTAAACTCCAAAATGTACTTAAATGATAGCAATTGGAGCAAAAATGAAAATATACGTTCATGCATTTCCAAGGGAAATAGCATGTAGTCCACTTACACACCGTTTGGTAACGCTATTCCGCTATAAATTTTTAGTAAAATGAGCGGATCCCTCCCCCCCCCCTCATCTTATGGGAAAAGTAACATGGAGACTGGAAGCCATTTCTCCATACCCATGGTCTAGCTAACACTTTGCCTAAATTTCTTTGCAACGTAATTTAAGTAAAAACGGTCAAGTCGATTTAATTCTTTCTGGCAACCGAGCCGAGAGTAAGGGAATCGAGAACAAAAGGAAAGCAAGTAGCAGACGAAGCGCTTTGCCCACTCTTGCTGCCAACGACTGCATGGTTAAGAGCTCTCCCCATTTTCTCCGTTCCAAACAATGTAACATTCTTCTACAGGGGAAACTAACATTGGTTAATCTTTGTAATCTGGTTTATTAAGCCTATAGCGGCACTAGCGCCTTGCTCAGCTATACAAACATCAAAATAACGTCGAACGTACCATGAACAAATGGGAAGCATTGAAAAATGGAATGGAACATGAACAGGAACTGTTGGCGGCGGTAATGAAGCGAACGCAGCATTCCCCTTAGCATAGTAAAGTGAAGCTACATGACTTGATATTTTTTAATTTTAAATTGTGAAACGTGACCTCGAATTCGGATTAAATTCTGTTGACGTTCTCTTCCGTTTCTATCGCCGGATCTGACATAGTCCTGCCCGGCGTTTTTGGAAGAGCTAACCGGTTTGGGGTCTCATCGTTACTTCCCTTCCATTAAGGTTGTTTTTTATCGGAGTGCAACATTTTTAATCGTAAATGAAGAACAGAAACAGTTATTAGTAGTTATTTTTTGCAAGTATTTGTATTTTAATCGGACACAATTTGGAACAACAATGGATCATCGGCTCTGCTACTAAATCGAGTTTTTTAGCCGCTTCCTCGAGAGTTTCTACCGACTTGTCTTGCGGAAATAGTACTCAGGGCCAGATTCTTCAAGACCTCTTCTTCCTCCTCTGCCGTGAGTATCAGCTCCGTCTCTGACTTGGTCTCTGAGTCGATTATCCGACGGGATCTCCGTGCGATCTAGCCAGGCAGCTCGGTCGTCGCTGCTGCGGTTTTGTAGTGAGCATTGTAGTGACCCCATCTCCCAGCATCCAGGCTCTGGACGTAATCCTGGAAATTTGGGCCTCTACTTCCGTTTAGGGTCATCACGCCTAAATCAATCAGGTGATTCATGAAAATTGTCGCTGCTTCTTTTTTGTTGTCATCAACGTAGTTCTCACTAGTTGAGTAGCGGGCCGCAAAGGGATCACCTGAAAAAAATGAGAAATAATTAATAAATAACAAGATTAATATAAAATATAAAAAGTACTAACCGGGAACGGTAACTGTAGTTAAAAATCCATTTTCCGTTTCCACACTCCGTATTATGGCCGTTGTCCCAACTTGGTTCGTCAGGAAGTTAAACATGTCATATTGGACCATCATATGACATGTTAACCTAGGTCCACGTTGACCAAAGAGCGGAGCAGCAGTGGCAGCTGGTTGTGGCTGACCACGACCGACAAGACGTGGCGCTATAGCAGCGGCAGCGGCAGCGGCAACGACTTGAGGTGCTCGAGGAGGAGAGGCAGCCGGTACTGGCTGACCGTGACCGAGAAGAGGTGGCGCTATAGCAGTAGCAGCGGCACCGACTTGAGGTACTCCAGGAGGAGCGGCAGCCAGTTGTGGCTGACCGCGACCGAGAAGAGGTGGGGCTACAGCAGCAGCAGCGGTACCGACTTGAGGTGCTCCAGGAGGAGTGGCAGCCGGTTGTGGCTGACCGCGACCGAGAAGACGTGGGGCTACAGCAGCAGCAGCGGCTTCTATTTTTTCGATTCCTTGACATAACCTGTAGATTACTCAATTAATAATTTACGAACCTCTTGAAAACACCAATTTTATTGCAATTATCTGTGATAAAGAGTTGATTTCGAATACCGAAAACCAGAAAAAAACCCATTATTTAAACAACACTTTGTGGTTACATGTAGTATGTGTTACCTATTACAATATAATGTTCTTCATCATCTTCGTGATTTGATATTTCCATTCTTCAACAAAACACGTGAATTAACAAAAGACATTTGAAAAGGAAAAAAGAAAGACATGCTGGCAAATGAAACTGAATAGGAATATTTATTCCTTGTCAAATTGAACAAGGAATATTCATTCCTTGTCCGTTTCACGTGCCAAAATATATTGCAGTTGCTTGTAATTTCTAAGCCAAATTTTGTTGTCTTCCGCACAGCGGTTAAATTTTTGGGTCATGGCATTTTCCATGCTTTTCCGGATTTCGTTGCTTTCTCTCTCACCACATGTGCCGGGATAAACCTTTTCCAACGCATCTAACATTAAAAAAAAAACGCTTCAATTAGACTTAAAATTGAGATATACACACATATTTACTGATAACTACTAAACCTCGAATTTGTTGGAGTTCCTGCTCTGGCAAGGGAATTGAAATGTCTTCACATTCCAGCCGTTTCGTTGACACTGACGTTTTCTTGTGGAGATCAAAAAATAGAGGGGAGTAGAGTCGATCCAAAAGAGATTTCACAACAGCTTTCTCTGGATTGCTATCCTTTTTTCTGTGAACCTTTACCGCCCTCAGATCTTTAATGACGGCATTGTTAATGGGGAATGCATCCTAAATAAACGAGTTGATTAAATTACGTTAACAAAAAAAAAATTAAAAATTTAGATAACTCACCTGCAATGCCTTCAACCCATTTTTCTCATCGTTTTGCATTTTCCTTTCAACCCGTGCAATCTCTTCTCGCAAGAGGTGCTCCAGGAGGAGCGGCAGCCGGTCTTGGCCGACTCCGACCGACAAGACGTGGGGCTACAGCAGCAGCAGCGGCACCGACTTGAGGTGCTCGAGGAGGAGAGGCAGCCGGTACTGGCTGACCGCGACCGAGAAGAGGTGGCGCTATAGCAGTAGCAGCGGCACCGACTTGAGGTACTCCAGGAGGAGCGGCAGCCAGTTGTGGCTGACCGCGACCGAGAAGAGGTGGGGCTACAGCAGCAGCAGCGGTACCGACTTGAGGTGCTCCAGGAGGAGTGGCAGCCGGTTGTGGCTGACCGCGACCGAGAAGACGTGGGGCTACAGCAGCAGCAGCGGCACTGACTTGAGGTGCTCCAGAAGGAGCGGCAGCCGGTACTGGCTGACCGCTACCGGAAAGAGGTGGCGCCATAGCAGCGGCAGCAGGTTGTGAATGACTTCGTCGAACTGGGGTTTGCTCAACAAGAGCTGAAACGGCAATTCTTGCTGCCACGCTCATACGTCGATGTCTGCCACGACCACCACTAGGTGAATCTCGGTCAACGTCCCCTCCAACGTATCCTATGGAGGATTGACCTACAGTTATGGTGGAACTGTCATAACTCTAGTCATGTCTGCTGTTTCGTCTCTGCATCCTAATTAAATTAAAAAATTCTCGGCCGCTTGTGTTGGGGTCTGAGTCGAGGACGGAGCGGGATTTGGGGTTTCCTTAAGCAGCTCTTCTTCAGCACTGTCCGTATCACCGAACAACCCCTTCAATTCGCATTTTTAAGTTTACAGGCTCAGTTTCGGGAGTCTTCCCCTTGCCTGGTTCAGTATCTTTGGAAGATCGGAAGCTATTACGTCTCGCCGTCTGTTTTACCACCGCTTCAAACAACTCCTTTGAGGGAGGGTTGATGGCTGACTTTCACCGGGACTTCGGGAGTTTCACCAGTGTTACACCGGGATTCCCCTCGTCGAAGCTTTGAAGAATCAACTTAAACTCTTTGGCAAGCATGCTTTTGACGGTGGACGCGTCTTTTGCCGCGGGCTTCGGCCGCGATAATCGCTTTGCCCTTCGATGGCTTGAGCGATATTGGACTCAGCAGTGCCGGAGCTTTCAGAGACTCAACGTCTACTTTTTTCGAAGCAGCCGCCTTTTTCTTATTCACCGCCGTACGCTTAGGAGCCACTATTGGTGTCCGAGCCTGGCTAGTCAAGGCCGTTGGCGTTGGTGTCTGTGCCTGGCTCGTCGAGGACAATAGCATAGGCTGATATACTGGGCCTGAGTGCTTGGCAAGCACTGTCAGTATCTCCGAGGTTACCGGGTTACTCAACGTGCCCAGAATCACGAATTTCCCTGCAGCGATGGCCGCTTGCAGTTGGTGGTGGAGGTCTCCTGGAAGAATTGGGTCTCCGCTTGGTGTTACAAACGGACCCGTGTCTTGGGCTGTCGTGTTACCCTGAACGAGTGTAGGTTCAACCCTACGACGCTTAGAGCGTTCGTACGCCTTGCGCTTGTCCTTAGCTTCCTTTTCTATCAGGCGTATCTTGGCCTCCTCTACCGCGTCTCATTTCCTCTTTTTAGCTGCGCGAACCTCTGCTCTTAGAGCGTTTTGCGCCTCTCTATCCCGTTGAATGAGCGCTTCGTCCTCGTCGAACTTAGCTCTCTGTTCCGGGGTTAGGAGAGCCAAGGCTTCTTTCTCAAGCCTTTTAGCCTTTAAGATTTCCCACTTAGCTTTGGGCTTTGCTGTTAAGTAGGCCTTGGGTGGTGGTGAATCCGTAAGAGTGAAAAACTCAAGTGGAAAGCAACGTTCCAGCAGACGCCAGCCCTGTCGCTTTCCGTCAAAGATGTTTCACTTTTTGTGGTCGAAAACGAGCTCTTCCGCGAACGCTCGGATGTTGGCGATCGACTCGTTTAGATTTCGTGGCGGATCTTTGACGAATAGGCTCTTTGGAACGGCTTCGCTTGTGTAGTTCGAAACTGCAAAATAGACAAAGAAAAAGATAAGTTTTGTCGTAACTAAAGGTCCGTATTAACCAGATCTTAGGACCGTCGCACGGCTTCTACTTTGGTTAATAACCGGTTCAAAGGACCATTTAGCTGATTACCGACTTCAGAAATGTTGTCCATGATGAAGAACAACAACAGTTTTTCCTTCAAGTTGTAGAAAACCATCGTCAAAAAGTATCTTTAAATGGGAGAAAAGAACAGTTAGATTGAATTTCATTTGATTAATCACCGATTGTATAAAAAAACCGAAAAAAATAAAAACACATTGAATTTCAACCCTCACAAGTTGATATTTTTTCTACGAAGTCATAAGTAAGGTGGTCATCTATTGAAATATGAAACATAAGTATTTTTTTTAACTTTTTAGTACCAAAAATCGTAGTTTTTGGCACTATTTGGCAGTTTTTCGCCTACGGACACCCCTAGACTTATTTTTTTTTAAACGAATAGTACTACGACGTTTTTCTTAAAAAAAAACACACCCCGATCAAAAAAAAATTCAAAAAATAAAAAAAAAGCCTGAATATGGGACACCCTAAGTTCGCATGTGTATTTTTTATTTTTTTTAACGTTTCATTTGGAATAGCTTCACTTGAGCCCAGCGCAGCAAATGTTTTTTTATAGGTCTTGTTCTTTTTCAGAAGTTTAAGGGGATCATTTTTCCCTTCCCAGCAAAGGAAGGTATCGAAATCTGATCACATCCTGTGTAGGCATGAAATCCAGCGAAAGAATTACACAACTCCACGCCAAGCTCATTTTATAGAGCCGTAACATTGGTAAACTCGTGTGTTTTATTTCTGGCTAATCCAGTATTAAAGTAGAATATATTGTTCTTGTTAATTGTAGAAATGTTTGAAAGACTAATGACAAGAACATCCGTATCAGCTGATCTGATTACGACTGTTGCGAGACAAGTTTTCGAAGAATCGTGAGCAATAATCAGTTTTTAGGATTAAAATAAGATATTTACTTATTACCAGAACAAATCAAAATAAGAAAATGACTTACTCTTGTATAAACTTCTTAATGTGAACATTTCATATCAATTTCCTCCAATCGGACGATTACTACTTCTGCCTGTCTAAAAGAAAAGCTCGAAACACCTTCGGTGAGTAACAGAACCTTTTTTCCAAGGATACAAGAAAGAGATGGATCACTGTATCCATTTGAAAGAAGCTTCACGATTTCTTTTTTTAAGCTATCCCTAATACTCAATGCTTGGAGAAATTGGTCGGTCGCTTTTGCTTCAATGACGGATTGTAATAGCTGGTGTGTATTTCGTATTCTTCACGTCAATCACGCTCAATATCTTTAATTGATGTTGACATGATGTTGTAAAATATATTTGACCCGCGGTCTGTATTTCATACACCATGCAACGCCCAATAAATTATTTTATTGTCTGGTAAATAAATGTAGACAAAAGACATTATAGTTATACACTAGCAGACATTCCGAAAGGTATTTATACACGCGAATGAGTTGCAGAAGTCATACTGCTTGGATCGTCGAATCTTTTCGTGAAATATGTTTTGCTGATCCCAATATCGCCATTCCAGTCATAACATCAATCAAACGCCACCATTGGTATTTAACTAAAGAAATATTAGTTTTGTCGTTATTCTATGAAGAATTGGGATCATTTACACGATCTGTTATGTCGAAAAAACTGTTTTCAACCCCGCGACCGGACGTTTTTAATGTTGGAAAGCCAAAATTTTAAACTATTGACGATAAAAATCATCATTTTTATCATTTTTAATAGGGCCAAGACCTTGGCTTATTTTTTGTTTTCTTGGGCTCACTGTCTCACTCACAGTCGGGACTTCAACTTCAACCGAAATATTGGGAGCTAATGTTTGATTACCGTTTTGCAAGAAATTTCTGTGTTAACTCGCAAGTTGTTAATGACTGCGCAGAACGCGCTATAAAATTAGTTGAAGATTTTAAGTCTAAAAAAGAGTCTTAGTTTTTTAATTTTTTTTTAATTTTTTGGCAATCGATTTTGAACGATATGTGGATCATTCAGAGTGTAAGTGAGGGTGTTCAAATTGATAATCGTGCCCGTCCCCCATTTCAAGCACATTCTCGTGGTAATGTGCAGATGGGCAAGGATCAGTTAGATATCCATGATCAGGAAGTGAAATCTCTATTGGAAAAGGGGGCAATTGAACCGATCGAACCAGGAGGGGGTTTTAATAGTGGTCTATTTGTAATTTAGAAACGTACGGGAGGTTTCAGGCCAGTCGTAGATTTAAAAGCACTCAACGAATTTGTTTGCCCGTTAAACTTAAAAAGGAAGGTATTCCCCTCCTTGAAGAGCTGATCCACCCAGTTGATTTATTTACCAAAATTGATCTTAAGGATGCGTATCTTACCCTCGCCCTACGCAAGGAGGATCGGAAGTTTGTACAGATAAAATGGGGGAGGTTTTCTATCAGTATAGGACCCGGCCTTCAGTTTGTCAACACCCTGGATTTTTACTAAAATTTTTAAGCCAGTCATAACTTGCCTAAGGAAACAAGGGGTCCGTCTCATAATTTACCTCGACGACATTCTTTTGCTTAGCAACTGCGAGGAAGGGGCGAAGAAAAGACTTTTTATTAGCTAGAAAAATATTAGAAATCTGCGGTTTTTTATATACGTTGAAAAATCTATCCAAAAACAACGCAGATTATTTAATACCTGGGTTTAATCGTAAACTCCCTGTTCTTTACCTTTCCGTTCGTCAAGGAAAATGGGTCGAAATTTTGAACTTATTTACTCGGATTCATTCTCCATCAACAGGACGCAAATGATAGCTAATGCCACACAGGCAGAATCCCGTTTCTTTTCTGAAGCTAAATCCCGTAATGATCAAATTGGAGTGATTGGCGGCCGCATGGGCCATGCGAAAATCATCCCCAAATAACCATTTATTTCTGGAAGGCCTTCCGTATTATTATGATTAAAATCATCTGGCCAAGCTGGAAAACCTTAGGATCTTATGTCTTGGCCTGTCGAAACAGCACTACTGGTTCGTAGCTTCGTGTGTATCTGGCAAAAACAATATCACGGCTTTAAGGGGTCAGTCTCGCTCTTTCTTCGCTACCGAGAGGCCACACATTTCGTCACTCCGTTTCACATTTATTAAGATTTAACTTTGTTTCTTCTGTCGTTGTCCTCTCTGAGTTGCCAGACCGTCCATCCTATTCATGTCACCGGGCCGGTCTTTCCTGCTTGAGCTGCCAGACCATCTATTATTTTCGAGAGATTTGAAAGGTTCCGTCATCTTTAGTTTCCGACCCTTCGTACATCCGTCCCCTCCAACTCCGCAAAGTGGAAAAAGGGTTTGACATCGCAAATTTTTCTCCGTAAGTAATTTTTTCTGCTCATCTCGGGTTTTTTACCCTCAAAAGAGTAGTCAGCTCTCGCTCGTCTCTCGGTTACATATAATTAAGACTTAACATTCATTATCTTTAGTTATTAATTATTGCTCCTTGTTTCCAGTTCAATTTTCTTCAAGTTTGTTTTTCAAAGTTCCAGTTTTATTTTGTCTTTGATTTGTTTTTGTTTTTATTCAACAATTGGTTGCTCCTGATCCTACTTTTCCTTTCTTTTTTTTTTTGGTTGTATCAAATTTCATCTGATTCTAAATTCTCTCTGATTCGAATGTGTTGAACTGATTCCAGGGTACAATATTCGGTTAATCACTATTAGGGATGTGGTTACGAGGGATAACTGCATTTTACCTATGTATAGTTGCTGGGCTAACCGGCCCTTTTTCATTTGAACCGTACCACAGACAACGTAAAATCAAAGGAAATAGTTGAATACCGAGGACAGAAAAAGATAATGTTTTTTTTTTAAATTTGAAGTATTAAAATCTTATATGTTATAGATGATAATTTTGCATTGTTCAACTTGAATTTTTACTGTGGGCATTGATCGCCAAATTCATTGAACATTTGGTGTTGTTAGTTTCGTGCAGAGTATAAGTAATTTTTGAAAACCGAATTTAAAATTCCATTTGGTGTTTGGTTTTTGGTATGTTTTCTCACGGAGGAATCAGATGTAAACGTTACGTCACAAAATTTACAGAAAATTTCTATGGTTGTTTTTTGGAGTACTAAATTTAATTACACACTTTGACTTGCTGATTGGTTAACACTATCAGGCGGATGTTCTTATCACGTCCGTTTTTGTAAGTCTCATATCTCATATATTTTTTTTTATTTCTGCTGTACCACCATTAAATAAGACCAATTTGGTTTTTGTTGTATTTTTACATGTTTTAGCTTCAAATTATCTAATTAAAAATAATGCGATCGAAAAGATTGAATTTTAAAATAAGCAAAACCAAACATTTTTGTTTACCCGGGGATTGGTTTTCTAGTAATTTTGTCGTCTAGCTGCGCTTCTGTTTAAGGACATATATCGGTATCTTTTTGTTTGCTTTTTTAGACATGGGTGGAATGCCCTATTTCTTCTGTTTCACAAATGAAAGTAAAAGAAGTTTTATACTTTAAAATGATGTAATAAAGGCGCTTGAAATGTCAGATGCAGAGATTCCTCAAATGGAGCAATGGACTGGACATACTTATTTGTTTATTCTGGCTAGACTTAGTTGAGTTTGATTTAACAGAGATATTTACGTGATCAAAACCGAAAAATTCATTGCAAGCAATTTAAGATACATTCATCAAATTTATCGCTTTTAACAAACTACAATTTTTTTATTTCGTTGATATTGATCAATTGTTTTTGGCTCTTTTTAAGTCCATCCTTGATTCTTTAATGTTGGGTAACGGCAGTTTCTCCAGCTGCAAACTCTTTCAGCAATATGGTACACTATGCAGGAGAATGTGAAGAAGGATAGCACATAAAATATTATGCTGCACTTCCATCAATTGCTCCTACAGTTTTTCGCACTTTCTGAACTAATTTTGTAATAGCTATGAATTGCCTTGCTGCCACATTTTCCCCAGCTGCCCCATCGTTGCAGACTGGTTTAAATTATCTATTTCATATTACTTTACCCCTTTTTTCTCTCACCATCTATACCTGACGTGTTGTCCGACGCGACCCCCCCCCCCCAAAAAAAAAACGCAATTGAATAAGATTAGGCCTAGCTTGGGCAAAAGTGAGTATAGCTTTTCTGCACTTTTTATGACTGATTGTCATTCTTTCACGTATATCGTACATTTAAAAATCAAAGACTAGGTCGTTTTGAATCAAAGCCAGGTTATTTATTAATCCTGTCTCAAAGGCCTTTGTTTTTCTTTGCTCCTGTTTTACAGAAAGTTGGAAGATTTTAGTGAGGCGGCCGAAGAGGCCAACAATTTCAAGATATCAGCGAAAATTCAAGCTGAAAAGGAGGAGAAAGAAAAGAAAGGAGCAGGTTACAAACACAAATTTTCTGATTTTCACGAATCACGATTAGTTCACGACTTGGGGAATAGCAAGAAATGAGATCAGAAAGATAGGGAGGGGCTGAGCCATTAAGGCAGCGAAAAGTGAGACAGGCAACTTTGAGTTTAGCACGGTCAGCGATTTTAAGCCAGCGAAGAGATTGGCGGTGGTTAGACACATGTTCGCGTTTTCGAAGATTAAAAATCAATGATGCCACCAAGGTTACAAGCCGTTGTGGACGGCTGGACTAGCGACGATCCAATCTGGAGAGGGGTTGAATCGATGTGACGAGTTTTGGAGCCTTTACTGGGGTTGTATGTGTAGATTAGTGTGCTTTTAGAAATGTTGAGCTAGTCGCGGTTGATGTTGAGCCAGGCGTCGGTTTTTTAAACCAGCAGCCAAGGCGGGTGCGACACTGAGACTGGGAGGAGAAATCCTCCTTAAGAGCGAAACGTGAGCGTGTTGCTTGTCAACAACAGTGCAATGCTTCTGGTGCCATTTACTTCAGCCAATTCAGCCAATTCTAGTTTGCAGCAAGCTTTTCTTTGGTGACTGGAAGTTGATGGAGTATTCCCTTAACAACAGTGCAACATTTTGGTGATATATTTATCTTGTTTCTTTTGTCTAACTGTTTCTTAAAAGTTTTCTCAGCCTGTTGCAGGTGTTCATATCAGCATTGCCAATTGTTGTTTGCTGCAAGCATTGCATAAACTCTGCAGTATTTGTGGCTGGAAGTTTGTCGAGCATCGTTTCCTCAACAACAATGCAATACTTCTGGTGTCATATTCTTCAGCCAATTACAGTTTGCAGGGTTCCCCAGTTTAAAGCAAGATTTCCTTTGGTGACTGGCACTTGATCGAGCTTTCCCTCAACAGCAGTGCAACATTCTGGTGATATATCTATTTTCTTTTTCTCTCTAACTGTTTGTTGATTGTTTTGAAAACCTGTTGCAGGTTTCGGTGTTAATTTCAGCATTGCCAATTGTGGTTTGCAGCAAGCTTTCCCTCAAAAGCAGTTCAAGATTATGTTGCATTTTCTTCAGCCAATTATAGTTTGCAGCAAGCTCTGCTTTGGTGACAGGAAGTTGATCGAGCTTTCCCTCAAAAGTGCTACATCTGGTATTATATTTTTTTCTTGCTTTCTCTAACTGTTTATTGATTGTTTTTTGTAAACCTTGCAGATTTCCAACACAAAGTCTAGATGGGGGGTAAAAACAATTGGGCCAAGGAGTTTTACCTCCAAGACAGCGAATGCCTCATCATTACAGCCAATAATTGCAGATAAACTACTGTTAGAGTCAGATTTTTCGGTAGAAAATTATGTTCCCATCGGTGTGGGAGGGTGTTCCTCTGTTTACGTGGGCACATTTCAAGGACGTTAAGTCGCTGTAAAAAGGAATAGCATTGCCAATCCTGAACTCTCACCTGCTAGGGAAATTTTGCTGAAAGAAGCTGAGATAATGTTATGCCTTGACCACCAAGATAATTGACGAAGAATCGCCTTGCCATAGTCAATCAGGATCGGAACCGAAAGGATCTAAAGCATCAGGAAAGAAAAGGAAGTTACCACCAAAGACACCAAGTCAAGGCAATTTTTTAAAATTCATATCTATGCAACAGTTAGTTATTTTTTTATATTATAGATGCTGCTACAGAAAGTGATGCCAACGTGAAAAAATCGTTTACATTGACACATACGGGCATCGTCGCAAAAAATATGGTTGGTGCCAAGCAACCATCATAAAAAAGACAGAAGAAGGATGCACAGCAAGATATGTAACGGACAAAAAAACAACTTTTATTCCAAATATCAACAACGAAAAATTCGTCCGTTTTTTCCCATGCGAAGAAAAAGAAGCTTGAAACTTTTCAATTTTTATATCAAATTTTAGCCTATGCTTCTAGTACGCATTTTAAACTTATCGATTCTCCTTGACTCTTAGGGGGACGAAATTTTACAAACACTCCTGTCAGAATTCATTGAACTACTGAACAGTCGCCCCCTGACTGTTCAACTGATCCGCCCACACCAAATTGAACACCGTCTTTTTTTTCTTCATTCCCTTCTGAGTTGATCGATCCTTTGTTGTTTTCTCTTTTTCCCCAAATGTTTCAAAAATGTCAGCCCTTGACCTTTTAAAGACAAATGAGACTTTTGATAATTTTGACGATGTTTTTAAGTTTGTCGAAAACTTACTAATGAACATTCTATGCCTCTTCGTATTACAGATCTATTGAAAAGTATGATGAGTTTCTAATAATAGCCAATAAGCCATTAACAAGCCAATAATTGTGTTCTCTCAAATATCTCCTTAAACCCGTTAATAATATTTAAAAAAAAAACAGAAAAATCAAGAAGGATTCTTTATCTTTCTGATGAAAAAAAACGATGGCTCTACGATTAAAATAAGTATTTTTTTCAAAATTCCGTTCAAGACACTGTAGGGCCTATCTCTCGCGGGTTAAAACACCACAATTGGAAGGGGGTGAGCAAATACTTGTGTTTGGTACTGTATATTGATTCAAATCTTCGATTTCATCACGCAAAATTAGTTTGCTCTCAATTTGGTGAAAATAAAACCATTTAAGATCTAATGGCAAGCGTGCTACTCAGTATATGCGTGCGTGTCAATGTCCTTTTTAGGTTTCTTATGTTTTCAAAACGAAATAATTTTGAATCAAATCTGATTGTTCTAAGCATTCCAATCACGCTATGTCTGAGGCTACCATCGATATTTTTCGTAGGAAGGAGTACGTTTTTATGTATTTATTCCATTGATGCAAGATATTACTTTTCTTTGAGATGTTTAAGCGATGAAATTGTGATGTCACTGGTTTTATTGAAAACTCTCTTTTTGCTGTAGGCACAGCCGACTCTTATCCGGAAAAGGGTTCTTGTTCGATTTGTAAAAGAAGAGCTAAGTCTATTCGGAAAATGAGTAAAAAAATTTCTTGTTAAAAATTTTAAGTTTTTCCATTTTTGAACTTGAACCACCTAAGGAGGAGTGGATTAATGCCAACGAGGTTTAGCAGTCATATGCAGAGTAAGATTAAAATAATGCTATCAAAGTTATCCCTGATGAACACGATGAGATTACCCACATCTTAACTCTCGATTCATCTCAACTCTCGATTCAAAAGGATCTTTTTTTAAAAATTAAAAAAAGACAAGAAAACATATCGTGCACCTAAGCATCGCTCAAGCAGGCTTAAGCATCTATGAATGGTGGGTACAGGATTGATACGAACTACACACAATGAGAAAGATTCATTATTAGTAAGAACAGAAACCGAACAATCTACGGATAGTACTTACTTAGGTTAAGAGTAGGAATGATATCAGCTGCCAACTTCCCAACCTTCAATGGATGAGCTGTATTTAATATCGTTCTTGTTTTTATTATAGTTTACTCTTTGAAATGTTTGGCGAAAAAAAAAATTCCTTTCTGGAAAACTTTCGGTCCATCCTTGCGATGGATTTTTGCCATAAGACCAAATTTGTGTCATTCTTGGGAGCCCTGAATATTGGCGTTTTCTCTTTGTTTGACATATATCCTGTGGAACAACCCACGACAAAGCACGTTTACACCATTTAAAAATAAACCAGATGCTGACAGAATAATAATTAATTATAAAAGCAAGAAGACTGACAGTACGGTTGACAACTTGAGCGACCAAGCAGCCAAGCTTGCTGAATGCTGAGGTGCACGATATATATTTTTTGTCTTTTCGCATTAGTCCTTTTCTGCGCGTGGCGCTCCTAACGGAATGCCATGGATTCCTCCCACCCCAGTGAGCTATTCCAGCTGATGCCAGGGATAGCACGTTTGTCTACCTCTCCTGTTAGACCGTGGTAGAACCATGAACGAATGCGAATGAGTGGTAATTTTGTCTAGCCAGGGGTATGGAGAAATGGTTGCCAATGACAATTTTAAATTTCCCATAAGGCGAATTGACGGGAAGCTACTTTTTTTTACTAGCGATTGTTTATGGAGGTTGTGGTAAAAGTGCGCCATCTAGAAGTAGTGTGTATATGTTATGTTATGTTAGTTTAGTTTTCAGTCGCTTTTTTGCCACTCCTGAATGTTACAATCACAGAAACTCAATAATTTCTTCATAACTATTCTTAATTAATACTATTAAATTCCAAAATGTACTTAAATGATAGCAATTGGAGCAAAAATGAAAATATACGTTCATGCATTTCCAAGGGAAATAGCATGTAGTCCACTTACACACCGTTTGGTAACGCTATTCCGCTATAAATTTTTAGTAAAATGAGCGGATCCCTCCCCCCCCCCTCATCTTATGGGAAAAGTAACATGGAGACTGGAAGCCATTTCTCCATACCCATGGTCTAGCTAACACTTTGCCTAAATTTCTTTGCAACGTAATTTAAGTAAAAACGGTCAAGTCGATTTAATTCTTTCTGGCAACCGAGCCGAGAGTAAGGGAATCGAGAACAAAAGGAAAGCAAGTAGCAGACGAAGCGCTTTGCCCACTCTTGCTGCCAACGACTGCATGGTTAAGAGCTCTCCCCATTTTCTCCGTTCCAAACAATGTAACATTCTTCTACAGGGGAAACTAACATTGGTTAATCTTTGTAATCTGGTTTATTAAGCCTATAGCGGCACTAGCGCCTTGCTCAGCTATACAAACATCAAAATAACGTCGAACGTACCATGAACAAATGGGAAGCATTGAAAAATGGAATGGAACATGAACAGGAACTGTTGGCGGCGGTAATGAAGCGAACGCAGCATTCCCCTTAGCATAGTAAAGTGAAGCTACATGACTTGATATTTTTTAATTTTAAATTGTGAAACGTGACCTCGAATTCGGATTAAATTCTGTTGACGTTCTCTTCCGTTTCTATCGCCGGATCTGACATAGTCCTGCCCGGCGTTTTTGGAAGAGCTAACCGGTTTGGGGTCTCATCGTTACTTCCCTTCCATTAAGGTTGTTTTTTATCGGAGTGCAACATTTTTAATCGTAAATGAAGAACAGAAACAGTTATTAGTAGTGATTTTTTGCAAGTATTTGTATTTTAATCGGACACAATTTGGAACAACAATGGATCATCGGCTCTGCTACTAAATCGAGTTTTTTAGCCGCTTCCTCGAGAGTTTCTACCGACTTGTCTTGCGGAAATAGTACTCAGGGCCAGATTCTTCAAGACCTCTTCTTCCTCCTCTGCCGTGAGTATCAGCTCCGTCTCTGACTTGGTCTCTGAGTCGATTATCCGACGGGATCTCCGTGCGATCTAGCCAGGCAGCTCGGTCGTCGCTGCTGCGGTTTTGTAGTGAGCATTGTAGTGACCCCATCTCCCAGCATCCAGGCTCTGGACGTAATCCTGGAAATTTGGGCCTCTACTTCCGTTTAGGGTCATCACGCCTAAATCAATCAGGTGATTCATGAAAATTGTCGCTGCTTCTTTTTTGTTGTCATCAACGTAGTTCTCACTAGTTGAGTAGCGGGCCGCAAAGGGATCACCTGAAAAAAATGAGAAATAATTAATAAATAACAAGATTAATATAAAATATAAAAAGTACTAACCGGGAACGGTAACTGTAGTTAAAAATCCATTTTCCGTTTCCACACTCCGTATTATGGCCGTTGTCCCAACTTGGTTCGTCAGGAAGTTAAACATGTCATATTGGACCATCATATGACATGTTAACCTAGGTCCACGTTGACCAAAGAGCGGAGCAGCAGTGGCAGCTGGTTGTGGCTGACCACGACCGACAAGACGTGGCGCTATAGCAGCGGCAGCGGCAGCGGCAACGACTTGAGGTGCTCGAGGAGGAGAGGCAGCCGGTACTGGCTGACCGCGACCGAGAAGAGGTGGCGCTATAGCAGTAGCAGCGGCACCGACTTGAGGTACTCCAGGAGGAGCGGCAGCCAGTTGTGGCTGACCACGACCGGTCCGTGTTGACCAACAAGCGGAGCAGCAGTGGAAGCTGGTTGTGGCTGACCACGACCGACAAGACGTGGCGCTATAGCAGCGGCAGCGGCAACGACTTGAGGTGCTCGAGGAGGAGAGGCAGCCGGTACTGGCTGACCACGACCGAGAAGAGGTGGCGCTATAGTAGTAGCAGCGGCACCGACTTGAGGTACTCCAGGAGGAGCGGCAGCCAGTTGTGGCTGACCGCGACCGAGAAGAGGTGGGGCTACAGCAGCAGCGGTACCGACTTGAGGTGCTCCAGGAGGAGTGGCAGCCGGTTGTGGCTGACCGCGACCGAGAAGACGTGGGGCTACAGCAGCAGCAGCGGCTTCTATTTTTTCGATTCCTTGACATAACCTGTAGATTACTCAATTAATAATTTACGAAACTCTTGAAAACACCAATTTTATTGCAATTATCTATGATAAAGAGTTGATTTCGAATACCGAAAACCAGAAAAAAAACCCATTATTTAAACAACACTTTGTGGTTACATGTAGTATGTGTTACCTATTACAATATAATGTTCTTCATCATCTTCGTGATTTGATATTTCCATTCTTCAACAAAACACGTGAATTAACAAAAGACATTTGAAAAGAAAAAAAGAAGACATGCTGGCAAATGAAACTGAATAGGAATATTTATTCCTTGTCAAATTGAACAAGGAATATTCATTCCTTGTCCGTTTCACGTGCCAACATATATTGCAGTTGCTTGTAATTTCTAAGCCAAATTTTGTTGTCGCACAGCGGTTAAATTTTTGGGTCATGGCATTTTCCATGCTTTTCCGGATTTCGTTGCTTTCTCTCTCACCATATGTCCCGGGATAAACCTTTTCCAACGCATCTAACATTAACAAAAAAACGCTTCAATTAGACTTAAAATTGAGATATACACACATATTTACTGATAACTACAAACCTCGAATTTGTTGGAGTTCCTGCTCTGGCAAGGGAATGGAAATGTCTTCACATTCCAGCCGTTTTGTTGACACTGACGTTTTCTTGTGGAGATCAAAAAATAGAGGGGAGTAGAGTCGATCCAGAAGAGATTTCACAACAGCTTTCTCTGGATTGCTATCCTTTTTTCTGTGAACCTTTACCGCCCTCAGATCTTTAATGACGGCATTGTTAATGGGGAATGCATCCTAAATAAACGAGTTGATTAAATTACGTTAACAAACAAAAAATTAAAAATTTAGATAACTCACCTGCAATGCCTTCAACCCATTTTTCTCATCGTTTTGCATTTTCCTTTCAACCCGTGCAATCTCTTCTCGCAAGAGGTGCTCCAGGAGGAGCGGCAGCCGGTCTTGGCCGACTCCGACCGACAAGACGTGGGGCTACAGCAGCAGCAGCGGCACCGACTTGAGGTGCTCGAGGAGGAGAGGCAGCCGGTACTGGCTGACCGCGACCGAGAAGAGGTGGCGCTATAGCAGTAGCAGCGGCACCGACTTGAGGTACTCCAGGAGGAGCGGCAGCCAGTTGTGGCTGACCGCGACCGAGAAGAGGTGGGGCTACAGCAGCAGCAGCGGTACCGACTTGAGGTGCTCCAGGAGGAGTGGCAGCCGGTTGTGGCTGACCGCGACCGAGAAGACGTGGGGCTACAGCACGCCACGCTCATACGTCGATGTCTGCCACGACCACCACTAGGTGAATCTCGGTCAACGTCCCCTCCAACGTATCCTATGGAGGATTGACCTACAGTTATGGTGGAACTGTCATAACTCTAGTCATGTCTGCTGTTTCGTCTCTGCATCCTAATTAAATTAAAAAATTCTCGGCCGCTTGTGTTGGGGTCTGAGTCGAGGACGGAGCGGGATTTGGGGTTTCCTTAAGCAGCTCTTCTTCAGCACTGTCCGTATCACCGAACAACCCCTTCGATTCGCATTTTTAAGTTTACAGGCTCAGTTTCGGGAGTCTTCCCCTTGCCTGGTTCAGTATCTTTGGAAGATCGGAAGCTATTACGTCTCGCCGTCTGTTTTACCGTCGCTTCAAACAACTCCTTTGAGGGAGGGTTGATGGCTGACTTTCACCGGGACTTCGGGAGTTTCACCAGTGTTACACCGGGATTCCCCTCGTCGAAGCTTTGAAGAATCAACTTAAACTCTTTGGCAAGCATGCTTTTGACGGTGGACGCGTCTTTTGCCGCGGGCTTCGGCCGCGATAATCGCTTTGCCCTTCGATGGCTTGAGCGATATTGGACTCAGCAGTGCCGGAGCTTTCAGAGACTCAACGTCTACTTTTTTCGAAGCAGCCGCCTTTTTCTTATTCACCGCCGTACGCTTAGGAGCCACTATTGGTGTCCGAGCCTGGCTAGTCAAGGCCGTTGGCGTTGGTGTCTGTGCCTGGCTCGTCGAGGACAATAGCATAGGCTGATATACTGGGCCTGAGTGCTTGGCAAGCACTGTCAGTATCTCCGAGGTTACCGGGTTACTCAACGTGCCCAGAATCACGAATTTCCCTGCAGCGATGGCCGCTTGCAGTTGGTGGTGGAGGTCTCCTGGAAGAATTGGGTCTCCGCTTGGTGTTACAAACGGACCCGTGTCTTGGGCTGTCGTGTTACCCTGAACGAGTGTAGGTTCAACCCTACGACGCTTAGAGCGTTCGTAGGCCTTGCGCTTGTCCTTAACTTCCTTTTCTATCAGGCGTATCTTGGCCTCCTCTACCGCGTCTCGCTTCCTCTTTTTAGCTGCGCGAACCTCTGCTCTTAGAGCGTTTTGCGCCTCTATCCCGTTGGATGAGCGCTTCGTCC
Source organism: Daphnia pulicaria (assembly GCF_021234035.1). Lineage (NCBI taxonomy): Eukaryota > Metazoa > Arthropoda > Branchiopoda > Diplostraca > Daphniidae > Daphnia > Daphnia pulicaria. Next base: position 34,515,614 of record NC_060913.1, read on the forward strand.
TCGTCGAACTTAGCTCTCTGTTCCGGGGTTAGGAGAGCCAAGGCTTCTTTCTCAAGCCTTTTAGCCTTTAAGATTTCCCACTTAGCTTTTTGACTTTTTGTGGTCGAAAACGAGCTCTTCCGCGAACGCTCGGATGTTGGCGATCGACTCGTTTAGATTTCGTGGCGGATCTTTGACGAATAGGCTCTTTGGAACGGCTTCGCTTGTGTAGTTCGAAACTGCAAAATAGACAAAGAAAAAGATAAGTTTTGTCGTAACTAAAGGTCCGTATTAACCAGATCTTAGGACCGTCGCACGGCTTCTACTTTGGTTAATAACCGGTTCAAAGGACCATTTAGCTGATTACCGACTTCAGAAATGTTGTCCATGATGAAGAACAACAACAGTTTTTCCTTCAAGTTGTAGAAAACCATCGTCAAAAAGTATCTTTAAATGGGAGAAAAGAACAGTTAGATTGAATTTCATTTGATTAATCACCGATTGTATAAAAAAACCGAAAAAAATAAAAACACATTGAATTTCAACCCTCACAAGTTGATATTTTTTCTACGAAGTCATAAGTAAGGTGGTCATCTATTGAAATATGAAACATAAGTATTTTTTTTAACTTTTTAGTACCAAAAATCGTAGTTTTTGGCACTATTTGGCAGTTTTTCGCCTACGGACACCCCTAGACTTATTTTTTTTTAAACGAATAGTACTACGACGTTTTTCTTAAAAAAAAACACACCCCGATCAAAAAAAATTCAAAAAATAAAAAAAAAGCCTGAATATGGGACACCCTAAGTTCGCATGTGTATTTTTTATTTTTTTTAACGTTTCATTTGGAATAGCTTCACTTGAGCCCAGCGCAGCAAATGTTTTTTTATAGGTCTTGTTCTTTTTCAGAAGTTTAAGGGGATCATTTTTCCCTTCCCAGCAAAGGAAGGTATCGAAATCTGATCACATCCTGTGTAGGCATGAAATCCAGCGAAAGAATTACACAACTCCACGCCAAGCTCATTTTATAGAGCCGTAACATTGGTAAACTCGTGTGTTTTATTTCTGGCTAATCCAGTATTAAAGTAGAATATATTGTTCTTGTTAATTGTAGAAATGTTTGAAAGACTAATGACAAGAACATCCGTATCAGCTGATCTGATTACGACTGTTGCGAGACAAGTTTTCGAAGAATCGTGAGCAATAATCAGTTTTTAGGATTAAAATAAGATATTTACTTATTACCAGAACAAATCAAAATAAGAAAATGACTTACTCTTGTATAAACTTCTTAATGTGAACATTTCATATCAATTTCCTCCAATCGGACGATTACTACTTCTGCCTGTCTAAAAGAAAAGCTCGAAACACCTTCGGTGAGTAACAGAACCTTTTTTCCAAGGATACAAGAAAGAGATGGATCACTGTATCCATTTGAAAGAAGCTTCACGATTTCTTTTTTTAAGCTATCCCTAATACTCAATGCTTGGAGAAATTGGTCGGTCGCTTTTGCTTCAATGACGGATTGTAATAGCTGGTGTGTATTTCGTATTCTTCACGTCAATCACGCTCAATATCTTTAATTGATGTTGACATGATGTTGTAAAATATATTTGACCCGCGGTCTGTATTTCATACACCATGCAACGCCCAATAAATTATTTTATTGTCTGGTAAATAAATGTAGACAAAAGACATTATAGTTATACACTAGCAGACATTCCGAAAGGTATTTATACACGCGAATGAGTTGCAGAAGTCATACTGCTTGGATCGTCGAATCTTTTCGTGAAATATGTTTTGCTGATCCCAATATCGCCATTCCAGTCATAACATCAATCAAACGCCACCATTGGTATTTAACTAAAGAAATATTAGTTTTGTCGTTATTCTATGAAGAATTGGGATCATTTACACGATCTGTTATGTCGAAAAAACTGTTTTCAACCCCGCGACCGGACGTTTTTAATGTTGGAAAGCCAAAATTTTAAACTATTGACGATAAAAATCATCATTTTTATCATTTTTAATAGGGCCAAGACCTTGGCTTATTTTTTGTTTTCTTGGGCTCACTGTCTCACTCACAGTCGGGACTTCAACTTCAACCGAAATATTGGGAGCTAATGTTTGATTACCGTTTTGCAAGAAATTTCTGTGTTAACTCGCAAGTTGTTAATGACTGCGCAGAACGCGCTATAAAATTAGTTGAAGATTTTAAGTCTAAAAAAGAGTCTTAGTTTTTTAATTTTTTTTTAATTTTTTGGCAATCGATTTTGAACGATATGTGGATCATTCAGAGTGTAAGTGAGGGTGTTCAAATTGATAATCGTGCCCGTCCCCCATTTCAAGCACATTCTCGTGGTAATGTGCAGATGGGCAAGGATCAGTTAGATATCCATGATCAGGAAGTGAAATCTCTATTGGAAAAGGGGGCAATTGAACCGATCGAACCAGGAGGGGGTTTTAATAGTGGTCTATTTGTAATTTAGAAACGTACGGGAGGTTTCAGGCCAGTCGTAGATTTAAAAGCACTCAACGAATTTGTTTGCCCGTTAAACTTAAAAAGGAAGGTATTCCCCTCCTTGAAGAGCTGATCCACCCAGTTGATTTATTTACCAAAATTGATCTTAAGGATGCGTATCTTACCCTCGCCCTACGCAAGGAGGATCGGAAGTTTGTACAGATAAAATGGGGGAGGTTTTCTATCAGTATAGGACCCGGCCTTCAGTTTGTCAACACCCTGGATTTTTACTAAAATTTTTAAGCCAGTCATAACTTGCCTAAGGAAACAAGGGGTCCGTCTCATAATTTACCTCGACGACATTCTTTTGCTTAGCAACTGCGAGGAAGGGGCGAAGAAAAGACTTTTTATTAGCTAGAAAAATATTAGAAATCTGCGGTTTTTTATATACGTTGAAAAATCTATCCAAAAACAACGCAGATTATTTAATACCTGTGTTTAATCGTAAACTCCCTGTTCTTTACCTTTCCGTTCGTCAAGGAAAATAGGTCGAAATTTTGAACTTATTTACTCGGATTCATTCTCCATCAACAGGACGCAAATGATAGCTAATGCCACACAGGCAGAATCCCGTTTCTTTTCTGAAGCTAAATCCCGTAATGATCAAATTGGAGTGATTGGCGGCCGCATGGGCCATGCGAAAATCATCCCCAAATAACCATTTATTTCTGGAAGGCCTTCCGTATTATTATGATTAAAATCATCTGGCCAAGCTGGAAAACCTTAGGATCTTATGTCTTGGCCTGTCGAAACAGCACTACTGGTTCGTAGCTTCGTGTGTATCTGGCAAAAACAATATCACGGCTTTAAGGGGTCAGTCTCGCTCTTTCTTCGCTACCGAGAGGCCACACATTTCGTCACTCCGTTTCACATTTATTAAGATTTAACTTTGTTTCTTCTGTCGTTGTCCTCTCTGAGTTGCCGGACCGTCCATCCTATTCATGTCACCGGGCCGGTCTTTCCTGCTTGAGCTGCCAGACCATCTATTCTTTTCGAGAGATTTGAAAGGTTCCGTCATCTTTAGTTTCCGACCCTTCGTACATCCAACCAACCCAAACATCTCTCCAACTCCGCAAAGTGGAAAAAGGGTTTGACATCGCAAATTTTTCTCCGTAAGTAATTTTTTCTGCTCATCTCGGGTTTTTTACCCTCAAAAGAGTAGTCAGCTCTCGCCCGTCTCTCGGTTTCATATAATTAAGACTTAACATTCATTATCTTTAGTTATTTATTATTGCTCCTTGTTTCCAGTTCAATTTTCTTCAAGTTTGTTTTTCAAAGTTCCAGTTTTATTTTGTCTTTGATTTGTTTTTGTTTTTATTCAACAATTGGTTGCTCCTGATCCTACTTTTCCTTTCTTTTTTTTTTTGGTTGTATCAAATTTCATCTGATTCTAAATTCTCTCTGATTCGAATGTGTTGAACTGATTCCAGGGTACAATATTCGGTTAATCACTATTAGGGATGTGGTTACGAGGGATAACTGCATTTTACCTATGTATAGTTGCTGGGCTAACCGGCCCTTTTTCATTTGAACCGTACCACAGACAACGTAAAATCAAAGGAAATAGTTGAATACCGAGGACAGAAAAAGATAATGTTTTTTTTTTAAATTTGAAGTATTAAAATCTTATATGTTATAGATGATAATTTTGCATTGTTCAACTTGAATTTTTACTGTGGGCATTGATCGCCAAATTCATTGAACATTTGGTGTTGTTAGTTTCGTGCAGAGTATAAGTAATTTTTGAAAACCGAATTTAAAATTCCATTTGGTGTTTGGTTTTTGGTATGTTTTCTCACGGAGGAATCAGATGTAAACGTTACGTCACAAAATTTACAGAAAATTTCTATGGTTGTTTTTTGGAGTACTAAATTTAATTACACACTTTGACTTGCTGATTGGTTAACACTATCAGGCGGATGTTCTTATCACGTCCGTTTTTGTAAGTCTCATATCTCATATATTTTTTTTAATTTCTGCTGTACCACCATTAAATAAGACCAATTTGGTTTTTGTTGTATTTTTACATGTTTTAGCTTCAAATTATCTAATTGAAAATAATGCGATCGAAAAGATTGAATTTTAAAATAAGCAAAACCAAACATTTTTGTTTACCCGGGGATTGGTTTTCTAGTAATTTTGTCGTCTAGCTGCGCTTCTGTTTAAGGACATATATCGGTATCTTTTTGTTTGCTTTTTTAGACATGGGTGGAATGCCTTATTTCTTCTGTTTCACAAATGAAAGTAAAAGAAGTTTTATACTTTAAAATGATGTAATAAAGGCGCTTGAAATGTCAGATGCAGAGATTCCTCAAATGGAGCAATGGACTGGACATACTTATTTGTTTATTCTGGCTAGACTTAGTTGAGTTTGATTTAACAGAGATATTTACGTGATCAAAACCGAAAAATTCATTGCAAGCAATTTAAGATACATTCATCAAATTTATCGCTTTTAACAAACTACAATTTTTTTATTTCGTTGATATTGATCAATTGTTTTTGGCTCTTTTTAAGTCCATCCTTGATTCTTTAATGTTGGGTAACGGCAGTTTCTCCAGCTGCAAACTCTTTCAGCAATATGGTACACTATGCAGGAGAATGTGAAGAAGGATAGCACATAAAATATTATGCTGCACTTCCATCAATTGCTCCTACAGTTTTTCGCACTTTCTGAACTAATTTTGTAATAGCTATGAATTGCCTTGCTGCCACATTTTCCCCAGCTGCCCCATCGTTGCAGACTGGTTTAAATTATCTATTTCATATTACTTTACCCCTTTTTTCTCTCACCATCTATACCTGACGTGTTGTCCGACGCGACCCCCCCCCCAAAAAAAAACGCAATTGAATAAGATTAGGCCTAGCTTGGGCAAAAGTGAGTATAGCTTTTCTGCACTTTTTATGACTGATTGTCATTCTTTCACGTATATCGTACATTTAAAAATCAAAGACTAGGTCGTTTTGAATCAAAGCCAGGTTATTTATTAATCCTGTCTCAAAGGCCTTTGTTTTTCTTTGCTCCTGTTTTACAGAAAGTTGGAAGATTTTAGTGAGGCGGCCGAAGAGGCCAACAATTTCAAGATATCAGCGAAAATTCAAGCTGAAAAGGAGGAGAAAGAAAAGAAAGGAGCAGGTTACAAACACAAATTTTCTGATTTTCACGAATCACGATTAGTTCACGACTTGGGGAATAGCAAGAAATGAGATCAGAAAGATAGGGAGGGGCTGAGCCATTAAGGCAGCGAAAAGTGAGACAGGCAACTTTGAGTTTAGCACGGTCAGCGATTTTAAGCCAGCGAAGAGATTGGCGGTGGTTAGACACATGTTCGCGTTTTCGAAGATTAAAAATCAATGATGCCACCAAGGTTACAAGCCGTTGTGGACGGCTGGACTAGCGACGATCCAATCTGGAGAGGGGTTGAATCGATGTGACGAGTTGTGGAGCCTTTACCGGGGTTGTATGTGTAGATTAGTGTGCTTTTAGAAATGTTGAGCTAGTCGCGGTTGATGTTGAGCCAGGCTTCGGTTTTTTTAAACCAGCAGCCAAGGCGGGTGCGACACTGAGACTGGGAGGAGAAATCCTCCTTAAGAGCGAAACGTGAGCGTGTTGCTTGTCAACAACAGTGCAATGCTTCTGGTGCCATTTACTTCAGCCAATTCAGCCAATTCTAGTTTGCAGCAAGCTTTTCTTTGGTGACTGGAAGTTGATGGAGTATTCCCTTAACAGCAGTGCAACATTTTGGTGATATATTTATCTTGTTTCTTTTGTCTAACTGTTTCTTAAAAGTTTTCTGAGCCTGTTGCAGGTGTTCATATCAGCATTGCCAATTGTTGTTTGCTGCAAGCATTGCATAAACTCTGCAGTATTTGTGGCTGGAAGTTTGTCGAGCATCTTTTCCTCAACAACAATGCAATACTTCTGGTGTCATTTTCTTCAGCCAATTACAGTTTGCAGGGTTCCCCAGTTTAAAGCAAGATTTCCTTTGGTGACTGGCACTTGATCGAGCTTTCCCTCAACAGCAGTGCAACATTCTGGTGATATATCTATTTTCTTTTTCTCTCTAACTGTTTGTTGATTGTTTTGAAAACCTGTTGCAGGTTTCGGTGTTAATTTCAGCATTGCCAATTGTGGTTTGCAGCAAGCTTTCCCTCAAAAGCAGTTCAAGATTATGTTGCATTTTCTTCAGCCAATTATAGTTTGCAGCAAGCTCTGTTTTGGTGACAGGAAGTTGATCGAGCTTTCCCTCAACAGAAGTGCTACATCTGGTATTATATTTTTTTCTTGCTTTCTCTAACTGTTTATTGATTGTTTTTTGTAAACCTTGCAGATTTCCAACACAAAGTCTAGATGGGGGGGAAAAAAAATTGGGCCAAGGAGTTTTACCTCCAAGACAGCGAATACCTCTCATACAGCCAATAATTGCAAGTAAACTACTGTTAGAGTCAGATTTTTCGGTAGAAAATGATGTTCCCATCGGTGTGGGAGGGTGTTCCTCTGTTTACGTGGGCACATTTCAAGGACGTTTAGTCGCTGTAAAAAGGAATAGCATTGCCAATCCTGAACTCTCACCTGCTAGGGAAATTTTGCTGAAAGAAGCTGAGATAATGTTATGCCTTGACCACCAAGATAATTGACGAAGAATCGCCGTGCCATAGTCAATCAGGATCGGAACGGAAAGGATCTAAAGCATCAGGAAAGAAAAGGAAGTTACCACCAAAGACACCAAGTCAAGGCAATTTTTTAAAATTCATATCTATGCAACAGTTAGTTATTTTTTTATATTATAGATGCTGCTACAGAAAGTGATGCCAACGTGGAAAAAAACCGTTTACATTGACACATACGGGCATCATGGCAAAAAATATGGTTGGTGCCAAGCAACCATCATAAAAAAGACAGAAGAAGGATACACAGCAAGATATGTAACGGACAAAAAAACAACTTTTATTCCAAATATAAACGACGAAAAAGTCCGTTTTTTCCCATGCGAAGAAAAATAAGCTTGAAAGTTTTACTGATGAAGATGAAGGCTGAGACTCGACGAGAAACAAAGATCCTTCGCTCTGATGGGGGAGGTGAATATTGCAGCAAGGATTTTGAGAATTGTCTGGCCATAGCTGGAATCACTCATCAAGGCACTCCGTCTTATACCCCTTAACTGAACGGAGTTGCCAAAAGAACAAATAGGACGGTGATCGAGTCAGCACGGAGCCAGTCTTCACGGGAAGAAATTTCCCCTGGAACTCTGGGGATTGGCAGTCCTATGTGCAGCTTATGTTCAGAACAGGGTGATTTCTAGTATTGGGAAAGTAACACCTTTTGAACTCTGGCATGGAAAGGAACCAGACGTGTCACACTTGAGGACATTTGGTTCACCAGCTTTTACGCTTATACCGGATGAAAAAAAGAAGGAAACTTGACCCGAAGGCTACGGAATGAATCATGGTGGGATATGGCGATTCATCCAGAGTGTACAAATTATGGGATCCGGTGACCAGAAAAATCATCACCAGCAGAGATGTTGTATTTGAAGAAAACCTCACCCATGAAAACTCTTCTGAGCTACAAGAGCTGGACTACTACTCACTTCTTCCATTGTCACCTGACGAACAGATGCCTGAGCCTCTGCTGGATGAACAGATTCCTACGGATGAACATGGGGGCCGATGATGGAGCTTCCCAACCAAATGATCCCGTCAGAGATGGACTAGGGGAGGCTGAATGAAACGAAACGATTGGAGAAACGGAGGATGAATTTTTCCATGGTTTTGAGCCAGTTGCTGATCCATTAGGTCACCTCCGCCGGTCCCTGAGAACTGCAAGGCTATCAGAAAAATATCTCGTTTACCGTGGATATCAAGCTACAGCACCTGGACATTGAACATCGACTGATCAGCCCGAAAAGAAAATTTATGGCAAACTAAACATCACTCTGATTGCTGCCCTCTCATCACCGCAAGGACCTCTCTTGGAAGACTGCCGTCGAAGACGAACTTAACTGGCTTCATAAGAATGAGACGTGGTAACTCGTCCCACTGCCACCAGGACGCACACCTATCAAAAGCAAGTGGATTTTTTAGCTCAAGCCCGGCTATGATGGAGTTGCTGAGCGCTACAAGGCCCGGCTTGTGGCCCTTGGCTGCTCTCAGCGGGCTGGACTGGACTATAATGAAACATTTAGTTTGTTATTCGCTATTTAATTTTAATTTGTAATTTGTTTCATATTCGTTTGTTATTCATTAGCTCCGGTTGTCATACTATCCACTCTTCGGATTATCCTAGCTCTAGTTGCCGTATGTGATCTAAGCGTCATCCAACTAGATGTGAAGACGGCGTTCCTCTATGGACGTCTTGAGGAGGAAGTCTACATGTGCTGCCGGAAGGCTATGCGGCCTACGGCCGTGAGGCTGATGTCTGCCGGTTGATAAAAAGTATCTACGGACTGAAACAGGCCCCCCGAGTTGGGAATATGTAGCTAAATGACGCTTTAGTTACATATGGCCTCACTCGCTCTCAGCATGATCAGTGTCTATACTTCCGTCTTTAAGGGGAGGAATGGATGGCGGCCCTGTTCTTCGTTGATGACGCTATTGTATGTGGAACCAATAACAAGGCACTGGACGACTTTGTGACATATCTCAAGAAAAAGTTCGAGCCGAGGACTCTTCCTGTAGGCCGATTCCTGGGACTCACAACCCAAACGAGACAGAAGCACACGCACGCTGAATCTCTCCCAGCCCGATTTTGTGAACGATCTTGTGGCAAGATTTAAAATGGAAAGCTGTCACTCAAATGTGATTCCTGCTGAGCCGGTTCTACATCTCAGTTCTGCTATGGCCCCTAAAACCAAAGAGGAAGAAGAAAAAATGAAGGAAGTTCCGTATCAGAGCGCAGTTGGAGCTCTACTGTATCTCTCAACCACGACAAGGCCTGATATTGCTTATGCTGTGAGCAAAATAGCACGGTTCAATCAGAACCCTGGGCCTCAACTCTGGATTGCTGTCAAACGCATTTTTCGTTATCTTGCCGGAACCAAGGATTATGGGATAATTTTCTCTTCAACAAAAGAACAAGGAGCGCTGGGATTCACTGATGATGACTATGGCGGAGATCATGACGACAGGAAGTCAACATCAGGATGCATCTTTCTCCTAAATGGTGGGCCTATCTCATGGTTCAGCCGCAAGCAGGAATGCACAGCCACCTCTACAACCGAGGCGGAATTTGTGGCCGGAAGTGAAGCGGCCAAAGAGAAAACTTGGATCAAGTCACTGCTGGAGGAGATCGGGCAAGGAAAACCTGGTCCCATCATTATTCTGCGATAATCAAGGGGCACTTAAAGTAGCATACAACCAGGAAATGCATCGGAAAATGAAGCATATCGCCATCCGATATTGGTACATCAGAGAAGCCAAAACTAACGGAGTAATAAACACCAGCTATGTGAGCACCCAGGAACAACTAGCAGACACCTTCACGAAGCCCCTGCCTGCTCCACGTTTCTCCACGTGACAAGATTGGTGTTCGTGATGTAGGCGCTCTGTAAAGGCGGACACAGGGCGAGCCTATGGATTTCGTGTTTAGTTTTTTTCTTTGTTGTTTTCTTCTTTGATTATGTATGATGTAAGCTTATGGTCGTCAGGATTGTCGGACATAAGGATTTCCGACACAAGGCTCGGTATCCTTTCCAGCACACTTTGTATTGATGTCATTGTATTGTTTTCATGTCTTGTGTTTCCTCAGTTTGAGGGGAGGTGTTGAATATTGTTGAATATAACAAGGCAACAAACTGGGAAGAGCGGCAACGCTGCACAGGGAAGAGGGGGGGAAGATCCAGAGCTTCTTGTAAGTAGAGAAGACGGTGTGGCGTATGGTACTCTTGAGAGTAATACACAGTGTCCTTTTGCTACAATTTACTCAAAGTGTGTTAGTTGATAACCAACAAGAGTGACAATAAAAAAACTTGCAATTCTAGATTTTCATGATTTTTGGTATATCTCCGGCTCGTGGAATAACGACTTTCCATATCTTTTCCAGTAATCGATCTCTGTTTCCAAGGATTCTTGGATTTGCACTACATCTGGAGGGTTGCGGCAACATTAGTTTCTGCTTAAAAATAAAAAATTAGTTAATAAAATTGAATTAGATTACTGATAATTAAAAAAAACTGTAAGTCTTTTTTCTCAGCCAGCCAAGTATCTTTCTCTCCCAGAAATTGAAAATCATCAGTTCCTTCTCCGTTTCCATGTATCTGTCAATATGGAGATTTTTAATTGAAGCTGCAAAGATTTATTTAACTTGATTTTTACAACCCAAAAATATTTATCTTTTTTTCATCAAATTTCAATACGAGGCAAGTTACTCTTTCCCATATCTAAGGCTCGCTTTGATGATACTAAAAATGCAAAAAAAAATTATATTGCATTTTAAAAATTTACCAAATTAAACAACTTCCAATTGAAGAAATTAAAAATATCCATAAATACACACTGATTTATGTCCCCTCTGTGACTTATGCGAACGCAATAATATTCTTTATCCACACTACGGTCTAAATCCACAGCCTAACTTAAGTCCTCGCTGTGAATTCTTAAATCAATCGTATAATATCAACTTAATGGACGTAAAAACCAAGAATGGCCGCTTATTTCCCTAAAGTAATCTTGAATTTAAGGTCGTTTGCTATTTTTCTGAAAAATATGATCAAATTGAACGCACAGTACTGCACTCAGGCAGAAGAAGGACACAATTATTTTTTCCTTTCAAACCGTACAGGATAACCTAGAGCATTACCCTTCAAAGACACTTCTGTTGGTGAAAATAAGGTTTAATTGAGAAGTTTTTTATTACACATAATGTATTTTAATCCACACTGTAACTTAGATCCCCGTTTTGACTGGTGTCCACGCCATTACTCCTTAAATGTTACCTATGTCTAAAACATGATTGTTGACCACACTGGCTTTTTATCATACAACCACGAAACCATGCCATGTTTTCTTCACGACGGGAAGGGACTACGCTACATTCTGCTATCCACGCCGTGGTTCCCGCCTAACATGATCCCTATTTACGCCTGTAGTCCACAATCATTAAAGGACTTACACCGTACTACATATCCATACTGTAACCTGTGTCCTTGTTACATAACCCGTGTTACATATCCAACTGTCTCTTGTCCACCCTGAAGCACGTACCCACGCCGGACTTTGAGCCCTTGTGGTATAACTGTCACAATTTTTTTGTATTATTTCCCATATCAAAACTCTAAATGGACTTAGTGGAAGGGGACTTGGGAAAGGGACTAAGTGTTAGCAATTTTTCCCTAGTGTTCCTTGTCCAAGCTTAATTGCCCTAGTAAAGGTAAGAAACGCTCGTACCGTAACGTTTTTGCATATGAGGTAGCTGATAGCTATATGAGGTGATAAATATATGAGATATGTGATAGATGATAGCTATATGAGGTAGCTGCTCATTTAACCAGCACATATGTGTATGAATGTATCCCTGGTTTTCTATATTAATAAATCCTTTGAATGATATTGAACTGGGTTACAAGCATTCAGCCATGAGTAAAAAACTCATTTTTTCTATCCCTTATTATTAATTTACTTTGGTTTTCCCAGTAGGGATCGGCAACTTCTTGGTCGTTCCTTGGTTCCGTCGGATTGTCCTCAGATACTTCTGCTCATCCTTTTTCCATCAATTTCCCGTTCAAGGCAATACGGGTTTCATAACTTTTCTGTTAGGCAATTAAATATGACGGACTCCAATAGATAAGTAACATATCTTAAATATTGTCACATTAAAATTATTTTTTATTACTGCGGTTTTGTAATTTACTGTTTGTAATGTGATCGAAAATTCATAGCACTCTGGCATTGCGTTAATTTTATGGCTCAAAACAAAAAAAAATTCAAATCATTGTTGAATTAAATATTAGTGACCTTATTGGTATGATTAGTAAAAACTATTTTTGTTTAAGAGGGATAAGCCTTAGGTACATAAAACAACGTAAAAACTCGGAAATTGGTAGATTCATGTTAATTTTTCAAGGAACTTTTTGAAAGAAGATGCAATTGTTTCCTTATGTTCTGCTTGAATTTTATTCAAAGTTGAATTAGCAACGACAGGGTAAAATGAAAGTTACATGAAAATCCAACGTATCATTGGGTGTTACAGATATCAACTTTTTTATGCTTCTAATTCTCAATTACCAAAATTGATTAAGCAAACAGACCTGCATATAGCTAATAACAAATTCCCCCAGAATGAAACGCAAATACAAATTTTTGAAAGTTATGACACGAAATTTTTTAAGAAAGTAGATATAAACAAAACCCAAACCCAAAGTTTGGCTATCCTGTAGGTATCCCCCCCCCAAAAAAAAAATAAAAAATGGCTTTCGAAAACTCATTGCAATATTCAACTCTTGCTTGGCTACATTGCAGCTATGGTTTCTACTGCTGCACCTCCACTTGAAGTTTTGCCGTTTGACTCTTACTTCTCATTTCTCTAGCACGGTCTTGAACGTGTTTCTTGCACTACTAAGCTTCATTTAACACATCACAAGAGATGCAAGAACCATAAAAAACTCAGAGAATGAATGTTTTCCAAACATTTTCATAATTTTGACCTGATCAAAAACTCAATCAGTAAAATAAACAATAGCTTCTTTATCAAAAAATCAATAAATATGGTTTAACAGGTAAATGTAGACAGTTTCCTTTAAAAAATCGGACATTTCTTTTTGGCCAATTTTATGCGGAAAATACAATATTCTATACTACAACCCTTTTACTTTTAGTATTTTTTGTGGTAAAATGTTGATATAATTTGAACAATAATGAAATTCCAAAAAATAATTAATTTCCATTTCATCTCTAGCATGTTAAAAATTCTGGACAGCGTTGGACGATTTCCAAATGAATTTCGCGAAAAAAGATGTTTGATAAATCCCGGATTTGAACCTGGGTTACTAACTATGTTTGAATCACTTTGGCACTTTGTAAATATTATGCACTTTTGAAACGATATGCCTGGGCTGCAGACTAAGTACCGTAACGATGGCAACCAAAATCCTGAAAACGACACTTCGGACTACTCTTCCGCACCTAGTGACGGAAAAGGGAACCAATTACATGGCCTACGGCAATTACAGCATCTCGACACTTTTTAGCCCGAGTAGCGCCTCTTCCATTTCTCCTTCATGTTATAACTTGGCAACTTCGCCCCTTTCCTCTTAGAGAATGAGTAGTGCAGTTGGTCTTGAATGTTTGGTCCAGCAAGTACACAATTTTTCTCGTTCTTAAAAGAGCCCAATCTAACTTCATTCCAAATATTTTCCAAAGCAATGAAATATACACAGAATGGACTATATCGACAGTATTTTATGAGGTTCAGAACCTTTTATCGAAAGGTTTAAAAAAATTAGATTAAGTTTGGGTTTATCCAAAAGGGAAATGCAATTTGGGAATTCCTCAATAAAAAAATTTCTCACAGCTATCCGGTATTCATAAGTTGCTGCGATACAAAATATTTAAGTTTATCAAATCTATGCTAAAAAGAATATTTTTTCTATAATCAAATAGACCTGGACAAATCCAAGGCTTTCATTTGAAACATTTTATCTATGGTATTAAGTCTCCTTTCCGGTATTCTTTCAATACCAATAACAATCTAGTTTAATAGGATAAGAAAAAAGTATCAATAGAAATAAGAAGTCATGATTTTTTAATACCGATATTACCATGGAGAATATGGATGTCATCTTCAGATGCCTTTATTATCTTCGTTGATTTTCCCATTTCCTAAAGCTCTTCAGCAAAGTAATTTACAAATTAACATTTGTGAACATTGAACATTGATTTTATTATTAGGCTGGATTATTGCGCAGCGTCACTTGGACTTTGTCCAACTTGTGTAGTGACATGTATATTCTCCACTCAGTGTCTCTGCAGTCCGACAGCTTCTTCCCGGTCTGGTCCACCTTATCAGCAGAAATGACAAGAACATTCTCACCGTCGCTTGCATGGCTCTGTCGAAATTTACTGATGGTCCTGACGACCAAATTCAAAAGTTGTCGACGCCGCAGTCGTCCCTCGGCTCGTTGCTTTGTTGGTTAGCAATGAAGAGGCCTTCATTTACCCAAACTATGACGACAATCAGTAACATTGCGCCCATGTTACTATCCACTCATTCATTCGATCCTTTTGTCAGTTCCACTTCAGGATTAAAAGTGGGCAAGGGATGAAATTTGCGTAACGGTCCGACTTTATGCTAGACCCAACAAATACTGCGGTAGGAAAAATGCGCTTTCTTCTATTTTTAAGGATCTCTACTCGTGAAACTTACAGGAAATATAACGTCAGAGGAGCCGGAGGAAACTTCTTACTTTTTTTCCATTCTAAAAAATGAAGTAAGTAAACAGTTCATTATAAATTAAAATTTTCTCTTACTGTGCATGTAGCTAAATGAGAGGAAGGTGGCTGGCAGAAACATCCAATTTGTTTTTTAGAATGACCTTTCGGCTTCCTAAAATGGCTAACGCGATGGCTTCTCAAACTGTCAGATGACGTGAAGGTCTGAAATTATAAAAAAAATTATTACAGAAATCTGTAAGAGTGGATAATAAAATAATTACCATTTTATTATGTCTGAAAATGTCAGAAATAGGTTAACATTAGAACTAGACAGAAAAATAGACAGCAATTTAAACAGAATAAAGACACACACAAAAAACAAAATAAACAAGGCAATAGAGTATAATTGTTAAAAAACTTACTCGAGGAAATGGAGATTTCTTTCTCAGTGGGCTTCAAACTTTACACGATTCGCGTCTCTCGTGTACTATGCTGAGCTTCTGATTCTTGTCACAAAGAAAAAATGGCCGATTTCTCTTTTCCAAAGATTGAGGGGTTTCCAAGTCCACAACACAAGCAAATGCGAATACAACCAAAATGTATTCGATAGTGGTTTTTCTGTTTTTCATAATTTATTAAATTATGGGTTTGAAATTCAAACCTTTTTACAATTAATTAATTACTCCACACATTTATTTTTTATTACAAGCCAGTGGTTGTGTGTTAAGTCGATCTGGCAGATACTCAATGCCTCACTCAATTCCTACGAGTTGATTACTGCACATAAAGTGTAATTTTTGCTATAATAACAAGTAGTATAGCTTTTAAATGTAATTGCTTACCGTAATATATTAGAAAGTGAAGAGTGAGTATCCTTTGAAGGCATGAAATCCAGCGAAAGAATTACACAACTCCTCGCCAAGCTCATTTGACAGAGCCGTAACATTGATAAACTTGTGTGTATTATTTCTTTCTAATCCAGTCTCAAAGTAGAATTTATTGTTCTTGTTAATTTTAGAAATGTTTGAAAGACTAATGACAAGAACATCCGTATCAGCTTATCTGATTACTACTGTTGTGGGACAAGTTATCGAAGAATCGTGAGCAATAATCTGTTTTTTTTTAATTAAAATAAGATATTTACTTATTACCAGAACAAATCAAATAAGGAAATGACTTACTCTTGTATAAACTTCTTAATGTGAACATTTCATATTAATTTCCTCCAATCGGACGATTACTACGTCTGCCTGTCTAAAAGAAAAGCACGATTCACCTTTGGTGAGGAACAGAACCTTATCTCCAAGGATACAAGAAAGAGATGGATCACTGTATCCATTTGAGAGAACATTCACGATTTCTTGTTTGAAGCTATCACTTCTCAATGCTTGGAGAAAATTGGTCGGTCGCTTTTGCTTCAATGACTGAATGTAATAGCTGGTGTGTATTTCGTATTCTACACGTAGCTCACGCTCAATATCTTTATTTGGTGGTGACGTGATTTTGTCAAATATATTGGCCCCGCGGTCTGTATTTCATACACCATGCAACGTCCAATTAATTGTTTTTTTTTATTCTGGTAACAAAATATAGACAAAAGATATTATAGTGATACAGTAGCAGACATTCCGAAAGGTATTTATATACGCGAATGAGTCGCAGAAGTCATACTGCTTGGATCGTCGGATCTTTTCGTGAAAAAGGTTTGGCTGATCCCGATATCGCCATTCCAGTCATAACATCAATCAAACGCCACCTTTGGTATTTAACTAAAGAACTAGTAGTTTTGTCGTTATTCAATGAAAAATTGGGATCATTTATACGATCTGTTATGTCGAAAAAACTGTTTTCAACCCCGCGACCGGACGTTTTTAATGTTGGAGAGCCAAAATTTCCAACAATTGACGAAAAAATTAACCTTTTTTATCATCTTTAATAGGGCGAAGAACTTGGCTAATTTTTTGTTTTCTTGGTCTCACTTATAGTCGGGACTTCAACTTCAACCGAAATATTGGGAGCTAATGTTTGATTACCGTTTTGCAAGAAATTTCTGTGTTAACTCGCAAGTTGTTAATGACTAAGCAGAACGCGCTATAAAATTAGTTGAAGATTTTAGTCTAAAAAAGAGTCTTAGTTTTCATTTTTTTGTAAATTTCTGGCACTCGATTTTGAATGATACGTTGATCATTCAGAGTGTATGTGAGGGTGTTCAAATTGATAAATGTGCCCGTCCCCCGTTTCAAGCACATTCCCGTGGTAATTTGCAGATGGGTAAGGATCAGTTAGAAATCCGTGATCAGGAAGTGAAATCTCTATTGGAAAAGGGGGCCATTGAACCCATCGAACCAGGAGGGGCTTTTATCAGTGGCCTATTGTTGATCCCGAAACCTACGGGAGGTTTCAGGCCAGTCGTAGATTTAAAAGCACTCAACGAATTTATTTGGCCCGTTCACCTTAAAATGGAAGGTATTCCCCTCCTTGAAGAGCTGATCCACCCAGTTGATTTATTTACCAAAATTGATCTTAAGGGTGCGTATCTCACCCTCGCCCTACGCAAAGAGAATCGGAAATTTGTACAGATAAAATGGGGGAGAGAACCCGGCCTTCGGCACTGTTAAAACGGTTACTAAATTTTCGGGGTTGCCAACTACGAAAAAACGGAACCTTCCCGAAATTTTGGTATGAGGCCTAAATTTTGGGGGTTTTTTACCCTAAACCAGGAAACCCCGAAAAATTCGAATTAGAAACCCCAAAAATTTTGGAGTAAAGGATGCAAGCAATCGCTGCTTAGAAGTTACTAAGATAGTTCAAACTTACTGCTACTGATTAAAACTGATGTACCAGGCTTGCATTGGAAACTGTAAATATTTTGCTTATGTACACGTTAGTATAGTATTAAATAAAATTATCACCGTGTACAAGTAACGAACGATGTAGTGGTTTGATTGATGAGCTAATACTCGAAAGGATAAAGGTTCAATCCCCACATCGGGCAAGTATATTTTTAGTATTTTTAACCCCCAAATTTTCGTTGTGGATTATTCTACGAAATTTTGGTATTGAACAACCACGAATCTCCGACTATTAATTTTCGGGAGCTACAACCACGAAAAAGTCGTGAAATGTTTTAACAGTGGGTTTGTCCACACCCTGGATTTTCAATAAATTTTTTAAGCCAGTCATAACTTGCCTAAGAAAACAAGGGGTCCGTTTCATAATTTACCTCGACGAAATTCTTTTGCTTAGCAACTGCATGGAAGGGGCGAAGAAAATACTTTTTATTAGCTAGAGAAATATTAGAAAACTCTGTTTTTTATATACGTTGAAAAATCTATCAAAAAATCAACGCAGATTATTTAATATCTAGGTTTAATCGTTTACTCCCTCCTTCTTTCCCTCTCTGTTCGTCAAGAAAAATTGGTCGAAATTTTGAACTTATGTACTCGGATTACATACTCTGTCAACAGGACGCAGATGATAGCTAATGCCACATAGGCAGAATCCCGTTTCTTTTCTGAAGCTAAATCCCGCAATGATCAAATTGGAGTGATTGGTGGCCGCATGGGCCATGCGAAAATCATCCCCAAATAACCATTTATTTCTGGAAGGCCTTCCGTATTATTATGATTAAAATCATCTGGGCAAGCTGGAATTCCTTACGATCTTACGTCTTGGCCTGTCGACACAGCGCTACTGGTTCGTAGCTTCATGTGTGTCTGGCAAAAACAATATCACGGCTTTAAGGGGTCAGTCTCGCTCTTTCTTCGCTACCGAGAGGCCACACATTTCGTCACTCCGTTTCACATTTATTAAGATTTAACTTTGTTTCTTCTGTCGTTGTCCTCTCTGAGTTGCCGGACCGTCCATCCTATTCACGTCACCGGGCCGGTCTTTCCTGCTTGAGCTGCCTGACCATCTATTCTTTTCGGGAGGTTTGAAAGGTTTCGTCTTCTTGAGTTGCCAACCCTTCGTGCATCCGTCCCCTCCAACTCCACGAAGTGGAAAAAGGGTTTGACATCGCAAATTTTTCTCCGTAAGTAATTTTTCCGCTCATCTCGGGTTTTTTACCCTCAAAAGAGTAGTTAGCTCTCGCCCGACAAATATTTTTCCGTTGTGATTCAAAATATATTTCCGTTTTTTATGGTACGAATTTTTGAAAATTCCATTTTATAGTTTCAAGGAGAAAACCGTTTAATTTTCATATTAATTGTACTAGTTTGTGTTTTTAAACGTAAATTCCTGTGGTTATTTAACGAAAATAATTTTTATTACGTTAAATATGCATTTTTGTGACGCAGTTTTTATGATTCGCTTATTTGTTATTTTTAATTTCTATTATTTAAGAAACATATATGCAACCTATGCAAGACTATTTTTTTATAAAAATTATGAATGAATTTCACGATTAAATGTTATAAGTTATGAACAAACATTAATTCAATTCCAAATATGTATTCAAAGAAAAGAAATACAGTAGGACATCATTTATAGTTTAATTTAGTCCAAACGTCTTCAAGGATTTTTCTGCCAAATTTCTCGTTGGCACACAACAACTGCCGCAGAAGATGTCCCACGAACGAAGTCACTGGGCAGGACATAGTGAAAAGTTGGTGGTGAATGTGGATTGAGGCATACTTTAAGAGCTTCGTTGTTGTGGGGATTTATGCGAAAACAAGACACGAAACAGTGGGCTTGACACAACGGGAAAATGGCTTGCCTGGATTGAATAGTAACACCCGCCCAAGAAATAACGTCACATTGTGGCAATTTGGAATATTCTAGATTCACTTATTTTTAAGTCGTTGAGCACAGACTGAACAAGCGCAAACACTTTTTCCACCACTTTTTATCACCGTTCAGCAATTTGATTAGTCGTATGGTATATCTACAGTCCCCTCCATAAGTATGGGATCACCCCGCGCCGTTCCATAAGGCGGCGTGTATTTTTCATATGGGTTTTTCGGTTGGCAAAAATCGAAAAAATGACATAAATTCACCAAACTTGGGATTTATGTCATTTTACGTCTTTTCTATTGTCTGAATTTTTTTCAGATTTTTTCCCCTATTTTTTATGCCTAGAAAAGTGGCGCACAAAGTATCGGATCACTCCGACGCCGCCCGTGTTGTCTTATGGCGACAATGGGCTTTTCATATTGCTTTTTATATATTTAATTTTCTAGAAGGAATTTTTTTTTTCAAACCGTGTATACAATACCCTTTCATAAATTTACTGTCAGTTTTTTATGATGATATGAATTGTTTTCGAATTTTCCCAGATTTATTCGTTTCCCGATTTTCTGAAATAAGAGACTGCAGAAGACTTCATTTACGGTTTACAACCTCTATCAGCTGGCGTAGGCCGGAAAATTAGTGTCGTTTCTATACGCCCCTTAAGTAAAAAAGGAAGCAGAGCGCCAGTGAGCGTTTTTTTTTAGTGACGCATTGCATCGGTAGAGGTTAATAATTTAGATAGCGGAATTAAGCTTCAAAATCAAATTAATAATCGGAATCACTATTCTAGATTATAGCACAGCACCGGTTTATTCCTGAAATAATATAAAAGTTCCTTGATGGCAGTATGGTTAAGGAGCTTGAGTATAAAATACTATTCTTGCGTTCAATACTCGGTTCGACTCTGGGTAAATTTGCCTCTGGGTATGTGAAAAGGAATTTAGAGAGCTTGTAATCTAATGTTTATCTAAAGTTATAAAATATACAGTTATATAATGATTTTTAAATAATTGGTTATCCTATCATATAATAGCAAAAAGAAAAAAAAATTAATGCATCAAATTTTCGTCTATAGAAATGGTTTTGAGCCTTGATTGAAAAAAAAGAAAAAATCATGTTTGCAATTCAGTTTATTTCATTTAAAAGGTTGCACACTGGTAGGCTGTATATAAATGGTAAAATAACACACCCAAAAAGCGTTTTTTTCAAACGCCATACAAAAAAAGGAGGGAAATTTTAGTCGGGCGCCCCCTGCTAACACGGCTGGTCTGTAATACATCTATGCGACGTTTGTTCATCCATTCTTCGTCGCGTCTTACCTGTACCTTGTCGTACCTGTCTCACTTTTGAAACAGGGAAGCAAGTAAAACAAGTTTCACATCGTAAATTTAGACGCGGATGTCGTGATTCTGAACAAGAAAGTGAAACAAGTACAATTGGCAGTTGTACCGGATATTTTGGTGTCAGATGGAATCTGCTACTACCCTAACTCCAAGAATTCCCTGCCTTATGTCATGAGAAGATCCCCCGTTGGAAAAAATAGGAAAACATATCCATCAACCATCAAGTCAACGTTTGGTAACTAAACTCTATACATTTAGTTTCTCAATGTGAAATAAAGAATCCGTTAATATTTCAGATACCTACACAGAAGCTAGAATCAAGTTGGCTGTAATTAATTCTGATATCGATACTAAAGATTCTTAAAATGAGGCATCTGCTGTTTTGAATGAGGAGGGTAGACCCAAACGCAAAAAGAGGAAACCTACAAGACAATTGAGCGCAGATGAATCAGCAGAAGACTCAAATAGTGATTCTGATTTGGAAGATTGTGACGATGATGTTCAACCTGCTGTCACAGCTGGCTTTTGTGATGAAAAAAGTATGTGCATTCTCTCAAAATGTTTAATGTATAATCTTAAATGTATTTTTGTTTCATTTTGATAAATCTGCCACAGGTTATGTACCCCCACAATCTTCTACGGCACCTGATAGACAGGTCTTTACTGTTCCTCTTACTGTCAATGATGTAAGAAGCAGCCAGCAACCAACAGCTGGATTAGTTAATCAGTCAGACCAGCCAGAAATAATGACTCAACCTATGCAATCTTTTATTCTAGACCATGTATCCAACGGAGAACCATCAAGTAGTTGTCATCGTAAAAGTTATCACGCTCCACCGCGTTCTCAACAGCAGTTCTACCAAACTTCTGATTCATGGGCACACAATAGTGCCATGCAGCAGCAAACACACACTGCAGTATCAAACGAAACTTTTCAGAGTAATTATTTCTTGTCTTTTATTTGTTCTCCGTATCGTGACTAAATAATTCTACTTTTTTCAGATGATCAATACTCTACAAGGGCCCCATCAGATTATTGGAACTCTCCACAGCCTGGAACTTCTGGTATGAACTATCACATCAATGGTTATCAGCAACAATCAAGGATTTCATAGAACAGATACTTAACTGAAATCGGTCGTGTTGTGAACACTGTTCCCGAGACTGCTTTATTGACTCAAAATCTTCAAAGCAACACCCCTGATACAGTTTCAGCTCTGCCTCGAAGAGATCTTCCTAGACTGGGTAAAAGATTTAACCACCATGCATTTGTAGAATTTATAATTTCTCGTTGTTATTTTTAAAGAGTCAACGCAACAAACGAAGAAACAACATCGGCACCCCGAGCAGGAATCTTTTGAATTGTCAGTTTTTAAGTCCCTAGCCCAAATTTCTCAAGGGATTGAGAAACTTTCAAAAGCTTTACAACTAATAATTAGCATCACGATTGGGAAAGGACAATCTTCAATCGCATTGCCAACGAAGGAATTCGACGGCCTACCTGTTAAAGATATTGAATCGCTACGATTGTTGTTGTTCTTTGTCGGTTTTTTCATTTGTGTTATTGACCTCCCTTGTTTCCATCAAACCCGTCTGAACACAAAAATAATCTAGAATTCTCTTACACTTATCGCTATATTTGTAAGTGGAAAATACAATGAGTATTACATTAAATTCATGGCCAAGTTTATTTAATTATTGCTCCTTCTTTCCAGTTCAATTTTCTATAAGTTTTTTATTAAAGTTCCAGTTTTATTTTGTCTTTAATTTGTTTTGGTTTTCATTCAACAATTTTTTGTTCCTGATCCTACTTTTCCTTTCTTTTTTTGTTGTCTCAAATTTCATCTGATTCTAAATTCTCTCTGATTCGAATGTGTTGAACTGATTCCAGGGTACAATATTCGGTTAATCACTATTAGGGATGTAGTTACGAGGGATAACTGCATTTTACCTATGTATCGTTGCTGGGCTATAACCGGCCCTTTTTCATTTGAACCGTACCACAGACAACGTAAAATCAAATGAAATAGTTGAATACCGAGGACAGAAAAAGATAATGTTTTTTTTATTTGAAGTATTAAAATCTTGTAGGTTATAGATGATAATATTTCATTGTTCAACTCGAATTTTTACTGTGGGCATTGATCGCCAAATTCATTGAACATTTGGTGTTGTTAGTTTCGTGCAGAGTATAAGTAATTTTTGAAAACTGAATTTAAAATTCCATTTGGTGTTTGGTTTTTGGTATGTTTGCTCACGGAGGAAACAGATGTAAACGTTACGTCACAAAAATCACAGAAAATTTCTATGGTTGTTTTTTGGAGTACTAAATTTCATTACACACTTTAACAAGATTCCTTCAGTAATATCCTTCGGTAATTTTTTTTAACGTTAAAGAGACAGAAAATAAAGGTTATGGTAGATTAATACATACTATAACGTTTGGAAAATTCTGTTTCCCTTTATTCTCTTTCATAATTGATTCTTTATAACTAATTGACTAATAATCTGTTAATATTATGAGTGGTGTGACTTAGGTGTGGCGGAGGCTTCGCCCCGCCACCCCACGTCGCACTTCATGTTTAGATTAAGTTATAGCAATATTTATTACTATAGTAACATGGAATTGGAAAAATTATTAGTTACATATAAACTATAAAGAAATGGATGTGCTTTTATAGCAGTTAGATTAAACAACCGCTGAAAAAATCTTAATTCAGGCATATAACCTAAGTGTTTTACGACCGGTTCCGAAATCGATACCGATGGTAGCGTCGCCTGCGATATTACCGGACCACGCTTTCCCTCAAACTTTACGTAAATGTTGGTCTAATGGTTAGCAAGCCGGGCTGCCACTCATATGGTTCGAGTTTCGAATCTCGATGAAGTCCATGAGGAAATATAAATTTGTAACTTTTGAAAAATTACACTTATAAAACTTTCGGAGGTAAATGGAAGTGGAAGATCGGTGGTAACTCTTCACGACCACCAAAAGATCTTGATGACTGTGGAGAGGACAAGGGAAGAAGGGAGACATGACCCAGAGCTTCAAAATGAGTATGATCAAACATTTTTAAAATGTCCCTCAACTTCTTGGTTGATGACTAACTGTTAAAAAAAAGGGGAATAGAAATTTTACTTGATCAAAAAATTTATTAAAATCAAGATCATCATTTATGTTGAATGTTCCTCTACTTCTTGGTTGATGACTAACTGTTAAAAAAAGAGGAATAGACATTTTACTTGATCAAAAAATTTATTAAAATCAAGATCATCATTTATTAAAAACAGTAAACAAAAAGAGGCAATAATAAGAACAATAAAGACGAAATCGAACAAGAACAATAAAAATAAAATCAAATATCATCAAAATATCAATATCATATCATCAAAACTTGTCTTGCTAGGAAAGATTCAAACTTTTTGTCTTTTTGTTTACACTGCTGAGCACTCACTGCACTGACAGTTGGAAGGTTAAGCAAACAAAAGCGAATTCACTGCCTAGGATTCGGCAACCAGCTAGGTAACAAATACGCAAATTAAATTTTTAAAACAGTAATTAAAACAAATGAAAAAATCGTTCCGCAATGTATCAAATTTTGACAGAATTATGTACAAAATTTGGTGACGATTGGTCATTCAGGGAAGAAACGTATAAAGGAACACTAAATGGACATTAAACCCTCTGAATTTCACTACTAGCTACTACTACCCTACCCCCTATACCCCACACCCTATATTGTTAAGGACCTTCGTATATAAATATACCTCAGGGACTTGCTGATTGGTTAACACTATCGGGCGGACATTATCACGTCCGTTTTTGTAAGTCTCATATCTCATATATTTTTTTAAATTTCTGCTGTACCTTAAATAAGACCAATTTTTTTTGTATTTTTACTTGTTTTAGCTTCAAATTCTCTAATGAAAATTAATGCGATAGAAAAGATTGAATTTTAAGATAAGCAAAACGAAACATTTTTTGTTTACCCGGGGATTGTTTTTCTTGTAATTTTGTCGTCTAGCTGCGCTTCTGTTTGAAGATATATATCGGTATATAATTTTTTGGTTTGATTTTCAGCCATGGGTGGAATGCCTTTATTCTTCTGTTTCACAAATGAAAGTAAAATAAGTTTGATACTTTGAAATTATGTAATAAAGGCGCTTGAAATGTCAGATGCAAGACATTTCATTGTGTTCCTCCAATTCCTCAAATGGAGCAATGGACTGGACGTACTTATTTGTTTATTCTGGCTAGAATTAGTTGAGTTTGATTTATCAGAGATATTTACGTGATCAAAACCGAAAAATTCATTGCAAGCAATTTAAGATACATTCATCAAATTTATCGCTTTTAACAAACTACTATTTTTTTATTTCGTTGATATTGATCAATTGTTTTTGGCTCTTTTTAAGTCCATCCTTGATTCTTTCATGTTGGGTAACGGCAGTTTTTCCAGCTGCAAACTTTTTCAGCAATATGGTACACTATGCAAGAGAATGTGAAGAAGGATAGCACAGAAAACATTATGCTGCACTTCATTCAATTGCTCCTACAGTTTTTCGAACTCCCTGAACTAATTTTGTAATGGCTATGAATTGCCTTGCTGTCCCATTTTCCCCAGCTGCCCCATCGTTGCAGACTGGTTTAAAGTCTCTATTTCATAATTTACTTTACCCCTTTTTTCTCTCAC
Source organism: Daphnia pulicaria (assembly GCF_021234035.1). NCBI lineage: Eukaryota > Metazoa > Arthropoda > Branchiopoda > Diplostraca > Daphniidae > Daphnia > Daphnia pulicaria. The sequence goes on from NC_060913.1 coordinate 34,541,248, forward strand.
CATCTATACCTGACGTGTTGTCCGACGCACCTCTCCCAAAAATGCAATTAATTAAGATTAGGCCTAGCTTGGGCAAAAGTGAGTATAGCTTTTCCGCACTTTTTATGACTGATCTTCATTCTTTCGCTTATATCGTACATTGCAAAATCAAAGATTAGGTCGTTTTGAATCGAAGCCAGGTTATTTATTAATCCTCTCTCAAAGTCCTTTGTTTTTCTTTGCTCCTGTTTTACAGAAAGTTGGAAGATTTTAGTGAGGCGGCCGAAGAGGCCAACAATTTCAAGATATCAGCGAAAATTCAAGCTGAAAAGGAGGAGAAAGAAAAGAAAGGAGCAGGTTACAAGCACACATTTTCTGATTTTAAAGCTGTAAACAGTTAAAGTTTATTTAGCCAATTTTAAATAATAATTATTGATACAAGAGATCAGCTTCGTCTCTCAGTGGCAGCCGAGAGCCAAACAAAACATTTTTTATTTTTGATACCCCTTATCTGCTATATCCTTTTTCCATTAGGCAGAAGCAAATTAAGGAAATTAATTGGCTTTGTTCCTTGATAGAGATGGAATTTCTCAAGTAACCGCAAGATGTCGGTGTTGATCTAAATCATTTACATTTTCTGTTTGCTGAAATGTAATTTAATTGGAAGTTTTGGAATGTGATTCCCAGCTTCCACTACATGTCTGTACAGGAACTCTTTGAATTTCCTTATAGTCATTGTCATCATTGGGAACCATCAATTGACTGAAAAGATATTTCTGCAATCTTGAAATCCATCTTTCGCTCTAAGTTTTGAATTCTAAAAATGTTCCTGTTTTTCTAGTTATTATTTTGAAATGTTATAGAAGTTAATTTGATTTGTTGTCAAAGGTTACTAACCACGACCATATGGTTTCGGATGAGGACGGAACAATTTAATATCCTAACCTTTGGAACCAATAGATCTACATCTATTACTCAGGAAAAAGATAATAAAATTGCTGAAGCTAGGTACGATCAATAAAATATTCATCCCCTATGGTAATCTTTATTATTATGAATTTGATAATATTCTTAGATAATATCTTATAGGACCATTCATCAAGCATGTATTTTTTTACACAGATTTTCAGATCAAAAGCTTCCCATTCCAGTTCAAATTTCAGTATTTAGTAACATGTGCGAAAGCGAAAATGTAACTTTCCTGATACCTTCCCTAAACATGAGTATAGATTCCTTTGTTACTGTAACTGGATGAAGACCAACAAATTGTTGTATGCGACTTAAGATAACTGTAGTGATTGATGCTGAGCATGCAGGAGTGAATTCTACTTTTACTTTTATTACGTTCAGTAATTATTATAACTATAATTCAAATTATTTTGTATTCACATTATAAAAAAATATTGCATTTACTATTTTTCCCTGCAGGTAAAGAAACTGATTTTGCCATTCTGGAAATATCTCATGCTCTGGAATATGACTCATGCATAATTTACGAATCTAAAAAATACTTATTGGCGATGGATTTCAGCAGAAAAAATTGGATTGGTGTCAGGAAAAGCATGGTGTACTAGGGGGTGTAACCACTATGCTATAAATATCCTTTAGTGAAGCGAGGTAGCCTAAATTTTACGCCACCTTAGGAGCTACTGAGCTATTTCTTCTATTTGTTTTGTCAATCTCCATTCTGTATAGGTTAAAAATATTGCCATAAAACACCTATAGAGTGGTTCAAGGTTGCCATATTGGATGGTCGGTATCCCACCTTTGGTGCAACCATAATCCAAAATCATTGAAATCGTCCATAACAAAAGGGTTTGAATGGAAGGACAGTCAAGGAAGGGAATAATAGCGTGGGGAAGAAAGGGGTCGGACCCTCTTTTTTCACTCTTCCTTTGTCTTTCCATTCGTCACTTTTATTATGGACAATGACAATGCCTTTGGGTTGTGGTTGCACCAAAGGTGGGATACCGATGGCAACCTCGAACCACTCTATAATCTCTCCCAAGTTTTTTTTTTATATTTCCCTACTAACACAGCGATGTACCATGGATATGACTGCAGCGTACTCCCAAGGATAAGGGAGATACAAACAGCATATCCATGGAATGCTTCATGTTGATCCTTATTTCCCCTTCCCCACACGTACCATTTGTATGTCCCTTGAATATAACGGTTTGTGTATACACAGTATCATTAAATAACATCCATCTTTGGATATGATTTATGTTTGAAAATAAAAGATAAATGTCTCACCCCAGATTTGAACTACTGACCTTCAATTCCGTAGCTCACCTCTCTGACCTCTTGACCAACTGTTTATACAATTTAGGCATAAATGTTTGTGAGTATTGGAAATAGAGATATTTTTTAGCTTTTTCGTCCACTGTGTACCTTATATGGTTATACTGTGATGCACATTCTGTGTATGTACCAAATGGTATCACAACAAAATCATACCCCCGGGTATATTACTTTGACGTACAATCAGTATATTATTGAATATACGCTGGTGGATCTACGATGAATATTCTTTATTTGATCCCATCCTAGATCCGAATAAATTTATACCTACGCTATACTACCGCCCCCCAATTGCGACCTGGATCTATTCATCCCATATTAACCTACATCTTACATAAAGTGGATGGGCCGTGTTAGTAGGGTTGATATTAAAGCATGTTAAGTTAGGTTAGGATAGGTCAGTTAATGAAAGGTATGTTAACTTTTTCACGTTCTGTTTTTAACAATGGCAGCTGGGTGGGTATCGATGACTTCACCATGCAATTGAATAGCGTTCAATTTTCCATCGAATGAAATATTTTTTTATTTGCCATTTACGAAACATGGTGTTTTTCATGCCTTTCACAGAAAGTCAAGTTGGCAACAATTTGCGGGGGGGTTAAGCCAATGTAGTATGTAGTAGTCTTTTAGAAGTTAGGAAGAAAGTATTTAAAATAATATTCAATTTAATAGAAAAAAACACTATAGATGTTATTCAAATGAAAAAGTAGTAGACATGCCAAAAAGTCGTGCGCAGTTTACGCCGATGCGCACCACAGCGGCCGATAGCAGAACTAAGATTGTTATTACGCTTGACACCCAATGTAGGCCCAATCCTTTGTTCGAGAACCGTCTGCTTGTCGAACAAAGGATTGGGCCACGCACGATGATTTTGACATTTGTTTCCATCTGGCAACTGAGCCGTCGTTGGAATTTATCATCTGCTAGAGAGCCTCAGGCATATTGTGTCTCTCTTTGTCTGGGTGGTTTTTGAATGGGGGTGGGGGATGAGATAGGTGAGGGTTGGATCGGTTGGGTCAGACAAAGCGGAGCATAATGCTTGAGGATCTCTAGCAGATAATAAATTCCAACGAGTGCTGCGTTGCCGCGATGGATACAATTTTTAAAATGATGTCAAACAGCCCTTTTGCGGAAGTTTTTTTCTTATCAATCTAGCAACGCAGCGTGGTCCCTTCTCTTTCTCCACGCTTTGTTGCCAAATAAACAATATGACTTGGGCCGCGTTGAACTAGAATCACACCAACACCATTTACAAGTAAGATCGTTTATTTTTTTATATGCTATTTATTTTTAATGAATTTTGATATTTTGAATAATTAACAGAATATGGTCCTTTGGGAAAAAATTTGGAAACCCCAAAACATTTTAGTAGCTTCTGTTAGAAATGTTTGACTTAGACTTTGAAATCGCACATTTCGAAATGGATAGTGACACACTAAAAAGTGTGTAGGCACACCAATAGCTACCATGGCTGATTCCCCACGAAAGTACACTTTACAGGGTACACTTACAGTTAGAGTTTTAGATATCTTGCTGTAATCTGAATATAAATGCCGATAATATCATCAGTAATCACTATTGCTGTCATTGTCCTATAAACGATTTCATCGAAATTATATTATCCATCTGTGTGAATCGAGAACAATAACCAATTCCGTTAATATACAGTGGGTACCGCAAGTATCCGTATGGCTTAGAGGATCAGTAGGGAAAACGCGTTTTTCAAAACGCTCCAAAAATAGAATTCTCTGTGAAATTCAATAAAAAAAATTTCAAAAATTAGGGAGGGGTATCATGTGATTTTTTGGGGGGAATTTTTCAACAACGCGATACGTGGTTTTTATCGCATTGAGTAAGTATCCGTACGGCCGAGAGGCCCAGTAGGGAATGGGCTTACTTTTGAGGCCTGTTATTCGGTAATTACGTAATATTATAGGGTGGGAAAGTTCTTAAAAAAGAGCTGCATTAGCTCTATTTGTGGTCAAAAGATCACATTTTTAAAGTTTCATTTATAGTAATAGGAACTTTAAAGGGGGATATAACTTATGTCCCCCTTTAAAGTACCCTAATTTGCATGGAGCTCTACGAAGCGTTCCCAAACTTAGGGATCCATTTAAAATCTACCCTTCCCTTTTTCGGAAAACCCTTAAAAAAAATAGCTTAATGCTACCCATAATGGCAACGGCAAAAAAAATTCGTCGCGTTCCGACTAAAATTTTATTTTTGGGAACACCGAGAAAAAAATACCTTTCTTTATAAGGTTCTCTCGCGCGTTCCCAAACTTTAGGTAGGTAGGGGAGAGGGGGGCTAGTTGGCAGTTGGGGTAAGTTGGCATTTTGCTAGTAGACCCCTTAAAGACCAAAAAAAATCAAGCCTTTTACACCAAATATAAAAGACAACACCCAGATTGCTCATACAAAATTTCAAAAGTATACAACTTCCCCAACAGGAGTTATAGCAAAAAGAAAAAAACGGCAAAAAGTTTTTTTTGGGCCTCTCAGCACTTTTTATTTTTCTCATAGTATAAAACTCTGAGAGTGTCAGAAAACCCAAGCAAAAAAGAATTAATGTTTGTCTTATTTTTAAAAGAAACCTGACATTTCTACATTAAAAAGTTATTTAGTTATCAATTTATTTTTTCGAAAAACATCCTGTGGGGTTAGTTGTCAGAAATTTTCTCACGAGATACAGTGTTGCAAGTTTTCAAAATTCGACCTAGAAATTTTGGAGCAATGGAGAATCAGCTGCCAACTTACCCGTAGTTGGGGCAAGTTGGCAGACTTTTTTTTGCAGTTTTTCTCAATTTCACAATTTCGTGTAAATGAACATTGTAAACAAATACGATCAATTCATAGAGCATTGAAATCTGAATTTGATTTTTTCATTCAATTTGCAAAACGTGTGGTCAAAAAATTCAAATAAATTCACAAAAAGTGACCCTGCCAACTAGCCCCCCTCTCCCCTACTGTATATTAGTAGTGAATAAGAAAAATATCTTTTCTTACCTATAGATGAAGCCATAAAGGCATTTTTACAAAAGGTCCACAACCTCTAAGATATTTATAGAACTAATAAATACATGGATAGCTATCTGTACGTTTTTTCAATTCCTGACAAGTTAGGTATGACTATTTCAGTTTAAAATATAATTGTATGGAGAATCAAAGACATCAGGCCGGAGTGCGAAACGATAAGTTTTAGAATCAATTATCGCGATTCGCTATACATTAATTTTAGGCTCCGTCGATCGTGTAAAGCTTAGTCTCAGCTTAGCTCTGCTTTGAAGAAAATATACGTCCAGGACTATATACTTGTTGCCTATGGCTGTTTGTCCTAATTTCCTATCATTTCCTATACTGGAGGGCTCGGGATGGCTTCAATCTGGTTTCTTCTTCTAGGTCGCGCGCATCTCGATCTCTTTCCTTTCTGCTTAGTCCTACTTCTTTTATTAAAAATGACTTCCTTTCACTTCCCTGGTTAGTATAGGTTGTTAGTTCAGTAAGCGGACTGTCGTGTAGTTATTCGTCGAATGTTGAGTTGCGTCCACAGCCGTCCACAGCTGTTTTTTTTTAAATACGATTAACTCAATTCCTCATCCCCCGCGTTTACACTTCCGTTGATTTCAGCAAACAACAAGTGAGTTGATATCTTACGTACACATGGCTTCTGATTTCGCTCCCCTGAAATAACTAACATTTTAATTAGCAAGTTTTTAGTTCGTGCGTGCGTTATGTATTAGCTCATGCTGCAAGTCTCTCATCAATTGCTAGTCATGTCATCGTAGGAATAATAATGAATGAAAATTCTGAATGGAGAATGTGCAATAATAATTTCCATTGCTGCCTATATATAATATCTTCGAATATCTTACTAATTTAGTGTTTATGACTATGCGACGATATTTACTGGTGCTGGTTGGTGAAAGAGTTCTGGGATTATTTTTTTTTAAATTTGACTATGCTGTCTAATGTTACAGTTGTCTAACTGCATATTCTTTGGATATACTTCTTATGTCAAAACTCCATTTTTTGTGTTTGTATTTTTTTTTGCTGTTTTATTTTTTAATAGTTTCTTTTTCTTAGTTTAATAATACAGAATAGTAAAGGCACATATAGCGCTATACAAAAGCGTATTGATGTCTGATCGAGATCACCAGATTAAAAATGTCGCTTCGATGCGCACAGGTGGTGTGGCTGGTGACGGAAAAGGGGCTGATGGATTGCCGACGGTCGTTCCGTTTCAACAGGTATAGGAGGTGTTGTTATTTACTTTATAGCCTATACCTGAATTTTGCGTATTTGCGCTTTCCTTCCCTCCATTATACTGCTGCAATCAGAACCTAAAGTTACTAACCTGTACAGCAACGATTTTGATATCCTAATATCTCTGGGTTTTTTTTTTAACTGCGCTCTTATTATTTTACGGTATGTAGGCGCTCTATACTTCTTTTGACGTAATCAATAAACGAGTGGTGGGAAAATAAACACACATAAGTTTATGAAGAAATAAACTTATTAGATATACCTAATTTTGAGCTATTCGTTAATGGAAATGACAAGATCGAGTCGTTTTTCTAGCTAGACTCCCGCCCTCAGCAGCTGTACTCATCTGTTGGATTTTTCTGAAAATCATTGAACAGGAGAAAAAAATTGGTGAAGTAGCCTATATCTAAGAAAACAGACATTACGCAATTCCTAAGGGAAAACCGGTAGTCAGTAAGTTATTTGACAATGAAAAACGAACAGTCGTTTCTTTCATTTAATTGAAGGGAAACCTTTCTCAGCTTTTATTGACGTCACTTTTCAATTTCGAGAATAAGTTTCTTGTACCGTTCTTAGGGCAAAATGATTTACACTGCACTCACCACAGCAGACACCCGGACATTCTGGGATTTACCAGAAAAAATGCACTGCCACAATATGGAAATGGCTAATATCTTTATTTATTAAAAAGAGTAAAAAGATGTAGAAGCCTCAGCATATTGATTTTATGGACGATCCTGGCTTTGCTTTGTCCTTGCGATAATATATAAGTCGATCGTTATCTTATATTTCCCAAACAAAGGGTACGTTGTCTACATGGTCGGCGTCCGTGTGATCTGCTTTTGCCGCCTTGATACGGTTGAAAATCCAATGGTCATTTTCTATTTGAATGAGATCGATTCATCTGCTGTTTTTCTCGATTTTTCTACAGTTTAAATTCTTTCGATCCAACGCTCACCCCGAAATCTACCGTTTCATTGTTCTTTTGATCTTTACTATTTTTACCTAAAAGTAATGTTGACTAAAATTTATTGCACAAAGAACTCGTATTATTTATATGTAGCTCCGTAGTCTGTAGCCTAGAATTAGTGAGACTTACAGTAGTTCATTTCCATTTCTTTTTATTTCGATTTTTCAATTTTTTTTTAGCACATAATTTTTTTAATCAATATCAAGTCTAACTAAAATCACTTTAAGGCCATGAAATAGAGAGTAGATTTAATTTATTGAAGTTGTTTCAAGCAGCCCTATAATAATTAATAGTTAATCAATTCAGAATCATGTTTGGAACGGAAAATCCGCTAGAGTGCGAGAAAATCAAACAAAAATTCAAAAAAATTTTGCAGTATAGTTATATAATTATTATAAAATCTAAATATTTTACACTATATAGCAAGCACACAGTTTGAATAAATGCATTCATACTTTTAATTGACATGTGATGTCTTTATAAAAACAAGAAATTTGAACTTTCGTAATTTTTTGAACAAGTTATAACTTTTCCTTTGTTTCCATCCAAATAATCAGTAAACCACTGGCCTCAGGGTAGACGTGACTTTTTTTCCGCCCAGCCTCGCCTTAAGTTCTCCCCGCCCCCTCCCATATCGCGTATTGTCTCTATAAATTGACGTTCTCGATAATGCTCTTTGGATAGTTGTCTGGAGAACCGGAGCATCTGGAACTGCGGGGGCTAGCACCCAACACCCACAAAAATTTAAGCCTTGCAGCCATACAGTTTCGACTTCACTTACTTTAGACTCTAGCCCCAGTTGCATTTAACAAAGCTATGGAATCGGTTACTATTTCTTCCACTACTGGCAAGCGTGGAAGCCGATCCAGCGCAAGTTCCAGTGAAATGAGTGCATCAAAGTTGGATGCTGTGAACAGCGAGAGACAAGGCCGAGACAACCCTTCATTTCACCAAGAAGAGGACGACATCCCTGTTAATCAGACGTATTACGCCGACGAATTGATCAGCGTGCCCGACTTGAATGAAGTATATACAATATTCTTTAAATCATTTATTTGGTCAAATTTTTATATTCATGTTATTACATAACATTTTGCTATTGCTATGTAGAGCAAGTTCAGCTTCCGCACTCTTTGGGCTTTCACTGGTCCGGGCTTTCTCATGAGCATTGCTTATCTAGATCCGGGTAATATTGAATCGGATTTGCAGTCAGGAGTTGTGGCCGGTTATAAGGTAAATTGATTTTGATTCTATTATCATAACATGTGCGCATTAGATGTATTAATTGATTGTTTAATTATCACTATGTACAGTTATTATGGGTGCTGATGTCTGCGACAATCATGGGGCTTTTGGTTCAACGCTTAGCCATTCGATTGGGTATGGTTACAGGCCTCCATTTGGCCGAAATGTGTTACAAACAATACCCTAAAACACCCCGCCTGATTTTATGGATTATGGCTGAGATCGCAATCATCGGGTCCGACATTCAGGAAGTCATCGGAACGTCACTCGCTATTTACATTCTCTCAAATCAAGCGTAAGTGTATTAGTCATCCCGCACGAGTTTTATAATATCCCGCCTTCTGAAAAGTATGACTCACAGGTCACTGGTACTACTCATGCATCACCATGACTAATTCGTCTCATCTGATATCTCATTTTATTTTGTTTTATTTTGTTTTATTTTATTTTTTTTACTTTTATTTTATTTTATTTTTTACAGAATTCCTATCTGGGGTGGTGTCCTTATTACAGTATTCGACACATTTACTTTCCTACTGCTTGACAGATACGGCTTGCGAAAGTTGGAATTTTTCTTTGGGTTCCTCATTACTGTCATGGCTATTACCTTTGGATACGAAGTACGTTTAAAAAGATAATCGGCTAGCGCCTGCTGGAGCATTCTTTAAATTATTTGTCTGTCTTATTTATTTATTTATTTTATTTCAGTACGTTCACGATCCGCCGCCACAAATCGAAGTCATCAAAGGTCTCTTCATTCCGGGTTGCGCTGGTTGCGGCCCGGATGGCGTTCTCCGAGCTGTAGGAATCGTCGGTGCAGTCATTATGCCTCACAATCTTTTTCTGCATTCGGCTCTAGTCAAGGTATATATTTAGATATTTCCTCAAAGGATTTCGCCAAACGGACGAATATTTTATTATTAATGTATTACCGGTATACTTTTATATATTCGATTCTTACAGTCCCGCAATGTTGACCGCAAAGATAAGGGCTCCGTTAAGCAAGCAAACATGTATTTCTTCATTGAGTCGTGCATCGCTTTATTCATTTCATTCATCATCAACATTTTCGTCGTCTGTGTCTTCGCGTACGGCCTTTTCGGAAAAACCAATCTCGATGTGGTAAGTTATTATACGAAACAATTAAACCTTTATTTGCCTTCTCGAAATGCCATATTGAATTATTTAATGGATCAATTATATTTACATTGCTATTGAGAATCACACACATTTAATTTTCTCCCTTTTTTTATAGCAAGATTTATGTGCAAACAGTACTTCTTCTTCTTCGCAAGAAGAAATTGAGGAATTCTTCCCGGTGAGTAGCCTAATACGTAAAATATAAAATATTCACAAATATTTTAAGCATGGCGAGAAAATATGTTCATCAAAACGTTTATTTTTATTCTTTACAGTCCAATAATGAAACGGTTGATGCTGACATTTACCGCGCTGGACTCTTTTTGGGCTGCAAATATGGTGACGCAGCCAGATACATTTGGGCCGTTGGAATTCTAGCTGCTGGTCAATCGTCCACCATGACAGGAACTTACAGTGGCCAGTTTGTTATGGAGGTAAAAAGCTAGAAATTTATAAATAATGTGCTCCAAAAAAATTAATTTGTTCTTCTATTCTTGTTTTAAAAATCCAAGGGCTTTTTAAATTTGCACTGGGCTCGCTGGAAGAGAGTGTTGCTCACGCGAACAATTGCCATCGCTCCAACTCTTTTCTTGGCTATTTTCGCCGATATTCAACAGTTGACTGGTCTAAACGATTATCTTAACGCTGTCATGAGTTTACAGTTGCCCTTCGCCTTGATTCCAACATTGACTTTTACCAGTAAGTTATTCAATATCAAGAAATTATTTTTTATATTTAGATACATATTCTATTCATGTTTTTTACAGGCTCACCAAAGATAATGGGCGATTTTGTTAACGGATTGTAAGTATATTTTATTTTAAAGTCATAAGTGTGTAAAAAATCCTGTAAAAGCATTTTGGCGCGCAATAACTTCTTTTGTAATTCGAGAATGATGTGAAGTCTAATTCTTAACATATTTTTGCGTCGCCTTTTAAAACAGATTCAACAAAATAATTCTGCTGGTTTTGGCGGCGGTCGTCGTATGTATCAATCTCTATTTCGTGGTTGTGACGATCCAGGAAGCTCTACCTCCGCACTGGGCAATCTACACCGCGTTCGGGATCGCAGGCATACTCTACATGAGCTTGGTTTTATATTTAATTCTTCACTTGATTGAATCCTTCGGTGGACGTTGCTGCGCCCGTTTACCGGTAAAGCTCTTATTCTCTATTAGACTTTACTTTTTGTTGCTTTTGTCCTGACGATGCTCTTGTGTTATTTGTTTTGTCTCTCTCCTTCGTTCTGTCTGTACTGTTGCTGTGCGTCGATTCCTGGATCCAGTACGAAAAGTTAACAATCCACAAGGCAGATGGCGACGAAACGGAGCCGTTCGCATTCGCCGTTAATCAGTACTCGGAAAATCGTCTCAATTGAAAATGCTCGAAGGTAATAAAGGAAATAACGCTTTAACAAAACAATTTTTCGTAAATAAATTAAATGTAGCAGCCGCGAATACCATCTATGTTTGCTGAATCATGTGTATTCATTTATTTCCGTTATTGAATGTCTGTCATGGGCGCACTAGTTAATGTTATACTTTCAATAATCGTTAATTAGGAAATTAGGAATTATTCTGATGCTGGAATATTTGTTGGTTTTTGTTGACCAAATTCGTTTATATTTGGCCTGTCATATAGCTTTTCATCTCTTAAATTTAGTGTTGTTATTGGAAATTTTAATGTTTTCCCCATATCATTTCAGATTGTATCTGGACTGGTCAACCCAAATCAATACCATCTATCAAGAAGTGAAGCAACGGAATCCATCTCTTTGTAATGAAGCCTTTTTATTATATTTACTATCACTTTCCTTAAATTATAATATGCATTTTTAATCGGCTCAATAGTGTTACCAGCACCCATTCCTTGGAAATGTCAAATGCTGATAAACAAAAGCAGAACAAAAATTCCGATGATATCTCCTACAACAGTGATAACGTCAGTCATCGCGGTAGTCTTCAAGGCAGTATACGTGACAAAAATTAACTCCCATTGTTTTAATTCAAATGACATTTTTTTTTTTTTTTCACGTCGGCTGATCACGGACTCATTTTCCTTTTGTTTCTGTAGAATACTTAAAATCTTATAGTAGACTTACAACTTAATTCATTAATTGGCATATTAGTATTTGTCTCGCAAAAAGTAATAGCCGGATATAGTTCCCAATTGCCAATTTTTTGCGGCAAAGGAAGACGTACTGTCTCTTCAGAAGATCTGAAAGGAGTGCAATCTTCTCAATGTATATTACGATTTAGAAGCTTGTTATTAGCTCATTTGAAAAAAGAAACAGACATCAGCCGCTTATTTTTGAATGCCTGTTCCTACTGCTCTATATACTTGCTGCTATAGTGTATTTCAATTGACGATCGCTCCGATTCCGTAATAATACATTTATGATCCAAATACCAATCTAGCGTTGTCTTTCTTTCATTATTATATTTTATTATTTTTTTTCTCGTCTAATTCCTTTTAGTCCGATATAGTTCAAACTTCAAATTATCCTGCTATACCCGCAGATACTTTTACTAATTCAAAAATAAATTAGTATACATATCTTACTTAACGATCGATAATGCATTAAAATAGTGTCCGTATGTTGCAAGATTATTCGTCTAAGTCTCGCTAAGTCTAAGATTTTATGATGTCCCAAGAGATATTTCTTCCAAGAATTGTGATTGTCATTGAAAGACAGGCAGAGAATAAAATTTTCATTCTCAAGGATATGCGGAAACTAAGTTTTTAATCGTTTTCAAGTGCTGTTTTTTTTTCTAAATCTCCTATATCTCAGTTATATACGTCCTTGATAAAGAATTAAAGATAGGCCTGCGTTTGCTTTATTTATATAATCTTCTACAAAAAGTAAACAGTTTCTAGTCAATTCTTATTTAATTTTCTCAAGCTCCAATCGCTATACATGTGATACCCAGTTCTGTGTGATACCGAATTGACATTGTCCCCAAAAATAAATTTTGGGTTGAACTTCGAAAAAACAATTTTTCTGAAATGATGGGCGATTCCCTTCTAAATTTACAAAAGAAGTTAAGCTATAGAGAAATTTCATTTTGCAAGGAATTTTTACCAATCTCTCTTGGGCTGTTAATGTTTTTTTTTTAAGTAAACTGTTATTGGCAGTTTTTTTTACAAAATCGTCGGTCAACAAATAAAGGTACGAACAAACCATCAGTAGACAACAATATTTATCTGCGCCAATTTCGATTATTAAGCAGAGTGGCGCAGCGGAAGCGTGCTGGGCCCATAACCCAGAGGTCCGTGGATCGAAACCACGCTCTGCTAAAATTTTTATTTATTTAAACTTAAATTTAACCTTCAATTACTATTGATTTGAGATGGAGTCAATGCGCAAGTAAGTAGCCTGCCTATATGTGGTGTATGATTGGTTGTGTCTAAATAGTACAAAACAAAAACAACTGGTCATCACTCCACTCCTCGACAGTATGTTGATTGTTGAAGAAGGATTAAATTATGCAGTTTTCTATAATTTGTTCGTACAAGCAGTTCGTTTAAGCAACCGTTGTGTTGAAGACGGCTAGTTTTCCGTCGCGAAAAAAACAAAGTTGCGTTAATTAATGTGTATTTTATTGTCATGTGTGGTAGACGTTTAAACCGCTCAAAAAACTAAACCAAACTACAGAAGGATACTGACAGCAAAAATCAAAAGATTGATGCACACGAACAACGAATTAAGAGTCAACAGAAAGAAATCGAAGCTCTTAAAGAAAGCCTCGCTTCTGCGATTCGAAATCAACAGCAAGAAGTTGAAACTCTTAAAGAAAGTCAAGCTTCCGAGATTCGTATTCTGATGGGCAATCATGCTGAAGATATTGCTAAAACTAAAACCAAAGTTTGGGTAAGAAATAATAGTTTCATTTGTTTCGAGCTGTCTGTTAATTTTTAAATTGAATTTTAGTGTTCCAATCTATGTGGATCTGAAGGGATTTATCATTGCTGTGTCAATGTTTCATACTGCACTACTATCTGCCAACAAGAGCATTGGAAAAAAGGTGGTCACAAGAGGAACTGCAGAAGGGAGAGAGAGAGTAGGCGTCCAACATAAAGACTCATCACTTTCATGTTGAAGTTGAAGTTGAATAATGTTGAAGTTAACCATTCCTAAACAAGAATTGTATTACAAGCCTTGACATGAATACACATTACAAACACAGCATCACTGCCACAGCAAACTGTAAATAAAAAAATGAATGAAGCTAAGTTATCACCAGTATAAAACCTTATCAAAATTATACGCTAACCTCAGAACAGTGATGGGTGGCATGCCAGGGTCAGTTCCTTGTCGAAATCCTGTAAAAAAAATTAATTAAATACAACATTAAAGATTGAGGTGGTAAGAATTGACAGGACGTTACAAGCGAAACGCAGAATGCCATTTCCAATTTACCTAAATAAATGACGGTAGGGATGAAGCCCCAATGAAATATCGTCTTCCCCACATTCACGACCGAGGTTAACTTTCGTTTGGTATCAGGACTTAGTTTGGCCATGTTTTAATTGACAAACGGGAATGAAAGAAAGATTACGCGAGAAGCTCTTGTATATTTTGTAAACAATGTAACGTTCGTTAGCGTTTGGGTTAACAACGAAAGCAGACGATAGTTGAATTAAACGTTGCCATGCAAAGTCCGGAATTGAACCGGTAATATTAATCCATAAATGTAATATTAATCCATAAATAAAGTCGTTTTTTCGGTAACTCCTTGTTAAGTGTAAGAACGTTATTGGTTTCACTTAGTGCATTTGTGGAAAAAAATCGCAATTAATGCGGTTTGAAATTGATTTTGATAAATTTATTGCTGAAAGTCGTAGTTAAATTTTTTTAAGCATCTAGAACGCTATGACATGACTTTAAAACGAAGTAAAGATTTATGTTTTTTTTTTTTATTATTTGTCATGGGACAAGGAAAAAAATCCCTCTAAGTCGCTAAGAGGCCGTTTAAGAATTTTTTCTTTGGGACGGGTTTAGGGACGGACCTAGGGTTCACGGGAAAACACGATGAATGTCATGGAGATGGTGCCATCTAGTAGTGATAAAAAGAAACTTTCAATTTTAACGTTAATTATGACCCAACAAAGTTAGAGCTATAGTGGAGTCGAGATAATTTTCAACCGGTAACAAATTGCATCACGATATTTTTTATGAGCTTGTTCTTTGTAGTAATTTTTATGTATATTAAAAATCCTCCCCAAATATATTAATATTCACTGTTTAAAAAATGCAATAGAAAATGTAAAACTTGGAAAAATTAGTATAATGTAATAAATTTACGTAAATAAAATTATTTTGAAAGCTAAAAAATGTTCATTATTCTTTTGTTTATCATATTGTATAGTTTGAATGTTTTTGTATGAATGATGTTCTTTAAAAAAAATTTATGATTATGATTTAAACAATTTTTTGAAATTTTTGCCTTATAAATTGCCTAAAACTTATTACAGTGTCGATTCTATATAGAGTACGGTTTAAGTCCTTTAAGAATTGTGGCCAACAGGCGTAAGTATGGATCATGTTATGCGGGGAGCCGGGGACCACGGCGTGACCGGGGTTAGTTGGCTCACTTTTTACACACCCGGTCCTGCACTCCGTAATTTTTACCAGAATGGTGAAATATTTTAAAATAATGAAAGCTTATTAACTTAGCTAAAATGTGGCGTCGAAAAATATACGATAAAATTACTCATAAACAGTGATAATGAGTGATTTATCACTTCACTTTTAGGGACAATTGCCACCGCTACTACGGGAAAGTTGGCCGTCAAGAGAAAAAGAAGCTGAAGAAAATAATGGGCCAACTTACCCCAGCTAGCAGACAATGTTAAGTAAATGGGACAACTTGCCCTGAAAATAAATGGCCTACCTACCCCACGGGTAGGTATCCATATTCTTAATTTAAAATGAAATAATAAATAAACTTTATTTTACAAACCAAAACACTTAAATTTTAGCCAAGATAATAAGCTTTCTTTTTGCAAAACAATATAAATATTAGTTAATAACGAAATACGTGAGAGAAAAATTATTATTGCTGAAAAAAGTTACTTTGTTAGTCAAAAATTAGTTTATCCACCTGCAAATCCACAGTTTTAGCAATAAACCATCAATAACTAGTGAAAACCTGCTTATTATAAAACTTTTCGATTTGGCTATCTCAAAATCAGTTCAATTTGGATTTTAATTAAATAAATCAGGAAAGAGCATCTTTCCCCGTACAAAATGACCCCGGTCTCCCCATGTAGTGTAACTTCGTCCTGGCGTGAAGAAAACATGTTATAGACTCTTGGTCGTATGAGAAAAAGCTAATTGGACCAGCAATGACGTTGAGAACATAGGTAGCCGTTGTGGGGTAAAGGCGTGGACAACAGCCATTGCGTGGACCAAAGTCACAGTGGGTTTAAGGCTGGGCATGAATACAAGCCATTGCGTTTATTCAAACCACTGTGTGGATGGACAAAAGTGTATAAAGGGATATATGTACAGTATCTTGCACAGAAACTCGGACAGTGATTTTTCTGTCCGAAACCATCTAGTGGTTGGTAAGATAAATTCAAATCTTTTTTTTTTAGAAAAAAAGGCTATAGGCTAAAGAAAATTATTTACTTTCCGGACCAAGAAACAATAAAACTTACCGAAAATCGGAAAAAACGCCCTTTTCAGCATTCCAGACTGCCTAGAATGCTTACAATGCGTATTTTTCCGATTTTCACCAAATTCCCTTTTGGGGGAAAAATACTTAATATGCTAGAAATATATCTATGTATCCTATTTATGTTGGTTGCAAACCTATTTCATTTTCATTTTAATGCCCAGTTTTTTGTAGGAAAAAAATGATATACGTGTTACAGCATTTACACAATTTATATATATATATTCCTTCATAACAAAGCGTGTGCTGCAAGATCACCGATTTTTGAAACTTGTATTTCCCGCAGCTTCTATTTTTCCCATCGTGTGTTCATATTTTACTCCTAGATGTCACAGTGCATTGTCCCTGTTTAACGCTGGAGGGCTTACTTGGAGAAATGGGGCCCGGTAAGTCAGTGGTCGTCTCCCACTTCCTTGGGGTATACCGAGCCAAGAGGGCTGTTCTTCAGTTCTACAAGTCGATCTATTTTTTCTGCAAGTTAAATTCAAGATGAATAAATGTAAATTAAAATAATTGTGGGATCTTTCCATGAAAGTGTTCTCTATATTCTAGATATCCAATGCAATTGCATTGCAAATTGCATATCCAACAAAAAATTAAATTTTTTTCTTTCATTTGG
Organism: Daphnia pulicaria; assembly: GCF_021234035.1. Taxonomy (NCBI): domain Eukaryota; kingdom Metazoa; phylum Arthropoda; class Branchiopoda; order Diplostraca; family Daphniidae; genus Daphnia; species Daphnia pulicaria. The sequence continues at coordinate 34,558,446 of NC_060913.1, forward strand.
TTAAATCTCTTTCTTTTACAACAAATTTCCCATTTATAAATAAAACTCTCCTTTTTAGTATTTGAATTGAAAATGAAAATTGAAACTCATTCTCGTGTGAAACCCGTGCATATAATGGGACCCTGCTAAGAAACTAAAACGTACCAGTTAGACAAATATTTATAACCTTCATGCCTTCAATCCTCCTCATTTTTTGCGGTGATACTGTGGTTTTCCCACTGGGGATTCTTGACATTGTACGATGTCGGGCAGCGGGGCCTGGATTGGCTCTGCTGCTGGATCCGGCTCCTCAATCACGTCCGGCAATAGGGCCTGAGCAGGCGGTGGAATGGGTTGTGGGGCCGGTTCCTGGTCTGGCCGGTAGCGACGGTCGCCGTAGAATCTTGGGCGGATCGCGTCTGCTAGCTGCTCCGCGTTGAGCACCCTTCTTGCTATTTCCAAGATCGGCTGCAAGTGAGGTGCAAGGGCACCGGGTGGGAGTTTTTCGTCCGGGATCGGCTCCCGCGGTGGTGGACGAGGTGGTGGTTCCACCCAGGCTGGCAGCAGCCCTTCCCGGCGCAACTGCGCACTCTTGATCCGTTGGCTCCGTTTGCCTATGTTGATTTAGGTTTTGGAGACCTTTCGGCTCCTCTATAGTTTGATGAGACAGAGAAAAAAGAATGTTATTTCTAATTCAAATCAACAAGAGCGAGAGAAAACGGACACGGGAAGACAACACATGAACAGACAGAAAAAAAGAAGAGTTCACGATTTTTTGGCTTAGGTCGATCTGTAGGCCAATGGTTGAGTCGGCGTGGCTAATGGCCGCCCCCTCAGGCTAGCCCGACAATGAAAGGCGAGAAAATTTTAGAAGGACTTAATAAATTTTTGGGTATAGGTTCCCTCCCCCTCCTACTCGACGATTTTTGTTCTTACAATTTAAATTAACTTGGACAAATTTTGACAAAAAGGGGAACAAAATTAGACGTTTGGGGGGTCTTGTGTTGTGTAGCCCCAACCGGCTTCACAGTTTTATTTTTGAGTGTGTTGCTTGAAGAGGGAGGACACGGTGTTTCACTTATTTAAACAACCGTTGAAAGGACCATGTTAAAACTATAATAAAGATGTTTGGCGTGTCAAGCCTGTACTTACAGTTTTAATGTAGAAAAAGTAAACTAGACACAAACAACTGTGTCCTTTCTCTCTCGTATATTCTTACACACTGACGATTATACAGCAAATTTTGATGGGCGTAAACAATTGAAGGTAGGGAAATAATGAGTTGTGTTGGGGCCACCTAGCTGGGGCCCCCTAGGCAGTAATCGCGCAAGTGCGCCGGTGTTGATACGTGGCGTCCGGATCTCGTCGTCGTTGGTTGTTGGGATTTATTCCCAACATTTGAATTGAAAATGAAAATTGAAACTCATTCTCGTGTGAAACCCGTGCATATAATGGGACCCTGCTAAGAAACTAAAACGTACCAGTTAGACACATATTTATTACCTTCATGCCTTCAATCCTCCTCATTTTTTGCGGGGATACTGTGGTTTTCCCACTGGGGATGTCGAAGGTGATTCTAGATCACTGGTAACTTCGGAAGAACGGTGGGTCTGAAAACGTGGAGCAATGGGATTGGCAGGACCGTGACCGGAAAGACGATTCACTCGACGGCAATGCCACAGAGGTTGAGAAACTAAATTTGGATTCACCAATAATGGCAAGACATGTGAAATGCTTTAAATAAATCAAGCAGTCGGGGCTGGTATAGATTATGATCATCGCTGAGCGGAATCGAATCGCTGGTGGCACCCACCAGTTTTCGTTCATTTCCTGAGGCTGCGGGTCCTTCAGGGCATAGGATGTTTACCGCAAAATGGCTTACTTTTCTTGTAAGGCAGCGCTGGATCTTGATAGAGCGGACTGGAAGTCTTGAACGACAGGTAGCGAACAATTCTGTTCATATGTTGGCCACATGGTATTGACCCACATTACGTATGTACCTTTTCGTAAGTACTTTTTGCCTTTTTTATATCTTCGCTTACCAAAATTTGTCCATCGCCGCATGGCACCATGACACGATCGGATCTTATGACTACTGTTACCCTGAATCCTTCCGCTTCTTTCTTAACCTATATGATAAAGAAAAGGTGTAGGAGGGATAGCCAGCCTCTAGGCCGTTAACTAAAGTAGGCCATGCTTTAAATGATTACTTTATGAACGCAAATCGTCTCCGAGCAAGAGCACCTCGAACCTTCTTCCTCAGTATTGGAGGAAACTGGGGAAAACGGAGGATGGTAGAAATTTGAACTAAATATGGTAACGGAAACTCGTGCTAGTGAAACTCTTGGATATCATGGAACTCTGATTGAACTCGACTGAATTTTTTTGCCTTCACGCCTTCAATCCTCCTCAGTGTTGACGGTGATGTTATTAGTGCTGCGATCCCCCCTTCCTTTTTATAATTTGGGAAACTTGAAGAGGTTCTGGTTCCTTGCCAGATTCCATGGCGGTAGAATTTAGTATAATATGAGGACTGCGACGGGCAGAACGGTGAAGGGCAGAACGGCGACCGGCAGAACGTAAACAGGCAGGATGGCGTTGGTGATAGGGATAAAATTTACAGAAACACCGCATGACTGGAACAATGCGTGCTAGAATCAATATGAATGGCAAAATATGTGACTTGCATTAAATTACACTACATCAATGATAATGTAAAATAAGTTCAAAGGAACAGTACTTTTTGAACGACGACTTTTAAAAATTCTTTTTTTGCGTTCTCTTTGGGGAGATGCAACCGCGAGAGAGAGAGCCGGAGCTGGAGTCGGAGCCGGAGCTGGAGCCGGAGCCGGAGCCGGAGTTGGAGCCGGAGACGGAGCTGGAGTCGGAGCCGGAGCTGCTGCTGCCTCCGCGCCGCTAGCAACAGCTACGGCTTTTACATTCGCGTCAGCCAACTTCACTTCTTTTTGTTTCGCCAGCTCTTCACCAGCGACTTCAACAGAAGGACTAGGCTGATTGGGTTTGAAGCGCAAATTTTGCCATTGGCGGGAACGTTTAATGAAAGTCTTCTTTGAAGACTTAAAGAAGAAAGCAGCTTCAACCACTTTGGTAGTTTCCGTCACTTCTGGTGTATTTGGGATGGAGATCTTTCACTTGTATTTGTATTAATATCTCCAAGCCTTATCCTCTTTGTTTTCCTTTTCCCTTGCCTGTTTCCAAATTTATGAAGTACACAATTTACATTACCTATGAAGTACTACAATTTAAATACCTAGAAGTTTGACAGTTTTTTTTTCATTTTTCTTCAGCAAACATGCGAATTTTATTAATAAAATCACGTAGTTCATAAACATTTATGTGCAAATATATATTTGTGAATGCAGTACTATTGCAGCTGTGAAGTTTCTGGAAGATTTTTTTTTTTTTACTTTTGCTGCCTCTGAAATTCACTCGATCTTAAAAATCACCAGACCTAAATTGCTGGCGAAAACGAATCCAGCGGTAGATAGTAGAAATTTGAATGTAAAAAAATTGAAAATCGTGCTCGTGCAAAACTCGTGCATATAAAGGCCCCTGTTTAGAAAACAAACGTACCATTTAGACAAATATAATTCATGTGCGATTAAATGGAACAATTTTTTTTACCTTCACGCCTTCAATCCTCCTCAGAGTTGACGGTGATTTTACATCTTGACTCCCCCCTCCTATTTCTAATTTGGGGAAGCAAAAGGTTTTCGTGTTTCTTGGGAGAATCGATGGTGGTAGAATGGTATATTATAGGATTACGGACAGACCGCATAGGTTGCACACGGAGTGGAGTCAATTTAACTGGCAAGAAATGTGATATGCTTTAAATAAATCAAGCAGACAAGCAGTACATAAATGTTTATGTGAAATAGATTGAAAGAAACCTTTAAAGGACGACTTTTAAAAAATTTTCCTCTTGGAGCTGCCTCCGCACCTAAATTGCTGGCGAAAACGCTGCCAGCAGTAGATATGAAAAAAATAGAAAATGGGTTGAAGAAAAATGCTACCAGGGCGGAGTGCATAGCCGCAGGAGCGCAGGCAGCAATGTTGGGCATTTTCCTCTCCCCGGGCAACAGCTGCGGCTTCCACTATCTCTCCCGTGAACCAACTTCACTTCTTTTTGTGTCGCCAGCTCTTCGCCAGTGACTTCAACAGAAGGACTAAGCTGCTCGGGGTGCAATTTTTTCCAACGGGGTATTATCTCTATTAAAGACAAGACACTGCAAATTTAATTAATAACAAAGCGTAAATAATCAATATTTGTGATTGAAAAGAAACTTTTGCTTAGTTTATGATGAAGTTGATACATATTCTGAAGTAAAAACTTGAGTTTTTCACAATGCTCAGAAAGAATAGGCAGATCAATAGCCCTACGCAATTTCTCATATCGATTACGCAATGTTTCTAAAACACTTATTAAACCACTAGGATCATCGGAAATCATTTTTTCGTCGTCCTCATCATCCAATTCTTGTTGGATTCTTGTGCTAAGTGCACTTAATTTCAAAGCAATATAAAATGGGTTCAAGTAAAATACTACAAGGGGCGGAGTGCACAGCCACAAGAGCGCAGGCAGCGATGGGCAACTTCCTCACCCCTGGCAACAGCTGCGGCTTCCACTATCCCGTCAACCAACTTCACTTCTTTTTGTGTCGCCAACGACTTCAACAGAAGTACTAGGCTGATCGGGTTAGGAACACAAATTTTGCCATTGAGAGGAACCTTTTATAATAGTCAAGACATGCAATTTTATTAATAAAATAATGTAATTCATAAATATTTATTTGCAAAAATAAATGTGAAAATGCAGTACTTTTGCAGCTGTGAAGTTTTTTAAGAAATAAATATTAATTTGGGGGCTTCTGAAATTCGCTAAAATGGTGCAAACGCACTCAAAAGAACACCTTCGGCATCGACGAGAGACGATAGGCAAGACGAGAATCGTATTAGGACAGAGAGGAAACTTACTTTTATTATGTATTTCGGATAATAGAGAAATCTCCGGCTCGTGGCATTTTGATTTACCATAAATTTTTCATTATCCAATTATCCTTTTCAAATCATCTTAGTTTTGTACTTGATCTGGGGGTTAGAAAATAACCTGAAATTTGTGGTTATGTGTAGTTTTGTCCAATTTAGTCCCGTTTGTCGTGTCCCTTCATAGAATGGAATTTGTTTTATGTAATGGCTTGGCAACTTCGGACTTTAGCCAACTCTATATCGTGGTAGCATATGTGTTATTGTGCCCTTCCTTCCGTGACCGCCAGATGGCATGCAGCTCACAAGCCATTGGAAGCAGCGGGCCAAAAGAAGGATAGTCTCGTTTCGGCTTAGCTTGTAGACGGAAGCTTGTTTATTTCGCTGAAAACATTAAGTTAATTACGCCATTCCAGCAGAATGGACATTTTAGCAGCCTGGAGTTGTTGTTGAATCCTCATCGACATCAAACGATATGTCTACTACATCAAAATCATCTATAATTAACAAAAAGAAACAAAAAATATTTTATTAAACAAAATCATACGGTGGAATAAAAAATTAGATACGTTTTTTTCACCTTCTCTTGTAAAATCTATAATCTCCTCCAGAAATTTCACATCGTCATCAGGAGATTGTGCTCCTATTCCGTTAAACGCAGGATCAACATCACCCAGAAAATCTATAAATTCAGAAAAATGATCTAAATTCCTTTCCAGCATATCCAAAAATTCATCAATGAAGTGCGAGGATTCCATGTCTTGTTCTGTCGAGCTCTCAAATTCAAATGGCCATCCATTCCAAAGCAATCCATTCCAATCCTTCTGGCCTACCTTCTTTACACCTAACTCGTCACTTCCTATATCCTCCCCATCCTCATTTTTACTTGGGATTCAAATGGACAGTGAAGGTAACGGTATCTTTGGTCTTCATCGTTACTTTTGAATTCACAAATGTATGCCCCATCTTCCAGGCCTGCTCACCAATAAAATCGCGAATCACTTTGAACCTGGGGTCCAACCCTGGCTGAACATTGGTTGCAGCCCCCCCTTGGGGAGCACCGGCCTCCTCTAAGAGTCTCTCCACAAGATCTCCAAAACCGGGTCTCCTGAGACATTCCTTCCCAAATTCTGACGCAAGACTCTCCGATTTGAACCAAGGAGAGTCCTTTGTCTCTTCTTTCCGCAATGTTCGGTTGGCCCAATCCCCATCTTTCAATACCAAATCAAATTTGAACTCATCGTTCAATCCATAAAGAACCTACAATTTACCCATCATATAAAAAACTTTGGCCCTCTCAACCTTCTGGTACACCCCAATGCTCTTGAGATGGAGCATAGCAATCTTCGTGGCTCGGAACAGCTGATGAAGACTAAGAACTGCCTCCAAGACCACGTGATCATGCGGGCCATCAGGTCGGCGCTTAAAACGGGTTAAACCCGCCCTCCCCACCCGTTCTCCATCTGCTGTGTTCGGAAGGGAATCGTGTCTTAATTTACCTTACCGAATCGAGTTGTAAAGAATAAAGTTGATGACACTAGTTTTGAGATTGCGAACGCTGACTGTATTTCGACTGACTCGTTGAATAGATAATTGTAGACAAAGAGGGCCCGACCCCCTCCAGAATATTACAGTGACACTAGGGGGGGGGGAAAGGGCACAAAGAATTAATACAATCAGGCGGGTGACAAGGGGTCACCTATCGAGGGCCCCGAAGATCGTATTCCCGTAAATGGGCTGGAATCCTGGTTGTCCGGCTGGATCTCGTCGTCGGCCGTTGGGGACGTCTTTCGTTTCCAACATGCTGTGAGGTTAACTACATCATATGCACAAAATAAGCCACGTGTCTTAACTCCGCTCACGCTTTCCACCCTCTTATTGAAAACTGGGCCATCACTCAAATAAAAGTCACACTGGCCATCCATCCTTGGGATCTTCGTAAAATTTTATCCATCCACCGTAACCTCGTCCATGATAAAAAAACAACAATCAAAACAACAAAAGAAACACTTGGGACAACTAATCTAAAAATCTCTCTGCGGAGCAGTTGTCGTACACGTCTGTTCGCTAGAAAAAGTAATCGCAATACGCAATACACAAGAGCATTTTAAACGACGAATAATAATTTTTGCCTTATCGGATTAAGTCGGAGGAATGGGAGAAGTTATAATTCAAATACAAATACGATTCAATTATATAATACACTAAGACAAAAAAAAAATAAGTGAGTGATAACAATCTCCACAAAAAATACTCCCGGTGCCCACCCGGGAGTAACAACAAAACAACTGAGTGATAACACTCTCCACAAAAAAGACTCCCGGTGCCACCCGGGAGTCATAGTAACTAACCATAAAACAAAAAAAAAGATGTGAGTGTAGATATATTCCAAACACGTGTAAATTTCACACACACACACACACACAACGAAAGACACGGGCAAACACACACAAAAAAAAACGGCGGCAGCTCCTTCCAGAATCACCGCCAACACGCCTGAAAGCCGGGGCCTGAACGCCGGGGCCTGAACGTCCATGACCCAATAATTTTTGCCTTCATTGTCCTCGTCAGAGTAGTCTTCGTAATCGGATTATCTTCGTCGCTCTAATCCTGATAATCAGTAATAGTCTCCTCTTCACTATCTTCTTCTAATGCTTTATTTTCCTTGTCACCATCCTCTTGAATAATTATGTTATCTAATAGAAGGTCTTCGATGGCATTTTCAATATCGAAGGTGAAAGTGTCTTCATCCAAAAAGTCGGCTTCAATATCGAACAGCATAGTCGCGTCAGCCAAAATTTTACTCCATCGTGCAATTTCGAGTTTTCTAAGAACAATTTGTCCTCGGTGAAACTATAGATTCTCTGCGTTAACAGTGACCGTAATCAGTCAATTAGTTGCTTAAGAAACCGCACTAAATTAAATTGAAGACTCATAACATACTAATTTGATCCTTGATTTTTTTGAATATCTTTCTCTAAGTTTCTTCGAACGTTACACATATTCTCAATGAATGTGACCATTTCCTTTTCTTTTTGAATTACTGCTTTGCTAAATCTCTGTTCTAGCATCCACAGCCTGAAAGTGACTAATTCGAGACAGAATCTAAAATAGATAACAATATTAAGTGAATGACAATCTAAAAATAATGTATACTCTGTACCAACGGAATTGTTCCAAGGAAAGACTCCATTCTTTTTGTGCTCCTCCGTCACAACAACCTTATATTTGTTTTTCATCTCCTCAATTAATTTATTTGACCGAGTCTTCAGAATTACTATTTTTCTCCTCACCTATTGTAATCCTTGCCGAGCTGTGAAAGACCACGCTGCGACTTGTCTTTGAAATATTATATAAACTATACAGTCTTTACAAAATTATATTATTCATCATCCCCACTAACTCTTCTACTAATAATCTTCATCTTTTTTCACTTTTTAACATAAACAGCTCTATTCAACTCTCCATGCCGGACATGACAACGCTGTGAGTTGTCAAACCAATCCTAACTTTATATTTTATAAATAACTTGAAAAAAAACCAACATATAAACTTTACAACCTTTATATATTAACTATATTTATCATCCCCACTTCTCACTTCTTAAACAAAATCAGAATTGGGGCGAAACGGTTAATCAAGTAAAAGTTTGGAAAAACAAACGTTTCACAACATACAAACTCACTACCGAACACGCACACACAAATTAGGAGGAAGAATGAGAAGAAATTAAAAAAAAGGAAATTAATTAATGACATTAATACAGTAATTAAAGAAAATTGGACGTAGAAATATTATTTAAAAAATTCCTTTGCCTCTGCCCCCACATCACCCTCCGGGACCGTTACTTCCAGAACCACCGGTGCCGTCAGAGAACGGTCCCTGGACGCCCAAGTGGTCATTTCAAAACCAAGTGAAACAGCCGGACCCGCAAGTCTTCTGGCCAGGACTGTCCTGATTTCATGCACGCCGTGATCGCGTGTCCACTGAGAATTTGATATTATAAAACCCACCATTAGCACGAAGACTTTCAATAAAGCCCCGAGCCGAGATCTCACGATTACCAAGGTAATCCAAGACCTGCTCCAGCCTCAAGGGCCCTACTACGGTCAACAGTCCCTCTCTCTAGAAAGGGTAAATGAACAACCACCAAACGCATTTTCCACTTTACTTAAAGAAGAACAAAATCTGTCATATTGGTCCGTTCATAGTCCTCTTCGTCACCAACAGGGAAACGATCCGTGTGAGCTTCCCAAGGATCGCCCGGAATAGCCAGACATTTTAATCTGGACTCCTTCCGACAAAAACCCTTGAGCCTCGTCGGGGTGGAGATACAACACCTTTTCTCACGTCATGCAAGGCTCCCCAGAGCCAACACCTGGAAAGCTGTTCTTCACTCCTCACCAACATCATCGGCTGATTCAGCATCATCCGGCTCATCCTGAATCGACTCCCCTTGAATATTTGGAAGGTCTGACTGTAGTAGCCTAATTCAACAGGGTCTTCCCTCAATGGCTCTCAGTCTAAGATGGATGATATAATCTAATGTACTACAACTACATCTTCATACTCCATTTGGATATATTACCTGGTCGAAAAAAAACTTTTGGGAATGGGATACAATGTAAGGTATAAGTCTACATAAAGAATACAGCATAAGGTATGATATAGGAACATCAGTGCATGAGCTTCACAAGAGAATAAAATACTTCACGACTGAGATACGTGAGTAAGGAACATAATTACTGCGAGAACCTGTGCCTTTTTACAGCACACTGGTCGATTGGCAAATACACGAGCTTTTCTTGTCATATAGGAGCCAAATTGGTTTGGTTGCAACATGGAGGCCGCCAGCCGACGGCCATCGATACAACCTCCACCAGAAGAGAGAGCGATGCCCACAGTTGCAGTAGGGGGCTTAGTTGCGTAGAAAGAGAAGGTGTTTGAGAATGGGCGTGAAGACATTAGGGTCGCTAAAATTGACTCACTCTCACCTGGCCGACAGGAGAGAGGAGGGAAGGAGACCCAAGATCAACTGGGCTCGTTAAGCTGTAAGACGGCCAAAGAAGATCATAGGGCCTAGAGTTAGGCAAAAAAACGAAGAGAAAGATACACGGTAGACTAAACATGCATAGTAAAAGCAAAACGGCCAAAAACACACCTCAGCTCATCGTTTAACCTCTCCCCAAGTTTTTTTGTTTAGAATCGTTTTTTGCTTGAAGTAGTAATGTTTACACTGAAATCACTGAAGGTACTTGTGCTCAGTAAAATTATGAAGCAGCAATTGAATCGATTTCTGAAACTTGGACACCATCAACATACCTAAATGATAAAAATTTAGAGGCAGACATTTTGCTTGTGTGAAGACAAAAATCCTTCCTGACATATATGATGTTCTGTTCATAGTATCTAATGCTATGCATGGTTTTTATCGAAGGCGTATCTTAAAAATTCAGCTTTGATTTCTTAAAATTATCCACAGTAATCTTATAGCTTATTACTAACGCTCACATAATTTAATGAGAAACAATTGTTATTCATATTCTTTTAGGAAAAGCTTAATGCCGTAAATTGACGAATAGAATGCCACCGGTTGCCCGGGATTTCAGTTCAAAGAAGTTTTTAACTAGTTAAAAAAAACAAATCAGATCCATCATATGACTAGTGTCAAGATCCTGAAATTGGCCTAAAACGAGGCATTTGAGATGGATACATCATCGGATTTCTTGAATCGTTTACTCAATTTATGTCAGTCAAGGTAGATTCGAACAGTTTAGACAATTTTAAGAAAAATTCCTGTGATTTCTGTGATACGTATTCAGATTATAGAATAAAAAAATTAATTAAGCAAGATGTTTTATTTATTGAAATGAAATGGTCTGTTTTCTGTTTTCAAATCTACATGGATGAAGCGGAATAAGCCAATCCTCTAGTTAGTAAGAAGGGGAAACACAAAGTCTCTATTTTGTACTGGGCTGGGAAATGTCCTACTTAAATTTCGTTCATCTTTAAGATCAATTCAATCGCTGGGCATTGTAAGTAGTGACTTACTAAAACAGCGTGGATTCTATACTTTCTTGCGTCATTTTATAGAACACATGATTAGTTTGCGTTAAGGCTTTACTTTAACAGTTCGGAAAGAGTGTAGGAAGTGTGGTATAGGATTATGTTATATTTTGCAAGAGATATCCCTGCCTCTAATCATGTTGCTGGTTTTAAAGAGGGGTAGTTCTTGCAAACTTACCTTGTAGAATTTGTATGATTGAGAAAGACCAACTTGACAGTATACATCACGAGTCGCAATGTATTATCAGAGACAAGGTTTCACCTGAAATTGTATTTGAATCCAAAGTTACTAGCGATACTTTGTCAACCAAGTTCGGTGTAAATGGTATATGCTGTCTCACCCATCTCAGTTATTTGGAACCCACAAAGTTCTTTTTCCACGACCTCATGAATACGTCAAATGAAAGTATTTTAAACCGATGTGCCTAACAATCTTTATTTATATCCAGAAAATGAACTAAACATTGATGATGTCAGTTACGACATTTCCACGATGAAAAGCGGTTGAGCGTACACCATTCCACCCCCATAAGACTGAATGAAGTTCTGGAATTAAGAAAATAATCTTTTTCTTCATCAGAAATGCACAGTAGATATGTGTTTAGGGATCATATCTTATGCGATTTTGTATACAGTGATAATCCCTATGTCGCTTTCCTAATTTTACTCGGAATCATTGCATCCCTTCAATGCTAGTCTTTTACAGAAGAAAGATCTAGGTTTCAATTAATTCAATTAATATTGAACGACATAATACGAACAATGTTTTACTCTACCTAAAGGATGCTGGCGGGGGGGGGGGGTTGGGGTGTCATCCAAAACCCCAAAACTACATTCGCTGATCCAATTCCTTAACCACATTAGATTATTTGGTCCAACACGCTTTGCGTGGTGTTTTGTATATGAATCACAGAATGCCCCATTCAACAAAATTATGAGGAGAAACAGTAACTATCACAATGTTCCTTGGTCATTGGCTAAACTCCACGAGAAACTTGAAGGTGTTTATTTAGGTATGAATGATGATGTCAAAATGATTTTTGATTCCAATGGAAACTGTCTTGTTCTTGTAAAACACTGTCGTTGGGGAAGCTTATTATTAAAATCGAGTGATTTCAATAAAGATAATGAAATGTGATATGTGAAAAAATTTCGCTTTGGGATAGGATTTCTCGTGTTGGAACCGCCTTTCAACGTCATTTTCCAGTTTTGGAAAAAGTATTCTGTTTTTTGAATCTCTGATTACTCGATTGGAGTGTGGGATTGTATCTGTAAATTATGGCATAATAGAAACATGTTATTTGTTTTTAGATTGCTTCGCCTATGTAGTTATCCCCTCAAAAAAATGCATTGTAATCAATAGCAGTGATTTATTATATAATGTTCCTCTTCATTCTATAATATAATTAATATATTATTTTGAAAAAAAACTCTTGTAAGTGATTTTTAACTATTATCACATGCAGTAAGCTTATCCTTTGTTTCTGGCTAATCAAATAACTAACCATTGGAAATACAATTTGAAATGTAATGTTTTTTTTATAGTAGTGGTTTTCATCACAAAATAATTTAAACTGATTGTGAATGATAACTCTTATTCCGTTTTTAAATGTATCAGCATAGGTATCAGTATAGGTCATAGAATTTTGCACTTGATTTTCATGCGTGTTGTGCGTAATAAAAAACTATGCTTAGCTTACTAGCAATCGACATTTATTTTACCTTGTTTTATATCTATTACAATTGGTTTAGTAGTTACTACTTCCTGTTCAATCATGATTAAAGTATTTAATGGAAAACCTGCTAGGTACCGCCGACCCTGCCGCAAATTCCAATTGGTGGCAAAACAATCCACCAACAGCCGTCTTCGTTCCAGCAGCAGCTGTTCTCGTTCCAGTAAAATGTTACGCCTCAACCGGTCGTGTATGTCCCGGACACGTGTATTTTTACCGTCAGTCGACATGACTCGCCGCCGACATCTCGTCCGTCATCTAGGCCACCGAAAGCTGAGCCGCCGAAATTTCATGGAAATCCAAGGAACTGACCGGTGTTCATGCAGTCGTTCAAGGTACAAATTCATGATACCTGTTTCAGCGACGCGGAACGTCAACACCATCTCCGCACGAGCTTGACAATCAAGATCCAGAACAATAATTTGCTCTGACGGAGTTGCATCGAAAGTTCGGAAACCCGAGGATCGTTTCAACCGCCTGCTTCTTAGCGCTTTTAAAACTTACCTCTTTTAAAGACAGTGATTACGAGTCTCTAAAATCATTCTCATTGACGCTTCATTCGGTTGTAGCAACCTTGCTGTTAGGTAGCTACGGACTTGAGCTTCACAGCAGCACCACTCTGGCCGAATTAGTTGGAAAACTTCCGCCGATTCTACGCAGCAAGTGGGCCGAAGAGAGCTACCGAATTCAAAATCGTCTGCCGATGATACTCGACCTGGATGGCTGGCTCGATGACGTCGCGATATGGCGGAATATTTCTTCCATGTTGGCGTCAACTCTGCTGCCCAGTTTCCCGCTAGCAATCACCCAAAAATCAACAACGACAAGCAAAGAAAGCCGATCGCAACACCAATGGTATTTTCCACCACGGTAAGAATAGCGTCATGCCCACATTGTGCTGGCACTCATCGACTTAATCTTTTTGACCAATTCAAATACTTCAATGCAAACCAGCGAATAGGAGTCGCAAAAAAAAAGATGTTGCTATCGTTGTCTAGACGAACGCCATCTTAGTTCCGAGTGTTCAAAGGAAAGTGAGTGCGGAATTGAAGAATGCAAGCGTTTTTATCACCCCCTTCTCCATGGTGCGCCGAGGATGTATCCGTAGACGCCGCGATCAAGCACGACGCCATCTTTCTACACAACAAATCCATTTAACGGCTCCGTATCTTTAAGCTACGAAGACGAAACAACCTTGTTGCCCATCGTTCAATTGCGTGTTGAAGCAAACGGCCGGTCTTGGATCGGATATGGATTGCTGGATCCCGGAAGTCAAGTTTTTATGATCACGAAAGCGCTGGCAGACGAACTAAAACTGCAAGGCGACAAAAAAACGACGAGAACCGGAACGTACCACGGCCGCAACCCGACAGCAACCACGGCAAAGGTTTTGTTCAAAATATCGTCGTTCTAAGATGGCGTTCGTCTAGACAACGAGAGCAACATCTTTTTTTAAGACTTCTACTCGTTGCTTTGCAACAAAACCAGTTCCTTCGAAATCCCAACCTGTTACTCCGTTCCTGTTCTAAAAATTAGAAACGAAGTCGTCGATCTAAAAAAACTAGTGAAAGATTGGCAGCATTTAGCTGGATTGAAAGTTCTGCCTCAAAAGCAAGACGACGTTAATGTGTTGATTGAAAATGATTGAAATAAAAAAGGATCAGCTAAACTAGCGAGGTCCGCACGGTCCCCGTTCAACATTCGGTTGGTGCATCGCTAGACCGATTTCATCCATCGCCAACGCAAAGCTAAAGTTTAACTCTCTTTCATTGACTCCGTCAGCAGACGAAGATCTTGCCAACGCAATTAATCGTTTTTTACTTCTCGAGACTTACGAAGCAAAAGCAGATGCGAGGGCGTCGGTTGGCAAAAAAGAATTGGGAGCCGTGAAGATATTGAACGAGACGACCAGATTCCCGGGTGACCGGTATGAATCGGGACTCCTCTGGAAAAGGAAGATCCGAATTTCCAACAATAAACAGCGAGTCCGTTTTAGACTGTTTCTTCAAGCTGGAACGGCGACTCATCGCAGACGAGAATCTGGGCAATTGTTATTCCGCTGCCATCAACGAATACATCAATCTTGGTCACGCCAGAAAAATTTCAGCCGAAGAACCAAAGGTACGACCAATTGGTCGTACTTGGATTCTCCCTAACCATCCAGTGATAAACCCCAAAAAACCTGAAAAGTGCCGTCCAGTCTTCGACGCATCCGCGTTCTACAAAGGAGCGTCGTTGAATTCTGCCCTGGTAAAAGGTCCGGATTTATTGACCAATTTGATTGGTGTATTGATTCTGGTGGCTCTGAGCGCCAATAGCGTCATGATTCACCAGGTGAAGGTCCGACCACAAGGTGCAGGCCCTTCGTTTTTATTACCGTGATCCAGGTACCCAAGAGCCCCCATCCGTTTATCAAATGGACGTTCAACCATTTCGGTCAATTTGTTCACCAACAAGCTGCTCATGCCCTTCGCCAAGCTGCTGAAGACGGTGGAGATGACGGGTCTGAAGTTACGAAGCAGATCGTTAATGATTTCTGCGTGGACAATTTGCTAACATCATTTCCGACCGCCGACGAAGCTTTGCAGTACGCAAAAAAAAGGTGACCAGTATGCTGCGGAGAGGTGGATTTGCGCTCGCTCAATGGGGATCTTCAAGCCCGTAAGTTTAACTGTCGCTTCCGGGCCAGCCCGTGTCATCCATCGACTTGGCTCTACATGGTTTTCCAGTCAAACACACTCTTGGATTATCGTTCGATTTTGGAAGCGATCAGCGCCTGCATTCAAACGGACTGTGCGACGAAAAGGGAGATTCTACGAGAAACTGCAAGTGTCTACGATCCATTCCGTTTCCTGTCACTCGTTGTGCTCCACGCCAAACTCATCCTGCAAGCTCTATGCAGAATATCGGTCAACTGGGACGAGCCATTTTAACCAAAAATGGTGGAAGAATGGAGAAAGTGGGCGACTTCTCTTTTAGACCTGAATAAATTTTTTATTCCGTGTGGTTTCAACCCGGAGGTGGTGCGTTCGAGAGGAGTTGGACTTCATGTATTTGCTTATGCTTCCGTGTCCGCGTTTGGAGCAATCGCTTATCTGTGTTTCAACCATACAGACCGAGTAAAAATTGCATTCATTATGCGAAGACCAGGTAGAATTGTTCAAATATGTATCGATTACTTGGCTCGAATTATGCACCGCCCTTCTAGCTGCCGGTCGCAGCATCCATCAAGGACGAAATCTGCCAAAAAGTTGATCAAACAACTTTCTGGGCGGATTCGACTACCGTTCTGAGGTGGATTCATGTTTCTCATTATCGTTTCCATATTTATGTTGGGAACCAAATCGACGGACGAAACAACCGGACAGAAGACAACACGTCAACTTGAAGATGAACCAATCAACTTAAACAATGAACGACCCACAACGACAACTTAATGTCGTCAACAAAGGATTCCACCAATTCAAACCACAAGATCAGTTTTTCGTCTCCCAGAATTAGACTTAAAACCCTACGACGGCGATCCCCCCAAAATGGCCCGACTTCATAGCAATCTTCAGAGATTTGGTCCTTTCCGACAGCAGTTTATTAGCAACAGAAAAAATGGCGTTACTCAAGCGATCTTTATCAGAAGAAAATATTTTTATAAAAAATCTTTATCGAAATCCGAAATAGACTTGGCGGCTCTCTCAGCAGCTCGGCTTTGTACAGTGAAGCTTTGACCGAACTCGAAAACACGTATGGACACCCTCAAATTGTCTCAAGAGCTTACATCCAGTCTCTGATCGAGTTGCCAAAAGTTAACAACAGCGACTACAAAACGCTGCTCAAATATTCGCAAACTCTCAGTGGAGCCGCATCTTCTTTGAAGAATGGAGGTTACCACACACGACTTGAAGGTATTGGGCCTACTCGAGATAATTTTAGTCGAGCTTCCAGTGGAGTTACAAAGTAGATGGGGGGAAAAGATAGTCAAGAGTCACCCAGTCTGCCTCACCTCTCAAGATTTCTCAAGTTGGATTCACGTTATCGTCAAAGAACAAATGATGGCTAACATTGTTTAATATCTCCAGCACCATCGCCCAGTCACAGTCGCCCGTCCAGCAAAAGAAACCAAAAGTCGGGTCGGCAGCATTCGGACTGAAAGCCGGAGCATCCGCCTTCAATCAAAATCATCGGTAACAAACAAGCTGCTTCACTCTCAACAGCAGCCAAACATCACGACGGAAGCAAAACCTTGACGTGCCTCCTGTGCAGAGCAGACCACCAACTTTCATCGTGTTAAAAGTTTACATCCTTGTCTCTAGAATAAAGAATGAAGATTATCAAGGAGTTCAACTGCCATCTACGTTGCCTAACCAAAGGACATTGGACGAAAGACTGTTTCAACAAGACGAAATGCATGAAATGCAACATCGAAGAATGTACTGTCCATCATCACCCACTTCTTCATGGCTCTCCAAGGCTCAGTGTGTTATTCAAAGACAAAGCAAAGACACCAAAAGAAGAAATATCCGAGACATCAGAAAATAAAAAGACAACCAAAAAGGGCGTTAGTACGCACACCGTTGAAGGAGATTCAACCACTACTCTGCAGCTTACCGTTCCAGTTATCATTGAAGCTAATGGGGTTCGAGTCAACGCAGTAGGCATCTTGGATAAAGGAAGCCAAGCATCATTGATCCTCGATAAAATATGAAAAAAACTGAAACTCGACGGTCCTACGCAGTCATCACCTTTAGCAACTTTTCACGGAAACGATCCCAAGAACAAACTGAAATGTGTATCCTTTTACATTCTCACAGCCGATTCCAGTCGCTCTTTCGAAATCAAATCTGCGTATATTACAGTCCCGCGTCGACAAATCCAAACAACTAGCCTTAATTGTCCGATAGTCAAACATTAATGGAGTCATCTCTGCAACATCGAACCAATCAACGCGGATACAAAAGAAATAGGCGTTCTTTTAAGACGTGATGTGCTCTGCGTCCACGACGTGCTTGATTCCCGCTATCTAGTGAACGGAGTTGAAGCCCCGAATGGAATTAAAACTCATTTTGGGTGGTGTGGAACCGGACCAGTGGCAACCACTGCTTTGCATCCACCTCTTCACATCAACACGCTTTCCATCACCCAGCATAACTCACGGATCAAGCTCTACACGACCTCTTCAATCAATTCTGGCTCACAGAAAGTTTCGGTGTTCGTTCGTCAACATCTTTGCCTTTATTACTAGACGACAAAGCAGCATTGAAAATTCTGGAGCAGACGACGCGTCACACTGGAGAAAGGTACAAAGTCGGACTAATGCTTCGTAATCCAAAAATCAACATTCCGAATAATCGTGAAGTTGCCGTACGCCACTTCAACGCACTACAGAAATGCTTCGCTCGTGACCCAGCCTTCGCCGAAAGATATTCCCGTGTGATGAACGAGTACATTTCGCTTGGACACATAGAAATATTGGGCGTCAACAACTCTACCCACAAAGGCGCTATCTGGTAACTTCCGCATCATGACGTGACAAACCCAAACAAGCCGGAGAAAGTTCGTGTTGTGTTCAATCCATCCACTCGTCACAAAGAAACGTCGCCGAATGCAAACAATTGTACAAAGGTCCTGATCTGTAACGAGTTTAATCGGCGTCCTTCTTCGCATCCGGCAATTTCCCGTCCCAATCTCGGGCGAAATAGAGAAAATGTACCATCAAGTCCTCGCTTCTAAACAGCAACAATCTCTGTCCCGCTTTCTTTGGAAAAACCCTAGCGAAGTAGGAGATCCAAAAGAATATCAAATGACAGTTCATGTCTTTTGTGCCGTATCGTCTACAACCAGCTGCATTTACGCGCTACGAAAAACATCAGAAGATTGTGGCAGCCGATTCCCCGACGTAGCCGATTCAGTAAAAACATCTACGTCGACAATTATTTGGATTCTACAGAAACAGAAGGAGAAGCTAACACAAGAATGTCTCAGCATTGTTCAAGTTTGGTGGCCTCAACATGGTCCAATGGCTCTCATCCTCCCGATCTGTCCTAGCCACTGTCGATCATTCCGATCTTTCACGATCACTCGATCTCGATGCTGACAAACTCTCAATCGAACGGCCTCTTGGCTTCTCTGGAATTTTCAACATGACTCATTCTTCTTTCAATCTTCGATCAAAATCCAAGCCAAAGCCAAACGTGAGGTGCTCCAAGATGTAGCTTCCGTCTTTTACCCACTCGGATTTCTCTCTCACATTTTAATCACAGCCAAAATACTACCTCAAGACATTTGGTGATCCGGCGCTGATTGGGATGATCCACTACCTCCTAAACTGCTAGAAATTTGGGCCAAAGAACTTTCAGCAATCGCTTCCATCATGATTCCGTGCTGCTTCCGGCTACAAGAAAAACCCATCTCCTATGAGCTTCATGTCTGTTCTGCCACATTCGAGCTTGGTTTCGGGGTCTGTGTCTACCTACTATTCTATTCAATCCGCATTTGGAGCTACAAGGTGCAGTGCTGGGCGTTCGACTATGTGACTCAGCGATCAAGGAGCTTGGACCCATCGCAACGCAAGTAGTCTACTGGTGCGATTCCCAAACTGTTCTCCAATGGATCCATCCCAAATCGTGTAAATATCATGAGTTGGTCGCACACCAAATCACCGAAATTCTTGACAAAAGTGCCGCTTCTCATACCGCCACATCCAAGGTGAATTGAATCAGACCAACGATTGTTAGCATGGCACTCCCGCTACTTATCTCTTAACTCAACACAGAAGGTTCCGCGGCCCAGATTTTCTCGCCTTACCTCAATCTTCTTGACCCTCAAAAAGCCTAATAATAGAACCATTATCAGACGATCCCGAAGTGTCACCGGCAAAATGGGTCGGCTACATTCAATTTACCCACGACCATCCCGTCTTTAACTTAATCCAAAATTCGTCAAATCTACACAAGTTGAAGCTTATCCTCGTTTGACTACTCCAGTTGGTCCACAATCGTCACATCAATTCAAAAAATCGACAGTTGTCTCCTTATGTCAAAGCTCCTGAACTTCGCGAAGCACTCCGATTCATTATTCGATTTTATCAACGGCATTTCTTCGACGACGAGTTCCTGTGTTTGGCCAAAGGACGACCAGTGCCAACAGCTTCATCACTCGCCAATCTTACACCATTTTTAGATCCCTTTGGAATCATCAGAGTCGGTAATCGGCTACAGCAAGCGTCTCTTCCGGAAGATACTAAGCATCAAATTGTGTTGTCTTCCGACATTCAACTGTTAACAATGATCATCACTGATACACACAAACTTATCATTCATGCAACAATAGAGCAAACAAATGATGGATGAACTGGACAAACACGATTTACGTTATTAACGATAAAGATTTGAAAAGTCGTAAAATCAAGGATGAAAAGTCAATATTGCTTCAAATTCAAAAAGTATAGGCACGATTGTTCAAATGACGTTGATAATTAAACTAAAATGTGCCCGGAAACCCCAAAATCGTGTGCTCTCTCAACAGTCGAATCATGTCTTGACCCTTTATCTGATACCGTCGGGAAATGGGCAAATCGACTTGAAACTTATATAGCTTGCCGGGAAAAATCAATATGGGGAATTCTCCCTGGAACCATGCTTACGTGGCGTCTTTTTTTTGCTTTAACAGCGTCGGAAAACTTTTTTGGGTTCCAGGCTGAAAAGGGTTAAATAGGGATTTCCTTTTTAAAAAATTAAAAAGAAAGCTGTTGTTTGTGTCACAATTACATTCATTTTCTTGGCTATATTCAACATTTTTTTTTGTCGAAAAAGGTTCTTAAGTTGTTTTCACATAATTTGACCATCGATATGGCTGGCAGTTGCACCAACACTGATTTTTTGTAATTGACGCACAATAATCTAAGTGCATTAATTATGCACACACTGTCTGATATGTTACTATAAATTCTACATTTTAAGTTTTCACAGACTTTACTTCCTTTATTTGGATCAGTTGAACAAATAAGCTTACTCCGAGTGATTATTTTGCAGCAAAATAAATGGCATTGAGCAACAAAGAAGTAAGGGAAGATCCGAAGATCTGTTGCTGCCTGTGATAACGTAAGTTCTTGTCATTCAATGTACCTGTAACCGTGAACTAAAAAAAAGTTGCACAACAAATCCAGTCACTGCTATATTTTTAACAATTTAATCGTGCACTGACCTTGGCTGTTTCAAGATGTAAGTTTTTATTGTCTGAGTGGTATTCGAACCAAATAACTAAAAAAGTTTAACTTTAGATCGATGACTCAAATTACCATGGCTGTGATATTGGCTGTGGCCAGACGGATCCAGTATAAACTGAAAAGAACAAACCAGATAGTCTTCATTGGAAGAAGGAATCCCCCTCGTAGGATAAGTTCACTGCTCGCAAATTAAAAATGAAGGTTGCAGCTAAGAAAGTGGCACTGGAGTGGGCTTTACTAATCAAGAAGTTTGTTAAAACCCCAAATAATTTTCATTTCTCAGACTTCTCTCTACAAATATCAACTCTAATTAAGTAGCAGAACAAATTTCAAATTTCAATGTCGCCTTGTCTGCAATCTTGGCAACACTAGTGAAGTTTCTTCCGTGCTTCTTGTTTGGCAGTTAATGG
The DNA here is from genome assembly GCF_021234035.1 of Daphnia pulicaria. Classification (NCBI taxonomy): domain Eukaryota; kingdom Metazoa; phylum Arthropoda; class Branchiopoda; order Diplostraca; family Daphniidae; genus Daphnia; species Daphnia pulicaria. Next base: position 34,579,856 of record NC_060913.1, read on the forward strand.
CACAAATCTTTCACACAATTATTGTTTGTCAATAGATAAGGCACATAAGATCAAACGAAATCATCAGTAAAAACACTGAAACACATCAGGAAACTGCGAAGCTCAACTGATTGAATTTAAACTTAATCATACGCAAAAAGATGCTGCAAATCCAACGAACGGAAAAATGTTCATTTGAAACTTCTTGTTTGATAAAATTTAATCAAAATTCCCTGTCCGACATCAAACACTTATTTAATAAAAATTTCTTTATCTGTAAATAAAAAATTGTTTGATAACAATTCTTGTTGCATAACAAGTATCCTACTAAAGTGATATGTAGGATGAATGTTTTTAGATAATGTGTACCGACGGAACTTTTACGCGACGTAATTACACATTTAATGCAACAAATAGAATACTGCACACGACTTTATTAATGCATCAGGAATTGAACTTTGACCATTTATTGAGTTACAATTCGACGAGGCATCTAGAAGCACGCATGTCAAGTTCGGAAACACGAACCGATAAAAGGTAAACGCAATTAAAACTAAATAAAAAAACAATAGGTTGCGAAAGCAACAAAATCCAAATACATTTTGGTAAAGCGAATAGCAAAGTAAACTGGCAGACGACTAAACTCCTATGCCATCTTGTGGTAAAATGAGAAAAGTAGCTAACTGCTATATGTTAGACCTTAAATTACAAACCGGTATTGAAAATGAATAGTAAATGAACTATATAGCTAAATAAATTATATGCAGTTTTTTTCTAAAAAATCTATTATGAAATTTGTTGCAAAAACTTCCAAGAGGGAAAATTATCGGAAATCCGACCACTCGCTTCGCTCGCCACTTGCAAGTTTCCCTTCAGGTACGACCGTTTTTGATTTTTTTTCTATTCTTATTATTTTTGAAACTAATTTAATAACATTTTACATTCTTATTATGGTTTTATGTTTTATTTCTTTCTGCAATTTTTTTCGAATAACATATGTCAATATCATTCCCAGAATTCCTTTGAGAGGAAGAGCACATTCTTATCGAATGTTGATGAAATGTAATTTTTTTTTGTATCAATCCTTAGCGACTGTGCTTAGCACACTAAAGGTTACGAGTTAAAATCTTGGGACTGGTGAAGTGAAAAGTGAGCGAAATTAAGGGCAAACATTTATGAAAAAAACTTGCACGACGTAAAATAATCGGAATTATGCCATAGCAGTAGACGCAAAGTAATATATTATGAAAGGTGTCACTTTGTGCCAGTTTCCGATTAATTGGACGGATCACACGGGGGTCAAGGGGGCAACCGTGAAAGAAGTTGCATGCCTGATCCACTGTATAGAGATGTCACGGTATGATGTTATTACTTCATGATATTTCCTGAGTTGGTCCAAACGGAACACTCCCTTATGGAAATGTTGGATGGAATGTCATTGTTGTACAAATAGTAGGTTGTGCTCCAGCAGTTGGTTCTTGAATGTACTTTAATAACTGCGCGTCTCTATATCAGTCCTCATACCCTTCCCTTGAAGCGGGTAAATTCCATGTGGATATCAGTGAAAGTGAGAGTGCGGAAGTGAAAGTTTGAGTGCATTGCCAGTGCACTCTTTTGAATTTCGTCGAATGAAAGTGTTGTGCACTCTAAATGTGTTATCGTTGGTGCTGCGGCCATGACCTTATGGGATAGGTTTGCAATTAAAGAGTCTTTTAAATAAAATCCCTACGAGGAAGAAATTCCCGCGAATTGGAGCAAGAAAAGGGAATTTGTTCATGTAGTTTCTATATCTAGCCAATTGCGGAAAAACTTTTTTTTATACTTTTTTGTGATGGATTCGGCGTGCCATAGAAAGTAGCAAGAATTTTCGACATGTGCATGAAAACAATGCAATGCTAACGACATCTAACTTCAATCAAAGTGACCGTTTTGCCAAATTTTCTTTTATGGGAAAAATAAATTATTAGCTTACATCGGCTTACGTGCGTTAGCAAGGTATCCGATGTATGACGACGTTCAGTAATCCGCCCATGGCCGTTAGATAAAACTTTGGGATCTGGCCAGTCAGAGATTTCACCACCTCTGGTGAAAGTATTCGTATTCAAACGACAATTTTTGACAATCAGAAGTATTCACAAGTTTCTCTTTTGACAAATTATAACATTGTTAGGCCCATGGTGATTGGATTATATTGATTGCGAACACATAGCGAACAATTTTTTTACACGCAATCGCTCTTATTGCCTTTTTATCTCAGCATAAAATTGAAAACGAAGTATGAAATTGACGGTAAGTTAATAATGGTTATAACCCTAAGGGATTATTCTTCAAGCATATTTCGTTGGCGTGTGTACAACAAATCAAATAAGCTTTTGTAATGGCATTTTCATTATTCAAGCGATTTTCTATTATGAGTCTGCCGTCTCTCATGACGGTCTATTACATACGTATTCCATGATTTTAATAGACTGCGTATAAAACAAAAGGCTTCTCACGATGATATTTTTCCCAAACTTTTAATGCATGCATTTAAAAAAGGGAATCCGACCAATCGTTCTTAGTTTTTATTCAATGTTGTGATGGCTTCCGGAAAACTGCAATTTATTTACTAAACCTCCAAAATAAAAAAATTACGCCGGTTCTTTTAATCATTTTGGTGAAGTTTATTTTCTTGATAACACTAACTATTCATCGTGTAGTGAAAAGCCAATGGGCCTAAATTTGAAAATTCCTTAACTTTTGTTTATTTTTGTTTTCATAGCTTGAATTTTGAATGTGAGATCTAGTGACTAGATGACGGAACATTTTTCCAGTTGACGTAGTTTAACTATGGAACGCAAAATGACCCCATAGAATAATAGTTCTCGTCTAGTGCTATTTATTTTACAAATCACTCAAATAATATACAACTGCGTGACATCATCTAGCGGTTTCAGCCCATTTTTTCAGAATGTTTTTTTTTTTTTTTTTTTCCTTTAGCCCGGGCAGTGGCCTGGGTTTTCATGGCCTGGGTTACAGCCCTAGTGTTGACGAGGAGAGGAAGGGTTGTTGTCGAACAGAGAATTGAAGATTTTAGATATGAGGAAAATTGACCACCTGATTTGTGCAGGTGGCAAGCAAAGCACATGAAGTTAATTTTGACACTTATGATTAAATTCCAGCTAAAATGGGTTGAAGTCTTGTGTATCGGTATTCTGTGACTCATTTAAGATACATGTTCAGGAAGGATTATTATTTGGTAATTCATTTGCGTGGGAAATTATGGTGTTATGGATAGAATTTTTGTTGTAAAGAATTGAATTTTAAAAGGATTATGTTACATCCACTATTCTTACTGGTTTAAAAAATTTAGTAGAAAAATACTAATTTAAAGTAGAAATTAGATAAATTAAAATGTAAAAGATACCTTTACATTAAACTACCTGGTTTATTGTTCAATGTCACTGGTATTTGTAGGTTTATTTATTTCATAATTATTAAATTATTTTCAAATAAGATAAATCTTGTTAGATCCAATAACTATTTTACAAAAATAACAACTAAAACAAATAATGAAATGTATTTCTTGCAGTAATGGAATAAGGCAATGCTGACATTAACTAATGCTAATGTTAGACTTAATTTAACACAGTGTGTGCATATATATTGCACTAAGTAAACTGTACATCAATTACAAAATCTGAGTGTTGGTCAGACATCTCGATGGTCAGGTGGGAAAACTACAAGAACTTTCTTCGGCAACCAAACCTGTGTATTCAAGGAAATCAAAGAGTTTAGGCTATAAAAGACAGCTTTTTCTGCTAGTGTGTGTGTGTTTGGATTATATTGTCTCTTTACACCTTTTTTTTAAGTTGGGTACTTCTGGGTGGCACACATTGTTTTTTATTTGAATCTGATTGTTCAACTCTCCATGATTTGAAGTTGACTGTTTTCACTCAATTTTTTTAAGTCTTTCATTTTCTAATTCTAAATTCGAGTATTTTCACCTAAATTTTTGTTATTGAAGACCCCTGACGTATTTTTTACAATTTGATTCTCGAATGTCTTTCGGGATCATATTTTATAATTGAATTAGGTAATACTTGCACGCGACGTAATTACACATCAGTTCGTTAGTTTTGATATGGAAACATGTTATATTTACAGAATTTAGGTGTTTTAAATATTTTTTCGTTGAACAACAAATTTTGGTTGCATAAGTATTTTGAGGGCAGGAAATAGCGATGGAAAATTTAACAAAGAGGAAGTTTTCAATTTAGCCTAAAACTTTTCCCACTTGTTTGGATGCAAATGTTTTGCACCTTATCGACTTTTTTTCACCGTATCGTGAAGTCTCAACCCACTCAGTAAAGCTTCAAGCTGGAGTATCTCGTGTTCTTTGGTTTTCAGCTTTGCACGAAGACTTTATAGATTTTGGACTCAAGTTTCCGTTTCATCTTATGCGTCTTTGTCTATTGAATAACAATAAATGATTTGAATTAGATTTGTTGTTAACTTAAAAACAAGAAACATGGTAGTACCTCCTCGAAGTTGCCAAGCTGGCAGAATAGGCGACATTGAAACTTGTGATTCGTTCTGATATTTTAGTTGATTTTCGTAGACAGCCAGGACTTGATAGGGGTTTTTGCAAACTTTTGAATCAGCAAAGCCCTCTCCTCTGCCACTTTCTTAGCTCCGATCTTCCTTTTTAATTGTCAAGCAGCGGAGTAATCGGCTGGCTCATATTTCTTCCTCGTGCATAGAAGATTTATTTCACCAATTTAGTGACAACGATATATCTGACAAATTAAAAACGAAGAGTGCGGGAGAAAACATAAAATACGGGACTTGTTTTTTAGATACGATGACAAAAACATAAATGGGACGTGAGAAGAGCGAGAGAAGAGGAGAAGGGACGTATGGAAATGTGACGTGTGACCAGAGGACGGGAAGAGAGATAGTGAAGGGTGAAAATGAATGGAGTGAGGAATGAAATGGCAAAAATTAATAAATGGAGAGGGCAGGTTGATCATTACGACGGATGTGATCAGTGATGATTCGGACGGACCCACGGATTGCCAGAAGCCGACACTTACGAAAGGGCCGCCCAGGCACCCGGACGGATGGCTAGTGCAGCAGCGATGGAGTTGTTCGATGGGAGCCACGATCCAAGAGCCCCAATCACGAATGGGAAGGTAGGCCCTAGGTTCCCATATTTTTCCACCTTGCGGTTTTAGCCAGCAAGGAGTGATTCGGGGGCGTCGAAGGGAATGGTCAAGTCGATTATGGTAGGTGGCGTAGTGGAGGAGATGACGATGTCCGGGCGGAGCGAAGAGTCACGAAATGCCTGATTGATCTGGATTACGTGGCCAGCCTTGCGGATGTAGTCCACAAATACTTTTAGCACTTCGTCATGACGGTGGCCAATGGATGGCAGGTTTACGCTGCAGTGGCTGGTGACGTGAGCGGTCGTCTCGATGTCTACCTTGCAGCGACGGCATCTCCAGTCAGGGGGGGAGGGGCAATACCTGGGGCACCCAGAAGGGGAAGGATTCCGAGGCGGCTCTGATTGATGAGTTTCCACTCATCGAAGGAGAGAGTGGTGCGGCTGGAAGTCAGTCTCGCCATATCGTTGGACGAGTCCAGCAGGAGGCCCTGGGCGACTCTACCCTGGTGCGGTGAACTGCAAGTGAGGCAGTCCAGCGAGCCCGAATGACCGAACGGAGACCCCGGACGGCTTACGATGAAACGCAAGAGATGTCATCAGCAACCACTTTAGTAGACCCGTCGCCGGATACATCTATCTTAACATTCAGCCTTCGGGCCGCTTTCCTAGACCTAGACCAGGTGTTAGGGCCACACTTGTAAAATCGGCTGTCAGAAAGACCGCCGCGCGTAGAGCCAGATAAGAAATTAGATAGAGGGGGATGATCAACGTAAGAGCTCCCGAGGCCCTTCAAGACGTGTTGCTCCAGTTGCGAACGGACAGAAAGACGGACGACCAGATCCTGGCTGTCCAGCAACTGGTTAGCACGCGCGATAGTCCAGATGTCCGCATCCTGCTTGAGCTGGGAGGCACCAAGCCCACCCGCACGTCTATCGGCAAAGAGAAAGGCCGAGTGGGCCGTATGGGGGACGTTGGCAATGTGGCGAAGGAATTCAGCGCATCGCAAGTCGACCTCGTCAAGAAAGCCACGCTGGACACGGCCGGTGGCGAGATGATGAGACAATGAGGTCAGCAGGTGGGCACAGAAAACCTCTAATTTTTGCCAGGGGGCCAGATCAGAGTCGGCTAACAAGGTGAGCTTGCCAGGAAGGGAAGAAGCCGGGCGGAACGTGAGGCGGGTGCCGATTGGGACCCCAAGATAGTCTTCATGCTCACCTGCGGCCATCGAGCGAATCGGGACTCCACGGATGTGCAGGCTGGCATCGGGATCCGCCTTGTCCTTGGAGATGGTAAGAGAAGAGCACTTGGCTGCATTAAATCGGAGGCCAAGAGCAGCCGCCACAACCAGCATGGCGTCCAGAGTTGGCTGTAGGTCCTCAGGGGAGAGGCCGACCAACGAAATGTCGTCGGTGTAAGCAGTGGCTTTGAGGTAGGCGCAGAAAAGTAGAAAGCCACTGTTCTGAGGACCCTTGGCGCAGCGCAGGAGAGGCTCAGCTGCAAGATTAAAAATAATTGAGCTCAGGCCGTCCCCTTGACGGACGCCAGATGTGGGTCTGATGGACACGATTTCGCTCTCGACAACAAATTCGAAGATGTTATCCGAATAAATATCCCCCAGGATATTCCTGAGGGCATCCGGGATTGGTAAGCTGGAGAAAAGCTGGTAGAGGAAGTCGTGAGGAAGGGATCCGAAAGCATTCGCCAGATCCACCCAGCAGATGGTATGGTTTCTCTTTTTCAGTTTTGCCTGCTCTATGGCGCACTCAAGGAGCATCGTATGTTCCTGAATGCCGTGTGCACCTGGGAGAAACCCTTTCTGCTCCAGGGATAGCCACGAGTTGTAACACGCGACCGTTGTAAGTCTAGAAGAGATGGAGCTGGAGAAGAGTTTGTACATGGTAGACAGAAGGATGATGGGGCGAAAATTGCCGTAGTCGTCGGTTGCTCCCTTCTTGTAAACCGGAATCGTGCGGGCAGCTTTCCATGAAGTCGGGACGCCGAATTGCCAAACCGCGCGGTAGAGTAGTTCCAGTAGGCGGCCATCAGGGTCAAGTCGGCTGATATCCTTGTACTCAACGCCGTCGGCTCCTGGCGCAGTGTTAGACGCGAGCTTGAGCTTCCATGCTATCTCTTCCTTGGAAGGGGGGCTGGCTAGGCCGTTGGATTCGTCGTCGTATGGTTGGGTCCAGTTGCAGCTGTCATAGGTGCTTCTTGCTTCTTGAATGGCGCTAGGATCTGGGCCTAGCTGTTCGTAAGCGCCGCGCAAGAACGAAGCTGCCGACTCAGTTGAGCCGGTGTAGCACTGTGAGGACTCACCCAAAACCTTCCTAACTGCACGCCGGGGGTAGCGTTTGAAAAGGGCTTGAAGCTTGCTGGCCGCTTCCCATCGCTTGGAGTTGTTCTTCTTTCTGATTTGTTGTTGTTGTCTGGACTGGCCGCGCCTACGGTGTGTAAGGCTATCTGTTGGTGGATTGGGAGGGCGGGGCAATCTGTCGGCGGAAGGTGCAGGTGATTCGGCTTTCAATGTAAGCCTGTGCCAGTCGGCTGCAAGGCCATCGGAAATTATGTTTAACTCTTCCCTAGAAGAACAGTTAAAAATAATTGGGGCCCAGTGATTAAAGAAAAGACCCTCCAGGGAGATTTCATCTTCCTCCTGTTCCTCAACATCAGACTCGGAAGAAACTGGAGAAGTGATGAGATTCACTGCGCGTTGTTGGAGACTGGAGATTGAGCCCACCGATTCATTCAGGATCGCCTCAGTGTCAGAGGTAGGCCAGCTAGACCCCCCGTAAGGGGGAGAAACGACAGCAGCAGCGGCAAGGGGAGAGCCTGGAGAATGGTGGCACAGTAGTGTCACGTGAGCTTGAGCGTCCACAGCTGTTTGGATGACTGGAGATGGAGAGGCCAGCAAGGGGCTGGCGTTGGAGTCACGTGAGTCTGGAGTGGTGGAAGTGTCGTCTTCGTCAGGTGAGTGCTGTGGGCTGCATGCCGGAGGTGAAATTGTCGGAGTGGAAGTGAAAAGCCTTCCTGAGCTGGAAGGGCGACATGATGGTTTGCAGTACTGTCGGCTGCCCAACGTGCGTGCAAAGGTGTTGTAGCAGGCTGTGTTGTGGCAAAGGACTAGAGTCGCAGCCTTCCGTAGCGCACGGCCAATGGGAGTAACAGCCCGGAGGGCTCGGGTTTGGTACGTAAGCTGGGACGGGGCCCAAGAAGGAAAGAGTGGAGACGAAAGAGCCAGATGTGGATCGTCTAGGTCTCCGTGGGAGATGCGTGGTGGCTGAATGATTGTAGTTGGTCTAGGAGATTGATTGGTCGGTGGAGGCGTCGAATATGGCCGAACGTGTGGAGGAGAACGAGCCGGAAGTTGTACGTTGACGCTTACAATGTGCACAGCGCACAATGCGCACAATGCCTACAAAACTTGTTGCTGAAATCTTGTGGGGTTGTCGCCATCTAAAGGGGCCATACATTCGGTAGAGAGGGGTGATTGTGTGAGGTACTCTGTAATTATTGACTGGGCCGGGGCTTTCTCTACAGCTACTGAGTATAGGTGGCGGCCCCGGCGCTAATGATGCTGGGCCGGCGCAGGGTTCTTGATATAACTGGTGCAATATTTACATATACAGTCATCCGTGAAAGTTTCTTGAACAGGCAAATGGCTCTCTATGTTTTAAGTTTAATTTGACGGAAGGGATACTACGGTGCCTACCGTACCCCCGATATTTTACGCCCTTTTATCTTTTTCTTTATATTCTTCTCTTCCTTTACCTACGAAAGAAAAAGAGAAAAAGGCGCAAAATACTAGGGGTACAGTAGGCACCGTAGTATCCCTTCCGTCAAATTAAACTTAAAACATAGAGAGCCATTTGCCTGTTCAAGAAACTTTCACGGATGACTGTATACGTGTGTGTGTGTGTGTAAGGTCTCTTCTTCTTTGACACGGTAGAAAACACATTGGGAGAGAGAGTCAAAAGAAGAGCTAGTCGGGGTATAGGCGGGGCTTGTGTATATGGAGATGAAGGGGGCGCCCTTATAAGAAGTGAGGGGGGTACATATGGAGATGCCCCATTCGGCGCCAGACTGACGCGTCGTCGCTTGTCGTTCGGTCCCCGCCGCTTGCCCCGCAGCATTTCCACCACCGATGATGATGATGATGATTTCTTTTTTCGGCAAGAGATTTTCAAGTTCATTTCAAGTTCCAATGGATATAATAATCATTTGGACTAATATTGTTGTTTGTTGTGTGCCATACTCGAATCTATAATAGTAGACTAAATATCATCATCAGTAAAAATTTTTCCTTTCGGCATTTTCTGGCGGGTATTTTTGAATTTTATTTATTGAATTTTTATTTTAGTTTGAATTTTTATTTTTGCTTGGGAAAATTGAATGGTCCTATCATTCTCGTTTGTTGTGTATGGCGTCTGGTAAACAAATGGGTAAAATTCGACTGTAATTGTCGCCTACATACCGCAATTATAGGCTCTGCGGATAACAAACGTGCGGTCGTCTTTTTTTCGTTCATTCTCTCTCTCGCTATTCTGACGCAATCGAAATTGCCGCCGTTTCACAGTAAATAAACGCTCTCTACCTTGTGTGTGTCTGTGTAATATTTCCGTCGTCGTTTTATCTCTCTCTCTCCAGGTCCCGTCCATCCATCATCATCACCATCCCCCGTTTGAGTGTCTTCAGCTGAGAAACGACGAAGCGGTGCGGCTACTGTATTTTTCAATCGACGCGAAAAAAGACCTGTCGTGTCTTGTGAATAGCACCACCACTACTACCGCAGAAATAAAATTTTTCTTTTCCATCATTACATTAGCGCAAGTTATCAATAAATCACCCGATCCTCCTCCTCCCCCTTTTGGGGGTTTCAATTTATTTTCTAAATTAAAAACCGCTGGTGTCGTTCCCGCTGAGTGTTCTTTTAGTTTAGTCTTGATACTATTTAATGAAGGTTTCAGGTTTCCAAAAGTCGGAATGGGACATGCATGTACAAACTCACAAGACAAGTCTGTACTGTTTCATCACGGTCGCTTTGTTGGCGGCCACTTCCGTTCCTTTCCCGTTTGTTTTTTCTTTCTTTCTTTCTTTCTTCTGACGTGTGTCCATCCATCGCAACACACTTTTTTTGGGACTAGCAGCATGGCGTGACGTTTCAAGGGCTTTTTATTTATTTTCTTATTTCATTTTTGACTCTCTGAATATTTATGACGCTATCGGTTATCTTTTGTACTCTTTCACCCGAATATTTCTCTGAATTTTAATGGCCATCGGAAAATTTTGCGGGGCTTTTTCGGTCGCCAATGGAATGAAATTTTTCGTTTTTAAAATTTTTTAAAAATGTTGTAATTCGCCGTTAGATGGCAGCGACAGCTTAGCCCCATTTTTTAAAAACTAAAATAATAAAATAAAAGTGTCGTCGTCCTCGTCCAATTTTAGAGCAAAGCAAACAAACAAAAGAGAAATGGTTCAACATGTTTTTGGAAATGAGATTGTGACGAGCTTCGTCGTGTCAACACCAAAATACTAAAATACAAAAAAAGAAAAAAAAAATGTCGGGAGTCTCTCGGACTGGCCGTGATGGAAAGTTGATGATGATGACGGTGATTAGCGGCGGGGGGCTTCCACCTGTCCAAAAACGCCATCAACACAGTCGGCGTGATTTCGTGCAAAAAAGGGCGTCGCTATTTAGTTGTCAAATTTAGAAATTCGTTAAATTTTATTTAAATTCGTCAACTTTTACAATAGGCCGGTTTATTGATGATCTAATTTGCCCACGGGTTAGACACCGCATATATATTTGAATTTTTTTTTTTTTTTTTTTCTAAAGATGGACAACTTAGAGGAACTGCTGACATGTAGTATATGTCTGGATCAGTTAAATTGCCCAAAAGTGCTGCCATGCCAGCATACTTTTTGCAAGGGTTGCATTTTGGAAGTCGTTAGCAATTCTACTAGGAATGGAGTTATTCGCCCGGTATGAAATAAAATATTTTTTTCCATTTCCAGTTTAAATTTTATTATATTATTTTTTAGCTTTTATGTCCTTACTGTAATACCCCGTATAAAGTTCCTGCTGGAGGTTCGCCGACGAATGTAACAATCGCTAAACTTCTCGAGCTGCCAAGCAGCACGAGAAGTTTTATTGCGTTGCAAAATACCCCCGTTCCAGTCCAAGTACCAGTCCCGACTGTTACAGTGTTTACAACTCATGTTAATGAGGTATTTTGTGCCCAAATTATAATCAATTTTTTTTATTTATAATTTTATTATTATTTATGGTTATTGTTTATGGTTATTGGATCGTTAGATCTATCTACAAGCCTGGACCTTTTTGTCCAAGAGGCATTTGAAAATGGGCAATTCTTCGGCCATTTTTCAACAGTTGGCAGTGACGAGCCACTGTATGAAGGTCTGCTGTTAACGGAGCTACACGACACGTACGCAACACTTGATTCGCCTCCAAAGCTATACCAGACGACCAACCAAAGGCTGCTGGGATATTACGGCGTAATGCGTAACGTTACTGATGGTAAGTAAAAAAAAACCATTAGCGCAATATTTTAATTCTTAAATAACAATTGTCATTTTCCATAGATGAATACTATCGTGTCCGGATAGTCCAAGAAGTAGGACCCGTAGTCAAGGTTTCCTTAGTTGACTACGGGTCAACAGAGGTGGTAAGGCGCCATACCATTATTGCACCATTATCAACATTGACTCGCTTTTGCCAGCCTCCATATGGCATTCCCTGTTTCCTGGAGGCTGCTTCTTCTATTCCGTCTTCGAGATTTAAATGTATCTTCAAGAATCAATGGATATCGTTCAACATTGGAGAAGTTAAAAATGGTCGGTATCCTGTCAATTTCGCTGGAACAAGTGTAGATGGAGTGGTGGCCCAGAAGTTGAAGAAAATAGTAGGTGAGCGACGGGAGTGCTGGAGAACAGGAGTGCTGCTGGGCAGCTCGAGAAGTCAAGTAGGTGTGGTTGACGGTGTGGTTGACAATACAGCTCCCGATTACGGCGGAGCTAGGCCGAGGGAGAGATATCCAGCTATTCAACAAGGAATCCAGCAAGCCAATGTTGCACCACTCCTAGTTCCTGAAGGAGAAGTTGTTCATGTTCCTCAACAAGCAATCCAGCCTGCCACTGCTGCACCAATACCAGTTCCTGCTCCTCCACCAGTGCAGCAACCGCGCACTGGCGGAGGAATTGAAAATGTCAGGGAGCTAATTTATCGCTTTTTCTGCCGCCACCTAAAAGTGTCGCCAGAATACACATCAACACGCGATGAAAATTCCTATTCTCATCGTGTGTCGATTACCGTAGCAGGTAATTAATTTATTAAAAACCTTTCCTGCCGAAAAACATGATTTAATTTTTTTTCTATTTCCAGGTTTGCCTGAACTTGATGAGGATGTCGAATGCTATGACATCCTAGAAGGGAAAAACATGTGTGCCAAATTGGTGTACCAGAAAATGATTAGACTTGGCTACATGTTAAAAGATGAAAGGTTAGTATTTTAAAACAATATTTTACTTTCTTATTTTTAATATGTTTTCTTTGATTTTTATTCATTTGTGGGCGACAATTTTATTTGGTCCAAAATGCAATTTATTGGCATCAAAGGGATGGCGGCTTCGAATACGGTACGTCTAAGTCGATCGTTGTGCAAGTACTAGCAAAAAAAGGAATGATTATTCATGAAGAAGCCATATCTTGGAGAATCCCAAAAAAGAAGGAGATGTTCTGGTTTTCTCTAACTGTTACGAATGGTATGTTATTAATAAGTTTCGAGGTTTTGATAAAAAATAAAACTTTTTTAAATTTCAGTTTGATCGGTTGAGGCCACGAGCACAACTTATAAAGTGCATGCCAACTTGCTCGCCCATTTGGAATTGGCAAAAAAACTTTACGATAAAGACATTCTGTTTCATAACAATTATTACTTGAAACAGGCGGCTCTTAACAAGGAAAAACGTAGAAATAGCCGCATGTAGCAGCATTTGCTACACGCGGTCCCGTCAAACGATCCAGTCATTTCGTCTCTATCACCTGAACAGCTGGCAATCAATCATTAACGGGTCTTTGCCAGATTCGCCGCATATGACCCTCCACCACGAACTTATTTCCCGACAACGGCTGAGATAGCTGAATTCAACAGGCTAAGAAACGCACCTAACGGCGACTTCCGAATCACCAGGGGGCTGTTGCACGGCCCCAGACGACATCAACTCAACGAAGCAGTCCAGGCAGTCCCGAGAGAAGAAGGAGCCATTGGCGGTGAAAAAGAAGAAGAAGCCGTTGGAGAGAAAAAAGAAGAAGGAGCCGTCGGAGGTGAAGAGAGTGAGGAAGAGGAGGCCCTGCAGGTGCTGTACGAGAGTCTCTCGATCGAAGAGCCAGCACCAGCTCCCATCACACCAGCACCTCGACCAACAGAGACACCACGGCAGAGTCACAGCAGAGGCAGAGGTGTGTTGATGTATACACGAGAAAGATCCGTTTCCAGGATCGGGTGGGTGAGAAGCAGCGGAGCGGAGCAACAGGAAGATAATTAATTTCTCTTCATTCTCCCACATGTTGCACTGTATTCCAGGGATATCGATAAAAAGATAAATACAGGCCATGTTTTCTCTTCTACAAACTTCAATATAATCAAAAAAAAACTTTCTTACACACAATCGGGAGATAAGCTTACGCTGAACTCCATAAATTTAATCAAAACTTTTCTTTTCCTTTCAGCCCAAACAGGAACTCAGCTTTCCGAAGGTGAACGAGGGTAGAACAATCCCGTTGCAGAACCTATTCTTATGCGTTCTTAAAGAATTTCGTCCTGGAATGTCACCACGGAATCTCTTTCCTCAAAATCTCCTCTCGGTTATACGAGAGAGAGCGAGAGACAGCGACCATTCGATGGGAGAGCGGGACGTGTTCTGTCGTTTCTAGAACAAAGGAAGAGGTGTTGGAATGGGGGGAGGGGGTGAGAGAAGGCAGCTTAGAAATTTGGGGGTACAATATTGCCGCTTAAATTTTGAAAAAATTAAGAGAAATTATTATATATTCGACATGATTGCACTATTGGAACTATACTTCATCACATAAATTTAATTGCATAAGACTAGGCTGACAGAAGCCGATTCCACTATAGGGCTCTTTGGGGTCTGATTTATTTAGGCGTTTTATCTGGCAACGCAGCGTGGAGAAGCAGTTGTGGGCATGTATTTTCAAATATCATGGAGTAAGAACAAAGGAGTAAGCTCGCTCTACTCCTTTGTTTAGTACGCGCTTACTCGTTTGTTCTTACTTCATCTCCGTCATAACGTCAGCCTACACCTATCGAGAGGGGGTGGACACCACAACAGACCCTAAAGGCAAAGATGTGGAAATATTGTTTTCGCGAGCGCTAGGTGGCTTATAGGATGAATGCATGGCATGGCCGAACAAAGACGAAATTTTTACGAATGTTTTCCAAAATTTCAATCGTTAATATCTCGGCTTCTAATCCAAGTATCAAAAAAAGATGAAAACTGTTTGAAGAGGTGGGCTAACCCATCATTTTGAAACAATTAGAATATTTTTAGGTGCAGCAGTTGACGAGAAAACTGCTACACAAAAACATCAAAAAGTCGAAATTTCGGCTACCCCCTCTCAGTTTTTTTCAAATATCTCCTAAACTAAAAAAGCTAGGCGATTGCCATTTTCACCAATCGACTTAGCAAAAAATTTCACAAAAAAACCCAATATTTTTATTTTTAGGACCCCCGGCGATGATTTCCGCAAAATCAAAAACCCCTCAAAACGGTCTCTTTGAGTCGCAGACGGCTTGTTAAAATTATTTGAATTTGAGTTGAAATTAATGAAAACCCTACCAACTGAATCAATAATTTCTGCAGAGAGTTGGTTGGGCAGTAAAAGCAGTTGAAGAAAAAAGGTCGATCGAGAACATCACAATTGATGATAAGTAGCCAGCAGCAGTCATGATGCGACATCAGTTGATAAATCTACTGAGTCTACCTACTCCTGTGAAGTTTTTTAAAGTACTTTCACCGGAAAGCCAGTCAAAGAAGTCACTAAATCGTGCATATTCGTCGAAAAGAAATGCTGTTGACGGATGATCGCTGTGAAAACTGTGTACCTCCAAACCACCGTCCAAAATACAAGAAGACTTCTAAAAAGGTCGCATCGCACTATCTTTCTGCATCGCAAATAAGTAACTTCCGGGTCGCTTCCATTGAGATGTTTCTTAAAGTGTCTGCATTATTATTTATTATATTTCTTAAATCTAACCCAGAGTGCAAGGTGCCAAGGTGCGTTTTTTTAAATAAAAACAACAGTTTTAATAAGCGGTTTTCCACTCAAAAAGACCGTTTCGGGGGGTTTTGATTTTGCGGAAATCATCGCTAGAGGTTGTAAAAATAAAAACATCGATGGGTTTTGTTCAATATTGTTCTCTAAGTCGATTGATGAAAACCGCAATCGCTTAGCTATTGCTGTTTTTGAGATATTAGAAATAAACTGTGGAGGGGTATCCAAAATTTGGACTTTTTTTTCATTTTCATAGTTTTTTTATACTTGGATCAGAAGCCGAGATATTAAAGATTGAATTTTGGAAAAAAATCCTTCAAATTTATTCGTTTTTCGGCCATGCTGGGCTTCAGTCTATAGGCCACCTAGCGCTCGCGAAAACAACATTTCCCCTATTTACCTTTAGGATCTATTGCCCGGTCTCCCTCATACGTCAGCCTACACCAATCGAGAGGAGGTATCTTGCTGTGCGTCGATCCCTGGATCCAGTATGAAAAGTTAACAATCCACAAGGCAGATGGCGACGAAACGGAGCCGTTCACTTTCGCTGTTAATCAATACTCGGAAAATCTTATTAATTGAATATTGGAGGTAAAAGAAACATTTTTTAAATCAAACCTCATTCCTAAATAAATTAAATATAGCAGCCTGCAAATACTAGTGGATATATTTTTGCTGAATTATGTTTATCAATCTTTTTTAGAGATTATTCGTTACTCATTTATTCAATTTCTGTCATGAGCGCACGATAAACACAAAAATTTTCCCAGAATGATCAGTCTCTCTAGTGGTAGGCATAGCTACTACTTGTTAAGAGACGGGAAATTTTTGGATTTCTGTCTCTTTATTTTTATTATACCCCTAAACTTTAACAAACCAACAAATTGTAGTACTTGCAATGTAGATGAACTCATTCCTCATCTTTTAGTAAAAGCTAGAAGGACGTAAGTCTAGCGGCTATTTTTTCATAATTTAAAAAAAATAGGGCCCTTTTTCGAGAAGCGCCATAAGAATGCACGGCAAACGCGTACTATAAAGTAGATCCTCTACCTTATACGTAGCTTATACGCTACTCTTTAGGTTGCGAAAAAAAATGCTACTTAGTGCTACTTAAGGGAGTGCTACCAGATAAGTAGCACCCAATGAAATGAGTGTGCGGGTCTCCCGCATTTTAATACGAGCTTCTTCCACATGTCTATTCTATTTGCTGAAATAATACTATATTGCTGATAAAATTAATTATATGTTTTGATACTTTTGGAGTTAGGAAATGAAAAAATTTTCAATCTGAAAATTTTTCTATGGTTTGGTTATCAGACTTTTGCAGTTGGGACTTGGAAATTTTTCGAGATTGAAAGTTTTCTCTTACGACCCATGAAATGTTTCGCACTCAAATTCAAGTACGTTTAACTGGTGGTCTCCGAGTACCCAAAAACAACATTGAGAGTGTGGGCGGCAACTTAATACACCTATGTCAGTGTGTAAATCAAACATTCGTCCACCCAGGTATTCTATTCAAATACGGGGCAAGGTATTCGAGTCTTCGAATACTGGGGGGGGGGAGGGGGGGTCTTAAGGGGAGAGGCTTGCCAGGGCCCTGGTCGACCGATGTGAAAATGGTATTCGAAGATGGAATATCCGTCGTAGAGGGTTAGAATATCCCCTGAAAACTAAGAGTGACTCATTCTTTTTGGGGTATTCGAGGGGTATTCGAACTAGTAGCGTTTTGATTTTTGCTACTTATAGTAGCAGAGGAGGGTATTCTATTAGTAGCATGTCTGTTCTAGAATAGGGGTTCGAATATCCCCCGATTACCCCCTATTCCAAGGGTTTTAATGGGAGGGTGAAGATCAGAAAAAAATTTGTGGGTCGTCCGGATATAAAACTCGGGTCTCCCGCATTCTAATCCGAAATACTTCCACATGGCTATTCTGTCTGTATTAAAAAGCTGTATTATCAATAACGTTCTTTATACGTTTTGATACTTTTGAAGTTGGGACTTGGAAAAATTTTCAATCTTAAAATCCACTTCTAATACCCTGGGGTATTCGAAGGGTAGGCTAATCTAGTTCGCATAGGGTTCTTCTATGGGTATTCGAAGCTTTCGAATATAGGGTTGAACCTATTCTAGACCTGTTCTAAGCAAGGGTATTCGAAGCTGGAATATCCGTCATATAGGGTTAGAATATCCCCTGAAAACTGAGAGTATATTGCTGTTTTTGAGATATAAGCAAAAAACTGTGGAGGGGTATAGCCGAAATTTGAACTTTTTTTCGGTTTTTGTGCTGCAGTTTCCTCGTCAACTGCTGCACTTAAAAATATTCTGATTATTTCAAAATGATGGGACCTATTAAAACCATTTTCATGGTTTTTTTTATACTCGGCTCAGAAGCCGAGATATTAACGATTGAAATTTTAGAAAAAATTTCTAAAAATTTCTTTGTTTTTCGGCCATGCCGGGCTTCATCCTATAAGCCAAATAGCGCTCGCGAAAACAACATTTTCCCCTCTTTGCCTTTAGGGTCTGTTGGGGTGGTCATCCTCATAACGTCAGCCTACATCAATCGAGAGGGCGTATCTTGCGGGTATCTTGCTGTGCGTCGATTCCTGGATACAGTATGAAGAGTTAACTATCCACAAGGCAGATGGCGACGAAACGGAGTCGTTCGCATTCGCTATTAATCAGTACTCGGAAAATCGTATCAATTGAAAATGCTTAGAGGTAAAAGAAACGCTTTTACAAAACATACAGACGCCCTCCTCCCTCCCATTCCTCCCATTCTCCCTCTTCTCCCCGTTCTCGCCCTACCAAGAGACGGCGCCATGCTGCGTTGCCAGATAAATCGGCTAAATAAAACAGATCCGAAAGAGCCCTATATGTGGTATATGATTGATTGTTTCTAAATGGTATATAGCAATTGGTCATCACTTCTCTCCTCTCGACAAGATGTTGACGAAGGGTTAAATTATGCAGTTTTTCTATAATTTGTTGTTCAAGCAACCGTTGTGTTGAAGACGGCTAGTTTTCCGTCGCGAAAAAACAAAAAAAGTTGCTTAAATTAATGTGTATTGTATTGTCTGTGGTAGACGTTTATTAAACCGCTCAAAAAAACCCGGTTTTTACCAAGAAAATTGTTAAATAAGTGCGTTGATTAATTTTGAAGAAGAATTACCATATAAGTCACTACAGCGCCTGTCAACTGCAGTAAAAATAAATAAATATAAATTAATTCAATTAAATACTTTTTAATAGGTAAATGAGGCACTCACTGCTGGAATGAGATGGACCCCAACGTCGAACAGCCAAGCAGCCGACAAGCGGATCCGTCCTTCATCAATTTGCATCAAGACAGTCATCACCTAAATTTTTTGCATAAGAATCGGTGAAAAATGACAATCAGTATCTCTACAACAGATATAGTTTTCAAAGAACATTAGACAAAACTATAAGGAAACGGACCGCAATTTTTTCAGCCGACGTCCGGTAAAATCTGGAATGTGACATTCTAATTAATCGTTCACGAAGAAAACAGACCTGAAATAGAAAAATTGTTTGTACATCGAAATATTCGATTTTAAAATTTATTATGCGGAGCCTGTGGATGTACCTGATTGACGGGCATGTCTGCGGCAAAGAGTAGAATTAATATTCTAGTCCCTTCCGTAAAAAAAGTAAAAGGGAAGAATAAACTATAATTTTCCAACACATCAGTTCTATGAACAAAATAATAAATGGAGAAAAAGGATGTGCTAATGACCGAGACAAATTTCATTATCAATAAAATTAAGACAGGGACGGAGAAAATGTGATTCAATTCTGATGAAGCATGACAGAGGTGGTCAAATATCAGTGCGTTGCGTCTCAAGATTTTTAAATTCTCCGCCCTATATAATATGGACAAAGAATTTCTAAACTTGAAAAGCTTATTTCAAATGGAGTATATAATTATAAATTAAATGCCATACCCGATCAAAGGTCGTTGATCTTCAGCACGATCCGTTTCAGAATGCAATAAAATCATTTGCATGTAGTGCGATATTGTGTAATAACACAGATATATTAAAAGAGGTGTGCATTCAATCAGTATGGTCATTAGCGCCATCAGGAATGAAATAATTGCTACTAATACGGCGGACGGATTCTCTGGTAAGACGGACGGCACAAGAGGCATCACCACGATCGTACTGCCCATAGTCTATATGCGTCAACCAATAGCAGTAAAATTAATTAGACTCAAATTATTGGTCTTGTCTGCCACTGAGTAGATTGAAAAAATTATACGTTTACGAATTATGAACTAACCACTGTGAGGATTATAGTAAAGCCGATAAAAAATCGTGTCGTAAGCGAGCTCTTGTGCTGCGCCAGGAATTTCTCTCCCAAAAGCCACTCGACTTCTTGCACGGCTTCGACAACAACTCGCAGCCGACGGTAGCGCATCACGATCCAGCGAGACAATAATAATTCAATAAATGTTCCAGATGAATTTACCGCAAACAGAATATTGACGGTGATGGGTAGACTTCGATCGGTGGATATATTGTCCGGTCTATTTTCTGAGTAGTAGCCCGCGAGGTACAAACTTACGAATTGAAAAGCTAAAATACATGTGAACCACCAAGTGGTGCGATGTTTCAAAGAGAAGGTGAATCTTGAAAATTTGTTCGTAATTAAATTGTTTTCTATCGTGTAAGGAATCATTCCGCACGCCTGGCAGAGACCAACAAATGGACGTAATTGTTCGAATACCGACATGATGAAATTAAAGAAACTGAATGTCCTTTAATCACACTAAACAGAAAATGCGGACAATAGAGCCAATAGCCTAATGAACATTGAAGCTCTTGTATTGAGTGTTAACGTGTTTATACCGTATTATAGGTGTAACCATGGAAATATCTACAGTTTACATAAAACAGAATACTACGAGTCTAATTTTCTAATGGGTTCCAGAGGTTGCTTGATTGACTTGTAATAGAATAATATTAGTTTCTACATTCTTTTCCAACGCTCTAAAATAACTAATGAAGCTGCATGAATGCTGGCTGCTAGACTTTCGGTAGGCCTATTGCTGATTAATTCTTTCACCGGTAATCGAAATATTGCCCTTTGATAAGCGATTATTTGATTTTAACACCGAATGTGCTTTATTTGAAAAAAAAAAAAATTTCAAATCCATACGATTTCATTAATATCTTAATTCTTCAATAATCAATCTTCCTTAATCATTAATCTTCCTTTCATTAATCATTCTTCTTCTTCAATAATTTGTACTATCATTTACCAGCAACTCTCCGAATTATTCACATCGCTCTTATTTAAATAGACTAACCGCACCCAAAGTAGATCCGCAATGATAATCAACTAACACGGAAACGACAAGTGAAGATGATCTCTACCCACAAAAGCAATCAAATTATTTAATACAAATGAAAATATCCAAAATTGCAGGAGTAGACTGTCAGCAAGTCTTCAAATAGATGTGTAGTCTTAGCATTGAAGAAACCATTGCACCATGAAAGAACTATGGCAACTTGGTACCACAAATGAGGGATTCAACTAAACTTTAAGCACTAGACAAGACTGAAAATGTTAAGAAATAGCAAATAGAAGCAGGAAGCTCAACAGAAAAGATTTTATTAGAAGTAACCTAGACAAACAGTTGAAATATTTTGGCCTTCATTTTACTGAATCATAATTGTCAACATTCAGTGTCACCAATCCAGCAACCTAGAAATAAACAAAATGGTAAACAAAAGATCTATAGTGGGGAAAACAAGACTAACTTAAAAATTCAGAATTAAAAAGCTTGTAATTTGATAGTCAACATCATGATCTGCCAAACATTAGTTCATCATTGACCAAGAAAAGGATTGTAAAGAAATAGGTTAGTCACCTTATGTATAATGTCATCTCAATGGCTATGGTCAGTCAGGGAATCCCTCAATAGAAGTCGCCTATAGTAAAAAATCTTACTATTAATCTCATAAATAAGTGTAGTATAAATATATCTCAATACAGGAGTCAGTATTAAAAAGCTCGTAATTTGGTAGTCAACATTGTGATCTGTCAAATTTTGATTCATCATTAATCTAAAAATACTGAAGTTAGAAATGAACAATTACCTTTTTCTTCACATTGCCTGACAAGACTACATTAGAACAGCAAACTTGGACCACCAGAGACCCGACCTAGTCCAAAAGTTACCTAGGATAGTAAATATGGGAAAATGTTAGCCCAAAATCAACAGTAACTTAAAATAATATTGATTTGTAAAATATTAAAAAGCTCATGGTAAACATAATAATCTGCCAATAATTTGTTCATCACAAGGAAGCGTTATAATTAGTTAACATAAAGAATTATTTTACCTGGTAGCCAAAAGCCCAAAACCACATTGTTAACTCATGTCTGGGATGAGACTTTACCTAGAAAAGAATGGGCAATTAAATAAAGTATGTGGTTGAAATTAATATTAAAACTTACAAATTTAGGACTTCAATTCATTGTTGATCACTTTGTGTATAAAAGCATCTGTGAAATATTGAAAAAAAAATTTAACCATTTCTAGACCAAGAGGAAACATTAGTAAGCGTTTTAATTGTTTAGTGTTCAGTAGACAAATAGGTCAACAAGGTTGTTCAGTATAGCGTATAATAAAGCATCACGACACTACAACAGAAACAGATAAATGGAATCAATTCAAGTTAAAACATTACCATAATTTCAATCACGTGGAGCCGTTGCAAAAGAGTCAAATGCCATCTTTTCTATGTAGAACGTCGATGCTTCACGCTACGACGCTACCAACAATCTGGGCCACCACGAACAAGTCTTTTTCAACATGGACTTGTGCCGTGTGCCCGTCTTCTGCTTTGTCCGCCGAGTCCGAGGGGCGTGTAGGGTTACTAAAATGTGGAAACCCAACGTGGAAAGCCATGCAACTACAACGAAAACCTCCATGCGGAACTGTAGTAGAAGTATTTGGCTTTTTGAAAGTTCCTTAAATTATGTAAAATAGGTAGTGCTTATCAATGTCATAGTGATTCAAAGAAAATGAACCTACACAAAATCCTTAACATTCCTTCCGGATTTCGGATAGAAAGCGCTGTAATACATCAAATATATATATTTAAAATAATTATTTCGCTAAATGTGCTTTGATTATTTTTTACACTTTTCAGTGTTCTTTGATTGGACAACAAATTCGTCAATTTTTTGCACACAAATGACAAAACGTCGCTCTCTGCATTGACGTTTCACGTTTTGGCGTTTTAGTTGTTCCGCTTTTTAGTTGCCCAGAAAACCCGCAGATTAGGAAGTGACGACGTGTGAATTGTGAAAGAATAATAAAACTGTATGATGAAAAAGCTGGAAAATCAAATTGTTTGATGCAATATCAAAATGAAGACATTTTTGACGCTCACATCACTGGATCAGACCATAGGATCCTACCTAGTTACTTTCCGATTCAGAATTATGCTAAACCTGTGATTCATTTATCATGCGCTTAGCATTGCAGCTTCGGCTTGAAAGTTGAGGATATTTATTGCGGCATGCTTGACCATTTGTTGAAAATGGAAGCAA
Source organism: Daphnia pulicaria (assembly GCF_021234035.1). Lineage (NCBI taxonomy): Eukaryota > Metazoa > Arthropoda > Branchiopoda > Diplostraca > Daphniidae > Daphnia > Daphnia pulicaria. The sequence continues at coordinate 34,602,878 of NC_060913.1, forward strand.
AAGAATTACAAAAAAACGCAGAAATACTTCTATTCTTCACTGTCAAATGGAAGGAAATCGGATTGGATTCTAATTGCACTCAATTCAACTTCAACATCAAAACGGTCCGCATGCATGATCGGCAATTATTATTACGAGATGATGGACGACCTATGGTTGAAGGATTTATGGGCTGCCGCAACAGACCAAAAGTTGACTGATGTCGACATATTTGTCGGAACTGTTAAAGTGATGGAAGCTCATCGGATTATCCTATCCGCTCGCAGTCCTGTTCTGAATATCGTGTTGAACAAGGTCAGCAGTGACGCAATGAAATCTATCGCTTACTTTGGCAAGATATTCGATATCGATACTGTGACACTTTTCCTGCAATTCCTGTACACTGGTTCGTTGGAGAACTCCACCAGTCAAAACACCGATTACAAGCAGCTTCTGGAGTTGGCCAGAATGTACGAAGTGGAAACGTTGAAGAATTTTTGTCAAGTGGCCAACGCTGTCCCTCCGGAAGTTGAAGATCTCATTAGCTCTCGACTCTTCACTCAACTGTCGAGAGAAGACAACGAAGAGCACAGCAGTACCGTTTAATAACATTCCGAAGATGATGAGCGACGTTTGGAAAAAATTTTTAGCAAAAGAAAAGTTCTGTTCCATCAATGGGAAATCCAATGGATGTTTCCATTGCTGGAATGTAGCGTTTAGTACGCTCATCCATCCTGCCGGATATATACTAAGCGGATGCGAGGCAATTATTGGGATGTCTATGCAGGAAATTCGGGTGTAACGGGTAGGAGTATTTCATTTTCGCATGCGTGATAGTGGCGGTCGAGTTAGTTGTGGAGTAATATACTTGATTGTGGTAGCCGCAATCTCACCATCTTATGTTCAAGTGAAATCGACAAAGCGTATTGATGGCATAATAATAAATGCATATTATATATGCGTGCAATGAAGCTGTCGATTTCTTTCATCAATTTGTTTTATTTTTTTTCTCTCCAATGTTGATTTCGAATATCAGTTTAAATTTGATGAGGAAGTCCCGAAGCTATACCGAGAGATAACTACTTTCGTATAAGTAAAACCAGTAAAACATTTTTAAGTTGTCGTTTGGATGGAACGAAATATTTGAATTTGAAGCACTCGTTTACAACTTATACGGAATTAGGTCGTCATTACATGTTCTTTATATAGTCCATACGATCCATACTAGGAAAATAAATTAAACATTTTCCCCTGCAAGATTAAGGGGGCGGGGCGAGGATGTAACGCGTATGAAACGATTTGAGAACGTCGAGGATATACTTCTGCTGTTCAGATTTTTTAGGTTTGCTCACAAGTGGTTGTGGTGGACTGGTGGTTTTGGGTCTTCGACCTTCGTCTTATCAGTGCTGTACAACTTTACAACTTTATTTCAAATTATTAGTATTTTTCAAGTGTTTGACCGTTTTTTATTAAACTTTCATCTGGTAGTGAGTCGACTAATGTTTTTTTTTATTGATTAATTTTTATTATAGCTATATAATTAACACAATTTTTGTCTGCTAAAATCGCCACTCGCCAGTGTGAAATACGTTATCATGGCTAACTCTGCCCAGATGATCGTCCCGTACCGCTGGATTATGAATATTGTCGAAGAAGAACCGAAAACAATTGCCTCGAAAATGATTTTGTTTCAGGGCGAACGAGTCTTCCGAGTAGGAATGAAGAGATACGCAGATTCGCCGATGTTATTATTTTTAGTTGCTGATCTCAGTAGGCTAGGAATGCGAGTAGCAGACGTCACGTACGGAATCGAAGATGCTGACACCAGTCCAGCAACGATGACGAAAATGAAGAGAGAAGATGAAATTGGCAATGACGAAAATCTGCAGCTATTCGAAATTAATCTTGACAAAATGGCCACCGGACAGCGGACATTTGTGTTTCGAATTTGCATCGGAGGAAGCGTTTCCGGCTATTCTTATCGTCTGTCTGATCGTCTCGGCAAAGATCAAATATGGGCTGCCAAGGACAATCCAAATTTCGCGGACGTTGAATTCATCGTGAAAGGCAAGAAATTATTGGCGAACAAAGCCATTCTGGCAGCGCGCAGTCCCGTGTTTGCAGCTGAATTCACGAAAGAACAACCGGTGAGAGAAGGTCGTCATCAGATCCGAATTGTTGGAGTGGAACCTTCAACTGTGGAGAATTTCTTGCACTTCATCTACACGGGTGAACCAATGTCATCACTTGCAGACCAACAACTGCTCATGTTGGCTGAAAAGTACAGACTAACAACTCTGACCAGTTTATGCCAAGTTGCACTTGAGAAAATTGAGACAAAACGAATGGTGGACTTCATGAAGTGTTTAATAAATAGGGAAGCGGAAATACCTTCTTCCCAAGTCACGTAATATTCCATTATTACCTTTAGGAGGATTTAACTTAGTTCCATTAATTTAGATTTTTTTTATTTTCCCTGTTTAGGCCAGAAAAAGACACGGAAATTTTTGTTGATTTAACGACGACCACTTTTAGATGCTCTTTGCGGTTTGCTGGAAATGAACATGGACAATCAAAATGTATGATGAAATATCAAAAGGAAGACATGTTTTTCGCTTACATCACTGGACATTTCGGTGAAGTCCGTATTAGTAAACCTTTTATACATTTCACATGCGCCAAGCATCAAACATTATGCGGATTGCAAGTTGAGGATATTTATTGCAATTGGCCATTTACTTCGTACAACCAATGGTTGAAAATGGAATCGAAAAAATTGCAAAACAACGCAAAATTACTTCAACGTTTCACCGTTAAATTGGAAGAGGATATTATTGGATATCGCGATATCATCCATCAATTTAACTTCGACATCAAAACGGTCTGCACGATCAGCAACTATAACTACGAGATGATGGACGATGGATGGTTGAAGGATTTATGGGTCGCCGCAACAAACCAAAAGTGGACGGATGTCGACATATTTGTCGGAACTTTCAAATTAATGGAAGCCCATAGAGTAATCCTATCCGCTCGGAGTCCTGTTTTGAATATCTTGTTAAACAAGATCAGCAACACGGGGAAATCTATCGTCACATTTGGAGCGGAATTCGATGTCGATACTGTGAGACATTTCTTGCGGTTCCTCTACACAGGTGACAATGGTTCGTTGGAGGAATTCGACGTCAATATTGTGATACTTTTCTTTAAATTCCTCACTGGTTCCTTGGACACTTTTGCCAGTAAAAGTAAAGACACCGATTACAAGCAGCTTCTGGAGTTGGCCACAATGTACGAAGTCGAAACGTTGAAGAATTGTTGTCAAGTGGCCATCACTGTCCCACCGGATGTCGAAGATCTGTTTAGCTCTCTGCTGGAACTGTAACTCTATTTTAATTGAGTTGTCATACATTGTGTGCTATTTAACATTTGTTGTGTCTTTACTTTGTTTGAAATACGACCATTCTAGGAAAATAAATAGCATTACATCCCACAAGGTTAAGAAGGGGAGATGAACGCTGTGCCAACGTCGAGGCTTCCAGAAAATGATGTTACCGCTGGAATAGCTGAAGGAAAAATAATTGAGACGATTTCTGTTTTCCAGTTCTCTGTCGAACAGCGGTGAGTCAACTGCGGATCTTCAGGCTATTTTATTTAATAAGGTTTTTCAAGATTGTTTGTTATTTCGTTCGCATCTATTGGTAAGTCGATTAATATATATTTTTTTTTTGTGTGTGGCAATTGTGGAAGTACATAACACAATGTATTTTTGTTAATCACTAGTGTCGTGTAAATACGTCACCATGGCTTATTCTGCGCCGATGATTGTGCCGTATCAATGGATCTTGAACATCGACGAAAATGAACCGAAAACAATTGCCTCGAAAATGATTTTGTTTCGGGGCGAACGAGTTTTCCGTGTGGGTTTGAAGAACTGCGCCCCATCGCCCATTTTATTTTTCATGGCTGCTGATCTCAACAGAATTGGAATGAGAGTGGAGGATGTCATGTACGGAGTCGAAGATGCCGACACCTGTCCAGCAAAGATGACGCAAATGAAGAGAGAAGACAAAATTGGAATTGACGGAAGTCTGCAGCTATTCACGATTCATCTTGACAAAATGGTCACCGGACAACGGACATATGCGTTTCGCATTTGCATAGGAGGAAGCGTTTCCGGCTATTTTTATCGTCTGTCTGATCGTCTTAGCAAGGATCAATTATGGGCTGCCAAGGACAATCCAAATCTGGCGGACGTTGAATTCATTGTGAATGGGAAGAAGCTATTGGCGAACAAAGCCATTTTGGCAGCGCGTAGTCCCGTGTTTGCAGCCGAATTTGAGAAGGTGCAACCGATAAAAGACGTTCCTCATCAAATCCGAATCGATGGAGTGGAACCTTCAACTGTGGAGAATTTCTTGCACTTCATCTACACGGGTGAATCAATGTCATCACTTGCGAATGAACAATTGCTTATGTTGGCTGAAAAGTACAGACTAACAATTCTGACCAGTTTGTGCAAAGTCGCACTAAAGAAAATTGAGACGAAACAAATGACGGACTTCATGATGTGTTTGAATTTAAACGCTGAAAACCCTCCTTCCCAAATCAGGTAATATATTCTATTACATTTATGAAGACTAAAATTATGTTGAATTAATTGATATATTTTTTTAAATTCTCCTTTAGGCCGGAAAAAGACACGGAAATATTTTTTGATCGAACGACGTCCACTTTTAGATGCGCTTTGGAGTTTTTGGGAAATGAACGTGGAAAATCAAAATGTTTGATGCACTATCATTATGAAGATATTTTTGTCGTTTACATCACTGGATCTGAGCATATTCATATTCATGTGATTCATTTATCAGGCGCTAAGCATCGCAGCTTCGGCTTGAAAGTTGAGGATATTTATTGCGGCATGCAGGGATACAACTATCGGTTAAAAATGGAATCGAAAAAATTGAAAAACAACGAAGAATTACTTTTACGCTTCACACTCCGATTGGAACCGGGTATTTCTTCCAGACACATCTATGAATTCAACTTCGACATCAAAACGGTCGGTACGATCGGCAACTATTACTACGAGATGATGGACTACGCTTGGCCGACAGATTTATGGGCTGCCGCAACAAACCAGAAATTGACGGATGTGGAAATATTTGTTGGGACAGTTAAAGTGATGAAAGCTCATCGGATTATCCTATCCGCTCGCAGTCCTGTTCTGAATATCGTGTTGAACAAGGTCAGCAACGCAACGAAATCTATCGTTTATTTTAGCGAGGAATTCGATGTCAATACTGTGACACTTTTCTTGCAATTCCTGTACACTGGTTCGTTGGAGACATCCGCCAGCAAGGACACCAACTACAAGCAGCTTCTCGAGTTGGCCACAATGTACGAAGTTGAAACGTTGAAGAACTTTTGTCTAGTGGCCAGCGCTGTTCCTCCGGATGTTGAAGATCTCACCAGCTCTCTGCTGGAACTCTAATTGAATTGAGTTATTGACATTGCGAACTTTATACAACAGCTTTTGTGTATCTTTGTCGTGGTACTAATTGTTTTCAATACAGAATTTTTTCTATTTTTCAATTTTCGTCTTCACAATCCTTTTTAACACCAATTCTTATCTCATTTATTATCATAAAAGTGTTCGCTAAATTCCATGGTTTAACTGTTAAAAAAGTTGAGTGAACATAAATTCAGATTAATTGTTAAGCTCGCTGATAGTCGTGTAACGGGATATCAAAGACGGTTTATACCTCGTACCAATCCAACCTTTATTGTCGGACAACAAATATCAACACAATTATAATATTGAAAATTAGAATTTAACTTGAGAGGGTGGAAACATTGAAAGTTGAACGATATTCCTACACAAAATGAATTATTCTTCTGATTGACTTTTCTACGGAGTTTCAGTGGTGGCGTGTCAATCTGAAATCAGTTATGCGTTGCTCTTGATGAAGTTGATCAGTCCATTAGTAGACGAATCGTGAGAAGAGATATCGCCTGATATTAAAATTAATTTAATTTAAAAATCTATCCAATTTGGAGACTATAGTGAACGATCCTTTGATGTGTCTTACCTGATCCTTCCAACTCTGGCTCAATCGCCTTAGCTAATTGCTTACCAAGCTCAACACTGAAATGAATGAAAAGCAATTCCCGGCCTATTAAGTTAACTAAAAAAAAAAAAGAGCAGCTTCTTACCCCCATTGATCGAAAGAGTTGATGTCCCAAATAATTCCTTGGACAAAGATTTTCATCTCGTACATGGCTGAAAAGAACAAGAAACAATATAGAATTTAAAGGCCGTGAAACAAAAGTCCTAGACATGTTCACGTTTTACCAATGAGAGCACCAAGGATGAAAGGAGTGACTTTATGCACCACGATAGAGTTGGTCGGTCGGTTGCCTTCGAAGACTTTGTGAGGTAAGATCTTGCGCACGTCATCTGGAAAAAAAAAATCAATAAAATTTACAGTCAATTTCGTTTCGTAAGGAGAACAATTTCATCAGTCTTATCAGATGTAAAATAATTGCAAAGTGAAAAAGCTCCCGGGCCCCGAGAGACCACTACGGGAAATAATTTCTTTGCACGTCGCGAACTTTCGATTACCTTCGCCCATTCCGGATTTCAAAAGTTCGGCTTTGGCCTCGTCAGATGATTTGCCTTTCATGAGAGCTTCCGTCTGGGCCAAGAAATTAGCCATCAAGAGTTTGTGATGGATTTTGTCGCGGATCGGGTAAAGCGACTGAGCTAGAACGATGAAATCAGCCGGAATCAACCTATTCATCAAATAACAAAGGTCACGAAAGGAATCAATCACGAAATCAAAACAATAAATTACGCACCGAGTTCCCTGGTGAATCAATTGGTAGAAAGCATGTCGTCCGTTAATTCCCGGCTCTCCCCACACGACTGGGCCGATAGCATACTCAACACGTCGTCCACTTCGGGTAACATACCTTTAAAGATCAGTCGTAAACAAAAAAAGAAATTGAAAGAAACGTGAAAACAATAAGTGTTGAATGAAGAAGGCCTTACTTTCCGTTCGATTCCATGTCACCCTGCTGGAAGTAGGCCTAAGCCGCAAATCGATGGTTGGAGATATTGATCGTAGGGTAATAAAGCGTGTGTTTCGGCACCATAAAAATCGTTGTACAGCACTCCGAGTAGCACCAAAATAACCGGAACCTAGAGCCAAATCTACTCATTAATAACACGCCAATAAAACAATGGCAAGACACAAGTAATTACGTTCTGTTCCAATGGAGATTCGCAGAAATGTTGATCCATAAAATAAGCACCGTCTAGCAACTTTTCGAAATTCTCAAAGCTAATGCTCAAAGCGATCGACAAACCTTGAATTAAAATTTAAAGAGTTAACACACCTTAACCTTATTAATACAATGCGAATAAACATACCAATGGCAGACCACAACAAGTAACGTCCACCAACCCAATCCCAGAATGCGAACATATTCTTTTCGTTGATTCCGAAATCGCGGACTTTTGTGGCATTCGTAGACAAGGCGACAAAACGTTTAGCGACAGCCAATTCCTTTTAAAATAAATAACGGGATAAATTAGCACGTGATTTCGGTTGTATACGTCAAGTTGTTTAATATTACTCACGTTTTTGGCTTTCTCTAGGAACCAAGCTTTGGCTGATTCGGCGTTGGTGATGGTTTCCTGGGTGGTGAAAGTCTTGGAAGCGATGATGAACACAGTTGTTTCCGGGGTAAAACGCTATAAGAAATGACGCCAGTAAAGCGATGATCAGCAAAATGTTGTTCCTTTTATTAAATTATAATAATAATTAATTAACTTTTTATTTTAATAGTACAACGTCCTTTAATTACCATTAAATCTGAGCGATGGCATTCGTCCGACAACGACCGCTCGCTCAACTGATGATGGAATTGATTTCCTTCCTGCTGGATAGGATCCAAAACGGCGCCGAATATTTGATTCAACCAGTGTCCAACTGCGGATGAAACGTAAGGAGCGATCTGCCCATCTGTTGCAAGATTTTCACGGTCAATTTCTGTCGTATAAAAAATTACCTTTAGCCTATCATTAACACTCAACCTGCTATTTGTAGGGGCCCCTCAGCGTCATTGCACAATGGATTGGACGAACTTTCAAAGTATTGAGAAAATTTCAGCCCCGAATAGATCATTGAGCCAACTCCAAATACTGGAGAAGTTATAACCTACTACTTCTATAACCCTATGCTATAGAATTGATAATAATTTTGGTAATTAGTGCTGCTGGCGGGTCTTATTGAAAATGTTTTCATGTTACCGATGGCTCCCATGCGGAGGTAAAAGGATCCGTGATTTGTATTTCGTCTGGGATCGAGTTGTTTGCCAATAGTCACCCGGAGTTGATTGGTCATGATATCCTCCATGGATAAAACTCGATTTTCTTCAAAGGCGCAATCGTCCTCAGCTTTTGTTTCGGGTGTCTTGTGACGCAGTGCCAGTTGATGCCAACCTGAATGGAATAGTACAAATAGAGCACAAAGTTTACGAAGGACTATTAGCCGTATCTTTTTACTTTTTTTCCACGTGAACGAGTTGAATTGGGTTTGCAAGAGGACGTAAATGTAACCGAAGAAACCAATAGACACAAAGTAGAGATAAGCGTAGAAGCCCTGTGGGGAAAAACAATGCAATCTGGATTATTATCTGTGTGAATGATAATCATTTAATTCCGGATGCTTGTACGTACCTCGTAGTAGTGAGATGGGATCTTGATGGAAATGACTTGAGAAGTAGGAAAGGCCACGCCCATAACTACCAAAATAATTCCGTAGAGAGCACTAAGCATGTCCACAGTAGCCTGCCTGGTATTATTGTTTTCATTTGTTCAATTTTTTCCCAATCAAAAGTTGAACACGATTGACTTACTTGCCGTGTTCTTTCCATAATTTGATGGCTTTCTCCGAGGGATTGTGTGGATGATGTGGTCCACTGTTTTGGCCAGTGCTAAACGACGGCATCAGTGACCTCCGGTTATCGATTGCACTGGCAATGATGGGCTGGTTAGTTGCCAAAGTAATTTGATTTTCGTTTCGCAAATTTTGACCTACTGCTCCAATTGGATTCAGTTCACCCGCAAATTTGGCGGGTTTCAAAAGAGATTGCTGAACATCCTTTTTCGCTTCTTCTCCAACCGTTGATGAGCCGCTTATGTCCAGCTCTCCACTTTATTTAATTATTTGTAATTAATACTGTTCGTATTTGCATAGGAATTGGTCATATTTTTTAATACCGACCTGGTGTCGCCGGGGCTTTCACTGATTTTGATTCATTCAATTAGGTTGCCTAGTCCAACAGTTACCTAGGATAGTAAATAAGGGAAAATGTTAGAACAAAATCAACGGTAACATAAAAGAATATTGATTTACGGGATAAAATATTAAAAAACCCATTGTAAACATAATGATCTGCCAATAATTTGTTCATCACAAGGAAGCATAATATTTAGTTAACATAAAAAAATTATTTTACCTGATAGCCAAAATCACATGTTAACTCATGTCTGCGGGATGAGCCATTACCTAGAAAAGAATGAGCAATTAAATAAAGTGTGTGGATGAAATTAATATTAAAACTTACAAATTTATGAATTCAATTCATTGTTGATCACTTTATGAATAAAAGCATCTGTGGAATATTGAAAAAAAAATTTAACCATTTCTAGACCAAGAGGAAACATTAGTAATCGTTTTAATTGGCTAGTGTTCAGTAGACAAATAGGTCAACAAGGTTGTTCAGTATAGCGTATAATAAAGCATCACGACACTACCACATAAACAAATAAATGGAATCAATTCGAGTAAAAACATTACCATTCTATCACGTGGAGCCATAGAAAAGAGTCAAATGCCATCTTTTCCCAGTAGAACGTCGATGCTTCACGCTACCAACAGCTGTCAACGGGTGTTACTAAACTATGGACTTGGACAGTCCATTTTGGACTACTAAAATATGGACTTCGGTGCAAAACTATGGACTTCACCAGATGGCGCTGCCTGTCAAAGTCCATATTTTAGAACCAGAACGCTCCACCAATGGCCATACTAAACTATGGACTTTTCCTGAAAAGTATGGACTTTATCCAAATTCAACATAAAACATAAACTACGAAGTACGAATCGTTCTATCATTTTTTTGTTTGATATATTTAACGTCCGTTCAATAAACTACAATAAGCCACGAGCTTTCTAGAGCTGGCGGGACACTTACTTTTTTAAAGCCATTTTTTAAAGCCATTTTGGTTCATTGTTTTTTATTATAATAATAGTAACAAATGCCAGAACACTGCTTGGTAGAATTCCGTCGGCGGTAGGATATATTTTTGTAAAATATTCTATTTTTTTTTAAATTTCTTCTAAAGTATTATTTTTTATTAATTTTGTCTTGCTTTATCCGATCTATAAAACGGTTTAAATACAAGATGTTTTTCCGTGTTAATTAAAGGCAAAATCTCTTGAATATTTTCAATCTTCTATTTGCGAATTTAACTAATATTCTTTCCTCCTATATCCACATTACTCTCACTAAGTTTACCCGGTTCCAAAGATAAAATTGAAAATTCGGGTTGTCCAAGTAAAGCACCAACTGCAAGAGAAGCATGAGCTACATATCTTTTTTGCTTAATTAATAGGTTTAAGCTTTTTATCAGATGATGAGCTATGCTTTTTATATCTTCGATTCATACTTAAGATCTCATTTTTTTTAAATTGACTTTTGCTTTTATATAAAACAACGTATAGGGCAAGAACAGTCTTTAGAGACATAAACGGTTCTGCAGCAGATTTAAAATTAATTCCCTCTTTTGAGAAATGTGTTCATACTGTGTACCTAAAAGATCAATAGCTCCATTATTAAAAAAACCACTACCATATCTTAAAAAAATAAAGGGATACAAATAATGGGTATAATGGGTAATGCGAAAGCCAAAAAGAAAGCGGAAGTTGCGGATTATATGCCATCGCATTTGCGACAGCCTTGGCATTTTCATTTAATCCCTCTGAATTGAGGTTTGATGGGTCACAAATGCGCTCCCATCTAATGAAATGCATTTCCGACGGCGCAATCATTCCTTTTCCAACCAAAGGACTCCGAACGCGTTCAAATTGGAGACCAAAGAAACAAATTTCCATTCCCCTCTTCTGTGTGTGTCGGATGCCCGACTTTGGATTTCATAAACTCCTTCCTAAAAAATTTCACGTTATGGTACAGTGCAACATTTGCAAAGAATATTTCCATCCGGAATGCGAGAACATACCCGAATCTGCCATCAAGTGCAAAAAAGTGCCCTGGTATTGCTCATCTTGCATTTAAACCTTGAATGACTTTGTTTTATTTCTTTTCTCAAATGTCAAATCAAGAATAATAATTAACCTTTTTTGAAATGTTCAAAATGTACCTTGTAAATCGTGTATTAATATTCGCAATACACCATTCAGAATGGATTTGTTGTTTTCTTAAATTTAATTAAAAGATATATTCATTTAACCGTTTAAAACTTAAGCGAAAATATTCGGATCTAAGCCAAGTTTATAAATTTAAAGTCCATACTTTAGACGCCAAGTCCAGTGTTTCGGATACAACGCCATCTGATGAAGTCCATAGTTTCTGCAGGTTAAAGTCCATATTTTAGGTCCCAAAGTCCATAGTTTCGGACAGGCAGCGCCATCTGGTGAAGTCCATAGTTTTCGATCGAAGTCCATAGTTTAGTAGTCCAAAATGGACTGTCCAAGTCCATAGTTTAGTAACACCCGCTGTCAACACATTCAGAAAAGTCTTTTTTCATGGACTTGTGCGTCTTCTGCTGCTTCGTCAGCTGAGTCCGAAGGGCGTGTAGGGTTTCTAAAATGTGGGAACCAAACGTGGAAAGCCATGCAACTACAACGAAAACCTCCATGCGTAACTGTAGTATAAGTATTTGGGACTGAAAAGTGAAAACTGAAAGCTTTTTTGAAAGTTCCTTTAATTACGTGAAATAGGTAGTGCTTATCAATGTCATAGTGATTCAAAGAAAATAAACCCATACAAAATTCCTTAACATTCCTTCCGGATTCCGGATAGAAAGCGCTGTATAATACATTAGATATATATACATTTAAAATAATTATTTCGCTAAATGTGCTTTGATTATTTTCTACACTTTTTAGTGTTCTTTGCTTCGACAACAAATTCGCCAATTTTTAGTACACAAAACTTGGCTCTCTGCATTGACTTTTTGGCGTTTTGGTCATTCCGCTTTTTAGTTGCCCAGAAAACACGCAAATTAGAAAGTGACGACGTATGAAAGAATAATAACCAGCAGAGGATAACAAATGTGTCTGGTGCGTGTGTAAAGAAACACTGCCCCCCCCCCAACCCACCCTATATCATATGCTCTGTTGGATGTTACTATACACATCGCTCTATCCGTCAACCAACCGCCCGAAATAATCCCCAACGTGTCGAAGGGGGAAACATTCAGCTAATAATGTCCATATAAGGAGCTCTTATTTAAAATACAATCGCTTTCGATCTGTAATACTAGACATTAGACACTTAGGTATTAGCTCCTTGCTTAATGTAGCACGTAATTAAAAAAAGACGGGATCGTACGTCGAGCTGTTTATAGAAGTGATTTGGGCCATTTCCTTGACAGCTGCGATAACGTTTCAATTAGATCCACCATGATGAGAGCGCCAGCCGTAAACCACATAGACCGTTCCGCCAGAAATGGTCACCACGGGGACATAGACCAGCAGATAAACAATCCAATTGCCAATTTGCTCACTTCCGCTTCTGCCCCGTCATCATCAACAAATTTATTATTTGCCACTAATTACGAAAATGTGATCACCGTCTCGTCTCGTCGTGTTTTGTGTCTCGTGTCCCTTCATAGAATGGAATTTGTTTAATGTAATGGCTTGGCAACTTCGGACGTTAGCCAACTGTATATCGTGGTAGCATATGTGTTATTGTGCCCTTCCTTCCGTGACCGCCAGATGGCATGCGGCTCACAAGCCATCGGAAGCAGCGGGCCCAAAAGAAGGGTAGTCTCGTTTCGGCTTAGCTTGTAGACGGAAGCTTGTTTATTTCGCTGAAAAGATTAAGTTAATTACGCCATTCCAGCAGGCTGGACATTTTAGCAGACTGGAGTTGTTGTTGAATCCTCATCGACATCAAACGATATGTCTACTACATCAAAATCATCTATAATTAACAAAAAGAAACAAAAAATATTTTATTAAACAAAATCATACGGTGGAATAAAAAATGAGATAAATTTTTTCACCTTCTCTTGTAAAATCTATAATCTCCTCCAGAAATTTCACATCGTCTTCAGGATATTGTGCTCCTATTCCGTTAAACGCAGGATCAACATCACCAAGAAAATCTATAAATTCAGAAAAATGATCTAAATTCCTTTCCAGCATATCCAAAAATTCATCAATGAAGTGCGAGGAGTCCATGTCTTGTTCTGTCGAGCTCTCAAATTCAAATGGCCATCCATTCCAAAGCAATCCATTCCAATCCTTCTGGCCCACCTTCTTTCCACCTAACTCGTCACTTCCTATATCCTCCCCATCCTCATTTTTACTTGGGATTCAAATGGACAGTGAAGGTAACGGTATCTTTGGTCTTCATCGTTACTTTTGAATTCACAAATGTATGCCCCATCTTCCAGGCCTGCTCATCAATAAAATCGCGAATCACTTCGAACCTGGGGTCCAATCCTGGCTGAACATTGGTTGCAGCCCCCTCTGGGGGAGCACCGGCCTCCTCTAAGAGTCTCTCCACAAGATCTCCGAAACCGGGTCTCATGAGACATTCCTTCCCTAATTCTGACGCAAGACTCTCCGATTTGAACCAAGGAGAGTCCTTTCTCTCTTCTTTCCGCAATTTTCGGATGGCCCAATCCCCATCTTTCAATACCAAATCAAATTTGAACTCATCGTTCAATCCATAAAGACCCTTCCATTCACCCATCATATAAAAAACTTTGGCTCTCTCAACCTTCTGGTACACCCCAATGCTCTTGAGATGGAGCATAGCAATCTTCGTGGCTCGGAACAGCTGATGAAGACTCAGAACTGCCTGCCACGTGATCATGCGGGCCATCAGGTCGGCGGTTACAACGGGTTAAACCCGCCCTCCCCACCCGTTCTCCATCTGCTGTGAGGTTAAATACATCATATGCACAAAATAAGCCACGTGCCTTAACTCCCCTCACGCTTTCCACCCTCTTATTAAAAACTCGGCCATCACACAAAAAAAGTCACACTCGTAAAATTATATCCATCCACCGTAACCTCGTCCATGATAAAAATACAACAATCAAAACAACAAAAGAAACACTTTGGACAACTGATCTAAAAATCTCTCTGCGGAGCGGTTGTTGGACCCGTCTGTTCGCTAGAAAAAGAAATCGCAATACGCAATACACAAAAGCATTTTAAACGACGAATAATTTGTATGTAGGACGTTCAGGCCCCGGCGTTCAGGCCCCGGCTTTCAGGCCCTGGGCCTTAACGTCCAGATTAATAATAGAAATACAGCGAATGAATGTAATATGTGTGATGATTGATATGAATAAATGGAATAAATAAAAAAAGCCTGACCATCCAAAATAATAATAATAATACAAGCTTAGCCGGACACAAGCTAAGAAAAGCTGGGAGGACCTTGAAAACACCGAAGTTCAAGATGAGGAACAGGAATCGGATTAAGTCGGAGGAATGGGAGAAATTATAATTCAAATACAAATACGATTCAATTATATAATACACTAAGACAAAAAAAAACAAAAAATAAGTGAGTGATAACACTCTCCACCAAAAATACTCCCGGTGCCCACCCGGGAGTAACAACAAAACAACTGAGTGATAACACTCTCAAACAAAAAAGACTCCCGGTGCCACCCGGGAGTCATAGTAACTAACCATATAAAAAAAAAGATGTGAGTGTAGATATATTCCAAACACGTGTAAATTTCACACACACACACACACACAAGTTTCACCAACACACACACACACAACGAAAGACACGGGCAAACACACAAAAAAAAAACAACAACGGCAGCAGCTCCTTCCAAAATCACCGCCAACACGCCTGAAAGCCGGGGCCTGAACGCCGGGGCCTGAACGTCCATGACCCAATAATTTTTGCCTTCATTGTCCTTGTCAGAGTAGTTCGTAATCGGATTATTTTCGTCGCTCGAATCCTGATAATCAGTAATAGTCTCCTCTTCACTATCTTCTTCTAATGCTTTATTTTCCTTGTCACCATCCTCTTGAATAATTATGTTATCTAATAGAAGGTCTTCGATGGCATTTTCAATATCGAAGGTGAAAGTGTCTTCATCCAAAAAGTCGGCTTCAATATCGAACAGCATAGTCGCGTCAGCCAAAATTTTACTCCATCGTGCAATTTCGAGTTTTCTAAGAACAATTTGTCCTCGGTGAAACTGTAGATTCTCTGCGTTAACACTGACCGTAATCAGTCAATTAGTTGCTTAAGAAACCGCACTTAATTAAATTGAAAACTTATAACATACTAATTTGATCCTTGATTTTTTTTGAATATCTTTCTCTAAGTTTCTTCGAACGTTACACATATTCTCAATGAATGTGACCATTTCCTTTTCTTTTTGAATTACTGCTTTGCTAAATCTCTGTTCTAGCATCCACAGCCTGAAAGTGACTAATTCGAGACAGAATCTAAAATAGATAACAATATTTAGTGAATGACAATCTAAAAATAATGTATACTCTGTACCAACGGAATTGTTCCAAGGAAAGACTCCATTCTTTTTGTGCTCCTCCGTCACAACAACCTTATATTTGTTTTTCATCTCCTCAATTAATTTATTTGACCGAGTCTTCAGAATTACTATTTTTCTCTTCACCTATTGTAATCCTCGCCGAGCTGTGAAAGACCACGCTGTGACTTGTCTTTGAAATATTATATAAACTATACAGTCTTTACAAAATTATATTATTCATCATCCCCACTAACTCTTCTACTAATAATCTTCATCTTTTTTTACTTTTTAACATAAACAGCTCTATTCAACTCTCCATGCCGGACATGACAACGCTGTGAGTTGTCAAACCAATCCTAACTTTATATTTTATAAATAACTTGAAAAAAACCAACATATAAACTTTACAACCTTTATATATTAACTATATTTATCACCCCCACTTCTCACTTCTTAAACAAAATCAGAATTGGGGAGAAACGGTTAATCAAGTAAAAGTTTGGAAAAACAAACGTTTCACAACATACACACTCACTACCGAACACGCACACACAAATTAGGAGGAAGAATGAGAAGTAATAAAAAAAAGGAAATTAATTAATGACATTAATACAGTAATTAAAGGAAATTGGACGTAGAAATATTATTTTAAAAATTCCTTTGCCTCTGCCCCCACATCACCCTCCGGGACCGTTACTTCCAGAACCACCGGTGCCGTCAGAGAACGGTCCCTGGACGCCCAAGTGGTCATTTCAAAACCAAGTGAAACAGCCGGACCCGCAAGTCTTCTGGCCAGGACTGTCCTGATTTCATGCACGCCGTGATCGCGTGTCCACTGAGAATTTGATATTATAAAACCCACAATTAGCACGAAGACTTTCAATAAAGCCCCGAGCCGAGATCTCACGATTACCAAGGTAATCCAAGACCTGCTCCAGCCTCAAGGGCCCTACTACGGTCAACAGTCCCTCTCTCTAGAAAGGGTAAATGAACAACCACCAAACGCATTTTCCACTTTACATAAAGAAGAACAAAATCTGTCATATTGGTTCGTTCATAGTCCTCTTCGTCACCAACAGGGAAACGATGCGTGTGAGCTTCCCAAGGATCGCCCGGAATAGCCCGACAATTTAATCTGGACTCCTTCCGACAAAAACCCTTGAGCCTCGTCGGGGTGGAGATACAACACCTTTTCTCACGTCATGCGAGGCTCCCCAGAGCCAACACCTGGAAAGCTGTTCTTCATTCCTCACCAACATCATTGGCTGATTCAGCATCATCCGGTTCATCCTGAATCGACTCCCCTTGAATATTTGGAAGGTCTGACTGTAGTAGCCTAATTCAACAGGGTCTTCCCTCAGTGGCTCTCAGTCTAAGATGGATGATATAATCTAATGTACTACAACTACATCTTCATACTCCATTTGGATGTATTACCTGGTCGAAAAAAACTTTTGGGAATGGGATACAATGTAAGGTATAAGTCTACATAAAGAATACAGCATAAGGTATGATATAGGAACATCAGTGCATGAGCTACACACGAGAATAAAATACTTCACGACTGAGATACGTGAGTAAGGAACATAATTACTGCGAGAACCTGTGCCTATTTACAGCACACTGGTCGATTGGCAAATACACGAGCTTTTCTTGTCATATAGGAGCCAAATTGGTTTGGTTGCAACATGGAGGCCGCCAGCCGACGGCCATCGATACAACCTCCACCAGAAGAGAGAGTGATGCCCACAGTTGCAGTGGGGAAATCTATGGCTTAGTTGCGTAGAAAGAGAAGGTGATTGAGAATGGGCGTGAAGACATTAGGGTCGCTAAAATTGACTCACTCTCACCTGGTCGACAGGAGAGAGGAGGGAAGGAGAACCAAGATCAACTGGACTCGTTAAGCTGTAAGACGGCCAAAGAAGATCATAGGGCCTAGAGCTAGGCAAACGGACGAAGAGAAAGATACACGATAGACTAAACATGCCTAGTAAAAGCAAAACGGCCAAAAACACACCTCAGCTCATCGTTTAACCTCTCCCCAAGTTTTTTTGTTTAGAATCGTTTTTTGCTTGAAGTAGTAATGTTTACACTGAAATCACTGAAGGTACTCGTGCTCAGTATTATGAAGCAGCCATTGAATCGATTTCTGAAACTTGGACACCATCAACATACCTAAATGATAAGCAAAATGTCTGCCTCTAAATTTTTGTGTGAAGACAAAAATCCTTCCTGACATATATGATGCTCTGTTCATAGTATCTAATGATATGCATGGTTTTTATCAAAGGCGTATCTTAAAAATTCAGCTTTGATTTTTTAAAATTATCCACATTAATTTTATAGCTTTAACGCTCACAGAATTTAATGAGAAAAATTGTTATTCATATTCTTTTAGGAAAAGCTTAATGCCGTAAATTGACGAACAGAATGCCACCGATTGCCCGGGATTTCAGAGTTCAAAGAAATTTTTAACTAGTTAAAAAAACGAATCAGATCCATCATATGACTGGTGTCAAGATCCTGAAATTGGCCTAAAACGAGGTATTTGAGATGGATACATCATCGGATTTCTTGAATCGTTTACTCAATTTATGTCAGTCAAATTAGATTTGAAGCAGTTTAGACAATTTTAAGAAAAATTCCTGTGATTTCTGTGATACGTATTCAGATTATGGAATTAAAAAAAAATAATTAAGCAAGATGTTTTTTTTTACTGAAATGAAATGGTCTGTTTTCTGTTTTCAAATCTACATGGATGAAGCGGAATAAGCCAATCCTCTTGGTAGTAAGAAGGGGAAACACAAAGTCTCTATTTTGTACTGGGCTGGGAAATCTCCTACTTAAATTTCGTTCATCTTTAAGATCAATTCAATCGCTGGGCATTGTAAGTAGTGATTTACTTAAACAGCGTGGATTCTATACTTTCTTGCGTAATTTTTTAGAAGACATGATTAGTTTGCGTAAAGGCTTGACTTTAACAGTTCGGAAAGTGTGGTATAGGATTCTATTATATTTTGCAAGAGATATCCCTGCCTCTAATCCTGTTGCTGGTTTTAAAGATGGGTCGTTCTTGCAAACTTACCTTGTAGAATTTGAATGATTGAGAAAGACCAACTTGACAGTATACATCACGAGTCGCAATGTATTATCAGAGACAAGGTTTCACCTGAAATTCAATTTCAGCAAATTGAAAATGGATTTGAATCCAAAGTTACCAGCGATACTTTGTCAACCAAGTTCGGTGTAAATGGTATATGCTGTCTCACCCGTCTCAGTTATTTGGAACCCACAAAGTTCTTTTTCCACGACCTCATGAATATGTCAAATGAAAGTATTTTAAACCGATGTGCCTGTTAAGTTCGATACAATCTTGATTTGAATCCAGAAAATGAACTAAACATTGATGATGTCAGTTACGACATTTCCACGATGAAAAGCGGTTGAGCGTACACCATTCCACCCCCACAAGACTGAATGAAGTTCTGGAATTAAAAAAATAATCTTTTTCTTCATCAAAAATCCACAGTAGATATGTGTTTAGGTATCATATCTTATGCAATTTTGTATACAGTGATAATCCCTATGTCGCTTTCCTACTTTTACTCGGAATCGTTGCATCCCTTCAATGCTAGTCTTTTACAGAAGAAAGATCTAGATTTCAATTAATTCAATTATTATTGAACGACAAAATACGAACAATGCTTTACTCTTCTACCCAAAGGATGCTGGCAGGGGGGCCGGGGGTGGGAGTGTCATCCAAAACCCAAAAACTACATTCGCTGAACCAATTCCTTAACCACATTAGATTATTTGGTCCAACACGCTTTGCGTGGTGTTTTATATATGAATCGCAGAATGCCCCATTCAACAAAATTATGAGGAGAAACAGTAACTATCAAAATTTTCCTTGGTCATTGACCAAACTCCACGAGAAACTTGAAGGAATTTATTTAGGTATGAATGATGATGTCAAAATGATTTTTGATTCCAATGGAAACTGTCTTGTTCTTGTAAAACACTGTCGTTGGGGAAGCTTATTATTAAAATCGACGTCATTTTCCAGTTTTGGAAAAAAGTATTCTGTTTTTTGAATCTCTGATTACTCGATTAGAGTGTGGGATTGTATCTGTAAATAATGGCATAATAGAAACATGTTATTTGTTTTTAGATTGCTTCGCATATGTAGTTATCCCCCCTAAAAAAAATGCATATTAATCAACAGCAGTGATTTATTATATAATGTTCCTCTTCATTCTATAATATAATTAATATATTATTTTGAAAAAAAACTCTTGTAAGTGATTTTTAACTATTATCGCATGCAGTAAGCTTATCCTTTGTTTTTGGCTTATCAAATAACTAACCATTGGAAATACAATTTTAAATGTAATGTTTTTTATAATAGTGGTTTTCATCACAAAATAATTTAAACTGATTGTGAATGATAACTCTTATTCCGTTTTTAAATGTATCAGCGTAGGTATCAGTATAGGTCATAGAATTTTGCACTTGATTTTCATGCGTGTTGTGCGTAATAAAAAACTATGCTTAGCTTACTAGCAATCGACATTTATTTTACCTTGTTTGATATCAATTACAATTGGTTTAGTAGTTACTACTTCCTGTTCAATCATGATTAAAGTATTTAATGGGAAACCTGCTAGGTACCACCGACGCTGCCGCAAATTCCAATTGGTGGCAAAACAATCCACCAACAGCCGTGTTCGTTCCAGCAGCAGCTGTTCTCGTTCCAGTAAAATGTTACGCCTCAACCGGTCGTGTATGTCCCGGAAACGTGGATTTTTACCGTCAGTCGATATGACTCGCCGCCGACATCTTGTCCGTCATCTAGGCCACCGAAAGCTGAGCCGCCGAAGTTCATACAGTCGTTCAAGGTACAAATTCATGATACCTGTTTCAGCGACGCGGAACGTCAACACCATCTCCGCACGAGCTTGACAATCAAGATCCAGAACAATCATTTGCTCTGACGGAGTTGCATCAAAAGCTCGGAAACCCGAGGATCGTTTCAACCGCCTGCTTCTCAGCGCTTTTAAAACTTACCTCTTTTAAAGACAATGATTACGATTCTCTAAAATCATTCTCATTGACGCTTCATTCGGTTGTAGCAACCTTGCTGTTAGGTAGCTACGAACTTGAGCTTCACAGCAGCACCACTCTGGCCGAATTAGTTGGAAAACTTCCGCCGATTCTACGCAGCAAGTGGGCCAAAAAGAGCTACCGAATTCAAGATCGTCTGCCGATGATACTCGACCTGGATGGCTGGCTCGATGACGTCGCGATATGGCGGAATATTTCTTCTATGTTGGCGTCAACTCTGCTGCCCAGTTTCCCGCTAGCAATCACCCAAAAACCAACAACGACAAGAAAAGAAAGCCGATCGCAACACCAATGGTATTTTCCACCACGGTAAGGATAGCGTCATGCCCGCATTGTGCTGGCGCTCATCGACTTAATCTTTTTGACCAATTCAAATACTTATATGCAAACCAACGAGTAGAAGTAGAAAAAAAAACGATGTTGCTATCGCTGTCTAGACGAACGCCATCTTAGTTCCGAGTGTTCAAAGGAAAGTGAGTGCGGAATTTAAGAATGCAAGCGTTTTCATCTCCATGGTGCGCCGAGGAATCGAGGATGTATCCGGAGACGCCGCGATCAAGCACGACGCCATCTCTCTCCTCAACAAATACATTTAACGGCTCCGTATCTTTAAGCTACGAAGACGAAACAACCTTGTTGCCCATCGTTTAATTGCGTGTTGAAGCAAACGGCCGGTCTTGGATCGGATATGGATTGCTGGATCCCGGAAGTCAAGTTTTGATGATCACGAAAGCGCTGGCAGACGAACTGGGACTGCAAGGCGACAAAAAAACGACGAGAATCGGAACGTACCACGGCCGCAACCCGAAAGCAACCGCGGCAAAGATGTCGTTCAAAATATCGTCGTTCTAAGATGGCGATTGTCTAGACAACGATAGCAACATATTTTTTTACAACTTATAAAACCAGTTCCTTCGAAATCCAAACCTGTTACTCCGTTCCTGTTCTAAAAATCAGAAACGAAGTCGTCGATCTAAAAAAACTAGTGAAAGATTGGCAGCATTAAGCCGGATTGAAAGTTCCGCCCCAAAAGCAAGACGACGTTAATGCGTGTTGATTGAAAATGATTGAAATAAAAAAGGATCAGCTAAACTAGCGAGCCCCGCGTAGTCCCCGTACAACATTCGGTTGGTGCATTGCTGGACCGATTTCATCCGTCGCCAACGCACAGCTAAAGGAAGGGTAAATATCGCCTACTAGAGCAAAGGCGAAAATTTCCCACCTCATAAAATGAAACAAAGGAGAAATCGCGACAACACCGCGGGGTGGGATTGAAGGGGAGAAATGGGAAAAAATGACAAATCTCATTTTCAAATTAAAATTCATTATATTAATTTAAACTCAAAAAATTTGAAAATGACACTTGTCATAGAAATAATGAAGCTCTTATTTTTGCTTTTTTTGGCGTCTTTGTAGGGTTATTTTTTCCCTAACTAGAGAGCGGCAAAGTAGCCACTTTTTAATACGCTTCTACAGCGTGTTTCCAAACTTTTTGATCCATTTGTAGCTGCCCTCTCTTTAGATATAAAAATCTGAAAACAATTCAGGAAGTAGCCAACCATTATGGCTACTTCCCAAAAAAATTTCAACAACCTCCGTCAAAAACCTGATTTTTTGGGAACGCGGCGAAAATTGGCGTTTTACATAAGCTTCTCTCCGCTTCTCTCGCGCGTTTCCAAATTTCTGGTAGGTACTGTATAATAAAAATAAATAGGCTACTATAACGATGTACAATAATGGTCTTGATTCATTTGTTTATTGTCACAATACTTGTTACAACATTTGTTATGTAAGTATTAACGCGAAAATTGTATAAAATGAAAGAATACGAGAAAGCAGCTGAATACCATTTAGTATTCAAACAATTACGAAAAGTTAAGAAAAGTTTGAACTAGGTCTGATGTTACACATCAGAACTAGTCACAACTTTTCCTAATTGTTTTAAAAACATTTTTAACGGTACAGATTTCGTAGACAGATCATCAACCACGCCAAGAATGGCGTGTTGAATAAACAGGAAAGCAGGGGTAACTTCGGGACTATACCTAACATTAAATACGTACAGATAACAAAACAAATGAAGCAAAGCAGTGCAACATGAATCCAATTCTTCCATAAACGGGACGTTATCTGCTATGATGTGAAAGGTTTTCCCAACTTGAAGTATTATGGGAACAGCCGTTTAGGGGTTGAGAGAATTTCTTCAAAGCTGGCCGTGTCCTAGACATGAAAAATTAATTCACATTAAAACATGTTAAATTCTTAGAGAGGGAAGTTTAATAAACCATGTAATACCTCTCTAACGTCAAGGAGATGAAGTTTTGCTTCCATGGTTTTTTTCTTTCCTGGAATGAGGAAAGTGATAAGTTCCAAGGCTGCGCACTGAAAAGTATCTGTTAAAGAAAATGTGTAATGAATTTTCACTATTTATTTTATAATATGTTAATCTTCATTGAATGTTATACCATTATCGTTATGTTGAAGCAGTGTTTTAGAATATTGAATCAGTAGAGCCTTCACATGTTTGTTTGTCGACTTTTTTGCAATTTCAACAATTGCTGGAGCAATTCTGGTCCAATTCGCAATAAATGCTGCACAGGTTCCATCACCAAAGATCATGCCCATTTCACCACGGATATAAAAAGAAATGTTGTTTGAAAAATGAAGTATTTAGTAAAGGAGTAAAACTATTAACTCACGAAATAAGACTGGTTTAACAGCGGACAGCACTGCTTGAGAATGTCCAAGGTATACAAGGGCAGATCTGTTTTAGTCCTTTTTCTTGTAATTTCATATCTTCTCCCTTCAAACGTTGACCTCCATATCTTCTTTATCCCGTCTGGGCTTCCAAATTTAGCAATTATCTCCAACATAATTTCGACGTTGGCAGAATAAGACACCATATCTAAATAGAATTGTGAGTCGTTACTCCAAAGTTAATAGAATCCAAACATGAAAAATTTACCAACTCTAACAGATGCGTCAAATACTGTACTGCCTGGTCCTCGGCTTACAATCTTCGTAGCAGGCTTTCCCCCCTTCTTCGTAAATTGCTGGTTGGCTTCTATCCTTTTAACAGACATTCTGCGATACATTTTCCACAAAATAAATCTCTAAAGATTGTTAAAAAAGAAAGATGTTAGCAAAAGTAAGTTTTTTAAATGTAATAGTTACAGTACCTTTGTTTGTCCTGGTTCTATCTCGTTTAACACAGTGTTGGGATATTTTAGGATGAACTTTAAGACGACATTCTCAACACTATCCCTTTCAGGATGTAAAGAGAATAACTCAATCGAATCTGCCAACTTTCTACACACACCCGAATATTCATTTGCATGCAAAGGTATTTTGTTATCAAGTTTGTGTGTAACAAGATAGCCGAATCCCTCGGGCAAACGATACTTTCGCATATCAATGTTAACGCGATCAAATTGTCCTCAAATGAATATTTTGTTAGTGTTGACATCACATAAATAAAATTCACATATATATTACTACTCGGTTGTTGTTTTTCCTGGTTTTCATTATTATCCGAGTCGGTGGTGCAAGAATCTTCATTGCCTGAAATTTAAAAATTGTTTGAATAATTCCAGCAGCAGACGATACATATATCGTAAGTTGCCAAGTTGCTAATGTAAATTGCTTGTATTGATACTTTTGTTCTGTTCGTGATATAAATGAGAACATCTGAAATATCCTTGTTCGTGCGATCGTCGAGAACGACTTGTATCGTTACTTGTCGAGGGTTCCGAAATGACAATTGATACATCCATACCTTTGAAAAAAAAAACACATTTGTAGTGCTTGATTGCTCTTAAAGTGATATTTCAATAAAATGTAGTTGAAGGAATACGATTTGTTTGTTGAATGGATCTTAGACAACTTCCATTAGAAGGACCAGGCTGGGGTGATGATAGTCTAGAACGACTTTGTTCACTACTTGAAGTGGATTCCAACATGTTCGAAGAGTCATCTACTTCCATGCATTCCATTAAAAAATACATGTAAGTAATGCTGTTTAAGTGATACTTTCAAAAAATTGTAGTTAAAGGTATACCATATCTCTGTCGAATAGATCTTTGACAACTTCCATTAGAAGGACCAGGTTGGGGTGATGATAGTCTATCACGACTTCGTTCACTACTTGAAGTGGATTCCGAAATGACAATAGATCCTTCTACATCCACACATTTTCCAAAAAACACATATTAGACATTTTCTAACTACTAACGACTTCTATAGTTCAATTACGCGAACGTTTTTTTGATGGACCTGGTTGGGGTAATGATCGCCGAGAACCACTTGAGGCTGCATCACATGTAGAGGATTGAGTAGATGAGTTACGAGATGACATTGCTAGAGATTCATCTACTGAAGTGTTGCAATCTATTTTGTTATGCTGACCATAAGATTTCTCTTTTCTTGAAAGGGATTCAGTATCATGAAACTCAGTTCCTAAAAACAACGAACATGTACCAAAGTTTTAATTATAATAATCTTTGAATTCATATGACTGAAAAATGATGTACCTGATATGTTATTAGCAAGATGATCACCTGAAATAAATGCAAAATTATTTTTCTCTTGCGTGTAAATTTTTTTACAAATTATGCTCACCATGATTATCAGTGAAATCAGTAGGTAAAGGACTAACTTTAACATATTTCTGATTAATTATACATCTAAGGATGGAATCTGTCTTAGCAGGAGAGTCATCCCCGATTACAACCCACTTGTCTTTATTGAAATTACTCTGTCGTTCAAAGTGAAAAGTCCATCTTCCATTGCAGATTTCAAAAATCTATTATTAGTTTTAATTGTATTTGCAATACAAGTGGTGTCCGACATTTCTTTTTCATCACAGTTACTAAAGGTTATTTCAAATGTTAAATTGTCATCCACGCCGCCGATTACATCTACTGACACAAATTTTTCAGCCATTCTTAAATTCTAGTATTTGACAAATGTACCCAGCATCCAAAATGGTGGATTCCTTCAATCTTCAATTCAATTGTCTCACGTTCATTCCGCATAAGCTAAGTTGTCACTTAAAAAAGTGAATGGCATTGAATGGGAGTACAATTAAATTATGTTGAAAATTAATTACTATAAATATCTTGCCATTGAAAAAAATAATTTTCAATTAACTAACTGATTTGTAAATATATTGCAAACTGCATTGGCGTTGCACAATATAAATTTTGATGAGGCTATGCGGAATGAAAGTTAATTGAGAATGCCGTTAACCTGATGAGTTATGAGTTAACGGTTAACCTGACGCCATTAAAGTTCAAGAATTCTTGGCTAAAGTTGATTTTATTACAAGTGAAAAATGGATTATTTTGCTAAATTAAACACACCACAAGAAAAATGGGATGTTTATGAATGTGAGAATTGTGGTTCTGTTGTCAGAACAGGAAGATTACTTCTTCATCATTATTCATTAATGCACAAAGGTTCACCTGAGTTTAAGAGTAAATGTTTATTCAGCAAAAATTGTTATCATCAAGAGTATTTCAAAAGTTACCATGCATTGTACCAACATCTAAAGCAATACCATGACAGTTTTTTTTGAAAAAGTTTATGTGACTACAGATGTCCAACAAAATGAACAAGGAATTATCATGAATAATGGTACTCTGAGTGTTACAAGCTTCATGTTTTTCAATTTATTATACATTCTGATTGTTATTCACAGATGTTGACGACAGAGAAGTTGGTGCTGATGAAGTTGTTGCCTATCAGCATGAACAACAACCACTACATTTAGATTTGCAGGATGAACAACTTAACGGTGAAGGTATTTATTGATGCATGCCTTGCTATGTGTAATATTTACAACACAATATGTTATCCAAACTTAAAATTTTTATTAAACTAGATGCTGCCGCCCGTTATGTTCTACAGCTGTATTCAGAAGAAAAGTTAAATCAAGTTAATGTCGGGTTCATCATTCAAGAAACTGAAAAACTAATTGATATTGTAATCAAGGAAAAGTTTAGAGCTGTCCAAGAAATCCTTAAGGGACAATAATTTGGATACTGATTTGCTACTTGGGGATGCCATGACTTCTGCAAAAGTACTATTTTTAGAGATGTGAAGAATCCGTATAAACAAAACAAATATTTCACACGGCATTTTGGCATCATTGCCCCTAGAGAAATCGTACTACCGCTACGCGTCAGTGACTTTAGACGAGTTCGGCAAGAAAAGCAGCAAGTGTTTAAACATCAGAAGTACATGGTCGTTTCCTTATTAGACCAACTTCAAAAAATTTTAAATTTTCCTGATGTGATGGCAGAGATTTACAAAGAGAAGGAAACGAAACGTGGGCTGTATTCAACATTTGAAGATGGAGAAGCATACCGGAATTCAACTGTATTCCAGGAGAACCCATTCGGCCTTCAGTTACAAGTTTACATCGACGAGGTGCAGATGTGTGTTGAAGTTGGACATCACACTAAGAAGAACAAACTAGTCTTTTTCTACTTCACAATTGGAAATTTACCAACAAAGTTTCGTTCTGCCTTCAAATTCATCAATGTATTGGCTATTTGTTACAACACAACATTATTGGAACATGGAGCCAATTTCATACTTCAACCCATTTTGGACGACATAAAAACTAGAAGCTGGTTACGAATTTGTCATCGGTGGAGAACGAAAAATAATTCATGGAACTCTAGCAGCCCTGGTAGCAGACATTTTGGCAAGCCATCAAATAGGAGGTTTTAATGTTGGGTTCTCCAACGGGTTTCGAAAGTGTAGGTTTTGCGTTACGACACGAGAAGACATCCAAGAAAAGTTTTTTTATACGGAACACATTCCAAGAACAAAAGAAAACCATGACATGCGTGATGGACTCCAAGATCCTGATTTACAAGCTCGTTGGTCCACATTGTATGGTATTAAGAATCGTTGCATTTTGAATGACTTACGGGGATTTAATGTTATTGGTGGCTGTGTTCCAGATGTGATGCACGACATTTTAGAAGGTATTCTTTCTGTCACAATTTGTGCACTTCTTCAATATTGCATTTTTAAGAAAAAGTACTTTACTTTAGGGCAACTAAATAACATAATAGCAAATTTTCAGTACGGTACAGTAGAAGCGAAAGATAAACATAAAAAATTAAACCCCTTCATTTGAAATTTTCTGACAAAAAAACAAAAAATAACTCTAAAACTAAAAAATTGAACAAAAAACTTAAACAGTCTGCTACTCAGTTGTGGCTTCTTGGAGTTAATCTGCCTTTAATGGTTGGTGTTAATATTCCAGAAGATGATATTGCGTGGACTTGTTTTACCACACTTTTAAATATATGCAGATAAGTTTTTTCTTGAGTTTTCAATTGGAGCAATTGGAGACTATTATTGATGAATACCTCGTTGGTTATAAGAATAACTTTGATTTAGATATTATTCCCAAGATGCACCATTTGGTTCATTATCCAAGGATTATTCGCGAGATTGGGCCACTTGGAGCATTTTGGTGTATGCGTTACGAGGCAAAACATAGTTATTTTAAACAACTGCAGAGAAGAATCAGGAATTACATTAACGTCCCTAAAACATTATCACACAGGCATCAGCAGTGGCAATGCCAACAGTTTCTATCGTCCGGTAACAAATTGTTATCGTTTAAGTATTCCGTTCAATCACGTTTCAAACAACGCCTTCTTTCTTCCATGAAATGTGCTGGACAAATAGCAATTCTTCTTAATATCATAATTTTATCTGTGAATGTTGATGTTTTCAAATGGATTAAGACTGGTTCTACATTGTTTAAAGCTGGGACCACCATAATACTTGTGATGTGTCAGTCAGGTTTGCATCAATTTGGACGTATAGTAAATATTGTAAGGTATCTGGAGCAAATAATATTTGTGTGTGAAGTGCTTCATACTGTATCATTTGATGAACATTTTCAAGCTTTCAAGGTTAAAAAAAGGACAGATCAATTTCATATGGCTTTGTCTTCAGATGATTTAAGTGATTTTAATGTGTATCGTTCACACACTCCATCTTTGTGTCGCACATTTCTTGATCACGAATTTGTTGTTACTAAAACTGAAGTGTCGCAATTAATGTGTAGGGATGAATAAACTCAATTAAGTATAAATACATTGAACTTGAAATAAAAAAAATTATTTTTTTATCAGATATATAATAGTGATGGATATTACTACATACTACATAGAGTTACAGTTTCCTTGACAACCATGACAATTTTAGGGGTTAGTTACCAGAAAGAGGTGGTCCAGAAAGGGTGGTTCACACTTTTAGGGGGTTAAAACTATATAAATGAAATGTGTACCAATATTAGGGGATAACTACCTGTTTTTGGTATGGCTAATTACCAGAAATCGGGAATCTTTTTTAACAGTGTATCGTCTACAACCAGCTGCATTTACGCGCTACGAAAAACATCAGAAAATTATGGCAGCCGGTTCCCCGACGTAGCCGACTCAGTAAAAACATCTACGTCGACAATTATTTGGATTCTACAGAAACAGAAGAAGAAGCTATCACAAGAATGTCTTAGCATTGTTAAAGTTTGGTGGCTTCAACATGGTCCAATGGCTCTCATCCTCCCGATCTGTCCTAGCCACCGTCGATCATTCCGATCTTTCACGATCACTCGATCTCGATGCTGACAAACTCTCAATCGAACGGACTCTTGGCTTCTATGGAATTTTCAACATGACTCATTCTACTTTAAATCTTCAATCAAAATCCAAGCCAAAGACAAACGTGAGGTGCTCCAAGAAGTAGCTTCCGTCTTTTACCCACTCGGATTTCTCTCTCCAATTGTAATAACAGCCAAAATACTACTTCAAGACATTTGGCGATCCGGCGCTGATTGGGATGATCCACTACCTCCTACACTGCTAGAAATTTGGATGGCATGGACAAAAGAACTTTCAGCAATCGCTTCCATCAAGATTCCGTGCTGCTTCCGACTACAAGAAAAACCCATCTTCTATGAGCTTCATGTCTGTTCCGCCACATTCGAGCTTGGTTTCGGGGTCTATGTCTACCTACATTTCTATTCAATCCGCTTTTGGAGCTACAAGGTGCAGTGCTAGGCGTTCGACTATGTGACCCAGCCATCAAGGTGCTTGGACACATCGCAACGCAAGTAGTCTACTGGTGCGATTCCCAAACTGTTCTCCAATGGATCCATTCAAAATCGTGCAAATATCATGCGTTTGTCGCACACCAAATCACCGAAATTCTTGACAAAAGTGCCGCTTCTCAGTGGCGCCACATCCCAGGTGAATTGAATCCGACCAACGATTGTTAGCATGGCATTCCCGCTACTTATCTCTTAACTCAACACAGAAGGTTCCGCGGCCCAGATTTTCTCGCCTTACCTCAATCTTCTTGGCCCTCAACAAGCGTAATAATAGAACCATCATCAGACGATCCCGAAGTATCACCGGCAAAATGGGTCGGCTACATTCAATTTACCCACGACCATCCCGTCTTTAACTTAATCCAAAACTTGTCAAATCTACACAAGTTGAAGCGCATCCTCGCTTGACTACTCCAGTTGGTCAACAATCGTCACATCAATTCAAAAAATCGACAGTTGTCTCCTTATGTCAAAGCTCCTGAACTTCGCGAAGCACTCCGATTCATTATTTGATTTGATCAACGGCATTTCTTCGACGACGAGTTCATGTGTTTGGCCAAAGGACGACCAGTGCCAACAACTTCATCACTAGCCAATCTTACAACATTTTTAGATCCCTTTGGAATCATCAGAGTTGGTAATCGGCTACAGCAAGCGTCTCTTCCGGAAGATACTAATCATCCAATTGTGATGTCTTCCGACAGTCAACTGTCAACAGTGGTCATAACTGATACACACAAACGTATCATTCATGCAACAACAGAGCCAACTAATGATGCATGAACTGGACGAACACGATTTACATTATTTACGATAATGATTTGAAAAGTCGTAAAATCAAGGATGAAAAGTCAATATTGCTTCAAATTCAAAAAGTATAGGCACGATTGTTCGAATGGTGTTGATAATTAAACTAAAATGTGCCCGGAAACCCCAAAATCGTGTGCTTTCTCAACAGTCAAATCATGTCTTGACCCTTTATCTAAATGAAAAGGGTTAAATAGGGATTTATTTTTTAAAAAATTAAAAAGAAAGCTTTTTTTTTGTCATAATTACATTCATTTTCTTGACTACATTCTACATTTTTTGTTGTCGAAAAAGGTTCTTAAGTGGTTTTCACATAATTTGACCATCGAGATTGCTGGCAATTGCACCAACACTGATTTTTTGTAATTGACGCACAATTATCTAAGTGCATTAAATATGCACAAACTGTCTGATATGTTACTATAAATTATAAATTTTAAGTTCTTACAGACTTTACTTCCTTTATTTGGATCAGTTCAACAAACAAGCTTACTCCGAGTGATTATTTTGCAGCAAAATAAATGGCATTGAGCAACAAAGAAGTAAGGGAAGATCCGAAGATCTGTTGCTGCCTGTGATAACGTAAGTTCTTGTCATTCAATGTACCTGTAACCGTGAACTAAAAAAAAGTTGCACAACAAATCCAGTCACTGCTATATTTTTAACAACTTAATCGTGCACCGACCTTGGCTGTTTCAAGATGTAAGTTTTTATTGTCTGAGTGGTATTCGAACCGAATAACTAAAAAAGTTTAACTTTAGATCGATGACTCAAATTACCATGGCTGTGATATTGGCTGTGGCCAGACGGATCCAGTATAAACTGAAAAGAACAAACCAGATAGTCTTCATTGAAAGAAGGAATCCCCCTCGTAGGATAAGTTCACTGCTCGCAAATTAAAAATGAAGGTTGCAGCTAAGAAAGTGGCACTGAAGTGGGCTTTACTAATCAAGAAGTTTGTTAAAACCCCAAATAATTTTCATTTCTCAGACTTCTCTCTACCAATATCAACTCTAATTATAAGAAGCATAACAAATTTCAAATTTCAATGTCGCCTTGTCTGCAAGCTTGGCAACATTAGTGAAGTTACTTCCGTGCTTCTTGTTTGGCAGTCAATAACAACAAATCTTTCACACAATTATTGTTTGTCAATAGATAAGGCACATAAGATAAAACGAAATCATCAGTAAAAACGGTAGAAACTTCGTGCCAATTTACAAAAAAGAAGAAAAGATCTCACGACTTGAAGCTCAATTGATTGAATTTAAACTTCATCATACGCAAAAAGATGCTGTAAATCCAACGAACGGAAAAATGTTCATTTAAAACTTCTTGTTTGATAAAATTTAATCAAAATTCCCTGTCCAACATCAAACACTTATTTAATAAAAATTTCTTTATCTGTAAATAAAAAATTGTTTAATAACAATTCTTGTTGCATAACAAGTATCCTACTAAAGTGATATGTAGGATGAATGTTTTTAGATAATGTGTACCGACGGAACTTTTACGCGACGTAATTACACATTTAGTGCAACAAACAGAATACTGCACACGACTTTATTAATGCATCAGGAATTGAACTTTGACCATTTATTAAGTTACAATTCGACGAGGCATCTAGAAGCACGCATGTCAAGTTCGGAAACACGAACCGATAAAAGGTAAACGCAATTAAAACTAAATATAAAATTAATAGGGTGCGAAAGCAACAAAATCCAAATACATTTTGGTAAAGCGAATAGCAAAGTAAACTGGCTAAACTCCTATGCCATCTTGTGGTAAAATGAGAAAAGTAGCTAACTGCTATATGTTAGATTTTAAATTACAAACCGGTATTGAAAATGAATAGTAAATGAACTAAATAGCTAAATAAATTATATGCAGTTTTTTAAAAATAACTATTATGAAATTTGTGGCAAAAACTTCCAAGAGGGAAAATTATCGGAAATCCGACCCCTCGCTTCGCTCGCCACTTGCAAGTTTCCCTTTAGGTACGACCTTTTTTGATTTTTTTCTATTCTTATTATTTTTGAAACTAATTTAATAACATTTTACATTCTTCTTATGGTTTTATGTTTTATTTCTTTCTGCAATTTTTTTCGAATAACATATATCAATATCATTCCCAGAATTCCTTTGAGAGGAACAGCACATTCTTATCGAATGTTGATGAAATATAATTTTTTTTTGTAACAATCCTTAGCGACTGTGCTTAGCACACTAAAGGTTACGAGTTAAAATCTTGGGACGGGTGAAGTGAAAAGTGAGCGAAATTAAGGGCAAACATTTATGAAAAAAACTTGCACGACGTCAAATAATCGGAACTATGCCATAGCAGTTGACGCAAAGTAATATATTATGAAAGGTGCCACTGTGTGCCCGTTTCCGAATAATTGGACAGATCACACGGGGGTCAAGGGGGCAACCGTGAAAGAAGTTGCATGCCTGACCCGCTGTATAGAGATGTCACGATATGATGCTATTACTTCATGAGAGTTCCTGAGTCGGTCCAAACGGAACACTCCCTTATGGAAATGTTGGATGGAATTTCATTGTTGTTAACAAATAGTAGGTTGTGTTCCAGCGGTTGGCTCTTGAATGTACTTTAATAACTGCGCGTCTCTTTATCAGTCCTAATACCCTTCCCTTGAAGCGGGTAAATTCCATGTGGATATCAGTGAAAGTGAGAGCGCGGAAGTGAAAGTTTGAGTGCAGTGCCAGTGCACTCTTTTGAATTTCGTCGAATGAAAGTGTTGTGCGCTCTAAATGTGTTATCGTTGGTGCTGCGGTCATGACCTTATGGGATAGGTTTGCAATTAAAGAGTCTTTTAAATAAAATCCCCACGAGGAAGAAAATTATCGCGAATTGGAGCAAGAAAAGGGAATTTGTTCATGTAGTTTTTATATCTAGCCAATTGCGGCGAAACTTTTTTTTATACTTCTTTGTGATGGATTCGGCGTGTCATAGAAAGAAGCAAGAATTTTAGACATGTGCATGAAAACAATGCAATGCTATCGACATCTAACTTCAATCAAAGTGACCGTTTTGCAAAATTTTCTTTTATGGGAAAAATAAATTATTAGCTTACATCGGCTTACGTGCGTTAGCAAGGTATCCGATGTGTGACGACGTTCCGTAATCCGCCAACGGCCGTTAGATAAAACTTTGGGATCTGGCCAGTCAGAGATTTCACCACCTCTGGTGAAAGTATTCGTATTCAAACGAAAATTTTTGACAATCAGAAGTATTCACAAGTTTCTCTTTTGACAAATTAGAACATTGTTAGGCCCATGGTGATTGGATTATATTGATTTCGAACACATAGCGAACAATTTGTTTACACGCAATCGCTCTTATTGCCTTTTTATCTCAGCATAAAATTGAAAACGAAGTATGAAATTGACGGTAAGTTAATAATGGTTATAACCCTAAGGGATTATTCTTCAAGCATATTTCGTTGGTGTGTGTACAACAAATCAAATAAGCTTTTGTAATGGCATTTTCATTATTCAAGCGATTTTCTATTTTGAGTCTGCCGTCTCTCATGACGGTCTATTACATACGTATTCCATGATTTTAATAGACTGCGTATAAAACAAAAGGCTTCTCACGATGATATTTTCCCCAAACTTTTAATGCATGCATTTAAAAAAGGGAATCCGACCAATCGTTCTTCGTTTTTATTCAATGTTGTGATGGCTTCCGGAAAACTGCCATTTATTTACTAAACCTCCAAACTAAAAAAATTACGCCGGTTCTTTTAATCATTTTGGTGAAGTTTATTTTCTTGATAACATTAACTATTCATCGTGTCGTGAAAAGCCATGGGCCTAAATGTGAAAATTCCTTAACCTTTGTTTACTTTTGTTTTCATAGCTTGCATTTTGAATGTGACATCTAGTGACTAGATGACGGAACATTTTTCCAGTTGACGTAGTTTAACTATGGAACGCAAAATGACCCCATAGAATAATAGTTTTCGTCTAGTGCTATTTATTTTATAAATCACTCAAATAATATACAACTGCGTGACGTCATCTAGTGGTTTCAGCCCATTAGAATATTTTTTTTTTTTTTTTTTTTTCCTTTAGCCCGAGCAGTGGCCTGGGTTTTCATGGCCTGGGTTACAGCCCTAGTGTTGACGAGGAGAGGAAGGGTTGTTGTCGAACAGAGAATTGAAGATTTTAGATATGAGGAAAATTGACCGCCTGATTTGTGCAGGTGGCAAGCAAAGCACATGAAGTTCATTTTGACACTTATGATTAAATTCCAGCTAAAATGGGTTGAAGTCTTGTGTATCGGTATCCTGTGACTCATTTAAGATACATGTTCAGGAAGGATTATTATTTGGTAATTCATTTGCGTGGGAAATTATGGTGTTATGGATAGAATTTTTGTTGTAAAGAATTGAATTTTAAAAGGATTCCACTATTCTTACTGGTTAAAAAAATTTAGTAGAAAAATATTAATTTAAAGTAGAAGTTAGATAAATTAAAATGTAAAAGGTACCTTTACATTAAACTGCCTAGTTTATTGTTCAATGTCACTGGTATTTTTAGGTTTATTTATTTTATAATGATTAAATTATTTTCAAATAAGATAAATCTTGTTAGATCCAATAACTATTTTACAAAAATAACAACTAAAACAAATAATGAAATGTATTTCTTGCAGTAATGGAATTAGGCAATGCTGACATTAACTCAAACTAATGTTAGACTTAATTTAACAGAGTGTGTGCATATCTAATGCACTAAGTAAACTGTACATCAATTACAAAATCTGAGTGTTGGTCAGCCATCTCGATGGTCAGGTAGGAAAACTACAAGAACCTTCTTCGACAACCAAACACGTGTATTCAAGGAAATCAAAGAGTTTATGCTATAAAAGACAGCTTTTTCTGCTTGTGTGTGTGTGTTTGGATTATATTGTCTCTTTACACCTTTTTTTTAAGTTGGGTACTTCTGGGTGGCACACATTGTTTTTTTATTTGAATCTGATTGTTCAACTCTCCATGATTTGAATTTGACTGTTTTCACTCAATTTTTTTAAGTCTTTCATTTTCTAATTCTAAATTCGAGTATTTTCACCTAAATTTTTGTTATTGAAGACCCCTGACGTTTTTTTTTACAATTTGATTCTCGAATGTCTTTCGGGATCATATTTTTGTAATTGAATTAGGTAATACTTGCACGCGACGTAATTACACATCAGTTCGTTAGTTTTGATATCGAAACATGTTATATTTACAGAATTTAGGTGTTTTAAATATTTTTTTGTTTAACAACAAATTTTGTTTGCATAAGTATTTTGAGGGCAGGAAATAGCGATGGAAAATGTAACAAAGAGGAAGTTTTCAATTTAGCCTAAAACTTTTCCCACTTGTTTGGATGCAAATGTTTTGCACCTTATCGACTTTTTTTCTCCGTATCGTGAAGTCTCAACCCACACAGTAAAGCTTTAAGCCGGAATATCTCGTGTTCTTTAGTTTTCAGCTTTGCACGAAGACTTTATCGTTTTTGGACTCAAATTTCCGTTTCATCTTATGCGTCTTTGTCTATTGAATAACAATAAATGATTTGAATTAGATTTGTTGTTAACTTAAAAACAAGAAACATGGTAGTACCTCCTCGAAGTTGCCAAGCTCGCAGAATAGGTGACATTGAAACCTGTGATTCGTTCTGATATTGAAGTTGATTTTCGTAGACAGCCATCTGGGACTTGATAGGGGTTTTTGCAAACTTTTTAATCAGCAATGCCCTCTCCGCTGCCACTTTCTTAGCTCCGATCTCTCTTTTTAATTGTCAAGCAGCGGAGTAATCGGCTGGCTCATATTTCTTCCTCATGCATAGAAGATTTATTTCACCAATTTAGTGACAACGATATATCTGACAAATTAAAAACGAAGAGTGCGGGAGAAAACATAAAATACGGGACTTGTT
Source organism: Daphnia pulicaria (assembly GCF_021234035.1). Lineage (NCBI taxonomy): Eukaryota > Metazoa > Arthropoda > Branchiopoda > Diplostraca > Daphniidae > Daphnia > Daphnia pulicaria. The sequence continues at coordinate 34,639,666 of NC_060913.1, forward strand.
TTTTAGATACGATGACAAAAACATAAATGGGACGTGAGAAGAGCGAGAGAAGAGGAGGAGGGACGTATGGAAATGTGACGTGTAACCAGAGGACGGGAAGAGAGATAGTGAAGGGTGAAAATGAATGGAGTGAGGAATGAAATGGCGAAAATTAATGAACGGAGGGGGCAGGTCGATCATTACGACGGATATGATCAGTGATGATTCGGACGGACCCACGGATTGCCAGGAGCCGACACTTACGAAGAAGGGCCGCCAAGGCACCCAGACGGATGGCTAGTGCAGCAGCGATGGAGTTGTTCGATGGGAGCCACGATCCAAGAGCCCCAATCACGAATGGGAAGGTAGGTCCTAGGTGCACAGGTCCGTGGGCAGCAGGTGGGCACGGAAAACCTCTAATTTTTGCCAGGGGGCCAGATCGGAGTCGGCTAACAAGGTGAGCTTGCCAGGAAGGGAAGAAGCCGGGCGGAACGTGAGGCGGGTGCCCATTGGGACCCCAACTTCATGCTCACCTGCGGCCATCGAGCGAATCGGGACTCCACGGATGTGCAGGCTGGCATCGGGATCCGCCTTGCCCTTGGAGATGGTAAGAAAGGAGCACTTGGCTGCATTAAATCGGAGGCCAAGAGCAGCCGCCACAACCATCATGGCGTCCAGAGTTGGCTGTAGGTCCTCAGGGGAGGGGCCGACCAACGAAATGTCGTCGGTGTAAGCAGTGGCTTTGGGGTAGGCGCAGGAAAGTAGAAAGCCACTGTTCTGAGGACCCTTGGCGCAGCGCAGGAGAGGCTCAGCTGCAAGATTAAAAATAATTGAGCTCAGGCCGTCCCCTTGACGGACGCCAGATGTGGGTCTGATGGACACGATTTCGCTCCCGACAACAAATTCGAAGATGTTATCCGAATAAATATCCCTCAGAATATTCCTGAGGGCATCCGGGATTGGTAAGCTGGAGAAAAGCTGGTAGAGGAAGTCGTGAGGAAGGGATCCGAAAGCATTCGCCAGATCCAGCCAGCAGATGGTAAGGTTTCTCTTTTTCAGTTTTGCCTGCTCTATGGCGCACTCAAGGAGCATCGTATGTTCCTGAATGCAGTGTGCACCTGGGAGAAACCCTTTCTGCTCTAGGGATAGCCACGAGTTGTAACACGCGACCGTTGTAAGTCTAGAAGAGATGGAGCTGGAGAAGAGTTTGTACAGGGTAGACAGAAGGGTGATGGGGCGGAAATCTGGGAAAATGGCGCTAGGATCTGGGCCTAGCTGTTCGTAAGCGCCGTGCAAGAACGAAGCTGCCGACTCAGTTGAGCCGGTGTAGCACTGTGAGGACTCACCCAAAACCTTCCTAACTGCGCGCCGGGGGTAGCGTTTGAAAAGGCTTGAAGCTTGCTGGCCGCTTCCCATCGCTTGGAGTTGTTCTTCTTTCTGATTTGTTGTTGTTGTCTGGACTGGCCGCACCTACGGTGTGGAGGGCTATCTGTTGGTGGATTGGGAGGGCGGGGCAATCTGTCGGCGGAAGGTGCAGGTGATTCGGCTTTCAATGTAAGCCAGTGCCAGTCGGCTGCAAGGCCATCGGAAATAATGTTTAACTCTTCTCTAGAAGAACAGTTAAAAATAATTGGGGCCCAGTGATTCAAGAAAAGACCCCCCGGGGAGATTTCATCTTCCTCCTGTTCCTCAACATCAGACTCGGAAGAAACTGGAGAAGTGATGAGATTCACTGCGCGTTGTTGGAGACTGGAGATTGAGCCCACCGATTCATTCAGGATCGCCTCAGTGTCAGAGGTAGGCCAGCTAGACCCCCCGTAAGGGGGAGAAACGACAGCAGCAGCGGCAAGGGGAGAGCCTGGAGAATGGTTGCACAGTAGTGTCACGTGAGCTTGAGCGTCCTCAGCTGTTTGGATGACTGGAGATGGAGAGGCCAGCAAGGGGCTGGCGTTGGAGTCACGTGAGTCTGGAGTGGTGGAAGTGTCGTCTTCATCAGGTGAGTGCTGTGGGCTGCATGCCGGAGGTGAAATTGTCGGAGTGGAAGTGAAAAGCCTTCCTGAGCTGGAAGGGCGACATGATGGTTTGCAGTACTGTCGGCTGCCCGACGTGCGTGCAAAGGTGTTGTAGCAGGCTGTGTTGTGGCAAAGGACGAGAGTCGCAGCCTTTCGTAGCGCACGGCCAATGGGAGTAACAGCCCGGAGAGCTCTGGCTTGGTACGTAAGTGGGGACGGGGCCCAAGAAGAAAAGAGTGGAGACGAAAGAGCCAATTGTGGATCGTCTAGGTCTCCGTGGGAGATGCGTGGTGGCTGAATGATTGTAGTTGGTCTAGGAGATCGATTGGTCGGTGGAGGCGTCGAATATGGCCGAACGTTTGGAGGAGAACGAGCCGGAAGTTGTACGTTGACGCCTACAATGCATGCTGGCTGAGTGGTGGAGGGAGGAGCAGGATCACGACGGGGTCTGCCAAAGCGTGTCGTGGGAGGAGAGCAGCCTGGATGTGGTGATTGGATCCATGAATCATCCCCTGCCTTGCGAGTAGGGATGTCATCCGGCGACTCATAGTAGGTTGGCGCAGGAGTATGAGTAGTTGTAGTCCTCACAGTGTCCAAAGAGGCACAGTTAGCCGCCCCAGCCAGGGCACCATTCCTGGCGGCCTGTTTAGCAGCCGCACGGGCAATGACAGAAGGGTAGCAGCGGTTGGAGCAATACTTTTTCTTGTCATTGTGGCAGATGAAGGTGTTTCTGCAGGCGCTGTTGCCACAGGCATTCTCCATGTCGACGGATTGAATGGATGGTGAGAGAAAGAGATGATGATGATGATGAAGTCCGAGGAGCAATGATGCCCCAGGTCGGTGTAGTTGGTTTGGTGTAGTAGGAGAGAGCTATAATCGGAAAGACGGCTGGCGCCCGGCTGATTAGTTAGTATATCTAGCTGTTAGACATTGTCTTGCCCGAGGTGAGTGATGACGGTGGGAGCATCAAATGATTCCAAAATCAAAATGGCTAAAATTGTCTCGATAGAAGAGATAGAATTCAAACTCGGGGATCATTATTCCATTATTCCTCAATGCTGAAAATCATTCTAGCATACCCCAGTGGCAGCTGCCATCTAGTAGCGTTGTTGGAGTGCTGGGCGGAGGCCACTTGGTAGGAACGTCTATGTGTTTTGTATAATTTCTCTAACACTGGATAAGGAGGGCCAAAGCCAATATCCCATCCATGGTCGTTGGAAGCATCAATCTAGAATTGAAATTTTTTAGTTATTTTTCGTTTCGAATACTACTCGGACAATAAAAACTTACTTCATGAAAGAGCCAAGGCTTGTGGATAATTAAGGTGTTAAAAATGTAGCCGTGGTTGGAACGGCTATGCAACATTTATTTTATTTCCCTGTCGCAAGAACATTGGATGACGAGTTCTGTTGTTGTCATTCTTAGCAGCTAAGCTGCTCTTATTTCTTGGTTTTTAAATCTCATTTTCGTGCTGCAAAATATTCACTCAAAGGAAGCATGTTTGATACGCTGATGATCCAAATAAAGAAGTAAAAACTTTAAAAAATTTAAAAAATTGAGAATTTAGTTACATATTTTCCTTATGGACATTTCATTCCTGTTGAAGATCTCGTTAGATGATATGTGGTTGGCCTTGGGGTCTTGCTGTTCAGTCATCTCTACGTTGTAAGGCCAACTGAAATCTAAAGTAATAATCGTTGAAAATTAATATTTTAAGGGATCTTAAGTTTGATTAGTCGAGGAAGACGATATTGTTGAGGCGGCATGATCCAGACACCAGTGAAAAAATTTTAAATATCCTTTGTTCGAGCTTTCGAAGAGTACAATCAGAGCTCAGGAATCTCCTAAGGAACGATATATCCACGTGAAGATAAAGTCCTTCTTTGTGGCGAACGGCATCGGATTCGTGCTCTAATTACCTCTTACTTGAAGCAGGCATAAGCATGAAAAAGTTGGGTTAACGTCGTATCGTTTTCCTTGACGACCCGTTACGTGAAATTTTCGAGTCGAGTGCCCTCCATCACTCATTTAGCATAATCTTTAATGGATGACAATAATAAACAATTAATAACATTACTTCACATAACAGAAATGTAATGCAATGTTATACTTACATCATCTTTAATAAATCTTTGTCAACACAAGAGTTAAATACAAAAAGGGTTCTTCCGGGTTTTTCTCAATCAAAATGATTCATTATATTGTTCTTGAGCTTCAGTTTTCGTCAGTATCGTTTTGATCAACCATATTGATAAAATATATGAAAATGAGGCGGGCGGTAAGGCCAATCCGAGCGATGCCAACCAGATGACAATCAGCAAATTGTACCGATCGAAACTGAGCGCTGTTTAGCGTGAAAACGGAAACAGAAACGCCAACCCAACCGATGTGTCCTGCGATGAGAAAATCAACGACAATTACACCGTTATAAATGGATGCTTGAATAAGAAAAGTTGTGTTACCTTCAACTGGCATCATCCAACCGGAAATTCTAAATTTTTTTGAAACCAATTGTAAAGAATTTTCTGTTGTCATTAAAAAGAACCATTGAATACTTTAAAACATAATAATAGTGGATTTTATTCTATTATGGGAGCTCAAACAGTTGAAAGCGTATATTGCAGAAACTTAACAAATCTTTCCAGTTATGCGGGTATAAAGCTCAATTCTACCATAATCAATTTGCAGATCATTTGAGTCTGCCTTCAGATTTCCAGAAATCGATTGGGTTATAATACGTAAAGTCATAGTCAACTTATTTCTTTTTGCAGAGAAAAACCAAGTTTCGCAAAAAAAATATTCCTATTCCCTTCGAGGATCAATATAGGATTATATCAAATGATGAATTAATGGGAGCTGGAGTAGTCAATCTGAGATGCTATCTGAATTTGAAAAGAGGGAATGAAATATGGTTGAAGATTTTGGCATATCTGCATCAGGAGGGGGCAAATTATGTGGAGATTATTCCAATAACTTTAATGGCTTTCTCTTATTACAGGAAAATTCTTTTGAAACACATGGAAATCTTACATTATATTTAAGTACTTAAACTGCAGGTAAAAGTAAAATGGGGACTGAACTTATTAGGTTGAGTCTATTACCACGACTTTTCCGTCTGTTTTTAGTTACGCGATGGCGATAAAAGAGAACAACTGTAACTGTCTTTCTATATAATAAGTTTCGATTTTCCTAATTTAATGAACAGTGATTTCAGGATTTCAAACCTTTGGGCTTTTATTATCTGGTGAGTTTGACACATTATCTGCACAAGAAAAGAACAGGAGCTATCATTTGCCAAGGAACTTAAGTAAATCCTTCATTTTAAAAATCTTTTCTATTAATATTACATAAATTGCGTAATATTAAAGCTAAAATTTCTTGCTTAATAGTCCTACAATGAGTTCGACCCTATTGCAAGTAAAATAAATGCTGCTTAGCCAAGCGGGTCTGCTCAGAGGATTTTCAATATCAATTCCAGTATTTTCTAGAGAGCAACCTTAAAGGATCCACTTTCTCCTGGTATGTTGCCCTGAGAGCATCTCAACAGTGTTTTTGCTGCAGCCATTGCTTCTTCTTTGGGTCATTCCATCCCAACTCGAATTTTTTCGGCGCGGAAAAAAATAGAAATGTCTGATTTTTTTACAGTGTGTTCCTTATACATCAATCATGCACTGTGTAAAATATCAGATTTTTAAAAACAAACCGGAAGCTGAAAATCAAATTCAAAGTTTGTGGTTCAGCAATAAAATTTTATACCGAAATCGCGATTTTCACCTTTTTTTACCGTTTCCTTTCACGGCAAGGAAAAACAAAATCAATGAAAAAACAGGAAAAAATTCGCTCTATCGAATGGTGTATTTAAAACTTTTATTTTGTTTTAATTTGTTACCATAAAGTTAAGTTAAAGGTTACAACTTTTCAAGGCCCTAGCAAAAATCTCGGACTAGGCAGAAGCCTGAAATTTAATACTCATATAGGGACCCATAGTCTGTATAAGCATAAAAATTTTCAGCGTGGGCAAAGTATGCGTGAATTAGCTATGATTATTTTAAATTTTCCAGTTCGGCCGTATCCGTTAACACGGGAAAACCATTTCAGATCATGAGACGCGAGGATAACAGAAGCCGCGATCCCCATGGGACTTTGCGTCTTGGGAGATGACGCAAAAAAAGAGCGGGGACTTCCTACAAATTCTTAGAGCTCGTTATCTCATTTCACTCAATGTTACCATTCTACAAGGTTACCTAAAAGAAAAATGTCTTACGCTGAAGCGTTTTTACTCAGTAGTGTTCTCTTCATCATGGCAAGCAAGAGAAAAACAAAAATAATTTGAAAAGATACAAATTGTGTTAATTGCCATCAGCCATAAGACTAGAAAATTTATTTTCAATCACATTAAATTCAGTTTGATCAAGTTTAAAAAGTCGACTACGAATAGTAGTGGTTTTAAGAGAAATGATTTTGCATAACATATTTTTGTTAGTAATCCAGGATGATTCTTTGGTTATCTTATATCCTTTTGCAAATCCGGTGTGACCGTCGGGAGAAAAAAACGTGACGTGAAATTCTCTGTTGACTTCATCAATATTGGAAATTTTTGAGAGATACCAGCGGCCATCAGTTTCATAAACACACGCAACATAATCATCAACTTTACAGGAATCGAAATCAAAAACAGGATTAGGCTCGGGAAGAACATTAAACACTTTGAAGTCAGAATCGCCTCCAGAAAGGGACGATGCTTTAATTTGAAAAGAATTGATTGGTACGTAACAGTGGAATGAACGAGTGCCTTTGATAGCCATAGCTTCATTCATTCTTTTTTCAATTGATTTTTCATTTGAAATGACTGATTGAGAGTTAACATAAAAACATTTTATGCCGCTGACGTTTTCTGTTGCCCATTCAAAAAGATCTTGTGGCGTAGTTATTTGACTATTTACATTGCGCTGTAGACTTGCCAATCTAGCTAATCTTTTTAAAGTCCCCCCTATCCCATCGCATGCACTTTTACCATGACAGGAGGCGAAAAAATGCCACTCAGCATCGAGACCATCGAAATCCAAATTATGCGCGCACAGGTTGGCGAAATTTTTTTTGTTTTTGTACTGCGCGCCAGAGCCGTCGGTAAAATATTTGATTTTCTTCAGAGACGGATTCAATGTTTTCAAAAATTGTAAGACTGGCCTTAAAAAGGAATGGACAGAAAGAGTATCGTGCGTCAAGTGATCACTAATAACGGCCATGCTGACACTAATCTCAGTCCCGTCGAACATTTTCATGTATCCTAAAACGGTAAGAGGGTAGCCTGGTCGTTAGCCCAGTAGTAACCTTGAATCGAATCTTGAATTATAAAAGAAAAATTTTCCGAGAAGTCGCTAACCAAAACGCAAGTTTCATAGTCGAGCTGCTCTTTACATGTTACAAAATGAGCACTTTGATTACGGGCAACGTAATGATGAGTAGTCAAGTTGCCGACGGCAATAACGAGAGACTCAATAAAATCATCTCTAGACGTTTGTACCGTCTCAAGTTTAGTTCCGTCAGTTTGCGCCCATTTTTTGTACGTGATTGTGTCATCTGTTTCATCGCTAATAATGCCTTCGAGATATGTTTCGAGAGAATCAGCTTTTGGGCAAGACGGGCATCTAGTCATCATGCATTCCTATAAAATATGAAGTCAATCAATAACGAAGTCTATGCAAAGCAAATTTGTATAATTAAACCGAGAAGCTAGCGATTTTATATTACCTTGTTGTAAACTGAGCACACTAATTTATCCATCAAATGGTGTCTTTCGTTCATAAATCCTGCGGCATCCAGCATAAGTTTTACGTTTTGGTGGTAAAGACATACACACACGGAGTGTGTACCGCTAGCTCCAACATTGATAACGTATGCAGGTCTATGGTCAAAGAAGACGGAAAGCTTGCATACAGCGCCAACGGAGCTATATTTTTTTTTGTACTCGGCGTACAGCTCTTTGATGTTTATAAGTAACAGACGCTTTTGGATTTTTAATCGTTTTCCGCAGGGCTGCTTTACACTTTTGACATTTTTCATGCCAGGGAGCTGGCGACTGTACTCATCGGAAGTATAGAAATCTATTATTCGCAATTTTTCCTCTGCATTGAATAATTTTGAAAATTAGTTTCGAAATATGTGCGACTAGGGAGTTACTGAAATTTTTACCGTCGCTCAAACAATGGCCATTCTTCTTTTTTGGTGGATGCGCTAAAATACCGCTTTGCATTTTCAAATCATTTGCTTGAGCGGCTTGATATTTTGAAACTCCAAAATAAGCGCTTATTTGCTCGTGTGTCCAACTGCTGGGAGCCAAGGTTAACAATGAAAGTTGGTTGGATCGATTATTTGTTGATTTGACCTTAGGGAGAAAAATATAAGAATCTTGCAAGTTCGTTCTCAATTATATATAAATATCTAATACCTTTTCACGCACGCTATTCAATAATTCACTGTAATCATTAGCATTGAAAGACGACAAATCTTCACTTTGAAGAATGTTACGCTTCACTGTGTCAAGGACATCACTGCAGATTCTCAAACGGCGCCCTGAACTTTTTCTATCCAACTCGACAATGGGACTTATAATCGACGCATTCGAAAGAGCACTAATAACTCTCCTCGGTGTGATTACTTTCTCCTTCGGGCTATCAAAATATAACGCTTCACTATTGAAATCCTCTGTAGTTGGAGTAGCTTGATGTGATTGATTGAAGTCCTCGGATTCCAGAAATTCTAGACACCATTTACACAGTTTTAATCCAGGAATCAATCGAATGTTACTAGTTGCCGCAAACACATAATCACTGAGTTTAAGACTTATTAATTTCTGACCACACACTTTTTTTCTGTGTTTCTTTAATGGATCACAGCAATGCTTCGTCTGAAATGTCGTGCTTACAAAGTAAGTAAAATAAACGCATTGATGGTGCAAACAAATTGTCTTGATGTAATCACTTCCAACTCGCAACTTAATAACACGCTGATCGTCAACAGGCAATTCGTCTAACACGATTAAATTTTTCACAGTGCACTTTGCATAATATTCCTTGAAACAGTCTTTTTTCGTAAATTTTCCAACATCACAACAAATAATATCAGTTTCATCATGACTGCTTGCCATGATGAAGAGAACACTACTGAGTAAAAACGCTTCAGCGTAAGACATTTTTCTTTTAGGTAACCTTGTAGAATGGTAACATTGAGTGAAATGAGATAACGAGCTCTAAGAATTTGTAGGAAGTCCCCGCTCTTTTTTTGCGTCATCTCCCAAGACGCAAAGTCCCATGGGGATCGCGGCTTCTGTTATCCTCGCGTTTCATGATCTGAAATGGTTTTCCCGTGTTAACGGATACGGCCGAACTGGAAAATTTAAAATAATCATAACTAATTCACGCATACTTTGCCCACGCTGAAAATTTTTATGCTTATACAGACTATGGGTCCCTATATGAGTATTAAATTTCAGGCTTCTGCCTAGTCCGAGATTTTTGCTAGGGCCTTGAAAAGTTGTAACCTTTAACTTAACTTTATGGTAACAAATTAAAACAAAATAAAAGTTTTAAATACACCATTCGATAGAGCGAATTGTTTCCTGTTTTTTCATTGATTTTGTTTTTCCTTGCCGTGAAAGGAAACGGTAAAAAAATGTGAAAATCGCGATTTCGGTATAAAATTTTATTGCTGAACCACAAACTTTGAATTTGATTTTCAGCTTCCGGTTTGTTTTTAAAAATCTGATATTTTACACAGTGCATGATTGATGTATAAGGAACACACTGTAAAAAAATCAGACATTTCTATTTTTTTCCGCGCCGAAAAAATTCGAGTTGGGATGGAATGACCCCTTTGAGTAACATTCACACTCAGCTCTTTCCAGTTCAGGTTCAAATGCAAGCTTTACCGTACCAGTCCCAGGATGCTCAGCAGTCCAAGCCAAGTCGGCCACACTCAACAGCAACATGAGGGGTCTGGCTCATGGGACTGGTTCCTCCTCCTTCAGCGCACCTGCAACTTTGAATCCTTCACTTAGCCGGCCTCTGTCTACTCCATTCTAAAGAGCAACCTATACGAGTATACGGTCATTTCTTGCCATTCTGATACCGTTGATATCCAGCACCAGGTAAAATTAACACATTTGTGTATAGTACATATCATCGTTAAAATCATTTTGTTTTGTTTTGAGGTATTAAGGTATATATTTTTAAATAAATTAAATGAATTTTTATTCATGCAAGTCCTTGAATACCAGGTAATAGAGAAAGTTAAGATTCGCCTGCATCAACAAGATCGTTTTGACACATTTTGATGACACCTTCATGAGGGGGAGGGGTTGGTTGCTGGGCCTACATTTCATTGTTAATAAATTTGTGTTGCTTATAGTTTGACTATAATGATATATTAATATACTACATTGTTCCACAGTTCTTACTATTCTAATATTCTTGTTTGTCGTGTATGTTGTCTCAAAAGAACTTAAAATCTTTAATTTGGTCATTCCTAGTTTTTCCCAACACGTTCTTGAATGTTTAATGTTGAACATGACTTTAGCTACCAAATATCAGCATTATGGCCCCTAACTTGTGGATGCATGTGTAACAAGTAAGCGTAACAAATAACATTATGATTTTACTACCACATATTTTAGAAAATGTATGAAAAATATTATAAGTAAGGATACACAACTGTTTTATTTTACAGTTTCTCTTGTGGCTGTCTGGATGACTCTCACCTGTTACTGGGACTTGAAGCAGTTATTCTTTTTACAAGTGTCAATGATCAGGAATAACCGGACATTTCCGCACCAACTAGTTGGTTAGTCTATTATTATACCAGGGGTACAGGGTACACATAAGGAAAGTTGCAGCCAGATTGCAGTGGCAAACAAAATATCCCCCTTGCATGTGTGTTGTAAATTATTTAGGAAAAATTGAAAAGGATAGCTTCTTGGGGATTTTTCTTTTTTTTAAATTTATGGTAAAACTTTACCGTTACATTGTTTCTTGGGTTAATTTGAATTTGATAACAGTTAGTGGCTGTTTTCAATAAAAAAATTGACAACATACCAAAATGCTTCTGGTTATTCTACTATGTTGATCAGCACAGACGCAGTAAGATGTTTTTAAATAGCCGTAAGTATTTACTTCAAACATGGCTCATCCTGCGCAGATTCAAGAGTGATGTTGCCACTCCACTCCTCATGGAACTAAAATGGTTGCCCGTCAAGCTTCGCATCAATTTCAAAGCCACAACTCTCGCCTTCCGCAGTCGTCTCTCTCCCCCACTCGCAACCGTCTATCTCTCTTCTCTTCTTTCCGCTTACACCCCAGCACGATCCTTAAGGTCCTCTAGCACTACCTCCCTCCTGGTCCCCCGCGCCCTACTTGCATCATACGGCGAAAGATCCTCCTCTTTTCTTGGTCCTACACTTCTCAATTCTCTCCCAACCACCATCACTAGCTCGACCACCCTCGGCTCCTTCAAAGCGAAACTAAAGACCCACCTCCTCCGTATCGCATTTCCCCAATGAAATTGTTTGTTCCAATAACCGATGACTGTACTTCAGCGTCATTTGTAGTATGCTTGCATGATAAGTGCGCTATATAAATACATTTTGCATACATACATGCATACATAATTTAGAAAAATTATCAGAGACGGAGATCGTCTTTGCCGAATCTGAATTATTCCGGCGCGCTCAACTTTCCGCCTTCCCCGACCACTAAAAAAATTTAAAGAACAAGAAAGAAGTAGAATGCAGTTCCAGTTTCATCAACTTATTGCCCTTCATTGACCAGAGTTCTAAGCGTAGGCGGTAGGATAGAAAACGCACCAGTGCCGCCCGAAAACCACCACCCTTACGATATTACGATTTATTACACGATTATTCTTCCGGCCCGCGTCAGAGTAACAGCTGCTGATCTATAGTCAATATTATGACTTCGCCAACTCTACTACAGAAAGAACCTTCCATTAAGTTCGCAAACTGTACTGGATCCAAGGCAGAATAAAAGCAGTGAGAAGAATTCTCAACAAATGCTTCAAATGCAAGCAACTCAACGACAAAGCCATATGATGTCTCTTCCTCCTGATTACCGCCTGAAGCCATTTTACCCCGCCTTCACACACACCGGAGTATATTTTTTATGCGTACAACGTCACTATTTTTCGCCGCAAGGTGAAACGCTGGACTTGTTTGTTTACCTGTATGTCTTCAAGGACCGTACATTTAGAAATGACTTATGCGCTCGACACCTCATCATTCATCAATTGTATCGAAGACCGTCGCACGACCCCCACGCATTATCATAGTGATTACGGCACCAACTTTGTTGGAGCCGTTCGTGAATTATAGGAGTGTCTCCAACGGAGGGATCACTTGGCTCTACTGGACGGAGTAAAAAGAAGAAATGTGATCTAGAGTTTCAACCCTCTTGCAGCGCCACACTTCGGTGGAGTCTGGGAATGGCTCGTCCAGTCGCCAAAACGCGCTCTCCATTTCGTTTTAAACGAATAAACGTTAACGGATGACATTCCGTCAACGGCGCTCGTCCAAGTAGAAAAGCTCCTGAACTCACTTATGTGAGCGTCAATCCGGTGGATCCCGAACCAATCACGCCGAATCATCTTCTTCTCGGCCATGAAAATCCCTACATTCCATTCGACCTTTTTTCGACGCCAGCGACATGACATCAAAGCAAAAATACCGTACCGTTCAGTACCTCACCGATTGTTTTTGGAGACGCTGGATGAGGAAGTATTTGCCTGGCCTTGCTGAACGAAATAAATGGCTATACGGTCAGAAAAAACTCAACATGGGCGACATTGTTATCATCATTGATCCCGACACACCCCGTGGAAAATGGCCCATCGCTCGAGTCGTCGAGGTCTTCACCGGTCAAGACGGAGTCCTCAGATTTGCAATCTTCCGCCTCCGTTCATCCACCAACATAACCGAACTACACGTCTGGCTGTGAAGCTCTGCCTGCTAGAGTCGTGGGATGCGGAGGATGCGTCTGCTTTCGAACGCAGGGCCAGCAATGAACTGGATCCCGTGACCCCCCCTTCCCAAAATGTCAGCAGCGGCTTCCTTTTCCCCCCCTATCACGCAAGATGCTGGATCGGAGGAGGGGAGAGAAAATCGAAATGGCGAAAAAAGAATTATCGGCCAATTTAGTGTTTTTTTTAATTTTTCTTGCTTGATGTGCACCAAGCTAATCGTTCTCGTTGTCCGTTAGTGTCTGTCTTGCTTGTCTGCCATTGTTCAAACGTGCATGTCGTCTTAACTTTTTATGTGCCGTTGTAGCTCTGTCTCAAAATTTAAACCAACACAAAAAATGCAGTCTGGTAAAACTAGGCCCAACTATTTCAGTTTAATTCGTATCCCAAACACATGGGGTATTTGGTGAAAAATGGGGTGTACATCTTGTTGGAAAAGGGGGATTGGCTCAAGGTTATGGATGAGTTGAATGGGTTGTACGGTCTTGAAAATGAATGTGAATTGCTCCATACCCCAGGTTTTGGGGACTTCGGGAGGAGGATTGAGGTAGAGGCAAATGTTCCCTCCCCCCCCCACAAGGGCAGAAATTGACATACTACCAGGTTTCAATCCCTGTTTTGAAGTAATAGGGGCGTTTCTGGTCATGCCCAGACCATGAAAAATTCTTTTGTTGGTGCAGAGATCAGAATGAAAAGCGGGCCAATAGTGAAAAGTTTGATGTGGATTTAAGGCCCAGTAAAGTGGGGAAGAGAAAGTGGTGGAAAGAAAAAAATTTCATAATCTTTATTTTTATAGTTCAAATTCAATGAAAAGTTCCAAACACAGAAAATAATAGTTTTTTTTCCTTTCGTTCATAAAAAATTAATCAAGAAACAACCTAGAAAATTTATGAACACGGACCATTTATAGTGTGTAATACTATAAATCATTTGTTATGTAATAATGTATAACACTTTTGGAAAGTCCAGAAATTAAAATAATGTGTCATGGAATAGAAATCATGAAAAAAGTAATAATGTTCCTTGTTCTCAGACACTTCAAGAAGTTCTGAATCCAGACGTTGATATATTAAAAAATAAAGCTATAAATAATAAACAATTTACGTTTTTAGAAAACCTTGAAAAGAATTGTGAATCTAGTTATTAGGATAATTCTCGTATAGTATGAAAAATTAAGACGTTTAGTAGTGAAGTTTGAGGCTAGAAATTATGAAAGAATTCAGAATTATTTTGCATCAAAAGAACAAGATAATACTACAGCATCAAGATTAGAAAACATTCATTGAGTAATAGTTTATTAATGAAGACAATAGTTTTCTTAGATCCATATGCCTATTATAAATTTAATAGAGGATTGATTATGTAATCCATAAGTAGCAGTATTTGAGCCGCGGGTATTGAGAGTTAGGATTCTAAGTTTTCGTATAAGAATTTGCAAGGTTATATCTAATGGACAGATAGTCCCATTGTAAAAATAAAACTTGTTTTATAAATGTTATCTTGGGGGCATTTATTACGTTTTATTTATCAGGATTGATTATCATGAATATTAGATGACAAAACAATTGGATCTTACAAAACAATTCTAACATACTTTTTTAATTATTTACTGTTTAAGGGCATGGAATTGGACTCTTCTAGTCTTTTCGTGGAGCTTTCAAAAAACGCTTTCAATGGCATAGTTGCCTTATACTGCGAGCTATCTGTTGTATTTTGCACAGATGCACTTACTTCGAATTTTAGTCGCCCACTACCGTCTTAACTTAACTGGTTTCACCTCAGCTCACAACAAAGTGCATGAAGCCGTCATCGCGTTGGCCAAAGAAATTCGTCTGAAAATGGAACAGCTCCCAACATCGTCCAATCCCAGCAGCTTTACGAGTAATGAATGCCCAGTTGCCAATGCCTGTTACCATGTCGTTCATCAAGTCATTTCCATTCTTGAGCAACTAAGGCCAACTACTGAGAACGCCCATTCTTTCACCTCTGGAGGTACGCAGTTTGGTAATTTGTGTTCGAAAATTCATCAACGAGTAAATATGAGGTGGATCCAAATATGTACTACACCTTGAAAAAACTACCATCGATTTGTTTGAATATCTAACTAATCAAATTTTAAGTCGAGTAAGCGAATTTGCAGCCGCATTAAAAAAACAGGCTTTTGAGTACTCGAATATGATGGGTGTACCTTCTGAGTCCCCTTTATTGTGGGACCTGTCACACTCTACTTCTACTGTTCTTCAACGTGTAAGTGAAAAAACAAGAAAGGGACTCATCACATTAAAAGTAAACGGTCCTTTAACGTGAAATTTAGGCGTATACTGTTGTATTTTTGTTTACTTGTTAGATGCCATCAGTGTACCAATCTAGATTTAATGTGGACAAATGTTGCATTACTACCCTTTTTACCCTAAACGAGCCTGTTAAAGAGCTGTAAATCATGTTAAGTGTCACCCATGTTGGTGGGATGTTTAGACTTATGATGGCAGTGTGACGTTTCATCAATGATGGCATGTCACCCCTATTGTAAATTTCAGATGTGTAACAAACAATAAAGAAAAATTGCAATTTTGACACTAACACTGAGCAGACCCTTGACTCGTTATATTCAAATTCTCATTTGCTTTTGTCCCCTGAACTATAGGATTCCTGAATTGTTCTCAATGTTGGAGCTGTAAATCGATAAAATTTCAAGTGTTTATTTTATTCTAGAACAAAATAATTTCATCAATTTAAAATAATACCAGAAACATCTTCGAAAAGGCTGGTTTTAGTCCTCGCCATCGACTGCAAAAACCATGATTTAAATGCCATCTAACGTTAACAATATTTAATTTGTCTAAAATTTAGTTCAGACTAAAAGTTTTTTTTTGCCATTCAAATTTTCACATGTTATAAACAAACAATGGACAATAATGAGGATTACGACGTTGAGGCAATTCTTGATATAGGTTAAGTTTTTTTAAGATTTATAAATTAGAATACCATTTAAGTTTCATTATGTTTAACTATTGTGGAATATTTCCAAAAGGCAAAACGCGGTACCTTCTCAAGTGGCTTGGGTACGAAAAAGTAACTTGGACATTTTACAAAGATGTGGCCGAAGGCTGTTGTGACCTAATGAGAAAATTCATGGAAGAGTAAGTGTTTTTTTTTAATTTTAACCACTGCTATTATGTTACCTTGTTATATGTTACAGCTTCCAAAACAACCGTGCACCAGTTGAGTTGATGGTAACACATCCATTCCCCGAGAAGCCTGAAATTTCAAATGAAGATACTGCAACTGAAGTAGTGGAGGCTCCTTCGTTTAAAATTCAGCATTGTTCTCCAGCTTCATCTTTACATCGTCACTCTTCTGAATATGATAACCAGCAGTCTCCACTCAATTCCTTTCTCCAACTACACGGAGCTGAATCTGTAATCTACAACTACAGGGAGACTGAAGATTCCGGTGAAGATACTGCAACTGAACACGCTGATGATCCATTGTTTCAAATTCAGCATTGTTCTCCAGCATTCTTTCTCCATCTCCACTATTTTGAAGACTTTAATGAAGAAGGTGCTGAATTTGAAGTTGATGGGTATTCTCCATGTCAGCAGTCGTCATCTGCACCATCCTTCCAAATTTCTGAATCTGAATGAGCTGAGTTCAGTGAAGAAGAGCAAATCCAACGTCAGCGGTTACTTGGTGGTCCTTTGGTAAGTCCATCTTACGGTCCATATGACACTATCAAATCCAAAAACTCTTCTTATCTTTCAAAATTAAAAACAATTTAGTTAAGTGTATGTGTGTGTGCTATTCGTCAATTCGTCTAGCCGTCATCGCCATTTTTTTTGGGAAACCGCATGGCGGCCTGAGGCGTCAGAAAATATGAGCCGCCTCACACACACACACACACCCAGCTGTAAACGCATTTCACTCTTTGATTTTTTCCTAAATCGTAAAGCAATTGAAATATTTTCTCTTTATCTCTCTCTCCCTGATCTCTTCTCAGTTCTTCTTGCATTAAAATTTTTGTAGTTTATCTCCGCATTTCATTTCCTGCATTTAACCTTTTTTTTGTTCCTCACGCTCCACTCTAGTGGAGCTCAAAGTCGGGTTCCCTTTCCTTAGCATCATTTGGCCCGAACAAATGAGGAAGCGGCACCTGGCCCGCCTCCGCATCGCTCCATGGACAGGCCCAACTTGGGAACCGCTCTACCACAACACTAGAGCGGGTCGGCGTGAGGAGTACTACAACCGGCCGATCGTCCAGTGCGTGGTCCCGTCAAACGATCCAGTCATCCCACCTCTATCACCTGAAAAGCTAGCGATCAATCATCAACCTATTCTTAGCCAGATTCGCCGCATATGACCCTCCGCCACGAACTTATTTCCCGACGCCGGCTGAGACAGCCGAATTCGGGAATGTCGGGAGTCTCTCGGACTGGCCGTGATGGAAAGTTGATGATGATGACGGTGATTAGCGGCGGGGGCTTCCTCCTGTCCACAAACGCCATCAACACAGTCGGCGTGATTTCGTGCAAAAAAGGGCGTCGCTATTTAGTTGTCAAATTTAGAAATTCGTTAAATTTTATTTAAATTCGTCAACTTTTACAATAGGCCGGTTTATTGATGATCTAATTTGCCCCCGGGTTAGACACCGCATATATATTTGAAATTTTTTTTTTATTTTTTTTTCTAAAGATGGAAAACTTAGAGGAACTGCTGACATGTAGTATATGTCTGGATCAGTTAAATTGCCCAAAAGTGCTGCCATGCCAGCATACTTTTTGCAAGGGTTGCATTTTGGAAGTCGTTAGCAATTCTACTAGGAATGGAGTTATTCGCCCGGTATGAAATAAAATATTTTTTGCCATTTCCAGTTTAAATTTTATTATATTATTTTTTAGCTTTTATGTCCTTACTGCAATACCCCGTTTAAAGTTCCTGCTGAAGGTTTGCCGACGAATGTAACAATCGCTAAACTTCTCGAGCTGCCAGGCAGCACGAGAAGTTTTATTGCGTTGCAAAATACCCCCGTTCCAGTCCAAGTACCAGTCCCGACTGTTACAGTGTTTACAACTCATGTTAATGAGGTATTTTTTGCCCAAATTATAATCAATTTTTTTTATTTATAATTTTATTATTATTTATTGTTTTAAGCTTGGGTCGTTAGATCTATCTACAAGCCTGGACCTTTTTGTCCAAGAGGCATTTGAAAATGGGCAATTCTTCGGCCATTTTTCAACAGTTGGCAGTGACGAGCCACTGTATGAAGGTCTGCAAGGAATGTTTACGGAGCTACACGACACGTACGCAACACTCGATTCGCCTCCAAAGCTATACCAGACGACCAACCAAAGGCTGCTGGGATATTACGGCGTAATGCGTAACGTTACTGATGGTAAGTAAAAAAAACCATTAGCGTAATATTTTAATTCTTAAAAAACAATTGTCATTTTCCATAGATGAATACTATCGTGTCCGGATAGTCCAAGAAGTAGGATCCGTAGTCAAGGTTTCCTTAGTTGACTACGGGTCAACAGAGGTGGTAAGGCGCCATACCATTATTGCACCATTATCAACATTGATTCGCTTTTGCCAGCCTCCATATGGCATTCCCTGTTTTTTGGAGGCTGCTTCTTCTATTCCGTCTTCGAGATTTAAATGTATCTTCGAGAATCAATGGATATCGTTCAACATTGGAGAAGTTAAAAATGGTCGGTATCCTGTCAATTTCGCTGGAACAAGTGTAGATGGAGTGGTGGCCGAGAAGTTGAAGAAAAAAGTAGGTGAGCGACGGGAGTGCTGGAGAACAGGAGTGCTGCTGGGCAGCTCGAGAAGTAAAGTAGGTGTGGTTGACGGTGTGGTTGACAATACAGCTCCCGATTACGGCGGAGCTAGGTCGAGGGAGAGATATCCAGCTATTCAACAAGGAATCCAGCAAGCCAATGTTGCACCACTCCCAGTTCCTGAAACAGAAGTTGTTCATGTTCCTCAACAAGCAATCCATCCTGCCACTGCTGCACCAATACCAGTTCCTGCTCCTCCACCAGACAACCGCGCACTGGCGGAGGAATTGAAAATGTCAGGGAGCTAATTTATCGCTTTTTCTGCCACCACCTAAAAGTGTCGCCAGAATACACATCAACACGCGATGAAAATTCCTATTCTCATCGTGTGTCGATTACCGTAGCAGGTAATTAATTTATTAAAAACCTTTCCTGCCGAAAAACATGATTTAATTTTTTTTCTATTTCCAGGTTTTCCTGAACTTGATGAGTATGTCGAATGCTATGACATCCTAGAAGGGAAAAACATGTGTGCCAAATTGGTGTACCAGAAAATGATTAGACTTGGCTACATGTTAAAAGATGAAAGGTAAGTATTTTAAAACAATATTTTACTTTCTTATTTTTAATATGTTTTCTTCGATTTTTATTCATTTGTGGGCGACAATTTTATTTGGCCCAAAATGCAATTGATTGGCATCAAAGGGATGGCGGCTTCGAATACGGTACGTCTAAGTCGATCGTTGTGCAAGTACTAGCAAAAAAAGGAATGATTATTCATGAAGAAGCCATATCTTGGAGAATCCCAAAAAACAAAGAGATGTTCTGGTGTTCTCTAACTGTTACGAATGGTATGTTATTAATAAGTTTCGAGGTTTTGATAAAAAATAAAACTTTTTTAAATTTCAGTTTGATCGGTTGAGGCCACGAGCACAACTTCTAAAGTGCATGCCAACTTGCTCGCCCATTTGGAATTGGCAAAAAAACTTTACGATAAAGACATTCTGTTTCATAACAATTATTACTTGAAACAGGCGGCTCTTAACAAGGAAAAACGTAGAAATAGCCGCATGTAGCAGCATTTGCTACACGCGGTCCCGTCAAACGATCCAGTCATTTCACCTCTATCACCTGAACAGCTGGCAATCAATCATTAACGGGTCTTTGCCAGATTCGCCGCATATGACCCTCCACCACGAACTTATTTCCCGACAACGGCTGAGATAGCTGAATTCAACAGGCTAAGAAACGCACTTAACGGCGACTTCCGAATCACCAGGGGGCTGTTGCACGGCCCCAGACGACATCAACTCAACGAAGCAGTCCAGGCAGTCCCGAGAGAAGAAGGAGCCATTGGCGGTGAAAAAGAAGAAGGAGCCGTTGGAGAGAAAAAAGAAGAAGGAGCCGTCGGAGGTGAAGAGAGCGAGGAAGAGGAGGCCCTGCAGGTGCTGTACGAGAGTCTCTCGATCGAAGAGCCAGCACCAGCTCCCATCACACCAGCACCTCGACCAACAGAGACACCACGGCAAAGTCACAGCAGAGGCAGAGGTGTGTTGATGTACACACGAGAAAGATCCGTTTCCAGGATCGGGTGGGTGAGAAGCAGCGGAGCGGAGCAACAGGAAGTTAATTAATTTCTCTTCATTCTCCCACATGTTACACTGTATTCCAGGGATGTCGATAACAAGATAAATACAGGCCATGTTTTCTCTTCTACAAACTTTAATATAATCAAAAAAAAAGCTTTCTTACACACAATCGGGAGATAAGCTTACGCTGAACTCCATAAATTTAATCAAAACTTTTCTTTTCCTCTCAGCCCAAACAGGAACTCAGCTTTCCGAAGGTGAACGAGGGTAGAACAATCCCGTTGCAGAACCTATTCTTATGCGTTCTTAAAGAATTTCGTCCTGGAATGTCACCACGGAATCTCTTTCCTCAAAATCTCCTCTCGGTTATACGAGAGAGAGCGAGAGACAGCGACCATTCGATGGGAGAGCGGGACGTGTTCTGTCGTTTCTAGAACAAAGGAAGAGGTGTTGGAATGGGGGAGGAGGGAAGGAGGGTGAGAAGAGGCAGCTTAGAAATTTGGGGGTGCAATATTGCCACTTAAATTTTGAAAGAATTAAGAGAAATTAATATATATTCGACATGATTGCACTATTGGAACTATACTACATCACATAAATTTAATTGCATAAGACTAGGCTGACAGAAGCCGATTCCACTATAGGGCTCTTTGGGGTCTGATTTATTTAGGCGTTTTATCTGGCAACGCAGCGTGGAGAAGCAGTTGTGGGCATGTATTTTCAAATATCATGGAGTAAGAACAAAGGAGTAAGCTCGCTCTACTCCTTTGTTTAGTACGCGCTTACTCCTTTGTTCTTACTTCATCTCCCTCATAACGTCAGCCAACACCTATCGAGAGGGGGTGGACACCACAACAGACCCTAAAGGCAAAGAGGTGGAAATATTGTTTTCGCGAGCGCTAGGTGGCTTATAGGATGAATGCATGGCATGGCCGAACAAAGACGAAATTTTTACGAATGTTTTCCAAAATTTCAATCGTTAATATCTCGGCTTCTAATCCAAGTATAAAAAAAAGATGAAAACTGTTTGAAGAGGTGGGCTATCCCATCATTTTGAAACAATTAGAATATTTTTAGGTGCAGCAGTTGACGAGAAAACTGCTACACAAAAACATCAAAAAGTCGAAATTTCGGCTACCCCCTCTCAGTTTTTTTCAAATATCTCCTAAACTAAAAAAGCTAGGCGATTGCCATTTTCACCAATCGACTTAGCAAAAAATTTTACAAAAAAACCCAATCTTTTTTTTTTAGGACCCCCGGTGATGATTTCCGCAAAATCGAAAACCCCTCAAAACGGTCTCTATGAGTCGCAGACGGCTTGTTAAAATTATTTTAATTTGAGTTGAAATTAATGATAACCCTACCAACTGAATCAATAATTTCTGCAGAGAGTTGGTTGGGCAGTAAAAGCAGTTGAAGAAAAAAGGTCGATCGAGAACATCACAATTGATGATAGGTAGCCAGCAGCAGTCATGATGCGACATCAGTTGATAAATCTACTGAGTCTACCTACTCCTGTGAAGTTTTTAAAAGTACTTTCACCGGAAAGCCAGTCAAAGAAGTCACTAAATCGTGCATATTCGTCGAAAAGAAATGCTGTTGACGGATGATCGCTGTGAAAACTGTGTACCTCCAAACCACCGTCCAAAATACAAGAAGACTTCTAAAAAGGTCGCATCGCACTATCTTTCTGCATCGCAAATAAGTAACTTCCGGGTCGCATCCATTGAGATGTTTCTTAAAGTGTCTGCATTATTATTTATTATATTTCTTAAATCTAACCCAGGGTGCAAGGTGCCAAGGTACGTTTTTAATAAAAACAGCAGTTTTATAAGTGATTTTCCACTCAAAAAGACCGTTTTTGGGGGTTGGAAATCATCGCTAGAGGTTGTAAAAATAAACAAATAGATGGAATTTGTTCAATATTGTTCTCCAAGTCGATTGGTGAAAACCACAATCGCTTAGCTATTGCCGTTTTTGAGATGTTAGCAAAAAACTGTGGAGGGTAGCCGAAATTTGGACTTTTTTTTCATTTTCATAGTTTTTTTATACTCGTCTCAGAAGCCGAGATATTAACGATTGAATTTTGGAAAAAAAGCATCCAAATTTATTCGTTTTTCGGCCATGCTGGGCTTCATTCTATAATCAACCTAGCGCTCGCGAAAACAACATTTCCCCCTATTTGTCTTTAGGATCAATTGCCCGGTCTCCCTCATACGTCAGCATACACCAATCGAGAGGAGGTATCTTGCTGTGCGTCGATCCCTGGATCCAGTATGAAAAGTTAACAATCCACAAGGCAGATGGCGACGAAACGGAGCGTTTCACTATCGCTGTTAATCAATACTCGGAAAATCTTATTAATTGAATATTGGAGGTAAAAGAAACATTTTTAAATCAAAGCTTATTCCTAAATAAATTAAATATAGCAGCCTGCGAATACTAGGGGATATATTTTTGCTGAATTATGTTTATCAATCTTTTTAAGAGATTATTCGTTACTCAATTATTCAATGTCTGTCATGAGCGCACGATAAACACAAAAATTTTCCCAGAATGATCAGTCTCTCTAGTGGTAGGCATAGCTACTACTTGTTGAGAGACGGGAAATTTTTGGGTTTCTGTCTCTTTATTTTTATTATACCCCTAAACTTTAACAAACCAACACATTGTAGTACTTACAATGTAGATGAACTCTTTCTTCATCTTTTAGTTAAAGCCAGAAGGGCGTAAGTCAAGCGGCTATTTTTTCATAATTGAAAAAAAAACGGGCCCTTTTTTGAGAAGCGCCATGTGGAATGCACGGCAAACGCCCGAATTTTCGCTCGGCGAAACCGTACCCCTCTCCAAAAATCTTATCATTACAGCAACTAAGTTGCTAATAAAAAAATAATAACTAAAGTCGCGTAGCGCCATAAGACGGCATGCTAAAAGCGTCAAAGCGTACCCTGTACCAACTTCGCCGGTAGGTACTTTACGTTATAATTCTCTTCGTACCCCAATCCTTCTTACTTCTCGATCTAACAGCTCCAGAACCCGACCTCGTTCGAGCTCTCTCCTTCCTCGGCCGTCACCTTCCCCCCGTGCCCGTATACTGCCTTTTTACTCTACTTTTCTCTCATCATTGGTTTGATCGTCACTACATAGATGCACCTTATGTCGTCTTTGTAAATTATTTACAGCATTGAATCAAAAGCCTTATTTATAAATTTTGATGCAAATTATACCTTGTTGTATATTTTCAAGAATTCTAACTTCGAATGCTTTCTGCGTTGTATATTTTACTATTATTGTGTATATCTTCGACCGTTTCTCAGCATACACATTCGTTTCATAGATGGAAAACTATAGCATGCACACGCATGCACATTATTATTCAAACACAAATCCAGGTTAGAATGATTGTGTCTAGTGTTATGGAACTGTCATACAGGTTCCATAGGCTAGTGCGATCGTAGCGACCGCTACTGTGATTGTGGTAGCATTTCATTTTTATTGTTAGTAGTGAAATGCTACTTTCATCAAAAAGTAGTTCAATAGTAGCAGTGTACTACTATAAAGTAGATCCTCTACCTTATACGTAGAGGACGCTACTCTTTAGGTTGTGAAAAAAAATGCTACTTAGTGCTACTTAAGGGAGTGCTACCAGATAAGTAGCACCCAATGAAATTAGTGTGCGGGTCTCCCGCATTTTAATACGAGCTTCTTCCACATGTCTATTCTATTTGCTGAAATAATACTATATTGCTGATAAAATTAATTATATGTTTTGATACTTTTTGAGTTAGGAAATGAAAAAATTTTCAATCTGAAAATTTTTCTATGGTTTGGTTATCGGAATTGTGCAGTTGGGACTTGGAAATTTTTCGAGATTGAAAGTTTTCTCTTACATTCCATGAAATGTTTCGCACTCAAATTCAAATACGTTTAACTGGTGGTCTCCGAGTACCCAAAAAACAACATTGAGAGTGTGGGCGGCAACTTGATACACCTACGTCGGTGTGCAAATCAAACATTCGTCCACCCAGGTATTCTATTCAAATACGGGGCAAGGTATTCGAGTCTTCGAATACTGGGGGGGGGGGGGTCTTAAGGGGAGAGGCCAGCCACGGCCCTGGTCGACCGATGTGAAAATGGTATTCGAAGATGGAATATCCGTCGTAGAGGGTTAGAATATCCCCTGAAAACTAAGAGTGACTCATTCTTTTGGGGGTATTCGAGGGGTATTCGAACTAGTAGCGTTTTGATTTTTGCTACTTATAGTAACAGAGGAGGGTATTCTATTAGTAGCATGTCTGTTCTAGAATAGGGGTTCGAATATCCCCCGATTACCCCCTATTCCAAGGGTTTTAATGGGAGGGTGAAGATCAGAAAAAAATTTGTGGGTCGTCCGGATATAAAACTCGGGTCTCCCGCATTCTAATCCGAGCTACTTCCACATGGCTATTCTGTCTGTATTAAAAAGCTGTATTATCGATAACGTTCTTTATATGTTTTGATACTTTTGAAGTTGGGACTTGGAAAAATTTTCAATCTTAAAATTCACTTCGAATACCCCAGGGTATTCGAAGGGTAGGCTAATCTAATTTGCATAGGGTTCTTCTATGGGTATTCGATGCTTTCGAATAGGGTTGAACCTATTCTAGACCTGTTCTAAGCAAGGGTATTCGAAGCTGGAATATCCGTCGTATAGGGTTAGAATATCCCCTGAAAACTGAGAGTATATTGCTGTTTTTGAGATATAAGCAAAAAACTGTGGAGGGGTATAGCCGAAATTTGAACTTTTTTTCGGTTTTTGTGATGCAGTTTCCTCGTCAACTGCTGCACTTAAAAATATTCTGTTTATTTCAAAATGATGGGACCTATTAAAACCATTTTCATGGTTTTTTTTATACTCGGCTCAGAAGCCGAGATAAAACGATAACGATTGAAATTTTGGAAAAAATTTCTAAAAATTTCTTTATTTTTCGGCCATGCCGGGCTTCATCCTATAAGCCAAATAGCGCTCGCGAAAACAAAATTTTCCCCTTTTTGCCTTTAGGGTCCGTTGGGGTGGTCATCCTCATAACGTCAGCCTACATCAATCGAGAGGGGGTATCTTGCGGGTATCTTGCTGTGCGTCGATTCCTGGATCCAGTATGAAGAGTTAACAATCCACAAGGCAGATGGCGACGAAACGGAGTCGTTCGCATTCGCTGTTAATCAGTACTCGGAAAATCGTATCAATTGAAAATGCTTAGAGGTAAAAGAAACGCTTTTACAAAACATCATTCGTAAATAAATTAAATGTAGCAGCCGCGAATACCATATTTGCTGAATCATGTGTTTTCATTTATTTACGTTACTGAATGTCTGTCATGGGCGCACTGGTTAATGTTATACTTTCAATAATCGTTAATTAGGAAATTAGGAATTATTCTGATGCTGGAATATTTTTTTGTTTTTTGTAAACTATTATTGACAGTTTTTTTTTACAAAATCTTCTGTCAAAAAATAAAGGTTCGAACAAATCATCAGTAGATTCCGTTATCTGAGCCACAATTGAGTTGCAAAAGCAGAGTGGCGCAGCGGAAGCGTGCTGGGCCCATAACCCAGAGGTCCGTGGATCGAAACCACGCTCTGCTAGATCTTTTATTTAAAGATAGAAAAGCAAGCTTATCAGCTCGCCGCGAAGGGATAGTCGTAAGCCAGTTGAAAACTGTCTTAAATGACAAATTCAGGGCCTATTGTTAAGTCGGATTTATTCACAATTCACACTTTTCTTCACAGACGTTTTGGTCTTTAAACAGGATGTTTCTGTCACAGTTCAATATCCTTGCAAGTTATTTACGTTAAGTTTGCTCAACTCATATTTTCCTATTTTTACACATAAAGTTCAATAATTCAATTTAAAAATAACTATCTTTTTTTGTTTAGAATAACGTGTTAAGTTTAAAATTAATTCTTAACTTAACACGTTATTTTAAACTTAACACGTTAAGTAAATGACAATGGAGTAGTTGGACATCCTGCGTTGTGTATTCTCCGCAAATGCGAAAATCTCATTTGTGTCCAACTCGGTCTGTGTCGCCTACAGCGTCTTATGGGAGAACCAACTTCTCCTCGGTAAAAAATTTGTTTTCTTATCTATGACTCTGATTTTCCCCCCTTTTCTTCCAAACAGTTAATACTTTATTCATTTCTCTATTACCTAATTTTTATTTCTATCCCCAATTCAATCTGGTTAATTTTTAATCAATTTTTGTTTGTGACTGGTTTTTTTGTTCGTCTCCTGTAGCAGACGTTTCTAGACGTTTCTAGACAGAATCGACCACGCTACGAACGAAATTCTTCTGCTACAGGAGACGAACAAAAAAACCAGTCACAAACAAAAATTAATTAAAAATTAACCAGATTGAATTGGGGATAGAAATAAAAATTAGGTAATAGAGAATTGAATAAAGTTTTAACTGTTAGGAAGAAAAGGGGGGAAATCAAAGTTATAGGTAAGAAAACAACTGTTTTAACGGGAAGAAGTTGGTTTTTCCATAAGACGCTGTAGGCGACACAGATCAAGTTGGACACAAATGAGATTTTCGAATTTGCGGAGAATGCGCAACGCAGGATGTCCAACTACTCCATCACGTTAAGAATGGAAAGTGGAATTTAAACCTAAGGTGAAAAAGTTGTAGTCGCCACCGCAAGATGTCACCAGTCATTAAGTGAAAAAGTTGTAGTCACAACCGCCAGATGTCACTAGTCGTAAAACAATTATTTTAGCAGTTTTTCATTAATTACAGGAGAACTTATTAAGTAAATGGAATTATTTTTGTTCTGGTCGCACCGCATATTTTTTGTGTAATTTTTAAGACCAAAAAGTCTGAAATCTGTTGTAAAACGCCCGAGCTATGGAGCGTTACATACAGACAGACAAAGTGACATGGCTTTTTTTTTTCTGCGTATGCGATTATTAGCTTCGCCCTTCGGGCTCGCAATAAAAGGACAATTTCTATTATTGTTGATTTGAAATGGCAAGTATGTATATGTGGTATATGATTGATGGTTTCTAAATGGTATTTAGCAATTGGTCATCACTTCTCTCCTCTCGACAAGATGTTGAAGAAGGGTTAAATTATGCAGTTTTCTATAATTTGTTGTTCAAGTAACCGTTGTGTTGAAGACGGCTAGTTTTCAAGCGAAAAAAACAAAAAGAGTTGCTTAAATTAATGTGTATTGTATTGTCTGTGGTAGACGTTTATTAAACCGCTCAAAAAAAACGGTTTTTACCAAGAAAATAGTTAAATAAGTGTGTTGATTAATTTTGAAGAAGAATTACCATATAAGTCACTACAGCGCCTATCAACTGCAGTAAAAATAAATAAAAATAAATAAATAAAATTATATTTGTTTTATTAGGTAAATGATGAGGCACTCACTGCTGGAATGAGATTAACCCCAACGTCGAACAGCCCAGCAGCCGACAAGCGGACCCGTCCTTCATCAATTTGCATCAAGACAGTCATCACCTAAATTTTTTGCATAAGAATCGGTGAAAAATGACAATCAGTATCTCTACAACAGATATAGTTTTCAAAGAACATTAGACAAAACTATAAGGAAACCGAAACGGACCGCAATTTTTTCAGCCGACGTCCGGTAAAATCTGGAATGTGACATTCTAATTAATCGTTCACGAAGAAAACAGACCTGAAATAGAAAAATTGTTTGTACATCGAAATATTCGATTTTAAAATTTATTATGCGGAGCCTGTGGATGTACCTGATTAACGGGCATGTCTGCGGCAAAGAGTAGAATTAATATTCTAGTCCCTTCCGTAAAAAAAGTAAAAGGGAAGAATAAACTATAATTTTCCAACACATCAGTTCTATGAACAAAATAATAAATGGAGAAAAAGGATGTGCTAATGACCGAGACAAATTTCATTATCAATAAAATTAAGACAGGGACGGAGAAAATGTGATTCAATTCTGATGAAGCATGACAGAGGTGGTCAAATATCAGTGCGTTGCGTCTCAAGATTTTTAAATTCTCCGCCCTATATAATATGGACAAAGAATTTCTAAACTTGAAAAGCTTATTTCAAATGGAGTATATAATTATAAATTAAATGTCATACCCGATCAAATTTCGTTGATCTTCAGCACGATCCGTTTCAGAATGCAATAAAATCATTTGCATGTAGTGCGATATTATGTAATAACACAGATATATTAAAAGAGGTGTGCATTCAATCAGTATGATAATTAGCGCCAGCAGGAATAATATAATTGCTACTAATACGGCGGACGGATTCTCTGGTAAGACGGACGGCACAAGAGGCATCACCACGATCGTACTGCCCATAGTCTATATGCGTCAACCAATAGCAGTAAAATTAATTAGACTCAACTTATTGGTCTTGTCTGCCACTGAGTAGATTGAAAAAATTATACGTTTACGAATTATGAACTAACCACTGTGAGGATTATAGTAAAGCCGATAAAAAATCTTGTCGTAAGCGAGCTCTTGTGCTGCGCCAGGAATTTCTCTCCCAATAGCCCCTCGACTTCTTGCACGGCTTCGACAGCAACTTGCAGCCGACGGTAGCGCATCACGATCCAGCGAGACAATAATAACTGAATAAATGTTCCGTATGAGTTTACCGCAAACAGAATATTGACGGTGATGGGTAGACTTCGATCGCTGGATAATTTGCCCGGTCCATTTTCTGAGTAATAGTAGCCCGTGAGGCACATACTTACGAATTGAAAAGCTAAAATACATGTGAACCACCAAGTGGTGTGATGTTTCAAAGAGAAGGCGAATCTTGAAAATTTGTTTGTAATTAAATTGTTTTCTATCATGTAAGGAATCATTCCGCACGCCTGGCAGAGACCAACAAACGGACGTAATTGTTCGAATACCGACATGCTGAAATTAAAGAAACTGAATGTCCTTTAATCACACTAAACAGAAAATGCGGACAATAGAGCCAATAGCCCAATGAACATTGAAGCTCTTGTATTGAGTGTTAACGTGTTTATACCGTATTATAGGTGTAACCATGGAAATATCTACAGTTTACAAAAAACAGAATGCTACGAGTCTAATAATTTGCTAATGGGTTCCAGAGGTTACTTGATTGACTTGTAATAGAATAATCATAGTTTCTATTCTACATTCTTTTCTAACGCTCTGAAATAACTAATAAAGTTTCATGCATGCTGGCTGCCAAACTTTTGGTATCGCTGATTAATTATTTTTCCGGTAATCGAAATATTGCCCTTTGATAAGCGATTATTTGATTTTAACACCGAATGTGCTTTATTTGAAAAATAAATTTTCAAATCCATACGATTTCATTAATATCTTAATTCTACATTCGAACTTACAGTGGGCAACAAATCATCTAATTTGGACTATCATTTACCAGTAGCTCTTCCGGATTCTTCACATCGCTCTTATTTAAATAGACTAACCGCACCCAAAGTAGATCCGCAATGATAATCAACTAACACGGAAACGACAAGTGAAGATGATCTCTACCCACAAAAGCAATCAAATTATTTAATACAAATGAAAATATCCAAAATTGCAGGAGTAGACTGTCAGCAAGTCTTCAAATAGATGTGTAGTCTTAGCATTGAAGAAACCATTGCAAAATGAAAGAAAGAACTATGGAAACTTGGTACCACAAATGAGGGGTTCAACTAAACATTAAAAGCACTAGACAGGACTGAAAATGTTAAGAAATAGTAAATAGAAGCAGGAAGCTCAACAGAAAAGATTTTATTAAGGTAACCAAGACAAACAGTTGAAATATTTTGGCCTTCATTTTACTGAATCATAATTGTCACCATTCAGTGTCACCAATCCAGCAACCTAGAAATAAATAAAATGGTTAGGTAACAAAAGATCTATAGTGGGGAAAACCAGACTAACTTAGAAAATTCAGTATTAAAAAGCTCGTAATTTGATAGTCAACATCATGATCTGTCAAATATTAGTTCATCATTGACCAAGAAAAGGATTTTAAAGAAATATGTTAGTCACCTTATGTATAATGTCATCTCTATGGCTATGTCAATCAGGGAATCCCTCAATAGAAGTCACCTATAGCAAAAAATCTTACTATTAATCTCATAAATAAGTGTAGTATAAATAGAACTCAATACAGGAGTCAGTATTAAAAAGCTCGTAATTTGGTAGTCAACATTGTGATCTGTCAAATTTTGATTCATCATTAATCTAAAAATACTGAAGTTAGTAGTTAGAAATGAACAATTACCTTTTTCTTCACATTCCCTGACAAGACTACATAAGAACAGCAAACTTGGACCACCCGAGACCCGACCTAGTCCAAAAGTTACCTAGGATAGTAAATAAGGGAAAATGTTAGCCCAAAATCAACG
The DNA here is from genome assembly GCF_021234035.1 of Daphnia pulicaria. Taxonomy (NCBI): domain Eukaryota; kingdom Metazoa; phylum Arthropoda; class Branchiopoda; order Diplostraca; family Daphniidae; genus Daphnia; species Daphnia pulicaria. The sequence continues at coordinate 34,670,437 of NC_060913.1, forward strand.
GTAACATAAAAGAATATTGATTTACGGGATAAAATATTAAGAATCATGGTAAACATTATAATTATCTGCCAATAATTTTTCATCACAAGGAAGCATAATATTTAGTTAACATAAAGAATTATTTTACCTGGTAGCCAAAACCACATGTTAACTCATGTCTGCGGGATGAGACTTTACCTAAGAATGAGCAATTAAATAGTGTGTTGATGAAATTAATATTAAAACTTACAAATTTAGGACTTCAATTGTTGATCACTTTGTGAATAAAGGCATCTGTGGAATATTGAAAAAAAATTAATCCATTTCTAGACCAAGGGGAAACATTAGTAATCGTTTTAATTGGCTAGTGTTCAGTAGAAAAATAGGTCAACAAGGTTGTTCAGTATAGCGTATAATAAAGCATCACGACACTACAACAGAAACAGATAAATGGAATCAATTCAAGTTAAAACATTACCATAATTTCAAATTTCAATCACGTGGAGCCATAGGAAAAGAGTCAAATGCCATCTTTTCCCAGTAGAACTTCGATGCTTCACGCTACCAAGTACCAACACACACAGCAAAGGATTTTTTGATTTTTTCATGGTTTTCGTCCGCTGAGTCCGAAGGGCGTGTAGGGTCTCTAAAATGTGGAAACCAAACGCGGAAAGCCATGCAACTACAACGAAAACCTCCATGCGGAACTGTAGTAGAAGTATTTGGTAATTTGGCTTTGTGAAAGTTCCTTAAATTACGTGAAATAGGTAGTGCTTATCAATGTCATAGTGATTCAAAGAAAATGAACCCATACAAAATCTTTAACATTCCTTCCGGATTTCGGATAGAAAGCGCTGTATAATACATTAGATATATATACATTTAAAATAATTATTTCGCTAAATGTGCTTTGATTATTTTCTACACTTTTTAGTGTTCTTTGATTGGACAACAAATTTGCCAATTTTTTTGTACATAAAACTTGGCTCTCTGCATTGACTTTTTGGCGTTTTGGTCATTCCGCTTTTTAGTTGCCCAGAAAACACGCAAATTAGAAAGTGACGACGTACGAAAGAATAATAACCAGCAGAGGATAACAAATGTGTCTGGTGCGTGTGTAAAGAAACACTGCCTTATAACAAGCCCCACCCACCCTATATCATATGCTCTGTTGGATGTTACAATACACATCGCTCTATCCGTCAACCAACCGCCTGAAATAATCCCCAACGTGTCAAAAAAGGGAAACATTATAAGCTAATGTCCATATAAGGAGCTCTTATTTGAAATACAATCGCTTTCGATCTGTAATACTAGACAGGAGGTATTAGCTCCAGCATGTTGTTGTTGTTGCACTTGCTTAATGTAGCAGGTAATAACAAAAAGACGGGATCGCATTAGTCGGATTGTCTTACATTTCTTGTATTGAAAACGACAATCATAAGTCATTCTAATTAGTCTGACCGGAGGAAGGCGAGTACATCAATCCAGCAGTCGCGAAGCACTTGTCGTAAATGTCTCGGTTGAAGTCGGTGCAGACTTGGCAGGATTTTCCGGCAACGTCCGTCTTGACCGCGAACAAGCGGATGGCGCTTTCGATTTTGTCAAAGATGTTGTCCAGCTCCCGCGAGTTCCAGTGATGGTAAACGATTTCCGGCAGCAGCCCCTCATCTGGAAAAACTCTCGATCTTGCCGGAAGTAAGTTTTATCGGCGGCCGCTTCCGTTTGCGGCTCCGGGATCAAATGGTTGGACATGACGCACTGGGCGTATCATTGATAGCGATCCTGGCGGAAACTGCAGGTCGTGTTGTGGGCCCTGTTGGCGGCGGAGCTTTTGCACCTGCTGTGGACGAATCCCGCCAACGCCCACGGCTCGATCGATTCGTCCAATAAAGTCGTGACTACAATCAGCCGTGATTTCGAGAGCGGCGGGTACATGTTGAGCCATTCCAAAACTGTTTTCGTGTCCAATATGCCGTTGAGAAACATTTCGATGGGCGTCGGTGGTCGACGAGCAGTCGGGCAAGGTGCTGGAGCACGTACCGGCACGTTCCGCTAGGACAGGGTTCCCTCATCGGAGAAGGTGGTGCAGTGAAACAAGGAGGCGTCGATGATGGAATGCAAGGCCGTTGTTTGCATGTGGCGACTGGGCAAGGTGCCACCAAAGTCGGACAAGAAGTTCTACCAGCAAGAGCGTCCAGCTGTTTATTAGCGATTTGGGCCATTTCCTTGACAGCTGCAATTATGTTTCCATTAGATCCGGGATGATGAATATAGAGCGCCAGCCGTAAACCGCATAGACTGTTCCGCCCTAAATGGTCACCAGGGCGACATAGACCAGCAGGACAAACAATCCAATTGCCAATTTGCTCACTTCCGCTTCTGCCCCGTCATCATCAACGGAAGGCGTTTGCTGGGATGGGGCCTTATTGAAATTCGCCTTATTGTTCATTTTCAATAGATTTACATCACAACAGAGGGAGAGATACGAGGGAGCTTGTATAGACTTGGGTGGTTGAGAGCTGCAGCTGTAGAGCTGGCAAGGGGTCTCGGTCGTCTGACGTCAACGTTTTCTATATCTGATTGAAAAATTAATCTAATAAGTGCAAGTTAATACTTTTGTTCACATTTTTTTACCCATAAAGTTCGATCAATAATAATGGGTATTAACCAGTCAGTTATTGATTTACGACCTACTTTTCGTTGTAAGGACTCGCCAGGATTATTGCCGCCTATATCAGGTTTTGCCGTATTCTGCAACAGAGTATTCCATTACTGCGTACGGGTTTTTGCGTTATTAGTTCGTTTGATTTTAAATGTAGGCCTGCAAAAACAATTGGATTTGCTAATGTTTCTGCATGGCTTCGCTTTGGAAACGCACAGAAACTACGCAGTCTCAAAATCATCGATCCAGGAAAAATAATATCGGATTCTATTCCTCCTAAAAAAATTCAAAATGGCCCTGTATTTCAATTAATTATTTATTTAGCTTAGTGAATAATACTAGGCTTTGTTTAATTTAACAATATACTACGTGTTAACAAATTGCTTTTTCAGTACAAGTTATGACGCCACTTTTAACAGATTTGCATGATATTTTTCCTAACTGGGTTCGTCAAGGGGATCAGTAGTGTAAGGTCTGCCAAAGTCGTAACATTTGGTGACGCAGACTTCAATCAATTCAAATGAATCAATCAACTCGTCATTTCCCCATTGACCTAGAAGAATCATGCTGTTGTTAAGAATCATAGCGCATTATGTATCTTTTGACAAAGTGATTGTGACTGATGTTTTCGCTTCCCGTAAACTGCATCAAATAGGTTGATTAATTCCCTTATCTGAGCAAAAATCATGTTTTAAAAGCGCTTTCCTAAGATGCAGTTAATGTTCTTTGATTTGGTGATCGTCTCAATTTAAGTTTGATTTTATTTAGACGGAAAATAATACTAACGCTGTTGTGTTTTTGTGTTCTACCCGAGTCGAGATATAAGTAACGAATTAGTGGTTCTTAAAAAACCCACTAGGTTTTTATTTTCTGTAGCCTACGGGAAAGTTTGTTTTTGAAAAGACGCGCTCCATTTACGTCCGCGTTGAGCCGTTGACACTTTTTGAAGAAAAGGACGATGAAATATGGATTCGAATGTTTTGTGACAATGCCCTGAATGACTATTCATGTCCACATTTCTCCCAATATGCATGTAACGGAGCTAGCGCATTTAGAGATTCTGATATTGAGTGGCATTACACAGTCACAAAATGCTCAACTTGAATGCTGGCTTGAAAATCTGCGGCATTTTATTTGCCGGACAACATGACTGTTTAGAAAGAAATATATGTATTTATAGGTTCCACGCACATTACAATTTTAAGCTGTATTGAGGAAGACGACAACCGCATCGATAACACATTTTTGGCAACTTTTCTTTTCTTTTGACGCTGCGAGTTTTGTTTCTATATCAAATGAAAAAGAATCGGTCTAAACCAAGTGATTCTGTAGTTGTTAATACGTAGCAAAACTAGTCCACACAGCTTTTTCTGATTTCTTCTATCCGAAGGTGAAAATTATTCTTGACTTTATATAGTGCTTTAACACTAATTGCACATTTGCACGCATATATAAGGTAAATTGAAAGCTGTAAGCAGAACTCGAGTGTCAAGCATTATTTTTTTTTTTTATTTGAATCCTATAACAGATATAAGATACAGGAACTCATTTCTCGTCTGGCGTTTACAATCATCACAATCAAGCCCCTCTGTGGCACCTTCGAGATTTTAATAAGTCTCTTTTCGTTTTTATTCTGTTTATTCTAGTTCGTAATAGTGTGTGATAGCAGATATGTTCATAGTCATAGGCCTCAAGTAGTACTGACAATTTCAATTAATAAAACAATACAATTTGCAACTACTTGCATTATCAAAAACGTACAGTTATATACAGGATTATGAAAATTCATTTTGTCTTGGCAGTTATACACAGATTAAATGTAAATCCATGAGAAAATGCATCACTAATATTGAAAGACTACGATCAACGGCGGTTAAATAGTTGAAGGTCGAGCTTGAGGACAATTTCTCCCGATTTCACCTCATACAAAGGCAGCCGCTTGATGAGCGGGCTGCGATATTCCATCTAGCAAAGTTCTCGTATCATCAATAAAATCTGTCCGTTCACGAAAATAATGTATTACTAAGTACATAAAAAACACTACATAACATAAACTTTCTCTACATCTTTGACAGCGAAGACTTCTTTGCTGCGAGCACAGGTATAGTCCGCAAGGCCTATTGATTCAAAAACAAACACAATATGGTTGAACTTGTGCACGAAAACTGATAAATGTCTGCTCTCCGTACACACGACCGTTGGGTAGCTTCATAGGTAAGTTATGTTCGTTAAGAGATAAGCCCGAAAAGCGACAGATCTATCTTGATTGTGAGCAATGAGCGTGAGTAATCGTTCAGCAAACTTGTTCAATAGTTCTTGACACATGGGACATTCAACATTCCTCTGATCCATTGGGCGATAACATTGCCTGTAAAAATTAAATCGATTAAAGTGAAAAGTTCTTGGAAATGGCGTTAAAAGTTAAAACTTACGGAGTTTTCATTGTGGAGAGACCAGCTTGCAACGCAACAGCCAACACAGACAATGGAGCCAACTGATAGAGGCGGAAATAGTCTTGACGAAATTTTTCAATCGAGGCATTCCACCTCGACGCATCGAGCAACTCCTTGTGTGGTGATACCCCTGAAATGCGTACACGAATTAGTATCCTTAAAGTTATCCGGTTACAATTTATTCAAACTCACGAGTGTCAGAAGGGAACGCAAGGAGGGCGAGTGCGTGTTGAAGGTTCTCCCAGGGCACGTCGTCCATGTTGGTCAAGTCTCAAATACTTCCGGGCGACAAGTTCCTGTTATAATATCACTTAGGGTTTTATGTATATTGACTGGCAACTTGTCATCTTCAAGACAAAATTTTCTGAAATTGAAGTATGCCTGAAAAAAAACCAAAATGAAATAACTCTATAAAACAATCATGTCAAATAAAGTATGGTAACAAACTATTTAAATGACAAGTAGCTGCTATGACATCACTTAAGGTGACATGTAAATCGACTGGCAACTTTTGTCATCTTCAAGACAAAACTCCACTTTCTGAAACTGAAATGTGTCTGATGATGAATGTAATCTTAAAATTTTTTTTGCTTACCACCATTACATCATCAAGGCCTTTTAGATGAGGGAAAGCCAGAAGAGAAAGCTTTTTTTACATGCCGAATAAAGTATGGTGTGCTAGTATATCAGTAAGGATGACATGTAAATCAACTGGCAACTTGTCGTCATCTTCAAGACATAATTTTCTGAAAGGGAGAGATGTCTGATGATATCTGCAAATAATTTGTTTCTTTAGTTTTTATCACATAGGAAGATGAGTGACATAATGAAAACCTACTGTCAATTCCATTTTTCTATGTTTTCCAGTTAATTCAGCATCAGCACCCACATATGTGAACTATCTGCCAATCTAGTACAGATTTGATAGGTAAAGGAATCATCAGTTATGACACTGGAGACATCATGGTCTTTTTTTTTTCTTATAAGAATCCTGCAACAGTTGAAATTTGAAACATAAACACAGTGTTTCACAAGAAGAAAACAATCAACAACATTCAATCGATGAATTCCAATGATTGCCCACAGTATGCCATGCCAAAAGCAGACTGGCTGATACAAATTACCGTCGTCTGCTAGTCAACAATCAACTAAAAGTCAATCCGGGTGTCTTTTTCTTTCGCAGATATCTCGAGAATAAGAAAAACCACAACGCAAATTTAGTCTTTTCGGTGAAATGGAAAGTTCTTCTTTCCATTAGAACTGATTGGACCCTTTAATTTTGTGGAATCGTATATGCAATCTATTTTAGAATTTTTCCCATTTTTTTTCGTTTTTTGCTCCCAATCCCCCTTAAATATAGTAAATAGTCCTAAAAATTAGTCAATGTACATGTAAAACAATATTCCACGTCGAATGGGATAGGTCGCGTCGTGATCGGAACATCACGAGAGCGTGAAAATTCGAAAAACCGTTTTCGTCGCCCCCCGCCCAATTCCCCAGGGACCTCTCATGGTTAACACTATTTGGAGCGCTGTCGGAACTTTTGTTTCTTCAAATCTCTCACCCTTAAAAGGCGGTAAGCCTTCGGCTTTTTAAAATAAGAATTTTAAAAATCTCTCAGGGATCAAGCCCCTCTGTGGCACCTTCGAGATTTTATAAGTCTCCTTTCGTTTTTTTTCTTGATTAGGAAATTTAAAAATTTAGTTTTCGTATTGTTTTCTCTGTTCGTCATCTTATACTCTCACTGTTGCACCTCTTGTGTGGAATAAAAACTCCGTCTTTTGTTTTTCAAATTAGGGTGGGTTCAAAATTCTTTTCTGATACTACTACTAGATGACGCTAGTTGTTCGTGTGCCGGTGGTCTCGCAAAATTGAACTGAAACTTGACCCGTTTCAAAAATCTTGTATTGGTAAACCTATTAAACTAGCACATGACGCTTGACAAAAAAGGATTTTGTGACTCCCAACTGCTGCATCTAATTGATTTTGCCAGGGTTCATATCTATTTAAAAACAATGAACATATTATTGAATTCTACATACAACATCGATGAATTAGACCAAAGGTGGCTTTTCCTTCTTAATGTTCAGCTCGAAGCTATGACGACACAAGTTGGGCTGAATCCTAACCCTAATTGTTGGCAATCACGACGAGTAGCTGGAGAATAGCGTGGGCAGCGAAATTCTCTATAGCCATGGATTCTTGATTAGGAGTCTTGGCAGTCAAAGTATATACTGTCATGGTCCATCAGTACTTCGCTATAATCTTTGGAAATAGAAATAACATTGTAAAATCCCATGTTCTCATCATCACGTAAAACATGGAATAATAAAACAGTACTGAGGCCTGAGGGGAAAGCTTGTTTTGAAGGCCAAATAAATATGGTATTCTAGGATATCACTTAGGGTACCATGTAAATCAATTGTCAACTTGTCATCTTCAATGCATAGCTTTCTGAAACTGAAAGATGTCTGATGATGAATGTAATCTGCAAAAAATTGTGTTGTTGAGTTGTATAATCACACAGAAAGATTAGTGAATAATGAATACAACCTGTCAATTCCATTTTACACAGCTGCAGCTTACATTTTTCTTCGTTACAAAATTTCAACCCTGAAATCATACATGCCTTTTAAATGAGGGAAATTCGTTTTGCATCCCGAAAAAAGTATTGTATGCTATGATATCATTTAGGGTGACATGTAGATCAATTTCCAACTTGTCATCTTTCCGACAAATAAAAACTGAAATGGAGGTATGTCTGATGATAAATGTAATCTGCAAATAATTTTTTTGATTAGTGTTTATCAGACAGAAGGATTAGGGAAAAAATGAACACATACTTTAAATTCCATTTTTTTTACGTTTTCCAGTTGATTCAGCACCTATACATGTGACCTATCTGCCAAATTTGGTACAGATTTGATAGGTAAAGGAACAGTCAGTTGTGACACAAGAGGCATGTTTTTCTTTCCTTATTATAATCCTGCAATAGTTAAAATTTGAAACATAAACACATTGCTTCACAAGATGAAATCAATCACAAACATTCAAACGATCAAATTTAAGTACCCACAGTAGGCCATGCCACAGCCCACAAGCAGACTGGCTGACTGGCTGTTGCAAATTACCGTCGTCTGCTAGTCAACAAACAATCAACTCAAAGTCAATCTGGGTGTCTTTTTCTTTCGCAGATATCTCGCGAACAAGGAAAACAATAATGCAAATTTAGTCTTTTCCGTTAGATGAAAAGTTCTTCTTTCATTTAGAGGTGGTTGCATCCTCTAATTTTAGAAGACATTTTTTTCCTATATTTTAGAAGTTTCCCCTTTTTTTCTCCTTTTTTGCTTCCAATCTCCCGTTAATTTTGTTAATTGTTGTAAAATTAAGTCATAATATATGTAAAAAGTAATTCTACGTCGAATGAGGTAAGTCGCGTCGTGATCGGAGCATCACGAGAGCGTCAAAGTCCCGAAAACCGTTATCGTCGCCCCCCGCCCAATTCCCCAGGGACCTCTCAGGGTTAATACTATTTGGAGCGCTGTCTGCACTTTCGTTTCTTCAAATCTCTCACCCTTAAAAGGCGGTAAGCCTTCGGCTTTTTAAAATAAGAATTTTAAAAATCTCTCAGGGACAAGCCCCTCTGTGGCACCTTCGAGATTTTATAAGTCTCCTTTCGTTTTTTTTCTTGATTAGGAAATTTAAAAATTTAGTTTTCGTATTGTTTTCTCTGTTCGTCATCTTATACTCTCACTGTTGCACCTCTTGTGTGGAATAAAAACTCCGTCTTTTGTTTTTCAAATTAGGGTGGGTTCAAAATTCTTTTCTGATACTACTACTAGATGACGCTAGTTGTTCGTGTGCCGGTGGTCTCGCAAAATTGAACTGAAACTTGACCCGTTTCAAAAATCTTGTATTGGTAAACCTATTAAACTAGCACATGACGCTTGACAAAAAAGGATTTTGTGACTCCCAACTGCTGCATCTAATTGATTTTGCCAGGGTTCATATCTATTTAAAAACAATGAACATATTATTGAATTCTACATACAACATCGATGAATTAGACCAAAGGTGGCTTTTCCTTCTTAATGTTCAGCTCGAAGCTATGACGACACAAGTTGGGCTGAATCCTAACCCTAATTGTTGGCAATCACGACGAGTAGCTGGAGAATAGCGTGGGCAGCGAAATTCTCTATAGCCATGGATTCTTGATTAGGAGTCTTGGCAGTCAAAGTATATACTGTCATGGTCCATCAGTACTTCGCTATAATCTTTGGAAATAGAAATAACATTGTAAAATCCCATGTTCTCATCATCACGTAAAACATGGAATAATAAAACAGTACTGAGGCCTGAGGGGAAAGCTTGTTTTGAAGGCCAAATAAATATGGTATTCTAGGATATCACTTAGGGTACCATGTAAATCAATTGTCAACTTGTCATCTTCAATGCATAGCTTTCTGAAACTGAAAGATGTCTGATGATGAATGTAATCTGCAAAAAATTGTGTTGTTGAGTTGTATAATCACACAGAAAGATTAGTGAATAATGAATACAACCTGTCAATTCCATTTTACACAGCTGCAGCTTACATTTTTCTTCGTTACAAAATTTCAACCCTGAAATCATACATGCCTTTTAAATGAGGGAAATTCGTTTTGCATCCCGAAAAAAGTATTGTATGCTATGATATCATTTAGGGTGACATGTAGATCAATTTCCAACTTGTCATCTTTCCGACAAATAAAAACTGAAATGGAGGTATGTCTGATGATAAATGTAATCTGCAAATAATTTTTTTGATTAGTGTTTATCAGACAGAAGGATTAGGGAAAAAATGAACACATACTTTAAATTCCATTTTTTTTACGTTTTCCAGTTGATTCAGCACCTATACATGTGACCTATCTGCCAAATTTGGTACAGATTTGATAGGTAAAGGAACAGTCAGTTGTGACACAAGAGGCATGTTTTTCTTTCCTTATTATAATCCTGCAATAGTTAAAATTTGAAACATAAACACATTGCTTCACAAGATGAAATCAATCACAAACATTCAAACGATCAAATTTAAGTACCCACAGTAGGCCATGCCACAGCCCACAAGCAGACTGGCTGACTGGCTGTTGCAAATTACCGTCGTCTGCTAGTCAACAAACAATCAACTCAAAGTCAATCTGGGTGTCTTTTTCTTTCGCAGATATCTCGCGAACAAGGAAAACAATAATGCAAATTTAGTCTTTTCCGTTAGATGAAAAGTTCTTCTTTCATTTAGAGGTGGTTGCATCCTCTAATTTTAGAAGACATTTTTTTCCTATATTTTAGAAGTTTCCCCTTTTTTTCTCCTTTTTTGCTTCCAATCTCCCGTTAATTTTGTTAATTGTTGTAAAATTAAGTCATAATATATGTAAAAAGTAATTCTACGTCGAATGAGGTAAGTCGCGTCGTGATCGGAGCATCACGAGAGCGTCAAAGTCCCGAAAACCGTTATCGTCGCCCCCCGCCCAATTCCCCAGGGACCTCTCAGGGTTAATACTATTTGGAGCGCTGTCTGCACTTTCGTTTCTTCAAATCTCTCACCCTTAAAAGGCGGTAAGCCTTCGGCTTTTTAAAATAAGAATTTTAAAAATCTCTCAGGGATAAATTGTTATCTGGGTGTAGCTGCTACTGATGCATTTTCTTCCCCGGCTTTGGGCGATAATCAAAACTTCGACCGACTTAATGGCGCACATTTGAAATTCGCAGTCGCACACGTACAAAAATGTCGTCATTCGGCCAAATACATTTTTATAAAGCGCTAAAGGTTAATTATGTTCACAAAAGGTTCCGCCATCAAACGTGTTGACCAAGGGGCCCGACGGAAACTACACCCACACTGGAAGTTCGAATCATAAGATCAGATTTTTCAAGCATAGAATTTTTTATTTTCTTAGAGGGCGAGACCAATAAGGCAATAAAGGCAATAAGAATATATTTCTTTCATATTCATTGTATAGCAGTAGATGCTGTTTAGTTTATTATTATTGCAAGGCGTCTGCTAGAGCTTAGAAGTTAGAATTTTGAAAGTTATAAGACTTTTTGATTGAAAGTTGGTATCTTGAACTTTGTTTATTGTGCTAGTGAAAGACTTACGAGGTTAAAATGGCACCAGCAATAAAAGAAAAAGCTTGGTCGACATTACAAATAGAAAATTTATTGGATGAATATATGGCTAGAAAGGTAATTGTGTTGCTTATTAGTTTAATGTTAACCAATGTTAACTTGATTGTTATTGGTCTAGGGTGTTATTCTTGGTGCCTTGAGGCCGGGTTTTACCAAATAACACAAAAAACGTGCTTGGAAAGCAATTGTAGAAACCTTAGGACATGCCTGCCCTGATGAACCATTTCATGATGTTAAGGAGACGAAGAAGAAATTTGCTAACATCAAAGCAATAGCAACTGCTAATATTGCTGAATGTAATCGTAGTTTGAGTGAGACAGGTAGCCTATTAGTTTGAGTGAGACAGGTAGCCTATTATAGCAGAGTTTATGTTATTGAAGCATGGTGTTTAACAATTTTGTTATTAGGAGGTGGCCAACAAGTAATTCTTAAACCGTTGCATCTTAAAATGCTGAATGAACTCTTTGGCCTCGTCTTTGGCAAAACCAATGCTGTCCTTGCAGGCTCTATTCCAGTAAATATCATTCTATTGTACCTAACCAGAGTTTCAATTAAACTTTATTATGCATTTCAAATAATAGGGAGGGGTGCAGTCTGAAACTCGTATCAGTGACCCAACTCAAGAGCTTATTGGAAGATCCAACAATGAAAAGGATGCGCCGAGTATTCACGATTCTGAGCCCCTTCCTTCATCATGCTCTAATAATGAACACGTAGAGATTGCATCAGACATATATCGTGATGATCCCGAATTAGAAATGGCTATGACAATCTGTAATCGCAAATCTTTTGAAGAGTTCCAAGAAGACGAAGATGATTACGAAGCCAATTCCCCTACTTGTAGTTTACGTGAGGCAGTTAATCGTTGTAAACGTCAACGATGCGAAAAATCTGATATGTCTTCATCAAAACGTCTTGTTCGTGATAGGCTTGACGTTCTTAATTCCACCATATTAGCACGTAAACTAATGGGTGACCCCATTAGAGACGATGAAATCCCGAAGATCTCTACGATATCATGTATGGAAAGACTAAAGATTCAATCTAATACACAACAACACGTCTAATACGTAAATTGATTAAGTGATATTCTTTGTCGCTTTGCGAATCCTTCACGTCGCAGCCGAAGTTTTTCTTGATTGACATTTACGTTTATGTCATTGTTTTCGGCGGTTTTCGGGAGGCATTCTAATTTCAAACAATTCTCCTTCTACCCCTTCATCGAAGTCAGGCTACTTCCTCTTTCGCGCAATGTTGTGTAAAACAATTGGATAGGGGTAAGTGGAATAAGTTTTTCAGTGATTATGCCTACCGACAAGTACGGCCAGGTTGAAGGCGAATTTCTCCATGTAAGCAGTGAACACGTCGTTTAACTGTGCCAAAAATGCGTTCAACGGTGTTGCGAGTATTTTTGTGTGAGCCGTTTATTAAATCGTTCTTACAAAGTTTAGTTTAAAAACTGTTAAATAGGATCCGGATGAAACGTTTGGGCTGCGACTGCCGAGTCCGCTGTTCCGTCTGCCGGACGGAAGTCTGTTGGGTCACCAAACAAAATCGCTGAGGTCCAAAGGTATTCAATTCATTATTATCATTTTTAAGGGCTTGAATTGACAAGTGTGGGAATTTAGGGCAAAGGTGACAAGGACGGTGGCTGTCAGTGTGGCGTCGACGGCGTCAAATATCATCTCCTCTGCAATTAATGCCATTAATTAAAACTAAAATTTGATTACCGTAGAATGAAATTATTTCGCCGAGTCGTGTGCAATTGAAATTTATTGACATTGGAAATGCGTGTATTTAATCAACGTTTGGCATGTTTTAAAAAGAATAACAGTGGCAAAGTAAATGCAATGCTTAGCAATGAATATTTACAAAAGATATGTATATTATACATATTCAGGGAGGTTTAATTGGCTTTTCTTTTTTTTCGAATAATTTGATGTTTCACCTTGTTGACATGCATCCTACCAAATTTATTGAACGGTAACAATTTGACATTCGGTGGTCGCTGCTCTAGAATCCGGACGGCGCTGTTGTTGCGGAATCTGTAAATTTCGTGCGATACGTTGTTGCACAGTTGGCGTGGAATACCTTTGCTCGACTGCAGAAAATAAAGGGAGAAGAAAATATTTTCATGGTTCATTCTGATTTTTCAAACCTTTTCTCGCCTCTTCTACCTTATAGATATTGGTGTGGGGGCCTGAGGGGATTGTTCAGTTTGCCGCTGAGATTCTGCTCGAAGCCTCGAACGATTGTGCTGTATTGTCGCCTCTGTTAGAATTCTGCCGGAATTGAAACCGTGTTTTTCGTTTATTCCATTTCTTCTCTGTAACTTTGTGCTGGCGACTTAAGGCGATGTCTGAGAGATGGCAGCCATACGGTTTTGTTTCCCTTTGTTATTCATAGGCGCGCGTTGAATAAAATTAATTAACCAATTCGCGTTGTATTTAACCTACCGTATCCCTCGTTCTCTGGCCCGCTGACAAAACCACCAGCCAGGCAGAGAAGTGTTGATTTCAATTGAGTGTGATGGCGTAAATATTATTTCGTCCCAAAGAGTGTGTCGCTATAGTTTGTCTCTCATTTCGGCATTCGTAGCGAATGGTAGCGAATCATTCTTTTTTTCTAGCCTGAGCCGTTAACCTAGGGAAGATGTTAATAAGTGTTATCATCAATAACAAGGTGAGAAATCCAAATTCGAATGAACTATAGTTAAACTAGCAGCAAATGATTTCTGGAGAGCAGAAGTTGAAAGCAAAAGTTGAACCTTGGTGGGTGAAATACTGAAATCACATTTACTTGGGCTTATTTTGCGCAAGTCCTATTTAGCTTTATAGTCAATAAATCGGCTACTAATCAGCATCAGTATTTTATTGACACATCAATGTTCAAATCTTTCATCACACAATGGGGGGATTTAAGCGGATTTAAGTAAAAAACGGATAAAAAACCCAATAATCTCCATTTTCTCGACATGTCCTCTTACAACTACCGAGAAATAAAAAATGAACCTATTAACGAGAAACAGATTATGAGATAAATAGATGGTAGCCTAAATCTATAGGTAAATGGTAGTTCTCAATGTAAAGTAAGACTATTGGGGAAAACACAGGCGATGAATTTCCGAGGAACGAAATCACCTCACTATTAGCAAGAAAATAAAAAAATAGAGTATAAACAATTCGGAGAAAACGTATCTATGGCGTAAACATCGGGAGCCTCGCGTTTTGCTTTTATCAATTCCTTTCTAGAGAGAAACGATACAAAAACGTCAGAATAATCCGCGCAGCCAGTTCATTCCATTTCTACTGTTCATCTGTGATGGTGTTGTAATCAAATAAATCCGAATTTTGATTTTAGTAAATAATTGTCGTAGCAGATCCTCGAGCAGATCATCGCTGAGTCGTCACAGTTCGTTATTTGAATCCTTAAAAAAGTAATTTTTCCTGTTTTTCGTTTCGAAAAGTTTATGAATTTCTTTGTCTTAAATTAATTAACAAACCGGGCTGTTTAAAGGGTTGTGTCCTGGACCAAGCTGGACGGGGTCGCATTGGACGAGAGGCGAAAAATCTCCCAACTGGGTCGGCTTATGGGTTGGAAATAACCCGACCCGGATAGCCCGGGTTAAAGTCGGGTCAGGCAAATTTTTGTTCAACATTATGCATGAATGTTAATAATATATGTTTCTTTTTCTTCCACAGCATTTTACCGCGTAGAACATTTCTGTCACATTCCTTCAACACCACACCTGCGTTCAACGTTTGCGAAATTGCCATAAATCAATTGATTACCGCACCGCACGCATACACATACTTTGTAAAATTTTCTTTTTAAAAATGGTTCTGAATGTGAACTTTAAGAATAATAAATGATTTTTAAAGTTCACAATTCAGATACTCAAATTTAACTAGCAAAATGATACAAAATATGATACCGATATGTGAGAAGTTATTTCAGATTATGGCGTTTTCAGCACACATATACAGTACCCAGCTTAAGTTTGGGAACGCGCGCGCGAGAGAGAAAACCTTATGGAGTTTGGCTTTTTTTCTCGGCGATCCGAAAAATTCAATTTTCGTCGGATCGCAATGAATTTTTTTTGGCCGTAGCCATTATTAGTAGCAATGAGCTGATTTTTTTTTAGATTTTTTCTATCAAGGGAAGGATAGGTTTAAACTTAAGTTCCATCGGTGTGGCTATATTTATATATACTGGATATAAGTCAAGTCCTATGAAAGCGAAATTTGGAATAAATTTCAACTGTAGTATGACGGTTAAATTTTTCCTTAGTTATGATCGGGGTTTGTTGTGACCCGAAGGAATGAGTGTGTCAGCTGAAAGAGCCACTAATGAGCGTGTGTGGAGTGTGCAAATACTCGTGCGTCGCGCATTATTTAGTGCGAGTTGCTTTTTTTGGTTGTTTTGCGGAAGGTCATTGAGGAACATAGAAGTGGAGATGGGAGGAGTTGTGGGAAAGACGGCCTGGTTGGAGAAATATATAGGGCTATGTGATACGAGAGAGATATGTGACACGTTATTGTGGACGAATACGTTTGAAATACGTGTATTAATACGACCTGAAAGAAGTTTTCTATGATGATGCAGAAATGATGGAAGTTAGAGAACAGAATCTTGGGGTAGCTTTGTTTATAGTAGGGAAGTGGCGTCTATGAGCGATGGAGCGCTTGAGCTGATCGTAAAAGTTGGACAGTTAGAAGGTTGATGGCTCGCAAACGATGCATTTCTCGCTGAATGTCAAATCTTGCGACGTATTTTGCCGGATTTTTTTCGATATTTTCCCTTAGAAACAATCCTTCGATGGTTTTGACCCTTGAAACAATGACGTACAGCCATCCACTGACTCCTGATTTATCTTTGGGGGCCAGGCAAGCTAGAATTATGGAGTCGGTGGTGAGTCCTTGCTTTTTGTGTCCAGTGAAAACTAAGGATAGGGCGCACGGCAACTGGTGCATCTGAATTTTGGTCCGGTAGAATTCGTTGAAATACCATTCGACGGATTTGGTGGAAGGGACGACCGGGAACCAGCCTTTGGGTATGCTGGTGAAAGGAGAAACGTTGTTCCATGCACAACAGAGAATTTTTCTTTCGAATTCTTTTCCTGTAGTTCTGGCGATCTCGAGGTCGACATTAGAAGTGATAGTTAAGGGATCCGTGTGACAAAATGGGCATTTCATCAAGAATTCCATTTCTTCGTCGGGTAGCTGGAGTTCACCTTGGATGAAGGTGTCAATATTTCGAGCAAGTTTGTTGGTGAGTATTTTGACGTTAGCGTATGCTCGGTTGAGACGAGTGGGTTGGGTGGTGTTGGATTCCTGCATTTTTTCAGATAGAGTTTTAATATGGGCCATTTAAGGAAAAATAGGTCAGGGTTAGGTCACCCCTGAAAAAATAAGTATAGAGGTTGCTTGGTGTTGCTTTGGTGTTGCCAAAAAATCAGTAGTCAGTAGTCAGTAGTCCGTTAAAAAAAATCATTCTCCATTTTGGGACTTATTTGCTTTTCATTTTGGTTTCTTTACTTTTTTAAATTTTAAATTGCCATGCAGTAGTCGTTATGTCACTAGCTGGATAATCATTTTTTACCAATTTTTAATTTAATGTCGTCTGCAGATTTTTTAATGAAATTACTACTTTGTTATTTTATTTTAATATGAATTAATTACTACTTGGTGATTTTAATCATACGTATTTTTAAATCTCATTTGAATACTGATCGTCTGAAAAGCGAAGTTTCTAATAGCCATGATATTTTTTGTTGTCGTAGTAATATATTCGAATAAAAATAATCAAATTACTCTGAATTATTTTTTTCGAGATCAGAAAATAAATTTTGGCACTTTTCATAGCGACAGTGATGGATTTTCAAGCAATCAAAGTACTATCACTATGGAACGTCTATTTATTGGTGATTGATAAATGTTTCACCCTGATGGATATTATTTATCAAAATAAATTTTCGAGGAAAGGTTATCCTTGTTTATATCGATTTATATGGAATTCATTTGGAATAGAAAATCACTTAACCGTTTGAATTAATTTTCATTGCACCCAAAAAAGTTCCTGATGTGATTTTTTCCGCGATATTAAAAAAAAGTCACACTAACGATTACCGATTACGAGTTATCAGCCCAATGTTGAGGTTGCTTTTGAATGTTATTTTTTTTAGTTCCCTTTTCCACTTACATAATATTGGAAGTAAAGATTTCACTTACGTTATTGAGTGTTGGCGTGTTGCTCGGAGAGTTGTCGGAGTAGTCAATAAAGAAGGAGTGCGTTGATCATCCTGTTCTGTCCCGTTTTCTTGTGTCTAGAAGAATTGGAAAAGTTTACAGTTACCTGTTGAAGTGGTGGTTTCATTAATGATTAAATTACATCCGATGTTGATGGTCTGCATGTCGTTCTCGTGTTGTTCTTCGTCGCGTTTCAATGCCATGGTCAGTTGGTTTTCGATCGCCGTGTAACGCCCCGTTGGCTGTTACAGAGAATAGACACGTAGTGAAAGTACAAGCCAATGTATTAGTCGTCTGACCGACAGGAAGGGAGTACAGCGAGAGAGAGACGATACACATGGAAGGGATGCAGCATTTATAGTGGAATATTGAGGGCAGAATTGATCCCGCTGGATCGTATTCTTGGTTGAGCTGGACCAGCGTCTTGGTTGAGCTGGACCAGCGTCTTGGTTGAGCTGGACCAGCGTCTTGGTTGAGCTGGACTAGCGGGCCGGTTGAGCTGGGCCGGTATTTCGATCTGTCCGCCGAGTCAGCGTGCAGCGTCGGCGTTTCCGGTGGATGGCATTCCGGTGTGAGTCACGGGGTGTGACGTGTGTTGCCGGTGTTGACGTCACGGCTGTGACGTAGGCGGAGGTGGTGGCTATCGCTGGAGGGGTGGGGCTAGTAGACTCCGCGGGGCAAGTTGGCTCTGCGGGGTGTGCTGCCTCTGAGGGGCAAGTTGGCTCCGCGGGCATTACATAGCCGTCTTCTTTGAAGGAGACTCCCGGAGTCGGCTTAATTTATAAGAATATTAAAGGCAATATTAATGCATATTAAAAGCCGTCTAGACTTTTAACGAAGCAACACGAAGGAGAAAGAAAACAAAACATCGGGAAACGTTTGAAGAGAAAGGGGAAGGGGAAGAAAAAAAATAGGAAAACGTGTGAAGAGAAAAGAATGAGAAGAAATGTATGGGGAATATCGGCTAGGGCTGTTTGGGAATAGAAAGTAAATTGAAAAACGTGGCGCATTATGCAGTTTCGGGGAAAATTGAAACAACTTGAAGGAGCGGGGGGAGCATAAAAGAAACGGACATGGGGGAATTAAGAAAGTAAAAGAAAGTAAGAACGATCTAGAGATGACAACTACAAAAGAGAGTGGTGCCTGATGGTGACGATGTCTTCCCTCCCCCTCTTTTTTAATTCTCACGGACCCCCGTGCATTGGGATTGTACATGGCCGTTCCGGCCGCACTTTGGACATGTCGGGCCGGCTATTGATCTTGCAGGGTGGAGGTACGGGCGGAATACCATAGTTTGTGGCCATGATATGGTCAACTCCTTGAATGTTAATTTGAAGTCCATTATTTTCAAATAATTCACCAAACAGCATGCTGGTTTTGATGTTGGTGACAAATGCTTTCCAGACGGTATGGTCACCATTCCATATATCGGGAATGTTGTGTTGGTCAGGTGGTCCTGATAGTACTGGTTATCTACTTGTGTTATCGGCGCTTCGTTCTTGGCTGCTCAGGCTTGGGAAACGAATGAAATGGGAAGGCTGGTTGCCAACACCGGCTTTGGGGTCATAAACCTTCGAAGAGTGGATTCATCTGCTCATCACCCCCAAAGAAAAGCGTACCGTGCAGTGCAATTATGGAATCCATCCCCAGGACAATGGACGCACCTTTCTCCGCGTCGTAAACGACGTATACCGTGACGTTTGCAGTTGGTCCCCTTAGGGTGATGAGTAGACCTGTTTCTCCCATGATCGGAAATACCCGATTTGTTATGGGATCGGTGAACGAAGTGTCCGGGCCCGATACTGGGCGTACTACAAATCGTAATCGCGTTGCCGTTGATTCGCGAATGAAAAGACCGTAAATCCAAATGAGCATGTGTGTATGTAGAGTGAGACGGGATTGCTCTTCTACCACCCTTAGCCAGGCTTTGGGTACACCGAAAAGTCCTCCTCTTCTGTAAGACCGTTTTTTCTTCAAACTTCAACCAATGATGTCCTCGATGACGATCTCGTGAATGTTTTGGAAGTTGAGAGCGGCTGCCACAGAATGTTTTGAAAGTAAGGCGAAACGTTTCGTGCCTTGTGGTATGGCTTTTGCGCTAGGGGCGGATTCTTTGGGGCCCAAGGCGTACCACATGACTTTGAGGAATTTCGCGTCGTCGGGGCTGATAGTTAGCCAAATGGTAGCTTTCCCGTTGTTGGCGTGAGCTGCATAAACGTCTTGACAGTTTCGCTGTGATGCCGCTTGGGAGTGTTGCATGGTCTCATTGTCAATTTTTTGGTCTGTAAAGAATGAGGAAGCGAGACCACTCGAACTGGCGGGCGGGCGCGTTGCTCTCTTCCCTAAAAGTTGCCGTTTCATTTTTTCGCCTTGGTAATCTGCTAATTTTTTTTTAAATCTTCTAGTGGTATTCGGGAATAGTCTTCGGCGCGAGGGATCACGTTGCCTTTGGTGTTGATTTCTCTGGAAGGTAAATTGGCGCAAACTAACGCCATGTTGTACGAGGAGTTGCGGGCGATCATGTCGGGCACCGGCAATACAAAATCCGGTTGTTGAAATTGCCTCGTGCTGAGATTAGTGAAGTAGGCGATGAGCGCCTGTTTGGAGATGGGGATTTTTCTCTCCTCGCTGAAGCCTGCTCGTCCAAATGGAAACAAATCCGGGTAGCAGGTTTCCAAGTAATCTGGATCGCTGTCGAAGACGAACTGCTAAGCCGGACGGACGATGAAAGTATTGGTTGACGGCTGAAGAAACGCATTAGCAGTGGGAGGCAAATAATTGGCGAGAGCTCCGTTTTGATTTTCGTCGTCTTTTTCGCGTACTGTTATTGTACAGAAGATCATGAGGGATTCCCTTCCTTCTTCGGCTGACCGAAGTAAGGAATTGTATCCACTCGCAGAAGTTTTATTGTGGGAAAGATTCTTGTTTCCTATGTCGTTGTCCGGTAGTTTCCGCAATGCCTCTTGGTCGATAAGATAGACATCGGATGATGTATTCGGATTTCGTGGAGGCTATTTTCCCTTTATTCAGGGCCAATGCATCGCTAGTGAAGGGGGAGACCACGAGTACTCGAACCCCGCTGTCGCTGGGTTGGATGTTCACTTTTTGTGTCACAATTGCCATAGGGAGTGGGGTGGAATAGACATGGCCTTTGAGACTACTTCCTCCTGGCCCTGTGTGGTGCCCTGTGGCCCTTCTTGCACGGGCTTCATCAAACTCAGGGAACCAAATGACATGCATTGAAGTTCTCTCGGAAGTTGGCCTACTCAGTTTCCATTGGCGACGAAGAATTTCGGCAACTTGCCGGCTTTGAGTTTTGGTAAACAGGAATTGCGTGATTGATCGCAGGTGTAGAGATGAGGGGGGGGGGTGCATCTACATAGCTCTGCGTTGTTACACGTGGAGGTGTGAAGAAAAACACCCTTGGGTGATCGCAGTACGTTTTGAAACACATGTCTGGATTCCGATGATTCCGGAAGAAGTTTTGATGCATCGTATTGTTTTAGAAGTTCTGGGTGCAACGGTTTAGCGGAACTGCTGGTTCCGTTTTGGGGTTTCAGTATTCCAAACATTTTTTGTGGAACCTTTTTGAAAGGGAACAATTTGCATTTGGAAACTTTATTGAATTGGTTGCATACTGCGCAAAACAGAATCTCATCGTGGAATCGATCAAAAATCGAATTGGTTATTTCTGGGAGCTCGTCATTTGAAAGTGGTCTGGCATTCCTGCCTTATTAAGTTGTAGCAGTTCTTCGGAATGGAAACATGGATCTTCTTTTGAACTGTAAATTCTTCCCGTTCTGTTTTCCATTCTTTCTGTTTTGTCCCGGTTGTTGTTTTTTTTTGTTCTTTCCTGTGGTTCACTTCTCTCACTTCTGTCTTGTTCTTGATTTCTCTTACTTGGATTTTGGATGTAATTTTTATGTCCAGTTCTTTTTCGTTGGTCGGTTCTTTGACTTTGGTCTCGTTCTCTTCTTTCATTTGTGTCTGTAATGTTATTTTGTGTTTTTATTTCTCTATGATAAATTCTTCCTATCCTTTCTCGTTCTAGACTTTTCCCAGTATAGACGTGTTGGTTTTCTTTGGGTATCTGTTGTTCAACATCAGTTGCTTGGAGAGCTGGTTAAGACCTTTCGTCTGACGAGATATCCTCACTGGAAAAAGAATGATGAATGTTAACTTTATTTGAATAGATGGCGCTACCAAAAGTTTTACGAAGTATTCTTATTTTGTGTGAGTTTAGTATGCAAATATTTATCTAAATTGGCAAGGATATCATTACTTTGTTTGTTCGATTTTATGGGTGTCATCCTTGTTCGTTTGAATCGAAGGTGTTTTGCTGTCGGAAAGCTGGAGTTCGAACTGTAAATTTTTAAAAATTAAGTATATGCAGGGTAGTTTGACATTGTGAAGTCTGATTTTAATATTTTAATTTCGTAGTTTGTGACCGAATATGACATAAATGTGTAATGAGAATATGGAATAGGATTTACTATGTCATTATTAAGTACTGATTGTTCATCTGGAGTTGTTTGGGTGACAAGTGTTTTGGTGTCCTGAAATACTCTTTTCAGCATTTTGGAAGATTTGAATACACTTTTCCCGTAAGATATCTTGGAGGGTGATTCTCCTTCGGATAAACTGGCGGTCGTGTTCCATTCGTTGGCAATTTCTGGCACATTTTTGGAACTGTATGAGGGTTGAGGCTGTTATTGTAAACTGTCATTGTCTGTGAAAGTGGTTTCCTTCATATGACGTAGATTTTCTCTGTATTTTTTTGTTTGATTTTTCCCAGATTCAAAATAGTGTAAAGGAGATTTTTTTTATGTTTTGGGGTTTCTTTCTCCTTTTTGTAAGTATCAGAACCAATTTGGGAGGAATCTGATGAAAAACGAGACAGGCACATGAAATCATCGAATGTTTTTTTTTTATTTCTTAGATATGTTTCTTGCGTTTTTGCTAGTTGCTGATAAGAAGAATTTTCGATTTGTTTTTTTGGACTACGTTTTCTTCTTCCACGTTTTTTAGGGTTACTACTATTAGGAGGAATTTGTTTGGTTGTATTGCTATCGTCATCACTGCTACTTTTGTCACTAGGCTGCAAGACGAATGTTTTTTGTTTTTGTGGCTGAAACGTGTCACTTTTTGTAGTTTTTAAAGTAGAGCGTTTTAACGGAGTACTTGAAGTGGAAATGTCATCACCCGTCTTGGATTTTTAAGAATTACGGGAATTTGCTGTAAGACCGGAAATTTTTTTGCATACTTGAACTGCAAATTTTTTTACAGGATTGGTGATGCTTGATTTTTCTTTCTCTTTGTTAAGTCGGTATTTCCGATTGTTAAGTTGGTAGGTTGGAACTCCTTTGGACCATTGATGCTGCTTGGATTGTCATTTTGGGCATCCTCGTTTTCCAATGTGGTTGTGTCTTTTCGTTCTGTCTCTCGCTTTGCCGGTTTCTCTTTCCTTTTTTACGAAGGCCGGAATTTTTTCTTAGGCGGCTCTATGAAAAGAAGACGTCAGGTTTCATCTGGGGTGGTTTTGAGAGGTGAATGAATGGTTGTTTCAAAAGTGTTGAGTCAACAGAAAGATGGGGATGTAGCAATCACAATTTCTATAGTTGCTAATTATTAAGCTTCGTACTTTCTCTTGAGTAACCTCATCAATGCCAGGGAGGACTGCTTCAATGACTGCTATATCAGTTGGAGTCGAGGATGCGTGAAACGAAGCGAGAGGGGTTGTTTTTTTGTTTCTTGAAGATGAAGGGTTCTCAAAACGGTAAGGCGAGGTAGATATATGGTTGTATTTGTTCTATTTATAGCCACCACATGGAACGAACAACTCGGTGCTAGGGAAATAAAAGGTTCCAGGTCAAGCCCGGTTGGTATGTTACTGCATTTAATGAAATGACAAGAAATTTGAGGATCCTGCTCTTCCTCCTCCCCGCTTTCTAGTACACACGTAGAATAGCGGGGAATTCTCAATGAGCGTGCAATCACAAAAGGGGTTTCTTTTTCCTGGAAGTGATCAATTTCCGGAACTCGATAAATAGTTTGTTTCCTTCCATTGTACATGAAATGATTTTTGTAAAGAGCATCACGCCCTAAGACGCAATTTTCAACAATACTATTCACGATAATAAATTCCTGCTTAAGTAATTGGTGCGGCGTTTCTTCTGCCACAACAAAGTTAACTGTGATTTTGCCTTCCGTGAAGAGGCGCTTGTCATTTATGCTGAAAAGATCGACGTCTACCTCTCTTGAAAAATTAATAACTTCATTACTCTCCATTAATTTATTGTAAAATTGTTTACTTATTACGCTTCTTTCGGCTTCAGTGTCAAATAAAGCATCTACAATGCAATTCCCTATTTCAATTTTAATTCTAGGTACTGTTGATTTTGCTGCTAAACTGTTTATATAATGTCGGGACTTAATCTTCGTTCCACCGATTGGCCCTACGGTACTGTCGGCGGCACCTAGTTTTCCCTTCGCTCAGTCGAGCCTTGCCTGACTCCATTCTCGTCATATCCCGGTGGAGGAGAGGTTTTTCCATTTTTTATTTCGGGGCAATATGTTGCTAAATGGCCAGTCTTTTGGCAACGGTAACGCGTTCGATCTACTTGAAATTCCTTAGTCTTACACCTACTAGTTTCATGATTTCCCCAACTGTTATGAAAATCACAAAAATAAAGATTTGCAGCTTGTTTGGGCGGTTTGTATATCTGTGGAATATTTTGTAAGAAGCTTATACTTTTTTGTGCTGTTAATTGTCGTTGCATTTTCTCGATACGTTTTTCCAAATCGTTCTGATGCGTATTTGACTCTACTTTTGTGTTAAGGGGCTCCAACGCTTCTGTTATCCTATCGAATTCTTTATTTGGCTCAACGTTTCTACTTTGAAAAGCATTTAGTCTATTTCTGACTTGTGATTCTTCCACTGCCATTGCAGTCATCTCTGCTTTTTCTATTAATTTTTCAAAAGATGAAAATTCTTTGTACTTTAGACGGGTTTGTACATCAAACGAAAGACCTTCCAAGAATCTATCCATCATGATTTGCTCTCTTGAATGTGACGTCGCTTTATCTATTATGCCTGTCATTGGATATGCAAGGTTAAACGCTTTTCGTATGCGATTCGCATAGCGTGGCATATTCTCTTCGGGTTCCCTCTGCATATTATGGAATTCTACACTCTGTTTCGACCTAGTCTCAGTAGAATGAAAGAGTTTGTGGAGACGTTCTTTTGTTTTATTGTAATCCTGTGCTCTGATTGGATTTTCTATTTTAAAATTGTCGAATTCGTCGGCTGTCTCGCCGTACAATTTCGATCGTAATAGCGCAATCTTTCGAGATTCCTCAAAATCGCCTAAAATGAGTACCGATTCGAGGTGAGCTAGCCATTCATCGAAGCGACCGGAACGATCTCGATCGATGAATTTTCCCACATTACTAAATAAAGTCATTGCCTGGCCCTGCAATAATTTCCTATTCTTGTCCAAATTTGAAGTCTCGTCAAATCTAGTTTTGTTAATTGCACCGATTGACTGCGGAGTAGTTATTGGGAGAGGAAACGTAGTATTCAACCCCTGTCTCGGAGTGGGTTTATGTGGAATCGGAATCTACTTAGATCTGCTTTGTTCAGGGGTAACTTGCTCGCTTTGCCCCGTTAGGTGGGCAGAAAAAGGAACAAATGAAGTACATAGCGTTCGGACAGGAGTTTGTCCAAGTGGTGTTGGCTGATTAATTTGTTTGGGAAATACTTTGGGAATAGCTCCTGGAATAGATATCGGAGAACATTTCCTATTATCCATAACGTGTTTCACTATCTGATCCGCTTCTACCGAAGCATCTTCATAGGACATTCCTGACTCTAACAATCTACTCAATTCTCCGGCGTAAATGATGACGGGAATATCCGGTTTCTTTCCTCCTGTCGACATTCCAGCAGTTGGTGAGTTCCCACCCTGAGCTGTTGTTCCAAATGGGGAAAAATTGACCCTTCGACTGGGTAGCTGTGGTTGATGACTAATCGGAGTAGATGTAAAAGGGGATGGAGTATTCGTACTCGTTTTTTCTATAGCTGAAGATAGAGTAGGATTGGAAGGAGTAATTGGAGCACTAGTAGTGGAAATAACTAAATCAGCTTGACTTGAAACTGGTATGGTTATCAAACGATCGTCTGGAATTAACTCAGTTTCTTGATCTGGGAAAGGCAATAGGTTGGAATTTTTCTCAATAAGTTCTTCTCTTTCTGAAACAACAGATTCGTATTCTGATTCAGTAGAAGGGTTCGTAGTTGGTTTTCAATTGACAATGTGAAAAAGTTCAAAGGCGTTATTATAGTGGGTTCCGTTAAAAGCAAAGCTCTCAACGCAGATTCAATTTCGGTATTTGATATATCTGTCCTTTGATTCAATTTACGTAAGTATTGTAACTCAAAAATTAAATCGTCAACAGGAACCTCAGTTATCCTGGTATGCAAGAATTGTGTGCAGAAGTATGAACGGTCTATTCTTTCGTTGGAAAGATCAATATCGACAAGATTTGTTGGATCTTCTCTTAAATTTGTATTAGTTTTCGGAGTTTCACTCGAATCTAAAATAGCACGAGCTTGCTCAAGGAGTTGATTAAAGGAGAGGACATCTATAGTGTTTTCTCCTATTAAAGGTTCTGGAATATTTGAATGATTATCTGAATCGTTTTTTAAAACTACTAATTCCGGCTCTTCTGTTTGACGAAGGTGGTTGAATTGCTCTGCCCAATTGTTCCTTATTTCCTCGTAGCTTCTTGGGTCAAGTTGATCTGAGCGAATTTGGTCAGCTGAGCTATTAACTTGTTGATTGGCTGGTTCGGGAGTTAGCGGTTCTTCACTATTTAATTGTCTTCTTAATGTTTGCTGGGATTGGATAGGGAGAGACCATGACTTGGAAACAAGACGGTTAGATGAAATTTTCTTCCGAAAAGAGCGCATCCAACCTATTGGACACTTCTTTGTTGCTGATTCTCCTCTAGTATTCTCTATCCCGCTATCTGGATTACTATTCATGATTATAAAATTTAAAAAAATGATAACACTAGTTCAAAAGAAAAAAAAAAGAGTTGGTCCGTTCGAACTATCAGCCCAATAGTCCCCGTCGGAAGTTCTTTATTTCCACCCCCATCATTGTCAGCACCGACCCGATTTGATGTTAAATCCCGCTCAAAACACACTCAACCGATTCAATTCAAAGCCAAACAATTCCCGACACGCACAACACCCTGGACCGAGTCACGTCATCATACCAGAAACTCGGTCAATCAACTAGAGACAAAAACGTTGGTGTCTAATTTTTATCAAACCTTGTGTTTGTGTAAATCCCATTCGACCAAAGTGAAGACGTCAGAGATCGACCCTCATAGAAGCGCGTAAGGCGCACCAACGAAACAAAAGACACACACGGGGTGCACAGAAGCCAGTTTTCTTTTCGGTTCAAGTTGAATGCGTTATGACGTCACAAAATACTAATAAACACACACCAACACAAAACTTACATACTTGACGTAAGAGCGAGAGGGAGGAAAGGCAAAGATAAAACAACGGGGTTCGAATCCCACTTCTGACACCAAATGTAAGAACCTTACTTACTTCTCCATAGTGAATGATTTTTTTACAATTTCGACTGGATAGCTTTGAATGTGCAATATTCAGCTCAACGGCTGTAAAAGGATTCGCTCGATTGACAGACAGCGCGGCCTTTTATACAAAAAATGGCACAGAAGAAAACGAGAGAAACATTCTAGAAGAAAAGAAGTTACTACTTAGAATTACAGAGGGCAAGAAAGTCAAAGGAAAGGGCGGAAGAGATTTCATAGGAAGTATCGGGTGAAGAAGGGTCAAACTGAGAAAAGAACATAATATACATAACATAAAAGAATATAATATATGATCACATTTAAATGCAACCAATGGGATTGTTACATTTTTTTTTCAGATATAGCTTCTCAACAAATGCTTATCGATAAAAAACTACGTACATTTTTGTAAACCATCAAATATATTTACATGGGTCAACGGATTATTTTGGTCAGGACAAACCACAATTTAGGAGAAAATGCACTTTTACATAACAATAGAAATCTATAGATTTGCTACCTACAGGCAAATTTGAAAACGTGTTAAAAATACCTTGCACACATTCAACTAAAGGTATGATGGCATATAATCAGCTGATTCACTTCCCGCAACAAGTGAGACAACTATGATCTGTATTCCAAAAGCATCCCTGAACATATAAATTGGAATAATCTGCTGCCTGGGCGCAATAAAAAAATTATTATTTTCATGATCTATGCTAGTTAAGTGACTTTGCACTAGTTCTAGATTGTAAGGTTTTTTTATCGACAGTGGATTTAGTTTAAAAATATGGCTCGTCAGCGGAGTGACGATGATAACAATTTTGTAAGTGAAAGTGTCTTACCGGGAGCTTTAAAAGGACAATGAATGCGATTTCACGATAGATAGCTGAACGTCGTGTCTATTTAGATATCGAAAATATGGTAATGTTACAAGCTCAATCAAGTGGAAATATTTGTGGCGGTATAAGTCCGGTTGATTTGGAAGTTTCTCCAATAAATGTGGGTAGTAAATATATATTATCTATTCTATAAGACTGATATACGTTATTCTATTTCCTTATAATGGACAAAGAAGCAATGCTGCCATATGAAATAGTAAGAAAGGTGTAGTAGCTGCATATTATTCTTTGCTTTCTTCCTTTATTGTTACGACCCTAACAAATACCTTGAAAACTGATTAATAATATGGCAAAATATATTTTTTGAACTTACAACATGAGTTTGTTTTAGGGTTTAATATCGTCATTATGGGGCGTTAAGATTGGAAAAGCATTGCTGGAATAATAAATGGAATCTGATCCCGATCTCGACGAAACCATGCTGTCACAAATAGATTTTGATAATCTTGAAGTTATGGATGAAGTAGGCGGAGACGATTCAATTTTAGAATTAATCAAAGAGAAAGAAGATGTTGAAAAAGGAAGTGAAGGAGAGTCAAGCAAGAATCAGGAAGAAAGTTTAGATGTAAGAAAGGAAACAGAAGAGGCTAACGGAAGTGTTGAAAAAGCTGAATACTTATGGGAAAGAACAGTAAAATTTACAGATGTCAGGAAAGTTGTTAAGAACAAAGAAGGTGAAGAGAAAACTAAAGAAGAAATAGAATTGTTTGAAAAGTTGCAAAAATGTAAAAGAAAAAGAAAGGAAGATGAGGAAGAAGAAATGAAGATTGCGAAGGAGTTATTCAGGGTTCAAGAAAAGGGAAGAGAGGCGGCAAGAGCAGTTCAACTTCAAAAGCAGAAAGAAGAAGAGGAAAGGAAGAAAAAATGTATGCCAGAAGAAAAGGTGCGCATAGCTTATCAAGATGTTCTTCGCATGCACCAAGAATCTGAACCCCTCGTTATTGTCGCAAATGAAGTCAGGGCTGCTGCTTCGGTAGCTTCAACAACAGCGTTTAATTATTTGGAAAAGTAAGTTCATTTTAATGTTACCCCATATATTGTTTGTTATAGTAGAGACGGTTAAAGAATTTTCCAAGTTTTCTGTACGCAGGCCAACTTCCCAAAAAAATAAGTGGAAGGAATGCGAAGATGAAGTTCAGGGTTCTTCGCAGTCTTTCCACTTACAATTTTGGGAAGTTGGCCTGCGTTCCAATTACTTTATAAACACTATCTATTTGGTGTTATTATCTTTTAGGAAAAGTCTTTCTTGAGAGCTCAGCAAACATTTGGTTTAGAGTTGGTCTTAGTAAAGACTGGGATAAAGATAAATCATGATTTGGTAATGCTAGAATTATTTGTTGTGTTTTTATCAAAGTTATACTTACATTACTTGTGTTCCTTAATTAGGATGCTTAAAGCGGTGTTACGGACAGAAAATCTGACACCTTAACGCCCTAAGGGCATCGAATTTTCAGTCCCGAGACGAAGCGATCCAGACGACAGTCTAGTGGCGTCTAGTATATCTTTGTCTCGATCCTAGCCTTGACCAAGCAATTAAATATCCATTGTACCGACTCTTCCTTTTTCTGTTTAACATCGTGTCAATACAAAGTGCTAGTTTTCTCACACACTCTGATCAGTCGATTTCTCGAACCGTATATTCACCCGTAAAAATTTTGTGTATCGACCGATGCGAGACGAACCTATCGCCGTCAAGCTATCAGCGTGAGCCGTATCCGACTTAATCTCCACATCGAACCTCATTTGGTAACGTTTTTGTTTTTGTTTCCATCAAATTCTGAGATCCGTCGTCAGCTCCAAGTTTTTGTATCACGCAATGCCAGCCCAATAACTTCAAAGAACTACGGGGGGATCTTCGCAGTCCTTACTTGCAATTTTTTTACTAGCACCAGGACTGCGATGATGAAGTTCAGACGGCCAACTCCGTCGTCGACGGCTCCGACGTCGCTAAAGCAAGTCCAGGCCATCCTTGATTCCACCACCACCACCAAAGGTAACACTGATCGTTGCTTGACGGTTTTCAGAACGCCATTCTGCCAAACACGTTCCAACCTCCCCCCTCTCTCATCCACACACACAACACACAGTATTATTATTGCAGTTATGTGCGAGTGATTGCGGTGAAAGTGCCTGTGTTTGTTGTGTCACCGTGTGTGTTTTTTTAACCTCTGTGTTTTTTTTTCAATTGTGGGTGTGTGCCCACGTCACTTACGCAACCTGTGGAAGAAGAAAAAAGGAATCCACTTTGTGACTTGGCTATAAAAAGGCGGCCGTAAAAAACGAGGGGGGGTATGGGTAAACCCCGGAAGAGCAAAATATTGAGCTGTTAATTGAGGTGGAGGAGTTGAATTACTTGAAAGATGAGCAGCAAAGAGATAAGGATAGTGGAGGAGCTTCTGC
Organism: Daphnia pulicaria; assembly: GCF_021234035.1. Taxonomy (NCBI): domain Eukaryota; kingdom Metazoa; phylum Arthropoda; class Branchiopoda; order Diplostraca; family Daphniidae; genus Daphnia; species Daphnia pulicaria. The sequence goes on from NC_060913.1 coordinate 34,700,861, forward strand.
CAAGAGAAAACGACGAGATGAGTGAAGAGGGGGGAGCGCTAAAAAGGATGAAAGAGAAGAAGTTAGATGGAAGAGTGGCCGAGTTGAAAGAGAGAGAGCGCGGAAAAAACGAAGGTGTCCGTCTATTATTGGTAAGATTTCTATGTCAAAAACGATTATTGTTCCTCTCTTAGTATTTTTTGTTGTGTCTAGGGAAAATGTTCATCAATTGGAAACAGAAGTAAGGGTGTTACGCAACAAGGAGATGGATTTTTTCCAGTGTGGTGAACCATCAAAAGAATGTTATTTATCGTATAAAATCCCAGAAGTTTGAATCGCCACATCAAGTATAAACATCGTAATATCAATGGGGCAATCATCAATCCCGTTGCAGAACCTATTCTTATGCGTTCTTAAAGAATTTCGTCTTGGAATGTCACCGCGGAATCTCTTTTCTCAAAATCTCCTCTCGGTTATACGAAAGAGAGCGAGAGACAGCGACCTTTCGATGGGAGAGCAGGACGTGTTCTGTCGTTACTAGAACAAAGGAAGAAGGGTGTTGAAATGGGGGGGGGGGAGGGGGGTGAGAGAAGGCAGCTAAGAAATAAGAGGGTGCAATATTGCCGCATAAATTTTGTAAGAATTAAGAGAAATGAATATATTATCGACATGATTGCACTATTGGCACTATACTACATCACATAACTTTAATTGTGAAAAATACCTACAAATTTCTTCGTTTTTCGGCCATGCCGGGCTTCATCCTATAAGCCACCTAGCGCTCGGGGAAAGAACATTTCCCCCTATTTGCCTTTAAAATCTGTTGCCCGGTCGCCGGTGTCCCTCATAACGTCAGCCTACACAAATCGAGATGGGATATCTTGCTGTGCGTCTATCCCTGTATCCAGTATGAAAAGTTAACAATCCAGCAAAGGCAGATGGTGACGAAATGGTGCCGTTCACTTTCGCTCTTAATCAATACTCGGAAAATCTTATTAGTTGAATATTTGAGGTAAATGAACATTTAAATCAAACCTCATTCTTAAATAAATTAAATATAGCAGCATTAGAATACTAGGGGAGATATTTTTGCTGAATTATAATTATCAATCTTTTTTATAGGTTACTCGTTACTCAATTATTCAATGTCTGTCATGAGCGGACGATAAACACCAAAATTTTCCCAGAATGATCAATCTCTCTAGTGGTAGGCATAGCAACTACTTGTTCGGAGAGTGAGTGAGTGAGTCTAGTGGCTATTTTTTCATAATTTAAAAAAAAAAACAGGGCCTTTTTTTAGAAGCGCCATAAGGAATGCACGGCAAACGCCCCAATTTTCGCTCGGCGAAACTGTTACAGTTCGCGCCAGTTCCAGGGGGCAGGGAAATATAGATAAAGGGACGGGGCATTTTTTCTCATGTTACCCGTTATGTTTTACCCCCTCTCCAAAAATTTTATCATTACAGCAACTAGGTTGCTAATAAAAAAAAATAAAAACCAAAGTCGCGTAGCGCTATAAGACGCCATGCTAAAAGCGTCGAAGCGTACGCTGTACCAACTTCGCCGGTAGGTACATGTACGTTATAATTCTCTTCGAATCCCAATACTTCCTACTTCTCGATCTAACAGCTCCAGAACCCGTCCTCGTCCGAGCTCTCTCCTTCCTCGACCGTCACCTTCCCCCCGTGCCCCGCACTGCCTTCTTACTCTTTTCTTCTCTCATCATTGGTTTTATCGTTCCATAAACTACATAGATGCACCTTATGTCGTCTTTGTAAATTATTTACAGCATTGAATCAAAAGCCTTATTTATAAATTTTTATGCAAATTATACCTTGTTGTATATTTTCTTGATATTTTCAAGAATTCTAACTTCGAATGATTTCTGCGTTGCATATTTTATTATTATTTTGTATCTTCGACCGTTTCTCAGCATACACAACTTGTTTCATAGATGAAAAACTATAGCATACACACGCATGCACATTATTATTCAAACACAAATCCAGGTTTGAATGATTGTGTCTAGTGTAATAGAACTATCATGCAGGTTTCATAGGCTAGTGCGATCGTAGCGACCGTTACGTGGTAGCATTTCATTATTATTGTTAGAAGTGAAATGCTACTTTCAGCAAAAAGTAGTTAAATAGTAGCAGTGTACTACTATAAAGTAGATCCTCTAACTAATTCGTAGAGGACGCTACTCTTTAGGTTGCGAAAAAAATGCTATTTAGTGCTACTTAAGGGAGTGCTACCAGATAAGTAGCACCCAATGAAATGAAAGAAAGAGAAAATGGAAGAAATGAAAAAGCTTCTTCCACATGTCTATTCTATTTTCTGTAATAATACTATATTACTGATAAAATTTATTATATGTTTTGATACTTTTGGAGTTAGGAAATGAAAAAATTTTCAATCTGAAAATTTTTCTATGGTTTGGTTATCAGACTTTTGCAGTTGGGACTTGGAAATTTTTCGAGATTGAAAGTTTTCTCTTACAACCAATGAAATTTTTCGCACTCTACTTCAAGTACGTTTAACTGATAGTCTTCGAGTACCCAAAAACAACGCTGAGAGTGTGGGCGGCTTCTTGATACACCGACGTCAGTTTGCAAATGAAAAATTCGCCCTAGTATTCTATTCGAATACGGGGCAAGGTATTCGAGTCTTCGAATACTGGGTGATTCGAATTTCGAAGGGTTATTGAATTTGCATAGGGTTCTTCTATGGGTATTCGATGCTTCCGAATATGGTTGAACCTATTCTAGACCTGTTCTAAGCAGCAAGGGTATTCGAAGATAGAATATCCGTCGTAGAGTTAGAATATCCCCTGAAAACTGAGTGTGTGGTAGCATTTCACTATTACGGTTAGCATGAAATGCTATTTTCAGCAAAAAGTAGTTCAATAATAGCAGTGTACTACTTTAAAGTAGATCCTCTGCCTAATACGTAGAGGACGCTACTCTTTAGGTTGCGAAAAAATGCTACTTAATATACTACTACTTAACGGAGTGCTACCAGATAAGTAGCACTCAATGAAATGAGTGTGCTTTAAAGACAGGCAGAAAATGCATTTTCATATACCTATTTTCAAGGGTATTATGTGGAAAATAAGTTTTTAATCGTTTTGTTTTCCTTTATTGTTCATCACGTGCTATTATTCACTCTCAGTTTTTTGGGGGTATTCGAGGGTATTCGAACTAGTAGCGTTTTTGTTTTTGCTACTAATAGTATAGGGGGTATTCTATTAGTAGCATACCTGTTCTAGAATAGGGGTTCGAATATCCCCCGAATACCCCCTATTCCATGCCTATTCTAAGAGTTTTGCTGAGAGGGGTAAGATCAGAAAAAATGTGTGGAGCGTCCGGGTATTGAACTCGGGTCATAATAGGCCTAGATAAATAGGCCTGCGTTTGCTCTATGTACAGTATATACTGTATAATGTTCTTGAAACATACTATAAAATAAAGCAAACAGTTGCTAATCATCATCTAATTTCCCAAATCGCTATACAGTATGTGAAACCAAATTGCCATTTGTCCACAATAATATTTCTCTTATTTTTGCGGTTCACATCCACGTCCTTGTGTTTGAGAAGTTCCTTTACCACAGTTTTGGACTGGTTCGTAATTGCATAGTGAAGAGCAGAGTCTCCAAAGCTGTTGATGTGTTTGTTGACGTTCTCCGAATTCGTCCGAGCAAGAATCTTTTTCATCAAGGCCATTTTAAATTCAAATTGAACAGGTAGATCGAATGGCGAATAATCCAAAGATAGATGAAGTGGTAGGCACCCCAAAGAATTGGTGACGTTGACGTCATAATCTTTAAATTCACTGAGAATGTTTTCGGCAACGTCCCATTTTTCTCCGTACAAAGCCAAATGCAATGCCGAGTCTCCCGTTTTGTTCACGCCACGAAGATCAATCCCGTCAAATGACAACAACCGAGATTTATTTGAAGAAAGATATTGCAGGGCTATGAAAAACACATTCCGGTGAAACGTTTTCTCGTTTGATGTATTTCGAGCGCCAACGTCTTTTAAGTACTGATCGATTGGCTATTCGGATGTAGAGAAAACTGTGGCCCATTCGAGTAACGTGTAGCCTTGGGAGTCGACACTGTTTATAGATTCGTTTGTCAAGTTATTGGCAATAAGTTTTTCTAAGTCTTTCCTGTTTCTCTCAATCATAGCCTTGTAATCGGCAAATTTGTCGTCTTTTTCAATCCAATTGTATTTCATTGAATCGGTCGACTATAGCACTCGTCACCGTCGACCACTTTTTCCGAGAATTGGATTTTCTGAAAACGAAAGATGCGAAATTTTGGCAGTTTGAAAACAGAAGATGATAATTAGTGCTCAGCTGATTGGTTTCCCAAATGGCTCGCAACAAACGTTCAAGGCCTCTAAAATTGCCCCTAGCACTTTTGCGCTCTGTAACTGGCTCTGGTCTTTGAACGAGTTCCATCTTTTCAGCGTCGTATAATTTCTCGGTGACGTCATACTCGTATGGTGACTGCTGTAGAACAATGTTCTTTCCATTCTTTTCGATGGAATACCACATCTCTTTTTTGGTTCTCCTGTTCTTCGTTGTGATGGCGACGAAAGCGTGAATCGTGACTTCCGATCTCAGCATAGCAACTGGAAGAGGATTGGAGTAAACTTGGACGTGGGTGATTACATCTTTTAAAGATGATTTCAGAATGCCGACATTTGCTTTAGGATTTCTCAAGTACTCTGAAAAATTCGAGTCGGAAAATATCTTGTGGTTTACCAGTAAATATTCTCGAAGGGATTGCTCGGATATTGTACTGGTCGTGTCTTTTTCTTTATCGACGTGTTGTACGTACAACAATTGGTTAAGGAACTTTTTCCCTTTAGCGAGGTCCAATGAACCAGAACCCCACATTTCTTCGTTTGATGGCAAAGTTTTGATCTGTTTTATTCCTAATATTCACATTAAACCAACAAATAACTTCACCAGATTGGAATAACAGAAATAAAAAATGATTTGATTTATATATACCTTGACAGAATAATGAAAATGTCGACTGCCTTGTTTTAGTGATGATAAACAATTGAGAACTAGAATTAATAAAAACTGATTAAATAATTTCACAACCAAACATTTCTTGGGATTGGTGGGAATAATAGAATAGAAGCGGATATTCTGCTTGCGCTCTGACGTCAGGGATATTTCCTTTGGCGCACGTAGGAATGCTTATACACACAAGTCGGGAAACAAAGCGACTGCTTTGAATGCCCCGCGGCAGCCCCACCCACTCCATGATGGCCGGCGCTGAGGACATCACCCCTGACGTCATTCCTATACGACGTCACGCGGATGCAGCAGCCCAGTCAGCACTCCACCAACTCGCTCTGAGTTTCCGCGCCAGCCCAGGTCATCTCACCTTTCTCACTTCCCCAACATTAATGAACCCCCAACATATAAACCGCTATTATAATACATGTCTCTCTCTGCCTGCTGTACCCCCGCTTGTCCAGGCGTGACGTTGACGTCATTCACCACAGACGTCAGCTGTTAGCAGTAATCAATCTCACAAAAAAACTGCATGAGATTGATGATGACAAAAATAAGGCGGTAATCGTGAGCTGAGCCCTCAAAGTGACAACACCTCAGAACATCTGAAGATCATTTTCAGCTAATCAACTTTTGGATTTTTGTAGCTGGATTTATCAAAATTTATTATATATAGGGTAGCGCGCTCTATTGACTTTATATAGTGTAATGATATTCACGACCATATAGGAAATCCAATGGTTTCCCGACTCCACTGAGCCGCACTCCTTATCCTGGTTTTTTCCCGGTGGTCCATCCTGTCGTTGATTCACAGCTGACGTTGTACAAAAAACAAACCGTATAATTATGTAACGTGAAAAGAGATATTCATATCCTTTAGATTTGGGATGTGGAGAATGCAAGACCACCGGTACCAAAATGCGGCAAAAATGGGGAAAAAAAATGTCAGTTCCGTTGTTTGAAGTTATTTGGTATGGCAAGCCGTTCGTGCCACTTTTTGGTCATGCATAAACCGTAACGCAAAACATAAACAGCTGCGTAATGGTAAGCAAAAACCTTAACGCAATGCATATACAGCTGCGTAATGGTAAGCATAAACCTTAACGCAATGCATAAACAGCTGCGTAATAACCAATTAAAGTAACATCGCAATATTGTTATGAATAGATGTAATATCTATTTAAACCTAGTGCAAACCCGCAATTACATGGCTCATTTATAATCGTATTCTAATGCCCCGTTTTCAATCGAGCCAGTAATAGCTCGACATTTTCGCCATCTAGGAAGGGAAATTCGAATAATTTATTTAGATGTCATTCCCGTAGTGTCACCTAGTGTTGGATGATACAAGATTCTCATTCAAAAATTGTTCCCGGCACGTTTTGAATAGATATTCTTATGAATTAAGATTGGAAACGTTTATTACTCCCGAAGATACAATCAAGGACGTGCTAGACGTAGTCAACGTCACCCAGGGCCAAGAAGAATTGTTGAAATGACGCACGGCGATTATTTCACCTTTATAACCAGAGAAGATGAACTGTATGCTGGCGGGCCAAACGTGGCCATGATCGGCCATGATGGACTTGTAATCTGACTGCTCCGTTCCAAAATTATCATCCTCGCTAGACGTTTCCGTAGACATTTTACCGCATTTTATTAGAGACGCCGGAAATCTTGCATAGAAAATCGCCCAGCAGTTTGATCGAGCTGTAGCGAATGCGCCAGTTGTCGTCGAACAGACCAATCCAGTTCGGGTAATAAAAGAATGATGGCGCATGCAGTCGGCGTATTTTTGACCTGTGCGCAGGAAAAATGCGCTGCCCAGCGCGCAGGACCGTGTCTTTGATGACAAACATTTCTTGTCGGCGAGCGCCTTCAGAATGATTAAAATGAATGATCTAGCTAATGCAAGGCGTGAATCGGCGTGAATTCGTTCTGGAACACTCCGCCAAGTATAGATGAACATGGTGAAATAACCATCCTGGAAATGAACGTGACAGTGCTCAATTTAGCGCCATTCATTTTATCGTATAATTTACGAAACGCATAATACAAGCGCTAAAATAAATATTTAGCGCCCCTTTAATTAAATTTAGCTCGATGCGCGTGAGTATCAGTTGTGATAAGTATTAATTTTAAAGCGCTTGCGCGTTTCGTATAAATAATATGACGAAATGAATTACGCTAAATTTAGCGCATCGCAGTGAATCGAGGATAAATCGTTAATGACCTGTGTGCTTATAGATGGCGCGAAATCTAGCGTGAAATCTAGCACGAAATCTAGCGCGAAATATTTTACTTTATTATTTATCGCGCATTTAGTTGCCGAAAGTGCGGACGGGCGACAGCGCAAAAATAGCGGACGGATCAGCGATGAGCGCCAGAATATAGCGCGCAGGGACGGACGAGCGCACGCACTGTTAATAATACCTCACGTTTTTCGAGACATACAGTCCTCGGAAACCGGGCAACTAGAAACGTATATTATAATCTACGACGAGTAACCTGAGCCCCGTTCAAATCCGGGGAACTTTTGTCTGGCGTAAATTCGAACTCTTTTGCTATTCGCTTTTCTGTAGCTTAATCATCTGCCCGTAATAGATTTAAGCATGGGAAATCTGCCCAGTACTTTACTTTAAGATTATCACGGCGATGCTATAGACATCTGGTGGTGATGCTGCATCATCAAAGATTGCGTCATCACGACGACGACATCTGGTGGTGATGGGCATGTTTGGGCATGTTCCATTTTGGGGGAGGAGCCTGTGTTGACACAGACACAGGCTCCTCCCCCAAAAATGTCCGTGACAGACACAGGCTCCTCCCCCAAAAGCTTGCTGTTTTATTATATATGGATGGATAACCGAGACGTGTTTTCCGTCTCGCAAATCGAGAGTAATAATCGTCCATTGTCATATACAAGATTAGAATTCGGTAGGAATAGAACTCGGGTCTCCAGCATCACAGTAGGATGCTGAACCGCTGTGCCATTTCCATATATTATACAGAACAGTACCTTTTTGATACATTTTAGGCTGTTTTTTTAACTAGACAAAAGGAAGGGAAAAAGTAGGAAACAAAAATTGAGAATGTACATTTTTGGTCGAGACGTGCTATTGAAAATCGAAGGTTATAACTACCGAAACGGAGAACCTACCGATTTTCGATACATAGTAACAATTTTCGGTAATATGTATTTACCCATAAACGAGACCTTTTTTAACAGTGCGCTACTCACCCAACCAGTCACCGCAATTTGTTTTCATGTCACGTCCAGTTATAATTAAATTCAGTGCGATGCGCGATAAATAGCGTTAAATATTTATTTTAGCGCTTGTGCGTTTTTTTTTAATTATAAGAGATGAAATGAATTGCACTAAATTGAGCGCATCGTGCGCAAGTTAATCAAAGCGCCCTGCGCTCTTAGTAGCGCTTATTCTAGTATAGCCTACGCAATATTTAACCTAATTATTTTTGCGTAAATAGAAGGGCGACGCTTCGCAATAAAAAAGCGGGCGGGTCCGTCGCGTAAGAGCTAAAATAACAGAAGGACTCGCTACCCGTCCACCCAGCCGCTGCAATGATTTTTTTGTCCCAGTAAAATGATTTGGCCAAGTATATTTGCTGTTGCATTCCGACCCTATAGGCCTACGTCCGATCCGCAAGCACCTCATCAAATTTTACAGCGACAGATTGGATTGGACTCCGGCCGTCTTGGATAAATTTGTCACGTTCTTCTATACTCGGCGGAGTGTTCTAGAACGAATTCACGTCAATTCATGCCTTGCATTGGCAAGATCATTCGTTTTATACTGAAGGCGCTCGCCGACAAGAAATGTTTGTCAGAGACAAGGTCCTGATGCGCGCCGGACAGCCCATTGTCAACATGCAAGTCAACATGTACTCCAACTGTGCCATCATTCTTTTGTTACCTGAACTGGAGATGGTCTGTTTGACGACAACTGGCGCATTCGCTACAGCACGATCAAACTGCTGGGCGAGTTGCGGTAAGATTTACGGCGTCTCTGGTAAAATGTCTATGGAAACGGCTAGCGAGGATCGGCGAGGATGATAACTTTGGAACGGAGCAGTCCTGCAAGTCCATCATGGCCACGTTTGGCTCGCCCGGGCTCGCCATACAGTTCGCCTTCTCTGGTTATAAAGGTGAAATAATCGTCGCGCGTCACCTTCAACAATTCTTCTTGACCCAGGGTGGCGTTGACTGCGTCTAGCATGTCCTTGATTGTATCTTCGGAAGCGTTTCCTTCCGATCTTTATTATTAAATACATAATAAGAATATCTATTCAAAACGTGCCGGGAACAATTTTTGAATGAGAATCTTGTATCATCCAACACTAGGTGACACTACGGGGATGACATTTTATTCTAAATAAATTATTCGAATTTCCCTTCCTAGATGGCGAAAATGTCGAGCTATTACTGGCTCGATTGAAAACGGGGCATTAGAATACGATTATAAATGAGCCATGTAATTGCGGGTTTGCACTAGGTTTAAATAGATATTACATCTATTCATAAAACCAATATTGCGATGTTAGTTTAATTGGTTATTACGCAGCTGTTTATGCATTGCGTTAAGGTTTATGCTTACCATTACGCAGCATGCATTGCGTTAAGGTTTATGCTTACCATTACGCAGCTGTTTATATTTTGCATTACGGTTTATGCATGACAAAAAAGTGGCACGAATGGCTTGCCATAATTTGGTGCTCAAAAGTCAGAATGGATGTCTCTCTAAGTCTCTTAACAGCTATTACAACGAATTCATCCTTGAATGCAACGGGCTAATGACATGTTCACATTTTCACGCATGCGGAATACCAAATTATATTTCAGTTTAAATTTTGGCGGGATCAGCTGAGTGGGAACAAAAGTGTATTTGGCAACGGTGTTAATGGCTGCACAGAAATTGAAACTGTACGACGAAAATGTGATTCGTCGTCTCGTCGTGTTTTGTTTTTCGTGTCCCTTCATATAGTGGAATTTGTTTAATGTAATACACTTGACGCTGTTTTGAAGGTAAATAACTTAAATAATAAGAATGAATATAGTATGATTATATGGGCTTTAGATAAGAGCAGATAAGAGTACCCTCCTGTGAAAATGTTGTGCATGGCAATTGACAAACAGTCAAACACATCTGGTCTATTCATTTTTGCATTTTCTCTTTACATTTTATTTTTACTTAGTTTGCAACGTAATTAAACTATTTTTGTTTGATCCTTTGTGCAGATTTTATCAACACCAATAATATAAGATGCAGGAACCTTTTTCTTGTCTGGCGTTTTCCATCATCACAATTAATTGTTATCTGGGTTTAGCTGCTACTGATGCATTTTCTTCCCAAACTTTGGGCAATAATCAAAACTTTGACTGACTTAACGGCGGATATTTGAAATTCGCAGTCGCACACGTAAAAAAATGTCGTCATTCGGCCAAATATTTGTATAAAGCGCTATAGGTTAATGATGTTCACCAAAAGGATCCATCATCAAACGAATTGACCAAGGGGCTCGACGGAAACTACACCCACACTGCCAAAAGAGCTAGACATCTTCATACTAATAAATGTTCTTGAAAAAATAGTTCAGCTTCTCAACGCTTCTCCATTCCAAATTATTAATTATTTGCATCCCAAATGCGATGTTCTTTGTAGTTGTAAAAAATACACAAATTGGTTTTCCCTTTGCTATGCGGCTCTGCGCTATTGGCCGTGATTTCGAAAGCTATTTACGCGAGATTTCTCTTTCTTATGCGACTGTGCCGTTCTTAATTATACATTAAAATATTAATTTGCTTATTTTTTCAATTACTCTTACTGTATTTCACTGATCGACATATTATATTTATGGAGACAAGATAAACAAGTTTCAGAGTTGTTACTCTGTTCAGGCGTTCTTCCACAAAACGATCAGCAATTACTCTGCAGCTGCTGGACACCTTGTCACAAGCGCTGAAATTCCGGGAATTAAGAATTCGTCGATTCCTATTTACGTCGTCTCTTGGATCGCAACGCTTTGAGTTTGAGTATGAGCTGCAGAACGATTGTGTGCTCTGTGTGAATCCGCTTGTTGTTGACCGGAAGAATAATACAGCAGCATGTCGTTAACAGAAAACTGGTGTCAAACAAAATGTAAATGAACTACATCAGTGAATCTCGAGTGGAGAATTCATTTGCCTTTTCAAAAAACGATTCCACGTGGTTCTCAACTGAATCGACCCGTTTCTCGGCGAAAGAAGCTCGTTTGATTGTGTGCTGGTACATCACCTTTGGCAGTGAAAAGCGAGTGCGAAAATCATTTGATTTTTCAGATGTCCGCCGACAATTGCTTGGCTGTGCTTTTGCTCCAAGATGAAAATCATCCAGCGCATGGACTGCGGAAGGAAGCAGCAGAGTTCTTCCGGCTTCACCAATGTGATGGCGACCAGCAGATGAAAAGAGGCGAAACAGGAGAATCCCGTTTTGCAGTGTGAAATTCAGAAATTTGTATATGCTCCGCTTCGATAAGCAGTTCGAAGCAGTTATGTCCTCTGCATGTTTAGCTTAAATGAAATTAAAAGTTCACGAGGCAGGAAAACATTCTGTGACAAAATTCTTAATAAAATTATTCGACTCGTCACAAGAAAACGCATAGCCTACTGGGTTTTATCGGGTTTTATTTATTTGTTCATTTAATTAGTGTTTGAATTTGCTTAAGTTAATTTCGGATGATTGGGAACAGGCCATAGTTACTTAGGTATAGCATTCTATTCTCGATAAGATATAATATTCTAACTTATTTTGATGAAAAAGGGGGTCAGTAGTGTATGGTCTACCAAAGTCGTATCAATTGGTGACGCAGACTTCAGTCAATTCAGATGAATAAATCAACTCGTCAACTCCCCGTTGACCTAGAGGAATCATACTATTATTAAGAATCATGGCGCATTATGTATCTTTTGACAAAGTGATTGTGACTTATGTTTTCTTTTCCCGTCAACTGCACCAAACACATTAAATAATTCCCTCATCTGTGCAAAATCATGTTTAAATCGCGCTTTATTGAAAAGCAGTTAATGTTCTTTTATTTGGTAGTCGTCTCAATTTAAATGTAAATGTATTTAGAAAAGGGAAATACTAACGCTGTGTCATTGCGGTGTTCTACCCGAGTCCAGTATAAAGCAACGAATTAGTGGTTCTTACAAAATTCACCAGGTTTTTATTTCATGCGGGAAATTTTTCTTTTGAAAAGGCGCGATACTTCTTTAAACATTTACAGTATATGTCCGCGGTGTCATTTTTTGAATCAAACGACAAAATATGGATGAGAATGTTTTTAGACATATTTCCCTGAATGACTTTGTCAACATTTCTGTCAGTTTCTTTTTGCCAACGCACAGGCAACGGAGCGAATCGGCGCGCATTTTGAAATTCCAACATTGCCTGGCATTTCAGTCACAATAAAATGCTCAACTTGAATGGCTTAAAAATATTTTATTTGCCATGACTGCTGTTAAGAAATAAATTATTGATGTTTGTTTCTTTTTAATTTTAAGCTGTACTAGCTGTACTGTACAGCACGACAACCGCACCAATAACTTTTTTGACAGGTTTTCTTTTCTCTTGACCCGCGAGTTTTGTTTTTAAAATGAAAAAGAAACAATGAGTCTGAACCAGTGACTCTGATGTAGGCCTACCTAAAGTTCTCAGCTCCACAGCACTAAAACTTGTTCTGATTTATTCTTGTTGCTTATAATAATTGCACGCATAAGGTAAATTGCAAGCTGAGTGGAACTCCATTGTCAGCAGCAAGCATTTGGAAATATTGTCTACTATTGTCTACTAGGTCTGCTATACCGGATTTTCTTCTCCGACTTTGGGCGCTAAAAAAAACTATGACTGACTGAACGGTGCACATTTGAAACTCGCAGTGCCACACGTAAATAAATATTTCTAGTCATTTCTATTTAACTGCAATGAATAAACTGTATATAATATGCTAATAGATTCCACACGTTTCTTGATTGACCTTAAACAGAATAATCATAGTTTCAACAGTCTTTTCTTATACGTTCTAAAATAAGCTTCATTCATGGCCAATAAATTTTTATCGAGGCAGTTAGCCTACATTATAACTGAACAGTTTTAACACAATATAACTACTTTAATGTCTTGATCACTATAACCCAGAATTTTATGGATTATTATTATTATTATCTTTTGATTTTTTTTAAATTGATAGGCCTATATAATATTTAACGGCAGTTAGAAATTGATATTTTTTGCAGCGGTGTCAATAACAAAACAAAGTGGCAAGAAAGGACGGGAGATTCACCTACTATTTCGCTCAAAAACGTGAATAACTTTAAACTTAAAGTAAATTTATTCATCTGAACTCAAAATAATTATATCCTGACGGCATGAGGCCTGATGTATTAATATGTTATACAAGACCGCTGCGCCTATTTAGAGAACATTTAAAACCCAACACATTTTTAACTCCCCTCCCATACTAAATGATGGGATTTATTACTTGGGGACTTGGGACTATTTATAAATGATATATATGCTAAATTAAGCGTTCCTTCAATTACTATTTAGGGAGAAATGTATTTGGGCCTCAGCATTCAGCATAAAGTCCAATCGGCTAATGCTAGTGCTCCAGTTAGGTTGTGCGGTCGACAATTTTCCGGACACGGAACATTGATGGTTTGCACTGGGTTGTGTTGCGGAGCGCCAACAAACGAATTGTTTTGTCTCGGGGTAGGAAACGGCTGGCTGCCCGGGAAATATTCACAGCAGTAGCTGTCGTGTGCAACCTGATCGATGTGATATTTAAAAAAATATTATATGCAGACGATGCAAGTTACAAGAATTAATATAATATACTGTAGTTACCATGCTTTCGACAGCCATCGACTGGTAGAACCTATTCAATAATTCCTGGTCGTATCCTTTTTTGTGCAAATGATTTTCGTGAAACATCTTCTCGGCCGTGTTAAAAATTGCAGCGCGTTCTTGGTTTATTTTGACTCCCCAACAACCTAAACGCAATTATATATTTATTTATGTATTATATAATACACAAGAATATATGATGTATAGCCTATATCCTATACCGGTAACTAGGCTATATAGCTAAAATAGCTACACAATATAACACACCAGAGTTCATTGAATGATTGAATTTACACTCATAAATGTGTATTAGCACCCACCTCCGAGGAAAAATGAATTATGTTGCGGATGGTCTCTCATAATGTGGAACATTTTATTGCTGGCCAACCACTCCCGAACGGCATCTTCTTCGCGGGGTATTATCGCACTGTCAGAATCCCTTGATATAAATGTATCCACCATGTCATCCAGCAAAGGCAACTGTTCGGAATTCAAATGCGGCAAGTTGCCTTAATTAGTATAAGACAATAAGGTAGTTCACTATATAGAATTTATTAGCTTAAAATATATTTGAAAGTAGGTCTATATTATACCCAGCGCCAAGTCATCTCGAAAAGATCTCCTAATTGTCGATTCTTGATTATTTGTGTCACGTTGCAAAGATCAATGTGGTTACGGATGTCAATTTCTAAATCAAGGACCTTGTTGAGCACTCTCCAATTTTCCTCGTCGTCACTCGTGAGCTCGTGATAAATCCTTACTACCCACCCTTTTTTTTAAATATATGAATTACATTGGAGATTAATACTTTTATATATTTCTGAACTATGATATAACATTATTCTATCATCACGCACTTGGATATTTTTTCGGGATTGTCCTTAGAGTTTCAGTAAACGATTTTAGGTACAAGTTGTAAAATTCCGGCTCGGAGAAGTTGCTGCCATATATGGAATAGCCGATAACATTTTGGTGTGGACCTCTGCGATCAGCTGCCGCACTGCAAGTTGATTTAAACGATGCTGATGTTGAGGAATTTTCCGTAATATTCGTAGTAGGACTAGAATTCGTTGTATCTATTTGGCGCCCATCATCAATAACATTAATAGATTTATCATCGACATTGATCCAGTTATCACTGGCATTTGATGATTGCAATGTTGGATTATGCCTAATATCAAAATAATAGAAATAACTATAAACAAATACAACACTCCCAAAAATAATCAAATATTGTGTCAAGCTTTGGTTCAAACGAAAAAATCTTGAGAACATGATGGGACAGCAGCAATTCAAACAAGACAACTGTCGAGAGCGAATTTTGAAAAACTCTTAAGACTGCACTGTCGCCTAGTTTGCTGTGCTCGCTGCTAAGTTCTCTGATCAACTGATACAAAATTCTTTTTGTAAATGGATAGATGCATGAAAATATACAGAAATTGATAAATTTAGTGAGAACATTATGTGGTACGCTTCCTTTATATTGTAAGCTGTTAAATTAGCAGACTGGAACACAGACAAAAAAACCTATTTATAGTAACGAAACTATAAAGTCGACGACATCGGTTTTCCTGCGTTTCCCTGTCTATTATATTCATCCAAACTTGTTTATAATAATCTTTTACCTCTAGTTCTATATTTATAGAAGCATTGTCTTATAAAGATACCTTCTGAATGTCTTCAAAATGCTGCTTTGCGATTCTGGCAGGAAATATCATGCTGACAACGTGAATCTTGGTGTTAACCTATTGGTCTACTTATAATATCGCCTTCTACTTTTTTAGGCAAAATATTATTTTGTGTTAACTCTTTGGTCTGCAGTCCAATTAAGAATTTGAATTTGAGACGATAAAACTTTAAATTTTCTCTCAAACTTGCTGTTGAACTCTGTTAACTAATATGGTGTCGGTAAAATAAAAGTTATACAAACTGAAAGTAAAATGATAAATAATTGATTTATTCTGAGACAAATATAATTGCTGGTCACCAGAGACATAATGCTCATTTAAATTAATAATAACGAATAACGGAATGAATGAAAAAAAATAGTTAACGGTAATAATATCGATAACGAACCGTAGAAAAGCATATTCAATGCTGGTACCACACCACAGTATTATAATATCTATTTATAGAAAACTAGCTCAGAATAAACGCATGAAATGTGTTTTTTACATTGGTTTTAGTTCATTGCCTATTGTGAAACACTGACACAAATCAGATTCAAGAGAGTATATTTTCAGAGTCAAGACAAAATGGGCACCAAAGAAACTTGTGTTCTTGCACGTCTGTCGTCGTCTTCTTCCCCCCTTTCCTTCTTCTCTCCAATCTGTCTGCTGCCTTGCCAGATCGCCAACTCTGGCGCTGGTGCGCCACACTCCACACCCGACGATTAAGCATCTGAAATCAAGCATAGTTTTACAATAGGGCGAACAAATTCAGATTTGGAGGTTTTAACCAAAACTTTTCTCACGACACCGCCATCCCCAGGGAACAATTTGGTGACCGTGGCCACGACCCATAAACCACGGCGAGTATTATCATCTAATACTAAGACCCGATCGCCTAACCGCATTTCTCTCGTTTTTTTATTCCACTTCTTTCTCTCGATGAGCTCTGGAACGTATTCCCGCATCCATCTTCTCCAAAATTGATTTACAATGAATTGAGCTTGCTCCCAATGCTTCCTGGACGCGCCATGAAATGCATCTTCAACATTCGGAGGAAGATGAGGATGATGGCATCCCAGGATGAAATGATTTGGGGTGAGCGGTTCAGGTTCAAAAGGATCAGTTGAGACATGTGTGATTGGGCGGGTATTTAGAAGCGAGGCCACTTCCTTCAAAACAGTCAACAGCACCTCATCATTTACGGCGCGCCCGTTCAACACAGCGCACAACGACGTTTTGGCAGATGCCACCAGGCGTTCGGTGACACCGTTAAAATGCGCACCGGTAGGAGGAGACGTTGACCAGTTGATTCCTTGATTAATAACTTCGTCGGCAACTAGTCTCGAGTTGAGATTCTTGACTCCTTCTTGCAATTCTTTGTCGGCAGCAAGGAAATTAGTTCCGTTATCTGAATAAATGTTGACAGGACGACCACGATCAGCAATTAGACGCCTTACTCCCATCAGACAAGAGTCTCTGGACAATGAATATAGAAGCTCGAGATGGACAGCGCGAGTCGAAAAGCAATTCGCCAGCATAACCCATCTCTTTTCAGTCCGTCTGCCGATGACGGTGTGTAGCGGCCCAAAAAGATCCAGACCACAGGAGGAAAACGGCGTTACGTAGGGTTGGAGTCGCTCCTTTGGAAGATTTGCCATCATCGGTTGACTGGGCATCGAATTGTTGAAGCGACAGGAGGCGCAGCGAGCGATTATCTTCCGGACTGCACGACGACCTCTCAAAAGGTAGTATTTGGTTCGGATTGTTGCAAGGGTATGCTCCACGCCGGCATGATGTGCATCAACGTGAGCCTGATTTATGATAAGACCAGCGAGACGATGATCTGGAGAAATTATGACAGGATGACGGGCGCTTTCTGTAAGAGGAGCATGCTCCAGCCGGCCATTTACCTTGAGAATGCCATCCGCTGGATCAATATAAGGATTAACTTTTCTTAAATCGGAATCACGCGGAATGGGCGCTCCTTGTCGTAATGCCTTCATCTCTCGTTGGAAAGACTCTTCTGCTGCCGTGATGAGACAGACACGTAATGCATCTTCCAGATTCGAATTAGTTAATTCGGTTTTAGAGGCCGGGTCATCAATCAATTGGAAAGCGACTTCACGTTTAAGATCGGCAAGGTTCGTGTGGCAATCGTTGATGGCCTTTGCTATGGCAGGATATGAGCATTGCAATGGTGACACATTTAACTGTCCGATGACGCATGAGGGCAGATTTTCTGGATCTTGTAGTTGAAGAAACGCTATGGATGGAGTATATTCTTGCACGCCCTGTGGTCCATTAAGCCAACGACAGCTTTTCTTGAATTCACTGGGGGTCTGGCCTCTCGTGCCATCATCAGCTGGGTTAGCTTCTCCTGAAATGAACGCCCAGCTCTCCGGTGTAGAGTGTTGGAGGATCTCATTTACTCTACTGCGGACGAATGTTGGATAATCACGGCACTCAGATTGAATTTGATGAAGGACGATTTGAGAATCCGTTCGAAACTCGGTGCTGGATATCGTGATTCGCAGCTCGTCCTTGATGGTCCGCGCTAGCCTCACAGCAGCAACAGCAGCCTGTAGTTCTAGACGAGGAATGCTGAGAGAATGAATTCCAACGGGCGCGATACGGCCCTTTGCCATTACAAAACTCCAGTGAATGCGTTCGCAGCATGTAACCTTTAAATAGGCGACGGCACAGAATGCTGCGGAAGACGAATCAGAGAAAACGATTAAATCGAAAACACATTTGTCTAAAGGAAAATCACTCGGTCGAAAACAACGTTCAATCGAAATTTCTGAAAGTAACTGAAGCTGGCCTGCCCAGTTATTCCACTTTGCCACGATGTTGCAGGGCAAAGGCTCATCCCATCCGATCGGTTTCTTGTAAGGAGGCACTGCTGTCCGAAGACTGCAGGAAGACTGGAAAAGAAGTTTTGCAAAGGTTATAACAGGTAAACAGATTCCGAGTGGATCGAAAGATCGAGCCAAGGCAGATAGGAGTGTTCGTTTCGTTGTCACTGATGGCATTGTTTTTATTCTGAGTCGGTAACAGTCATTTTTGCAGTCCCATCCTAAACCGAATACGTATTCCGTGGGCAAGGCGTCGAAATTTAAATCTCGGAGAGGAGCTGCTCTGTCATCCGGAGGAAATGTAGCCAGCAGGCTACTTGAAGATGACGCAAATCCAGTTAAATTAAAACCGTGATTGCCAAGAAAGGTTTTTGAATCGTGGGAAAATTTGATGGCCTCTTCTACGGTTTCAAATGACTTTGATAAGTTGTCAGAGTAGTAGTCTTCGTGTATCGTTGCTGAAATTGTTGAACATTGTTGGTCTTGTCTGATTGCGTGTCTCAATACCCATATGGCTGCAGTGGAGGCGTGGACAGCCCCGAAAACAAGTGTTGTCATCTGAAATGTGGAAAGAGGATCCTGACTGCCAAAGGGTCGAAAAACGAAGCGTTGAAGCGTCTGATGATGCTGGGGTACGCCAATACGATGGTAAAACGACTCGATATCGGCTGAAATTGCTACGCGGAACTGTCTGGTGCGTAGAAGAACGCCGATTAGACTTGGAATCAGCTTAGGACCACGAAATAAATCTTCGTTTAAACAGCGATCCTTGAATTTGACGGCCCAATCCATTACAACTCTTATTTTATTCTTGTTCGGATACGTTACATAGTGAGTAGGCAAGTACCATACCATTCCCATTGGACCGTTGAGTTCTGATTTGTCAACTTTTACTGCTGTACCGGAATCAATAAGCCTTTTGATTATGGCGTTGTACTGAATTGCAACGTTTTGGAATTCCGGTTTCTTCATTTTCCGCTCCATTCCGTAATAGCGAGAAACCGCTTGTGTTCTGTTGTCTGGTAAATTTAAGTTGGAAGAACGAAGTGGTAAATCGACTTGCCATCCGCAACGAATGAATTTGATTGAAGTTTGTAGCACCTTTAAACACTGTGAATCGTCAAACGACATGACATTCGGTGCAACTACGTCGATGCCAAAGGACTCAGTGGAATGGAAACTATCTGCTAGGCTGGTCAGCGAAACTTCTTCCGCAATAGAATGCGTATTGACATTCTTCTTAGTGCTTGGGCCATTAGTGAGAAATGTTGGAATTTTTCCCACGATCGTCCATCCAAAAATAGTTTGAATTGCCGTTGGGCCGATTTCACCATCGATAGGCTCTCTGATGTTCTTAATTGAGTGTGCTGACAATTGATCCATTCCGATTAAAATCTCGACGAGTGACGAATCAGTTTTTTCTAGTTCAAGGTCGGATAGGTGCGTCCATTGGTGTTTGAGAGAGGGCCAGTTGATTTTACGAGGGGACAAGTTGATGTTAGGTACGATAAAAACATTCGATGCTTGGATAATTACATTGGAAGATGACTTAATCGTAAATTTCACAACTTCAGAATCTAATACCACTGAGCTGTTGAAGTTTCCGAAACGTATTTTTAGCTTTGGGCCATACAACATTAATTTGTTTGCGAGCGCACGAGACATTATTGTGGCTTCACTGCCGGGGTCTAAAAGAGCAAACGATTTTACCGAAATGGCTCCTTCTTGAGCCATAACGGGAACAATTGCTAACAATACTGGGCGTAGAGATTTCGAAGGGGCACGAACCAGCAGAATTTTGAGGTTACCTATTTTTTTCGGGAATTGTCGATCTGCTCCATGAAGTAGTGTGTGATGGGCCTCTCCACATAAACTGCATTTGATGGTAGTCTTCTGGCAATTGCGTCCGTAATGGCCTTTCGACAAACATTTAAAACAATGATTGTTGTCAGCTACAAAGGCAGCACGTGTGTTGATTAACATCTTCTTGAAAGTGCTGCAGTTTTCGAGACGATGACCAGGGTTTTCGTTGCACGCAGCGCATTGAGGTATGGGAACTCGATTTGTATCCTCCTTTATTGTATTAGACAATATGGTGGGGCCTCTATAGGCACTACTTTTTTCTGCACCGTAACTGCTCTGTTGCCGCAGTGCAGGAGTCATGACATTTTTTGGTGTAGTTGAGAAACGATTTCCGCGATATTCTTCAGCGCCGACAGCGATGTCTATCCAGTTGTCGAAATCTTTGAGAGAAGGTAAGTTTGGTCGCAGTTTATAGGCGTGCTGGCCCCAATCAATTTGTAGCTGCGTGGGGAGTTTTGTTGAAAGAGATGAGACCACCGTTGAAAACGTGAATACGGCTAGATGATCCTCCGAAACGCTGGACACAGCGTCTCTGACGTCGGCTGCGAGAGCAAAGAGCGAGTTGAAATCACCTGCTCTAAAAGGCTGGATTTGGAGTAGGTGTGCGTTGTGAGCTTGCATTATTAAACCTGGTGTGCCGTATCTACTGGACAGCTCCGCCCAAGCCGCTTCAAAGGTGAAACCGTTGTTAAATACATGAGCCATTTTTTTTCTTATTTCATCTACGAGAACATCTTGTAGGCTGAGAAGTTTAAGTGAATCTGGCATATTGGTGTCTCGAATTGTTGCGTTTACTCCGTGATCGAATTTTCTCCATTTTCTCGGATCTCCACCGAAACGCTCAACGGTAATTTTTGGCCATCTGATCGACGACCCAGTTGTAGTTTTTTGCTGAATTGGGATGTGAGAGGCATCAGGCTCTGCAGGAGGGAATGCTGACGGACTGGTTCGTATTACAGGTGTTGATGAAAGAAGCGGTCCTTGAGTTGAAGTCAGATTGGCTGAATCAATTATCTTTTTTTCAAGTTCAATCTTGCTTAGTAGGTCTTCGCGCTCTCTCTGTCCTTGACGTTGGAAATCTTCTAACTGACGTGCCATTTGAATGTCTTTTTGTGTCAACTGATATTCGAGCATCATTTTTCGCCTTTTGGCGTCACCTGGTTCTACGTCGTGATCCGGTTGTTGAACAAGGCCTTCGTTGTTTTGCTGATCCGGGGTTTCTCCGCGTGGCTGAAGATTATCACCGACATTTTCGAGTCCATTATGGACACTAGCGTTTTGATCGATGGGTGGGTTGATTTGTTGAAATTCGCTACGTGATTGGGTAATGCTCCATCCATTTGGTCTTAATGGTTGATTGATTACGTTATCAGAGATGTTCCAACTGGCACGACGTGGTGTGGGAATTGTTTCTAAGTAAGCTTGAATGGCCGCGTGTGTTGCTGCGTTCAGATTGGCAATTTGTTGGACGTATTCTTCTGCGTCACGTTGTTCTTGAGCATCTAATCTGGCAGCGATGACATAATGATCGTTGATGTTTCTTATGGTAGCTAAAGCATCAGCTAATGCCGTTGCCTCTCGTTCTATCATCAATTTAGACGCACGCCGAACGATAAGCTCATTAATTCTTGTTACGAGTCTCGTATGAGCACGTTTCGAATTTGTTCGCAATTGAAATAATTGCCCACCAGTCAGATCGTTGAAGTTGCGTGCGTTTTCCATGTTGAGGAGAGTTGTTATAATGTCAGCCTGTGCGTAAAGGTAAAGCGTGATTATAATGTTCGTGAGGGGTGTATAATATAAAATATTACATGAACGCAGTGAATTAGCTAGAGAAATGGATGTCGTCAGATGAGTTCACGAACGATTTGATACAGTATCGAGTAATCTGTAAGAAAATGTTCGATGTTACAATTAATCATTAGAATATGTAATATATTGATATTTACGTAGAAATTTGGACGTTAAGGAAATGAAGTTTGTAAGTGGTTCGTTGGTGAGTGGTACTCAGTATTTTCCAAAGTTCCGTTCTACAAAATATACGCAACAGTTTAGTGAAATTTCCCAAATTCTCAATTTGACAAGGCCAAACAATTATAAGATTTAAAACAATTTATGTAATTTTTAGTGACTTTGTGTGTTAGGTGTTCGTGGCATGTTCGTTAGGTGTTCGTAGCATGTTCGTTAGGTGTTCGTGGGATTATCGTGATGTGTTCGTGGTGGTAGCGTGGTTCGTAGGTTTTTTGAGGTGTTTGTGAAATGTTCGTAAAAGTTCGTGTTGTGTTCGAAAAATTTATATATATAACTTACCGGACAGTTAATGTTGATGTTCGAACCGGGTTTCGGCACCATGTGAAACACTGACACAAATCAGATTCAAGAGAGTATATTTTCAGAGTCAAGACAAAATGGGCACCAAAGAAACTTGTGTTCTTGCACGTCTGTCGTCGTCTTCTTCCCCCCTTTCCTTCTTCTCTCCAATCTGTCTGCTGCCTTGCCAGATCGCCAACTCTGGCGCTGGTGCGCCACACCTATTTATTGTTTCAGCATTATACCAATTTTTTTCTACAAAATACATTAAAATATTTGTCGCTTTCGGTCGCTTTACGTAACGGCGGGCAATCATCGCTGAAAAGCTAATTGACTTCGTCAGCACCAGGTCAGCAAATTTCGTTTTTATATCATATAGTCTAGTCGTTCTATACTAGTTCAATTTGTCTGGCCTGAAAAAGAAGAAAGTTTTTTTATAGAGGCAGAGATGTGAAACTGAATAGGCCTACAACACGTCGACGATGGAGCATCACCACTTCAATTAAACTGTCATCATTCTACAACAGGAAGGCCGCAATATTCGGGGAAAACTCAAAAATTATGAATTCAAAATGGCTTACAATTATGCTTTATTTAAAAGGTTTTTAGGGAATTTCATATACAGTTTTGTTGTACAGGCGTTGAAGAATATAAAACACTGCATCCTGGCAACGCACTTGGTTCTCATATAGGCCTATATTCTTTCCCATTAATCGAGCCTGAGAATTCTATAGTTCAATCCATAGCCATGACGGGAGCGGACTTGTGTGTTTCTTCAAAACCCAGGGATATTCTATCCGAAACAGTATTATTTCTTGTGATTTATTATAAAAGAACTAGTGTAGTGGCAGCCCGTCCAAGGACAGAGAAACCATGCCTCTATAGACTTTTGCCATCCAGCGCAGCCAACTCAAAACGGGACTCAGCTATGGTCGGTAATGAAACTTTTTCATCCATTTGTTGATGACTTGATCATCTTCCATCGTGATCCAGTCGGTGTTCTGGGGGTGCCTATTTGGATTTGGTCTTTTTCGTTGCAACCACATGTATCGATGAAATTGTGGTTTTGTTACACTGGTCACATACCCTCTATATCTTTCTTCCCTCTAGGGAAGATGTTAACAAGTGTTATCATCAATAACAAGGTGATAAATCCAAATTCGAATAAACTATAGTTCAACTAGAAGCAAATGATTTCTGGAGGAGCAGAAGTTGAAAGCAAAAGTTGAAACTTGGTGGGTGAAATACTATATATGTAATCACATTTACTTGGGCTTATTTTGCGCAAGTCCTATTTAGCTTTATAGTCAATAAAATCAGCATCAGTATTTTATTGACATATCAATGTTCAAATCTTTCATCACACAATGGGGGGATTTAAGTGGATTTAAGTAAAAAACGGATAAAAAACCCAATAATCTCCATTTTCTCGACATGTCCTGTTACAACTACCGAGAAATAAAAAAAATGAACCTATTAACGAGAAACAGATTATGAGATAAATAGATGGTAAATCTATAGGTAAATGCCGGGTAAATGGTAGTTCTCAATGTAAAGTAAGACTATTGGGGAAAACACAGGCGATGAATTTCCGAGGAACGAAATCACCTCACTATTAGCAAGAAAATAAAAAAATAGAGTATAAACAATTCGGAGAAAACGTATCTATGGCGTAAACATCGGGAGCCTCGCGTTTTGCTTTTATCAATTCCTTTCTAGAGAGAAACGATACAAAAACGTCAGAATAATCCGCGCAGCCAGTTCATTCCATTTCTACTGTTCATCTTTGATGGTGTTGTAACCAAATAAATCCGAATTTGGATTTTAGTAAATTGTCGTAGCCGATCATCGCTGAGTCGTCACAGTAAGTTATTTGAATCCTTAAAAAAAGTAATTTTTCCTGTTTTTCGTTTCGAAAAGTTTATGAATTTTTTTGTCTTAAATTAATTAACAAACCGGGCTGTTTAAAGGGTTGTGTCCTGGACCAAGCTGGACGGGGTCGCATTGGACAAGAGGCGAAAAATATCCCAACTGGGTCGGCATATGGGTTGGAAATAACCCGACCCGGATAGCCCGGGTTAAAGTCGGGTCAGGCAAATTTTTGTTCAACTTTATGCATGAATGTTAATAATATATGTTTCTTTTTCTTATTACTGCGGAGAACATTTCTGTCACATTCCTTCAACACCACACCTGCGTTCAACGTTTGCAAAATTGCCATAAATCAATTGATTACAGCACCGCATACACATACTTTGTAAAATTTTCTTTTTAAAAATGGTTCTGAATGTGAACTTTAAGAATAATAAATTATTTTTAAAGTTCACAATTTGAAACAGATACTCAAATTTAACTAGCAAAATGTTGCAAAATATGATACCGATATGTGAGAAGTTATTTCAGATAACGGCGTTTTCAGAACACATATACAGTACCCAGCTAAAGTTTGGGAACGCGCGCGCGCGCGAGTTAATCCCTTATGGAGTTTGGCTTTTATTCTCGGCGATCCGAAAAATCCAATTTTCGTCGGATCGCAATGAATTTTTTTTGCCCGTAGCCATTATAGGTAGCAATGAGCTGATTTTTTTTAGATTTTTTCTATCAAGGGAAGGATAGGTTTAAACTTAAGTTTTATTGGTGTGGCTATATTTATATATACTGGATATAAGTCAAGTCCTATAAAAGCGAAATTTGGAATAAATTTCAAATGTAGTGACGGTTAAATTTTTCCTTAGTTGTGATCGGGGTTTGTTGTGACCGGAAGGAATGAGTGTGTCAGCTGAAAGAGCCACTAATGAACGTGTGAGGATTGTGCAAATACTCGTGCGTTAAGCATTATTTAGTGCGAGTTTCATTTTTTGGTTGTTTTGCGGAAGGTCATTGAGGAACATAGAAGTGGAGATGGGAGGCTATGTGATACGAGAGAGATGTGTGACACATTATTGTGGACGAATACGTTTGAAGTACGTGTATTAATACGACGTGAAAGAAGTTTTCTATGATGATGCAGAAATGATGGAAGTTAGAGAACAGGATTTTGGGGTAGCTTTGTTTATAGTAGGGAAGTGGCGTCTATGAGCGATGGAGCGCTCGAGCTGAACGTAAAAGTTGGACAGTTAGAAGGTTGATGGCTCGCAAACGATGCATTTCTTGCTGAACGTCAGATCTTGTGACGTATTTGGCCGTTTTTTTCGATTTTTTCCCTTAGAAACAACCCTTCGATGGTTTTGACCCTTGAAAGAATGACGTACAGCCATCCACTGACTCCTGATTTATCTTTGGGGGCCAGGCAAGCTAGAATGATTGAGTTTGTGGTGAGTCCTTGCGTTTTGTGTCCAGTCAAAACTAAGGATAGGACGCACGGCAACTGGTGCATCTGAATTTGGGTTCGGTAGAATTCGTTGAAATTGCATTCGACGGATTTGGTGGAAGGGACGACCGGGAACCAGCCTTTGGGTATGCTGGTGAAAGGAGAGACGTTGTTCCATGCAGAATTTTAATGTTGAAATAAGAGACATTGTACTTCGTTGGCGTAGACGGTAGGCACCCTTTTTTCGTTTTTCAGTTCGTGAAAGGTGATGGTGCATCCTGGTTTCAAGTCAATCCTTCATATCCTGAAGGAAGGCTAGCGTTCCGTTGGCCACTCCTTTGGAAACGTCGGCCTTGTTCGGGACGATATGTGGTGCGTCGACGATACAGTACCAGTAGCCTGACCGACCTAGTTTTTTGGAGCCTAGATTACGGATGGCTTCTATTTGGGTTTCTGTCATGGGGTTGGATGTTTTGGAGGGTTTGACGATGGCTTTAACCAGCAAGATGTCGTGGGTACGCCAGTAGTCAGGGTTTCTGCAATTGGGGAGTTTTTGAAGGAGCCGTTGCTCGCAGTTACGCAGGGCTTTTTCGCGCATGTCGTTGAAAGGGAAGGCCGCCATGGTAAATTTTGGTGGACTGGGTATAGGATGGAGGTAATCGAACATGTAGTACCTTCTGGAAACTAAATCGATGTCATCTTGACGAGGTTGATCGACCCTAAAATGTTCGAGGGCCGATGCCCATTTCGGACTTGTTGCCTGTGGTTTTGGTGAGTTCTATGACGTCGGTGAGGCACGTTTTCCAAGTGTGCCGGCCGTTCGATGCTCGGATGGTATTAACACCTGCTTTGGCATTGATGTTGGAGTAAATGGTGCCACTGCCGACGGCTGGAAGTTGGTAAAAGTCGCCACAAAAGATGAGGTGAACACCACCGTTGAGTTTGTCGGGTTCACCTTTTAATTGCCTCAGTGGAGTGTCGATGAGACCCAGCATGTGTAGTGTCACCATGCTGAATTTATCGATGAACAAGACTCCCACTTCTGACCAGGCGTCGATGTTGTTGAGTGGGTTTTGGGGGCTCTCTTCGAATGCCAATCCCCAATGCGGAGTGGAGGGTGCATTCTCCAATGAGCATAGCAGCTACGCCAGAGGAAGCGCTGATGACGGTGGATGCCACGGAATGCTAGCGCCGAAGAAAAATCTTTGAAGCACTGGATGACGCGTGATTTTCCTGTTCCTCCGAACCCGGCCAAGAACATCACGAGTTGGCGGTTAATGGGCAAAACAGCATCTAAATAGTTGTTGATTTTCCGAATTTTGTCTACCAGTCTCTGGTTGTGTTCTAATTCGGAAAGCTGGTTGGTGGTGTGGACGTGTTGTAACAGCGCAGCTCCCATGAGAAGGAAAGCGTCGTGTTGTTCTACGTTTAACGACCAATATTGCAATTGTTCTTGAAGGCTTGGGAAGTTGGCCTCCAGCAATTCTGGTTCGCTCCCTTTGATAGTCGTGGCTCGTCGATCTGATGGTCAAGTGCTTTAGCTAAACCCTCCAGTAGTTGAATTTGCGTTCCTAGAATAGAGAAGGTCTGTTGAAATTTTTAGTTTATGGTATCAGTTATTACCTAAGGGTCTATCCAACTGGGTGTCGTTCTCTGTATCTTCCGTGGTTGGGTTGCTTTCTGACATGGGGAATCCCAGACTTGCTCGCCCAGTTAACGTGAACTTGTTTCCGGATTTCAAGGGTAGTTGGCGAATGGCTTGTAAGGCGTCATCGCAGTTGATGGTTGACCGCCATTGTTTCGTTGGGATATCCATATGGTTTTCAGGCAAGGAAGCCAGTTTGGTAATGAAGGGATCCTTGGTGAGTTCTTCCAGTGGTTCATCCGCTGTCGTTTCTAATTCTTGGTTGACGTCGATGATTTCGATTTCCTTCTTCGTTGGTGTCGATCGTTTCATTTTCTTCCTCGGCCATTTGCTGGAGATCCGTGTCAGTTAAATCCAAAGCTTGGGATTCTGGGCTGGGGCGGCAGAAGCTTTCATAGAAATTTCGGATGCTGTCGATGGTGGTTTTAGTGTCTTGGTTGCTGTACAGTGTTGACGGTTGCGGACGGTTGCAGGACTCTTGCGTTTTAATGAAGGTCCAGTCATTCATGTCTTCGATGTCTTGGTTTCGGTTGGATCGGAAAACGTAGTCGTGAATAGTTGGTTTCACTTCTCCGAATCGAGTGAATGTAGCGTTGATATTTTTTTTCAAGGTAGCCTATAGCTTGCATGAGAGGAAGTGGCGCTGTTAGGTGCGATATGGCGAAAATGTCGTTTCCCAGCAACGCGAAGGCGGCGAGGGGAACTCCGATGGTATCTTTGTTGTTGGAAGCTCTTACAGCCGACAATAGTTGTTTTCCCAAACCAATGGAATAATAGGATCAGCGAGGAGCGGGGAGTTGTGGTTCTTTCATATTGTTTTCCTGCATTTCGTGTTTTCTCTGGTAACGTTCGTTCTCGTAGTCGGCTTGTTGTTGCGGTTTGCGCACTTTTTTTCGTGTTTTTCAATAGTCAGCATAGCTTCGAAAAGAGCATTCTCGCAGTCCGTCGAGTGTTTCGTCGTGTAGGCACCATAGTACATGCTGACCTTTCGGTCGCGCACGTATTTGGTGCAGTTGTTACAGTTTATCACAAATTACATTTATCTCACCAACTCCAATTCAACCATCATATCGGTATATGATGGTTGAATTGGAAGTGGTGATAAATGTAAATGGGGTTCTCTTATTCACGTCAATGTGAAGTTCCTTTATTTGGGGCTTAGGATGGGGTGCCTCTTCATTGAGTGGGTTGGCGGCTTGAATTCCGTGCGGTGGTTGAGTAAACACTGCTGTGACTTCCGTGCAGATGCACGGTTTCGATGGAATTCCGTAACGGAACTTTGTTCTGCCGTTTTTATAACAGCTTTTCCTGTGCCTCCAGTCGTGAAGGTTGACGCTTAATTGGATGCTCATGAAGTCGAGCATCCAATGATCCTTTTTTTTGTGTAGCTCGCTTTTTTTCTGAGAGTTTTCCAGATTTATCTGTTGACATCTTCAGCGGATGGTTCGGGTAGGTTTAGTTACTTTTAGCCGTGTTGTAGTCGAAGTATTCGGGTTTGAGTGTTCCTAAAAAAAATTGGGATTCACATTACTGAGGGACCAGTTATTAGTTTCCTTAAATAGAAAAACTGGGCCATCCCGTATTTGAACTCATTTCCAAGATCGAAAATTCGAGGTCATATGATTGTTGGATCCAAAAAGGGTCCACCCAAGGTGGGAAATAAAGCAAAGGAAAGAAAAAGTGTACCTTTCGAGGCATAAAGCGAATAGAGTTAATGAAGGGAAAGAGTCTAAAAAGGAGACTCATCTTTTTAGGCATCCGTTCCATGAGTTGGGTTGTGACAAAGTATCGTCACTATATAGATTTTGATTACGACCTCAAGATATAAAAGCCCCTTACCCTTCCCTTCTTTCAGTTTTTTCCGGAAGAACGTCGATTGAAGCATAGTATTTGTTGGTGCTCACCAGCGGAAGTGGAAAAAAGTGGGTTTCAGAGTTTAGTAGTTTTGAGTTTTTTAGTTAGTAGTTTAAATCACGATTTATGAGATTAATGAAAACGTTATTTAATAAACGTTATTAAATATCATTTTCGATAAAAATAATTGTTGTGGGCTAGTTTTGGACATTAGGTACGGCGAGAAAAAGAGGCCATTATCCAATTCAAATGTTGACATGAAATTCAAATTTTTTTGCAAAAATGACTGAAACCCTACTCGCTTTAAAAATATCATTTTTCGAAAAGAAAAAAAAAAAAAAAAAACAGAAGAACAAATTTTTCTGTCCAGACTCGATCCAACGTCCCTGAAATTTGTTTTTGTTAAAAATGCTTAAACTAATCAATAAAACTCATAGATGTTACTCATCAATCGATTTGCCTTGAAAATCTGCGTCGATTGTTATACAAACATTACGAAATAACGAATTTTTTTTTGAAATTTGTTGTCCATGTACACGTCTTCTATTCCAAAATTAACAGTTTTCTTCCATTTTCTGGTAACGAAATATTTTGAAAATACTTAATATATTTAGAAAACCTTTTTTTACTATTGTAAAACTTTTTATTTATAATCTTTTGGTATAATTATTTATAACATTAGTCCACTTTTACTCTAGATATTCCTTACAGCGTGATTTTTCTTACAGCCAGCACAGGGCCAAAATTTCCTGTGTGCTGAAATTTTGAGATTTCAATTAACAATGTCTCGTTTAATCCTAGGTATAACAATATGCCTTTTTGCTCAATTATTAGAAAAATTATTAAACAAAAATTGAAGTTGCAATTTTCTTAGACCTGGCCAGACTCTATCCAACGTCCCTGAAATAATTTTTGGTAAATTATGATTAAAGTACGCAATAAAACTCATAAATGTTCCACGTCAATCGAAAAGCTTCCAAAAATGAGTTAGTAGAATTTGGGGGCCCAAAAGAACCCGATATTCATGATTCTCGTCAAATTTTGGTTTAATTTCATTTGTTGGTTGAAAATTATGAAAATTGTCCAAAATCTAGTTTTCTCCTGAACGTTTTTGTCCAAGAAAATTCTCGGATTGGACCAACATTTTTGGGCATTGTACCGTAACATCGGCCAGGAAAGACCTTCATAAAGTAAGTGTTCTGGGGGAAAACCATCATCATCAACAAAGTAATGAGGCAATTGAACTTCACAATACGGTAATTGTGTTGCGGGGAAATCTTTAGGGAATCATTTTCCAGTTGTTGTAATATAAAAGATGAACTGGAAACAGATTTATCATCTTTCCTCAAATAGGCCATAGGATCAAACATCGTAAATTTCTAGTCGGCTTCACAAAGAGGCAATAGTATAATGCTGTTGAATTTTCTTTCATGTCGTATAAGGGAAGGAACTTGAAGTTGCTGGTTCCTGCATCCCAATGTGTTAACCATAAATTGAACCCACACAATTGGAGAAACTCGTTATTCTATAAAAATAGCTATCTTTCAACATTCTTCCTCGGTGTTTGAAACAGTAAGATATTGTGGTTTTGTAAGGCAGTACTTTGTAAATAGAAATTCCAGTACCAACAACAATTTTTTTTTAGTTGATTTTTCAATACAATATCCTGCAGCTATTTTTGATAAATTGTCCTCTGTGGCATAATGACACAGATTAATTGCCAATTTTTCAACTGTTATAACAAATTTAATGCAAACTTTGAAGATTGTTGTTATTTAACATTTGCTTGCACACAAAAATAGTCCTGCGTAACGTTGAAAGTTTTTTTATTCACAAGCCTACTGACAGATATCTTATCTGCCAGAATGTTGAAATCTTTGGGACTTATTTTTGTCCAGTAGTAGAACGTTTTGTAATCAGTATTAGCTATTGCCGTAAAAAACATATAAATCGAAGTCCATAACCGACCTGTTTTAAACTAAAAGTAAAAAACTGTTTACCCATTGGATGGTTTTGTCTTATTTTTTTTTTCTTCGTTTCAGTAATTCTTCAAATTGAACGTTAATGTAAAAAAGCTGAACTGTAATCCAAACATCTTCATCGTTTATTTTCTATAGTCTAAATTAGCTACAACAATATGTTATCTTTAATCGAAAGCATCAATAGATGTTATTGCATTCATTCTGCGTAAAGTATACTGGCATTTTCGGAAAGCATTGTTATGAAAAAAGTTGCAAATAGAGAAATGGATAATTAGTTATTAACTCACAACGAACTTTTCAGTTTTATCCACTAACTAATGCCCAGTGCAGCTTATTTAGCATAAAATTTTAAAATCAAATTTCAATTCTTTACGTCTAACATGTTTTGAAGGTAGACGTGGCTAGATTTAATTTAATTGATGTTGCGCATTGCTTGTATCTCTGCCATCCAGGTCTGTTTGTTTAAAGAGATGACAATCACAGCAAATCAAGATTTTTACTAGCATCCTCTGCAGTAATTGGTAGAAGCTTACATTCATTACATAAGATAATACTTTGTCTTTTTATATTTCGTGGTCATGAATTTACATAGGACCATGGTATTCCATTGTCACTCACTTAAAGAAATCGAGAAATGTTTGATAATCAAATTTGTTCCTTCTATCAAAAAAGGTTATAACATATACATTTCTCCAGATTACTTATTCGATGGTGAATTGTATCATGGATGCTATTAATTCCATTTCATGAAGGGTAACGTTTCCGGGTATTGTTCGCAAGTTATGGTTGGCATTGTTACGTTAGGTACTGAACATCTTCGACTTGGAGGAATTACCATTCTTTGTTAGGGATTATTGCCACACACCTTTCAAAATTTATAACGTTTATAAGATTTTTTGAAGACTGTCAGAGATGCAAGTGTATGGCAAGTCCATACTCCATAATAATAATAAAAATATTTGTTTATTTTGAAATGCAAGCTTTTAAGTAATACAAAATTATCTGAAATGGATATTGCAGATTTCTAGGAAAAGTCAGTGGCATTAATGCTTTCGCAATTAAGGTATTTTCTTTTGATTTTTCCACTAAAAGATGAATTTACAAAGAATATTTGCAAGGAATCTGGAACAAACCCCAACGTTTATTCCCTGGAACTCGACTTGGAAAACGTCATAACTTTCTTTTTGGTTTTACACATTTTTCAAGTCAGTAAAGATTAATTTGGCTGCCGTTCCCCCACAAATTTTTGTTTGCATCGCCACTCGATATCTTGATTTCGCTGTCAGTTTTGTCATTTGTTTCACACGTCACGTGCTGGACAAGCTTTTTTGTCTTTTAGTTCTCTCATTCTCATATGCCTTTAGATATTTCTGGTAAGTTAATAATTGGTTCTTGTACTGCTGTGGAATGTGTATAACTTATTAATTAACACATGATAGATAGCACGTGAGTCTGTGTGCAAGTTTTATAAATCTTTCAAAAATTTTGCATTGACAGGTGAAGTTTTTTTAAAAATAGGCATAAAAATGTCATTTGAAGTAATTAACCATTCTGAAAGCAAATGCAGAATTGTTATGGAAATGGGGTTAAGATAGCCAATTCAATTTCTTCAATTTAACAGATTGTTCATCTTTCGTTTATAAGGTGTATGATGATGGGTTGCAGAGAGCCAAAGAAAATTATTTCTTGCGGAAGCCCCACAACCTTGGAGTTGATTAGATGCCCTTGGACATTACGCTTTTTTTACTTTGGGGAATTCAAATAGGAAGTTCATTATGATAATCCGTAGAAATCCGCATCCTATGGCCAATATTGTCTACATAAGGATTAATTTTTAAATCATTGCAACTTCGTTGGCGTGATAACCAACAAAAATAGACAATTATTACGAATTCTCTATATTCAAGTTTACATAGTTCATCTTTGGATCTTACGAGCGCCTGAAATCAGTAAAATTTATGTTGACGCAAGTGACCAGTTGAATCTGGATACTCCAATTACACAGTGTAAAAAATTAGTAAAACAATACGATGAATCTGAAAATTCAAGAAATCTCCCAAAGATTGCTGTGGCCAATGTTAACAAGTTGTCTCTGCACTAGAAACGTCATTAATTGTGTTTTGATAGCTCATGAAGAATTGACTGGGGGTTAATTGCGTTCATGTAAAATTCTTGTCAAATTTTGAATTTTGAATTTTATATTGTACAAAATATTGAGAAAATGCTGTTATTTGAAAAACAAAAAACTTTCTGCAATTCACGGGAATGGATGCCATGGAGATGGTGCCATCTAGTAGTGCTAAAAAAAAACTTTCTATTTTAACGTTAATTATGGCCCAACAAAGATAGAGCTATAGTGGAGTCAAGATAATTTTATACCGGGAACAAATTGCATCACGATATTTTTTATGAGCTTGTTCTTTGTAGTAATTTTTATGTGTATCAAAAATCCTCCCCAAATATAAGATAGAAAAGCAAGCTTATCAGCTCGCCGCGAAGGGATAGTCGTAAGCCAGTTGAAAACTGTCTTAAATGAAAAATTCAGGGCCTAATGTTAAGTGGGACTTTTTGCTAAATGCCATCCTAATTTTTTGAATTTTTCTATAAATTCAATGTTTTTTCTATGAAATATTGTGAAAAAAAATTTTATCGCGAAATTTGGATTTTTCTGAGTCATGGTTAACAAAGGGCATGGGTCAAAAAAATATTTTTATTCTAAAAAAAGTATTTCTGTAATGAGACTTGAACCATGGCCCTCTTCATTATCATGCCAGCGCTATAACCAATACTATATTTTTCGTATTTTAATGCCATCCAAATTTAAATGAAATTGATTGTTGTGCGATAGTGTCGTGTTTTTTATTGAAAATTTGTTCATCACGATATTTCGTCAGTTCCGAACCTAGACTACAAATACCCTAACACATTCATGCCGATGTTCACGATAAACAATGTTGGTGGGAGGCGGACTTGAACCAGTCATCTTCGCCACACGAATCTTAAGTCATAGCCACTACAACGACAACTAATTCGGTTGACCAACCTTTTTGCAAGAGCAAAATGGTTTCCGGCGATATATTTGCAGGATAGAGGGTTTTCACGCATAGCCTCCGGCGGTAAATTTGCACGACAGAGTTGCACTTTTATCAAATCAAAGATTGCGTCATCGCGGCGATGCTATGGACATCTGGTGGTGATTTTTTTTTACCTAAAGTAAAAAGTGGTAGTCGCAACCGCCAGATGTCACTAGTCGTTATGCAATTATTTTAACAGTTTTTCATTAATTACATAAAACTAATTAAAGACCAAAAATAAAAAAAGTAAAGGTAACCCAAAACAAGGGAAGCTATAATGGAAAGTGGAATTGAGACCTAAGGGGAAAAGTAATAGTCACAACCACCAGATATCACTAGTCGTAAAACAATTATTTTAGCAGTTTTTCATTAATTACAGGAGAACTTATTAAGTAAATGGAATTATTTTTGTTCTGGTCGCACCGCATATTTTTTTGTTTAATTTTCAAGACCAAAAAGTCCGAAATATGCCGTGAAACACCCGAGTTATGGAGCGGGACATACACACATACAAAGAGACGTGGATTTTTTTTTTCTGCGTATACGATTATTAGCTTCGCCCTTCGGGCTCGCAATAAATTGCCTGAAACTTATTACAGTGTCGATTCGATATAGAGTACGGTGTAAGTCCTTTTTTTAAAGATTGTGGCCGACAGGTGTAAGTATGGATCATGTTATGCGGGAGCTGGGGACCACGGCGTGACCGGGGTTAGTTGGCTCACTTTTTACACACCCGGACCTGCACTCCGTAATTTTTACCAGAATGGTGAAATATTTTAAAATAATGAAAGCTTATTATCTTAGCTAAAATGTGGTGTCGAAAAATATACGATAAAATTACTCATAAACAGTGATAATGAGTGATTTATCACTTCACTTTTAGGGATAATCGCCACCGCTACTAGGGGAAAGTTGGCCGTCAAGAAAAAAGTAAAAGCTGACGAAAATTATGGGCCAACTTACCCCAGCTAGCAGACAATGTTTAGTAAATGGGATAAATTGCCACGAAAATAAATGGCCGACCTACCCCATGGGTAGGTATCCAGATTCTAAATATCAAAATGAAATAGTAAAAAAACTTTATTTTAGAAACCAAAATACTCAAATTTTAGCCAAGATAATAAGCTTTCTTTTTGCAAAAAATATAAATATTAGTTAATAACGAAATACGTGGGAAAAAAATTACTATCGCTGAAAAAAGTTACTTTGTAAGTCAAAAATTAGTATATCCGCCTGCAAATCCACAGTTTTAGCAATAAACCATCAGTAACTAGGTGAAAACCTGCTAATTATAAAACTACTCGATTTGGCTATCTCAAAATCAGTTCAATTTTGATTTTAATTAAATAAATCAGGAAAGAGCATCTTACCCCGTACCAAATGACCCCAGTCTCCCCTATGTAGTGTAACTTCGTCGTGGCGTGAAGAAAACATGGCATAGACTCTTGGTCGTATGAGAAAAAGCTAATTGGACCAGCAATGACGTTGAGGACATAGGTAACAGTTGTGGGGTAATGGCGTGGACATTGGACAACAGCCATTGCGTGGACCAAAGTCACAGTGGGTGTTAGGCTGGGCATGAATACAAGCCATTGCGTTGATTCAAACCACTCTGTGATTGGACAAAAGTGTATAAAGGGATATGTACAGTATTCTGCACAGAAACTCGGACAGCGATTTTTCTGTCCAGAACCATCTAGCGGTTGGTAAGATAAATTCAAATCTTTTGTTTTTTTAGAAAAAAGGCTGTAGGCTAAAGAAACTGATTTACTTTCCGGACCAAGAAACAATAAAACTTACAGAAAATCGGAAAACACCCTTTTCAGCATTCCAGACTGCCTAAAATGCTTACGATGCGTATTTTTCCGATTTTCACCAAATAACCTTTATTGGGGGAAAAAATACATAAATACTACCCCAAAATTTGTTGCCAGAATACTGAGACCTTTAATATGCTAGAAATATATCTAGGGATCCTATTTATCGGTTGCAAACCTATTTCATATTCATTTTAATGCCCAGATTTTCGTAGGAAAAAATGATATACGTGTTACAGCGTTTACACAATTTATATATATATATATTCCTTCATAACAAAGCGTGTGCTGCAAGATCACCGATTTTTGAAACTTGAATTTCCCGCCGCTTCTATATTTCCCATCGTGTATTCATATTTTACTCCTAGATGTCACAGTGCATTGTCCCTGTTTAACGCTGGAGGGCTTACTTGGAGAAATGGGGCTCTGTAAGTCAGTGGTCGTCTACCACTTCCTTTGGGTATACCGAGCCAAGAGGGCTGTTCTACAGAAATTCAAAATAAATAAATGTAAATGAAAATAAATGATGAAGCTTCCCGTGAAAGGGTTCTCTATATTCTAGATATCCAATGCAATTATGCAATTTTTTCCTTTCATTTGGTTAAATCTGTTTCTTTTACAACAAATTTGCTATTTTTGAATAAAATTCTTCTTTTTTGTGTTTAACTTCTTTTTGAAAAACTTGCTTGCTGATGGTCTAGGTCCTTTTTCTAAACTTGACTCCTCATTTCCGTAGGGCTCTTCGTCCTATTGCACATCAAATATGTTAATATTTTTATGAATTTGAGAAGATAAAAGGGATAAGTCAGCAAACTTACACCAGTGATCAGATTAGATGATTGCCAAAAGCCTGACAAATCACCACACCTAAATTGCTGGCGAAAACGTAGCCAACGTAAGATAGTAGAAACTCATGCTTGTGCGATTGGGGGGATTTGTCCAATTTTCCACTTTTCGGACTTGTTGACTTATCCAACGGCGTCACCACGGGCGGGATCAAATACAAAGAATGTGGAGACCTTGATCTTGTCACCTGCTCTAAGTTAGAAAAAAATTTATTACAAGAATTTTTTGACAAATATATAAAAAATAAACATTTCTTACACCAGATGCATCTGGCTCACATGTGAGAGGCACCTTTAGGGTAGATGTAGAACCAGCACGAGTCAAGGTAGTCAAGGGTGAAGCTTTAACAAAAAATTAAGGAATAGTTAACAATAGGAATTTAAAAAAAAAAAAAAAATCTACTTACAGTCATTGGGTGGAAATGTATTGAGATTTCCCATCCGTTCTGACCTGGTCCCCAAAACAGCAGGGCTTTTGTGGGTAGACATGCTGCGGCTGATGTGTCTCGTGTTACGCAACCAACTTCCCCTCCGATCAAAATACGGCAAAAAATGTGACTTGCATTTAATTACGGTACATCAATGATAATGTAAAATAAGTTGAAAGAAAAAGTACTTTTTGAACGACGACTTTTAAAAAATTCTTCTTTCGCGTTCCTTTTGGGGAGATGCAACAGCGAGAGAGAGAGCCGGAGCTGGAGCCGGAGCTGGAGCCAGAGACGGAGCTGGAGTCGGAGCCGGAGCTGCTGCTGCTTCCTCAGGTTGCAGTGTAGTATTTGAGCGCTACTAATTAGGACACGCTACTACGGCGACAACTTTGGTCTCGTGTTGGCTTGTCATGTTGTTCTTTTTGTTTCTATTAATAAAAAAAATATGTTTTGAATAAAATGAATAAAATGTGTAACCTTTTAAGAATACTTACGGAAATATGGTCTTTTCCTCGGTTTTTACACACTTGACCATGCTTAAAACACGAACACTTCGGTGTACACAAACGGTTATTCTTTACACAAAGACAGTCCCTGAGAAAAAGAGACAAAACATAAAATCAAAAATTCTTTTAATTAACTTAAATTTACGTACCTACACACTCCTTCTACTTTATTATGTTTCCCTCTCCCACATTAGCATCTGCAGGTAGCAATTAAGTTTTCCTCGGGCGATGCGTGTTTTTTATTAGACACTGCGGCCTCTTCTTTATTACACCGCATGAATGGAACAATACGTGCTAGAATCAATATGAATGCTAAAAAATGTGACTTGCATTAAATTGAAGTACATCAATGATAATGTAAAATAAGTTGAAAGAAACAGTACTTTTTGAACGACGACTTTTAAAAATTCTTCTTTCGCGTTCCTTTTGGGGAGATGCAACAGCGAGAGAGAGAGCCGGAGCTGGAGCCGGAGCTGGAGCCAGAGACGGAGCTGGAGTCGGAGCCGGAGCTGCTGCTGCCTCCTCAGGTTGCAGTGTAGTATTTGAGCGCTACTAATTAGGACACGCTACTACGGCGACAACTTTGGTCTCGTGTTGGCTTGTCATGTTGTTCTTTTTGTTTCTATTAATAAAAAGTATATGTTTTGAATAAAATGAATGAAATGTGTAACCTTTTAAGAATACTTACGGAAATATGGTCTTTTCCTCGGTTTTTACACACTTGACCATGCTTAAAACACGAACACTTCGGTGTACACAAACGGTTATTCTTTACACAAAGACAGTCCCTGAGAAAAAGAGACAAAACATAAAATCAAAAATTCTTTTAATTAACTTAAATTTACGTACCTACACACTCCTTCTACTTTATTATGTTTCTCTCTCCCACATTACAGCTGCAGGTAGCAATTAAGTTTTCCTCGGGCGATGCGTGTTTTTTATTAGACACTGCGGCCTCTTCTTTATTACACCGCATGAATGGAACAATACTTGCTAGAATCAATATGAATGCTAAAAAATGTGACTTGCATTAAATTGAAGTACATCAATGATAATGTAAAATAAGTTGAAAGGAACAGTACTTTTTGAACGACGACTTTTAAAAATTCTTCTTTCGCGTTCCTTTTGGGGAGATGCAACCGCGAGAGAGAGAGCCGGAGCTGAAGCCGGAGCTGGAGTCGGAGCCGGAGCTGCTGCTGCCTCCGCGCTGCTAGCAACAGCTACGGCTTCAACATTCACGTCAGCCAACTTCACTTCTTTTTGTTTCGCCAGCTCTTCACCAGCGACTTCAACAGAAGGACTAGGCTGATCGGGTTTGGAGCGCAAATGCTGCCATTGGCGGGAACGTTTAATAAAAGTCTTCTTTGAAGACTTCTGCCTTTAAGTCGGACTTCTTTAGGAATTCTGATGCTTTTAGTCCCGGAATGCTTTTCTGAAACTGCTGGATTGGCTAGCCATCTCTTGGCGCTTCTGAACGATCCTTTAGTTTTCAGGGGAATCAGTTCTCTTTTGAATGCCAGCCTTGTTCAAGCATTATAAAACCAAGTGCTTTGGGAGATTTTTCAAATTAAAAGGGGGGACAATATCGTCGAAATGATTCCTGGAGAGATGCCCAGGGGCGCACCCTTCAAAGGGCTTTGAGACATTCTCAGGAATGCTTCCTGCCCCTCAGCGCCAGGAGATTTATGTTTTCTCCCATTGGGTTGTTCAGCATAGGCTCTCTGTGGAACGTCTTATCAGGGGAGAATAAGCCGTAGAAACTTCTGAGACTAAAGTCTTCCAGACGATGCTGGTTGATAATGATGAGGAAGCGGTGGCCTTCGGGCAGCAAAGTTTTCAGGCTTAGAGATAATTTTTTCGTGCGATTTTGGCACAAAATACCATTGTTCTTCAAAAAGAAGGCCATCCACGCCTTCAGATTTTGGGGACGCTGGAATCGCGTCTCATTCATACGGAGGTTTAATTATAGGGGGTCTTAATGAAGATGTTTGGCCTGCAGACGAGGGAGGAGACCCGTGGCTCAGCCGTCCTATGCGGGAGACAGTTAACATGCCTTCTCTTGAGTGGCGGGTTGGGTTGATGGCTCATGATTTTAGACAAACTTTTGCAGGCGAAAATCTTTTTCTGACCCGAAGCACCCGTCTTCAGGGGGCACCGACACTGCCTTCACGCCTCTTGCAACGCCTTGAAGCAGCTCTTGAGGCCTCCGGTCAACCGCTCCCTGAACCCCTCCATGTCAGTGGGCTCATCAAATGGAAATCCCCACTATTTTCTCTCCCGAAAGTCCGCCGGCTCCCTGTCCGCGTTTGGAGGCCAGGAAGGAGTCCAAGGACGGTCACCTTTAGGCTGGTCTCTGTCCGTCACAGAAATGGAATTTTGGCGCCGTGAGCCCTAGGCTTCGTATGCTCGTCATGTTTTGAAGCTGCGTCCTTTAGATCCCCTTGATCAAGAGCCTTTATCCTCTCTTTTGAGCCTGCTGATTCATCATCATGATTAATCATTCATCATGCAAGCAATTTATTTCGGAAGGAGGGGCAGGGCGGCTCGAATGCCTTTTGAAGAAAGGCGAACGTCTTTTAGAGCCCTATCACAATCGTGTCAGCATTCTTACCTTTTGATGGCCAAATTTTTGTCAAATCGCTTTTTCTTTTGTAGAGACGAAGCAAAACGCCGCTTTGAAAATTGTTCTTTTCAAATCTTGATGGAGGATATGGGAAAGCTTGTGATTCCTTATGATAGAGGAGAATTTTTCCTGACGGCTCGGGCTGACAGAATTGATCTGTTTTCAGACCCAGAAGCAGAAATCATTGATTATAAAACGGGGCACATTCCCACAGATATTAGGATTAAAGGGAGATTTGCTCGGCATTGACAAGATATCTGAGGAAGAATCATTTGCTACAACTTTTAGAATAATCCCCTTTATAGGAGGAATGGCCAATTGTTTCCACAGAAGGGGCAGCATGGGTATTGTGTCCAGGCTTTCCGCTTTCCTGCACGGAAAGCAATAAAGAGGGCCCCGGATAAAAAGAAATTGTTTTTCACCAGAAGAATTCCTTTTTTTCATCTCATTTCTAATTTGCCAAAAAAGGTAAAATTAAGTTTCCCGTTTTACAAATGAAAAAAAAAAATGAAAACGTGTTTTATTTTTAAGAGGGAAGAGCTTCCCGAAAGAGCAACTTGTTTTCATCTCTATCAAATACTTGTTGCCCGAAGTTATTTTGAACCTGTTGCACAGAAGGGGAGGGATTTTGAGCTTTCGAATATTCTAGGGGAGGGGAAGGCAGTTCCTAAATTTTTTATATTTTATAGAATAACCTATATTTTAAAGAAGGTGACAGACGTCATAAAATGAGCATGGCGGGAAAACACCACGAGAGTAAGGAAATAGTCTTAAGCAAGCCTATTTGAAAGGGTTCCTCACATTATTGGCCAAAGGATGCGGGCACAGTACCCGAAATAAGCTTAAAAAGCGTATTGAGTGGCGGTAAAAGGCGGTCTACAACGCGTTGCGATATAAAAGACAAAAACCGTCGTGGCAAGACCAGAGGCAAAATTTTCTGACCCCATCACAAAAATAAGCTGCGGGATTGGGTATCCCACGTAAGCCTGCTGAGTCATCAAAAGGCAAGAAAGGATCTGAAGACTAATGGCGATGTGAAGGCTGTTCAGGACGCTTTTTATGACTAAAAGCCCCTTCCTGCAAATCCTCCCAAAATCATGGCGATTTTGACTAAAAATTTTGCAATTTCTGCGATTTCTACTTTGCTATAGCCTTGGAACTGAAGAAAGGAAATGTAGTCCAAAATAATTTGTATAGAACTGTGAGTCCCGAATGACGGCGGTTTTTCTTCATCATTTGAAAGGTCACTCTTTTCGGTTCAGAGGTGAGTTGGTAAACTTAAGACCTGGCAATAAAAGAAGAAAGATAGAGAGCTCCAGCCCCTGAAACCAAAAGCCCTAGACAAAACCCAAAACAAATCGTAGAGGCCATAGTGCCGCGGCCTGCTGGCTTTTTTGGAGGTGATCTCGACGCGATAGTTCTCAAGGACCAAGTCTTGAGCGGCAGCACCAAAAAGAAACATAAAAAGCCATGGTGGCTGTTAACCATAGATGTTAGTGTGGGTGCATCATGCCGAGTCCTAGAAGAAAGAGCATGAACTGGCGAGGGCGCAACTGCGTATTTGGCCTAGGCGATTTGTGAGATAAGGAAGGTAAAAAGAGTCAATCCAGGGGCTCCTTAAAAAATTGTAATGTACAAGGCAAGGTGACCAACACAAAAAGACCAATGGTAGTCCGCCAGCAGTTAATCACTAAAGATCCGTCACCCTTGCTTCCATAAGCACTAAGGCACTGAGGGTAGAAAGGGTTAAGAGGAAGTCAGTCCACTGGAAAACCCCAGACGGGAAAAAAATAATAGATTGCTTGGATAGCCTGAGGATTTTTTAATTTCACATCAATATTGGTCTCTTTTAAGACTCGCCTCCAAATTTTCTTTATTGTTCTCCTGCTTTCCTTTTTCAACAATTCGATGAAAAGAAAAGGGAATAAAGCCTAAAAGTGCTTAAGTATGGCACCCTAGGAAAAAGCTACTGCATAGGCCTCAAGGAGCACAAGGTTTTCGTGACAAAGCAAATCGAAGCAGAAAGTTTCATTCTTCTGGATTTCATTTTGAGAGACCCTTCATGCCGTTGAATGATGTCATAACTCATGGAAAGTCCTAATCAGACGTCTTCTTGATTTCCTTTTCTGGAAAAGAAGGGATCGAAAATTTTTCCTTTAATTTCTGAGGGAATGCCAAGCCCATTATCCAGAAATGAAAGGATGGCTTCTTGGCTTCTCCCTCTTCTTTCAAAACTAAAATCAGAAAACGCGGAAAAGCTTTTTGAGGCTCATTTTTTTCTTCTTTAAAAAGCGTGATGGCTTCAAAACCGTTACTCACAATTTTTTTAATCTGTCATCAATTCATCATCCATGACAAGGCTTCCAAAAGGAATGACAACATTTTTGATATTTTTCTCGAAGTATCTGGGTTTGAGGTTTCCTAAAAAAATGGGGATTCACATTACTGAGGGACCAGTTATTAGTCTCCTTAAATAGAAAAACTGGGCCATCCCGTATTGGAACTCATTTCCAAGATCGAAAATTCGAGGTCATATGATTGTTGGATCCAAAAAGGGTCCACCCAAGGTGGGAAATAAAGCAAAGGAAAGAAAAAGTGTACCTTTCGAGGCATAAAGCGAATAGAGTTAATGAAGGGAAAGAGTCTAAAAAGGAGACTCATCTTTTTAGGCATCCGTTCCATGAGTTGGGTTGTGACAAAGTATCGTCACTATATAGATTTTGATTACGACCTCAAGATATAAAAGCCCCTTACCCTTCCCTTCTTTCAGTTTTTTCCGGAAGAACGTCGATTGAAGCATAGTATTTGTTGGTGCTCACCAGCGGAAGTGGAAAAAAGTGGGTTTCAGAGTTTAGTAGTTTTGATTTTTTTAGTTAGTAGTTTAAATCACGATTTATGAGATTAATGAAAACGTTATTTAATAAACGTTATTAAATATCATTTTCGATAAAAATAATTGTTGTGGGCTAGTTTTGGACATTAGGTACGGCGAGAAAAAGAGGCCATTATCCAATTCAAATGTTGACATGAAATTCAAATTTTTTTGCAAAACTGACTGAAACCCTACTCGCTTTAAAAATATCATTTTTCGAAAAGAAAAAAAAAAAAAACAGAAGAACAAATTTTTCTGTCCAGACTCGATCCAACGTCCCTGAAATTTGTTTTTGTTAAAAATGCTTAAACTAATCAATAAAACTCATAGATGTTACTCATCAATCGATTTGCCTTGAAAATCTGCGTCGA
Source organism: Daphnia pulicaria (assembly GCF_021234035.1). Taxonomy (NCBI): domain Eukaryota; kingdom Metazoa; phylum Arthropoda; class Branchiopoda; order Diplostraca; family Daphniidae; genus Daphnia; species Daphnia pulicaria. The sequence goes on from NC_060913.1 coordinate 34,744,807, forward strand.
TTGTTATACAAACATTACGAAATAACGAATTTTTTTTTTAAATTTGTTGTCCATGTACACGTCTTCTATTCCAAAATTAACAGTTTTCTTCCATTTTCTGGTAACGAAATATTTTGAAAATACTTAATATATTTAGAAAACCTTTTTTTACTATTGTAAAACTTTTTATTTATAATCTTTTGGTATAATTATTTATAACATTAGTCCACTTTTACTCTAGATATTCCTTACAGCGTGATTTTTCTTACAGCCAGCACAGGGCCAAAATTTCCTGTGTGCTGAAATTTTGAGATTTCAATTAACAATGTCTCGTTTAATCCTAGGTATAACAATATGCCTTTTTGCTCAATTATTAGAAAAATTATTAAACAAAAATTGAAGTTGCAATTTTCTTAGACCTGGCCAGACTCTATCCAACGTCCCTGAAATAATTTTTGGTAAATTATGATTAAAGTACGCAATAAAACTCATAAATATTCCACGTCAATCGAAAAGCTTCCAAAAATGAGTTAGTAGAATTTGGGGGCCCAAAAGAACCCGATATTGATGATTCTCGTCAAATTTTGGTTTAATTTCATTTGTTGGTTGAAAATTATGAAAATTGTCCAAAATCTAGTTTTCTCCTGAACGTTTTTGTCCAAGAAAATTCACGGATTGGACCAACATTTTTGGGCATTGTACCGTAACATCGGCCAGGAAAGACCTTCATAAAGTAAGTGTTCTGGGGGAAAACCATCATCATCAACAAAGTAATGAGGCAATTGAACTTCACAATACGGTAATTTTGTTGCGGGGAAATCTTTAGGGAATCATTTTCCAGTTGTTGTAATATAAAAGATGAACTGGAAACAGATTTATCATCTTTCCTCAAATAGGCCATAGGATCAAACATCGTAAATTTCTAGTCGGCTTCACAAAGAGGCAATAGTATAATGCTGTTGAATTTTCTTTCATGTCGTATAAGGGAAGGAACTTGAAGTTGCTGGTTCCTGCATCCCAATGTGTTAACCATAAATTGAACCCACACAATTGGAGAAACTCGTTATTCTATAAAAATAGCTGTCTTTCAACATTCTTCCTCGGTGTTTGAAACAGTAAGATATTGTGGTTTTGTAAGGCAGTACTTTGTAAATAGAAATTCCAGTACCAACAACAATTTTTTTAGTTGATTTTTCAATACAATATCCTGCAGCTATTTTTGATAAATTGTCCTCTGTGGCATAATGACACAGATTAATTGCCAATTTTTCAACTGTTATAACAAATTTAATGCAAACTTTGAAGATTGTTGTTATTTAACATTTGCTTGCACACAAAAATAGTCCTGCGTAACGTTGAAAGTTTTTTTATTCACAAGCCTACTGACAGATATCTTATCTGCCAGAATGTTGAAATCTTTGGGACTTATTTTTGTCCAGTAGTAGAACGTTTTGTAATCAGTATTAGCTATTGCCGTAAAAAACATATAGATCGAAGTCCATAACCGACCTGTTTTAAACTAAGAGTGAAAAACTGTTTACCCATTGGATGGTTTTGTCTTATTTTTTTTTTCTTCGTTTAAGTAATTCTTCAAATTGAACGTTAATAATAAAAAGCTGAACTGTAATCCAAACATCTTCATCGTTTATTTTCTATAGTCTAAATTAGCTACAACAATATGTTATCTTTAATCGAAAGCATCAATAGATGTTATTGCATTCATTCTGCGTAAAGTATACTGGCATTTTCGGAAAGCATTGTTATGAAAAAAGTTGCAAATAGAGAAATGGATAATTAGTTATTAACTCACAACGAACTTTTCAGTTTTATCCACTAACTAATGCCCAGTGCAGCTTATTTAGCATAAAATTTTAAAATCAAATTTCAATTCTTTACGTCTAACATGTTTTGAAGGTAGACGTGGCTAGATTTAATTTAATTGATGTTGCGCATTGCTTGTATCTCTGCCATCCAGGTCTGTTTGTTTAAAGAGATGACAATCACAGCAAATCAAGATTTTTACTAGCATCCTCTGCAGTAATTGGTAGAAGCTTACATTCATTACATAAGATAATACTTTGTCTTTTTATATTTCGTGGTCATGAATTTACATAGGACCATGGTATTCCATTGTCACTCACTTAAAGAAATCGAGAAATGTTTGATAATCAAATTTGTTCCTTCTATCAAAAAAGGTTATAACATATACATTTCTCCAGATTACTTATTCGATGGTGAATTGTATCATGGATGCTATTAATTCCATTTCATGAAGGGTAACGTTTCCGGGTATTGTTCGCAAGTTATGGTTGGCATTGTTACGTTAGGTACTGAACATCTTCGACTTGGAGGAATTACCATTCTTTGTTAGGGATTATTGCCACACACCTTTCAAAATTTATAACGTTTATAAGATTTTTTGAAGACTGTCAGAGATGCAAGTGTATGGCAAGTCCATACTCCATAATAATAAAAAAAATATTTGTTTATTTTGAAATGCAAGCTTTTAAGTAATACAAAATTATCTGAAATGGATATTGCAGATTTCTAGGAAAAGTCAGTGGCATTAATGCTTTCGCAATTAAGGTATTTTCTTTTGATTTTTCCACTAAAAGATGAATTTACAAAGAATATTTGCAAGGAATCTGGAACAAACCCCAACGTTTATTCCCTGGAACTCGACTTGGAAAACGTCATAACTTTCTTTTTGGTTTTACACATTTTTCAAGTCAGTAAAGATTAATTTGGCTGCCGTTGTAATGATTTTGATTTTCTCTTCTTCAATAGTTTGGTGAAACGCTAATAATTTTTCTTCATCTCTAGATGCAGCAATTGATGAAGAGTTCCCAATTTCTTCTTGTACGAAAATGTTTACTGCAAACGATGTGATATGTCTGTCTTGCAGCGGCCCAATCAACTATCTCTTGGGTGTTTTCTTAGATTCCTATGGCCCATGGATAATTTCTATCAATGCAATTTTTTACGATGGTTTCAAGGAAAGCTTTTGTGGTAACAACAGAAATGTTTTTCTTCATAGTATTGTTGTTAAGATTAAAACCACAAAACAGACAATTTTAACTTAAAGAACTCCTCGTTGAATCCACAGCACTTTTATCACTATCGAATTTTGTCAACTTGTTTTCTGTTTTCTCTATGAACTGATCGATATTGCGTTTGCTTACAGAATTTTTCCTATCCTTCTTGTGAACCACTGTTTTCCTGTAAAGTATAGTAGTGAAAACATCTCTTCTTGTTTCACTTGATCGTTGAAGTGATTCAAATCCTTTTTTTGTCAGGGACACTTGTTTCACTACCCCGCAAGTTGCACAAAACACATTTCAAAATATTACTTTCTATTTTTGCAGGAGAAAAATTAGAAATGCACAAGATTGTTTATTTTACACTTGAAAAAGTAGCAAAACAATTTTTAGCAAAACACAACAGGAAAACAAAATGAAGCGCCTTTATCTACTCTTAATAATAAAATCAGAAACGTTACCTTAGAAATACTTCCCCTTCTACAAATCCTGTACTAGCTATGTCAGTCGAAAATCTAAATCCCTTAATTAGAAAACTGGGAACCAGAAACATGGTGACTGCTATAAATATGATTAATAAACCCATTTTTATTCAAGAAAAGCAAGAGATTATATATATAATTTTTTGTCCTTTATGAACAGAAGTTATTAGAGAGATCTCAGCAATTTCCATAAATTGACGCGTGGAACAGACAAAAGGTGCGTCGTGGATAAGGGTTATAAAAAAATGGGTCGTGAATAAAGAGTACAGCATGGATACAAGGTGTAGATGTAAGTTATGGTGGGAAACGGTGTTATGACAGGTCTCGGTGTTGTTTTTATAAAGGAGGATATGAATTTACAGAAGACGATAAGGCTGGTTTATCCTTGTTGTTTTTTTAGTTAAGTATTGTTTATTTTTTATTTAATGTTTTTTTTTAATTGGTTAGAAAACGTGGATTTTCTATCCGTTTTCAATTAGAGTGTTGGAGAAAGTGATGTGCCTGATATGGAGTAATCCGGGTAAATGAAGAAAAAGATATTCAGTCGTCAAAAGATAGTCAGGTCTACGACACTGGTCTACAATTTGGTATTGACGCAATGGATGACACGGCAAGTGGTGGTGGTGGCAGGTCCCTGTGTGTTGTAGATGACCGGCTTGATCGCACCAAGCAGTTAATTATTACTGATTCTACTTGGCCTCCGATGAACGTTCAATACATGGCTTCGTTGGCCTTGAGGTATAGTACCATTCCCCATTGGCTTAAAATCATCACGTGAAAAACCCTTTTCCCCACAAATTTTTGTTTGCATCGCCACTCGATATCTTGATTTCGCTGTCAGTTTTGTCATTTGTTTCACACGTCACGTGCTGGACAAGCTTATTTGTCTTTTAGTTCTCTCATTCTTATATGCCTTTAGATATTTCTGGTAAGTTAATAATTGGTTCTTGTACTGCTGTGGAATGTGTATAACTTATTAATTAACACATGATAGATAGCACGTGAGTCTGTGTGCAAGTTTTATAAATCTTTCAAAAATTTTGCATTGACAGGTGAAGTTTTTTAAAAATAGGCATAAAAATGTCATTTGAAGTAATTAACCATTCTGAAAGCAAATGCAGAATTGTTATGGAAATGGGGTTAAGATAGCCAATTCAATTTCTTCAATTTAACAGATTGTTCATCTTTCGTTTATAAGGTGTATGATGATGGGTTGCAGAGAGCCAAAGAAAATTATTTCTTGCGGAAGCCCCACAACCTTGGAGTTGATTAGATGCCCTTGGAAATTACGCTTTTTTTACTTTGAGGAATTCAAATAGGAAGTTCATTATGATAATCCGTAGAAATCCGCATCCTATGGCCAATATTGTCTACATAAGGATTAATTTTTAAATCATTGCAACTTCGTTGGCGTGATAACCAACAAAAATAGACAATTATTACGAATTCTCTATATTCAAGTTTTCATAGTTCATCTTTGGATCTTACGAGCGCCTGAAATCAGTAAAATTTATGTTGACGCAAGTGACCAGTTGAATCTGGATACTCCAATTACACAATGTAAAAAATTAGTAAAACAATACGAAGAATCTGAAAATTCAAGAAATCTCCCAAAGATTGCTGTGGCCAATGTTAACAAGTTGTCTCTGCACTAGAAACGTCATTAATTGTGTTTTGATAGCTCATGAAGAATTGACTGGGGGTTAATTGCGTTCATGTAAAATTCTTGTCAAATTTTGAATTTTGAATTTTATATTGTACAAAATATTGAGAAAATGCTGTTATTTGAAAAACAAAAAACTTTCTGCAATTCACGGGAATGGATGCCATGGAGATGGTGCCATCTAGTAGTGCTAAAAAAAAACTTTCTATTTTAACGTTAATTATGGCCCAACAAAGATAGAGCTATAGTGGAGTCAAGATAATTTTATACCGGGAACAAATTGCATCACGATATTTTTTATGAGCTTGTTCTTTGTAGTAATTTTTATGTGTATCAAAAATCCTCCCCAAATATAAGATAGAAAAGCAAGCTTATCAGCTCGCCGCGAAGGGATAGTCGTAAGCCAGTTGAAAACTGTCTTAAATGAAAAATTCAGGGCCTAATGTTAAGTGGGACTTTTTGCTAAATGCCATCCTAATTTTTTGAATTTTTCTATAAATTCAATGTTTTTTCTATGAAATTTTGTGAAAAAAAATTTTATCGCGAAATTTGGATTTTTCTGAGTCATGGTTAACAAAGGGCATGGGTCAAAAAAATATTTTTATTCTAAAAAAAGTATTTCTGTAATGAGACTTGAACCATGGCCCTCTTCATTATCATGCTAGCGCTATAACCAATACTATATTTTTCGTATTTTAATGCCATCCATAATTAAATGAAATTGATTGTTGTGCGACAGTGTCGTGTTTTTTATTGAAAATTTGTTCATCACGATATTTCGTCAGTTCCGAACCTAGACTACAAATACCCTAACACATTCATGCCGATGTTCACGATAAACAATGTTGGTGGGAGGCGGACTTGAACCAGTCATCTTCGCCACACGAATCTTAAGTCATAGCCACTACAACGACAACTAATTCGGTTGACCAACCTTTTTGCAAGAGCAAAATGGTTTCCGGCGATATATTTGCAGGATAGAGGGTTTTCACGCATAGCCTCCGGCGGTAAATTTGCACGACAGAGTTGCACTTTTATCAAATCAAAGATTGCGTCATCGCGGCGATGCTATGGACATCTGGTGGTGATTTTTTTACCTAAAGTAAAAAGTGGTAGTCGCAACCGCCAGATGTCACTAGTCGTTATGCAATTATTTTAACAGTTTTTCATTAATTACAGGAAAACTAATTAAGTAAATGAAATTATTTTTGTTCTGGTCGCACCGCATATTTTTTGTCTAATTTTTAAGATCAAAAATAAAAAAAGTAAAGGTAACCCAAAACAAGGGAAGCTATAATGGAAAGTGGAATTGAGACCTAAGGGGAAAAAGTTGTAGTCACAACCACCAGATGTCACTAGTCGTAAAACAATTATTTTAGCAGTTTTTCATTAATTACAGGAGAACTTATTAAGTAAATGGAATTATTTTTGTTCTGGTCGCACCGCATATTTTTTTGTTTAATTTTCAAGACCAAAAAGTCCGAAATCTGTCGTGAAACACCCGAGTTATGGAGCGGGACATACACACATACAAAGAGACATGGCTTTTTTTTTCTGCGTATGCGATTATTAGCTTCGCCCTTCGGGCTCGCAATAAATTGCCTGAAACTTATTACAGTGTCGATTCGATATAGAGTACGGTGTAAGTCCTTTTTTTAAAGATTGTGGCCGACAGGTGTAAGTATGGATCATGTTATGCGGGAGCTGGGGACCACGGCGTGACCGGGGTTAGTTGGCTCACTTTTTACACACCCGGACCTGCACTCCGTAATTTTTACCAGAATGGTGAAATATTTTAAAATAATGAAAGCTTATTATCTTAGCTAAAATGTGGTGTCGAAAAATATACGATAAAATTACTCATAAACAGTGATAATGAGTGATTTATCACTTCACTTTTAGGGATAATCGCCACCGCTACTAGGGGAAAGTTGGCCGTCAAGAAAAAAGTAAAAGCTGACGAAAATTATGGGCCAACTTACCCCAGCTAGCAGACAATGTTTAGTAAATGGGATAAATTGCCACGAAAATAAATGGCCGACCTACCCCATGGGTAGGTATCCAGATTCTAAATATCAAAATGAAATAGTAAATAAACTTTATTTTAGAAACCAAAATACTCAAATTTTAGCCAAGATAATAAGCTTTCTTTTTGCAAAAAATATAAATATTAGTTAATAACGAAATACGTGGGAAAAAAATTACTATCGCTGAAAAAAGTTACTTTTTAAGTCAAAAATTAGTATATCCGCCTGCAAATCCACAGTTTTAGCAATAAACCATCAGTAACTAGGTGAAAACCTGCTAATTATAAAACTACTCGATTTGGCTATCTCAAAATCAGTTCAATTTTGATTTTAATTAAATAAATCAGGAAAGAGCATCTTACCCCGTACCAAATGACCCCGGTCTCCCCTATGTAGTGTAACTTCGTCCTGGCGTGAAGAAAACATGGCATAGACTCTTGGTCGTATGAGAAAAAGCTAATTGGACCAGCAATGACGTTGAGGACATAGGTAACAGTTGTGGGGTAATGGCGTGGACATTGGACAACAGCCATTGCGTGGACCAAAGTCACAGTGGGTGTTAGGCTGGGCATGAATACAAGCCATTGCGTTGATTCAAACCACTCTGTGATTGGACAAAAGTGTATAAAGGGATATGTACAGTATTCTGCACAGAAACTCGGACAGCGATTTTTCTGTCCAGAACCATCTAGCGGTTGGTAAGATAAATTCAAATCTTTTGTTTTTTTAGAAAAAAGGCTGTAGGCTAAAGAAACTGATTTACTTTCCGGACCAAGAAACAATAAAACTTACAGAAAATCGGAAAACACCCTTTTCAGCATTCCAGACTGCCTAAAATGCTTACGATGCGTATTTTTCCGATTTTCACCAAATAACCTTTATTGGGGGAAAAAATACATAAATACTACCCCAAAATTTGTTGCCAGAATACTGAGACCTTTAATATGCTAGAAATATATCTAGGGATCCTATTTATCGGTTGCAAACCTATTTCATATTCATTTTAATGCCCAGATTTTCGTAGGAAAAAATGATATACGTGTTACAGCGTTTACACAATTTATATATATATATATTCCTTCATAACAAAGCGTGTGCTGCAAGATCACCGATTTTTGAAACTTGAATTTCCCGCCGCTTCTATATTTCCCATCGTGTATTCATATTTTACTCCTAGATGTCACAGTGCATTGTCCCTGTTTAACGCTGGAGGGCTTACTTGGAGAAATGGGGCTCTGTAAGTCAGTGGTCGTCTACCACTTCCTTTGGGTATACCGAGCCAAGAGGGCTGTTCTACAGAAATTCAAAATAAATAAATGTAAATGAAAATAAATGATGAAGCTTCCCGTGAAAGGGTTCTCTATATTCTAGATATCCAATGCAATTATGCAATTTTTTCCTTTCATTTGGTTAAATCTGTTTCTTTTACAACAAATTTGCTATTTTTGAATAAAATTCTTCTTTTTTGTGTTTAACTTCTTTTTGAAAAACTTGCTTGCTGATGGTCTAGGTCCTTTTTCTAAACTTGACTCCTCATTTCCGTAGGGCTCTTCGTCCTATTGCACATCAAATATGTTAATATTTTTATGAATTTGAGAAGATAAAAGGGATAAGTCAGCAAACTTACACCAGTGATCAGATTAGATGATTGCCAAAAGCCTGACAAATCACCACACCTAAATTGCTGGCGAAAACGTAGCCAACGTAAGATAGTAGAAACTCATGCTTGTGCGATTGGGGGGATTTGTCCAATTTTCCACTTTTCGGACTTGTTGACTTATCCAACGGCGTCACCACGGGCGGGATCAAATACAAAGAATGTGGAGACCTTGATCTTGTCCCCTGCTATAACTTAGAAAAAAATTTATTACAAAAATTTTTTGACAAATATATAAAAAATAAACATTTCTTACACCAGATGCATCTGGCTCACATGTGAGAGGCACCTTTAGGGTAGATGTAGAACCAGCACGAGTCAAGGTAGTCAAGGGTGAGGCTTTAACAAAAAATTAAGGAATAGTTAACAATAGGAATTTAAAAAAAAAAATCTACTTACAGTCATTGGGTGGAAATGTATTGAGATTTCCCATCCGTTCTGACCTGTTCCCAAAAACAGCAGGGCTTTTGGGGGTAGACATGCTGCGGCTGATGTGTCTCGTGTTACGCAACCAACTTCCCCTCCGATCAAAATACGGCAAAAAATGTGACTTACATTTAATTACGGTACATCAATGATAATGTAAAATAAGTTGAAAGAAACAGTACTTTTTGAACGACGACTTTTAAAAAATTATTCTTTCGCGTTCCTTTTGGGGAGATGCAACAGCGAGAGAGAGAGCGGGAGCTGGAGCCGGAGCTGGAGCCAGAGACGGAGCTGGAGTCGGAGCCGGAGCTGCTGCTGCCTCCTCAGGTTGCAGTGTAGTATTTGAGCGCTACTAATTAGGACACGCTACTACGGCGACAACTTTGGTCTCGTGTTGGCTTGTCATGTTGTTCTTTTTGTTTCTATTAATAAAAAAAATATGTTTTGAATGAAATGAATAAAATGTGCAACCTTTTAAGAATACTTACGGAAATATGGTCTTTTCTTCGGTTTTTACACACTTGACCATGCTTAAAACACGAACACTTCGGTGTACACAAACGGTTATTCTTTACACAAAGACAGTCCCTGAGAAAAAGAGACAAAACATAAAATCAAAAATTCTTTTAATTAACTTAAATTTACGTACCTACACACTCCTTCTACTTTATTATGTTTCCCTCTCCCACATTAGCATCTGCAGGTAGCAATTAAGTTTTCCTCGGGCGATGCGTGTTTTTTATTAGACACTGCGGCCTCTTCTTTATTACACCGCATGAATGAAACAATACGTGCTAGAATAAATATGAATGCTAAAAAATTTGACTTGCATTAAATTGAAGTACATCAATGATAACGTAAAATAAGTTGAAAGAAACAGTACTTTTTGAAGGACGACTTTTAAAAATTCTTCTTTCGCGTTCCTTTTGGGGAGATGCAACCGCGAGAGAGAGAGCCGGAGCTGGAGCTGGAGTCGGAGCCGGAGCTGCTGCTGCCTCCGCGGCGCTAGCAACAGCAAATTTAATACGAAAAATATGAATGGAAAAAAGTTTCGAACAAGAATTGTATTTTCCGTCTTTTCGGTTAGATCCAGTTATAGTCTAGATCGAAAAACCGAAAAAGTTTTTCATGTTCAAAGATTTTTTTCCTTATAAATATTCGATATTAAATTTTACAGAAATCGAAAGAGCTCAACAAGATCTTTCGATTCTCGTAAAAATAAAAACTTTCCGACTTCAATTGTAGCAGTTATTGATAATTAAAATTTTTACATTATTAGAGGGGGGGGGAGACAAGCTTACACACCGAGACTTTGGGCTCTTCGTTTGCCCATTTAACACTAATAAACATAGTAAATATTTATATTTTCGTGATCCTTGTGTCACGAAGAATGCTTTGATGCGAAGAAATGGATTTTATAACGTGTTTTTTAATGTTTAATTTGTAAATGTCTATTGATGACCAATCCTCGACGAGCATGGCGACGGCCATTTTTTTACGCGGGTTTTACAAAATATATGAAATTTAGGGCTAGTTTACCTTTTATTAACGTTTTGAATTAACTTATACATCAACCATTCATTTATATAAGGAAACACAAAATTGATGAAATTTATCTTTATTTCAGTGTTGCACAAATTTTCAACCGATTCTTTATTCAAACTGGAAGTCGATGATGCTATCTAATTCTGTATGATCGCCATCAATTTCGCATTCTCCTTCACTATCTTCCAACTCGCTCTCAATCTCCTCATTTCTATTTTCCCCTTCGCGATCTTCCAGTTCATCTTTAATTGATTTTTCGTCATCATCATCGCAATCATTTTCGCTTTCGCTAGCCCAATCATCAATTTCATCACTTACGACAGGTGTTGCGAAGCTGTTGGAATGAGGGCTGGTATCAACGGGAACCCAATGACAGTCATTAAGCAAGCGAATTATTCTCCTAATTTCGGAACGCATTATAAAAGCTTTTCCACGGACGAATAGATCTTCAAATTGGACGAGATTTTCGGACTGTTCTTCTAACTTCTTTTTTTGCGTCCATCAGGCCACAATGAAATCTCTTCATTTCTTCCTCCACCTGCACAATCTCTTCCTTGCTTCTGGCTGCAAGCATCCACGCATCAAGTAAGTTGAAATTTTCTTGGAAAGAGACTGAAAATTTATAAGTTAGCCCTAACTAATTTTTATAAATGAATTTTGTTTACATACTGTCGTAAAGAGATTGCCAAGGAAAAACTCCACGGTAGCAGTCATCCATGGTTACCACCTCCCCATCTAGTTGAGGATTCAATACTTCAATGATCTTTCCAGCCTTTTCGATATACTTTCTCATCTCCTTTTTTAGTGCGATGCGCTGTTTGGAGGAATCTTAAATAATAACGAATTATTAGCACAAACATTTCAACAAATATTTTTCATCGATACCAGTTTGTGTCGCAATACGATTCTTTAGGTTCTTGATAATTACATGGATTCCTTCCAAGCTTCGTTGGGAAACCGATAACGGGGTTTTGGGGGAAATTCTCTTGTCTTTTAAAAATAAACAAAGAGTTTACTCAAATGACAAAATAGTTTATTCATTACTCATAGAAAACCACTACATACTTTTACACTTGCGGGCTTCTTCTTTTAGCTTCTCGAGAATTACTGGTAGTTTTTCAAGTATGTTCATGCCAATGTCACTTGCAATTTCCATTTTGGCCGCTTCCAGCTTACCTCTTATTGACGTGATCTGAAAAATTGGTTTACAGTTAGATAAGAACACAACAGGTGGACAGACACTGGATTCATAGTAAATAACTGACTTGAATAAAATAATCCTTCAATTTCTTTGATCGAGCCAAAGACTCCGGATTAGGAGGTCCAAGTTTCATAATTTCTTCTATTTTTTCGTACAACGGATCAGCGCCGCATTGGCCTGTAATGAAGTATAAAAGTCGGCGTTTAACGGCGTTTTCGAATAGCTGGTCTACATGTATAAATTATTTCATTATACTAACGACTAGTGTCGACCAATCATTTGCTAACGAATGATCTACAGGTGTCGACTAGTCCATTTCATAAAAAACTAACCTCCGCAAGTTTATCGTCGATATTTTTTTGCGCCCAACATTTTTTCTTCCCTTTCCATCACTAGACGATTGAAGTCGCTTTCATAACGAATAACGTTTGCTTTCGCCTGAAGAAAACCAATTGCAATAGAATTACCATTCTTGTTCTATATTAAATAAAAACTGCAAATAATTACCGATGCCAACATTTTCGGTAATAGCTTTGGCATTCTTTCTTCCTTCTCTTTGTTGTAATAAATCATCGCTTGAGTAAGATGATCACGACGGTCTGTATAAAACAAATAAGAATGTTTGACATAAAAATTAAGAATATGATTTTATGACGCGTTTTCAAACACACTTGCTCGACTCATGTGTTTCGTCGAACTTCCATATCTTGCCATCTTCGAGTTAGATTGCTCCGTGGTTTCGCCTGTCGTTAACTCAGCCCCTTTCATCCAGTGCCCACTATACAAGATCTATTGAGAAATATAAATAAAAACAGAAAGTAATGAATTGATACGAAGAAAATTTTACCTGACAATACCAGGCGTGTGTTTTTCCATGCCATCGCGATAAAAAAGGTTTCATAGTCTCTGTGTGCGGTTTGAACTCGTTATTCACCTTGGAAAGGTCTTCCGCAAAAGTCCAGTATTGACAAACAACGTCGTAACAAAGAAATTCACATCCACTTCTGAGTGCATAGTCGTGCAGATAATGGACATGGCGGTACGTCTCTCCTTTTGCCATATCCACACCTCGTAAAAGATAACCATGCCGACATGTGCAGAACACGATTCCTGTTTCTGCTAGTCCTGTACGGTCATTAACGGAGTCAGACTTTCCCGCTTTATAGGATGCACCACCGCATGTATCTTTTGATACTTTCCCCAGCTAACAATACAAAACAAATTTATTTAAAAAATTATTAGATTCATTTGTTTAAAAGAGAGAAATTAATATAATTACTTTTGGTTTAATTTGATTTATTTTATCTGCGTGTTCTTGGAAAACTGCATCGGAAACAATACCGATGTCATTCAATAATTGAGAACAATCCACCCTGAAAGAAATTTAAACTTAGACCTTAGAATGAAATCATATAAAAACTCTTGCATTTCTAACCCTTTTGAACTCAACCAACGGAACAGTTTCATAATGCCATCGATGTGCATGGCCAGTGGTCTTCTCCCACAGGCTGTACAGGTGAAAAGCTCTCGAAGCTTTGATTCTACTTCAACCAGATACTCCATATATTGGTAGTATTTATTTGAAATGGCAAATGTTTGGCGGCAAATCGTTCCCGACCGACCAAAGCGCTTGGAAATTTCACAAAATGTTTCAATAAATTTTCTCTCTGAAGTGCCAGGTGTTTTATGAACTAAGTGGTTCCACATGATCAGCAAATCTGCTGAAAAAAGGTAACTCATGTTTTTGGGTGACCCAGGCCACCATCCGGATGAAATTAAATCATTCTCGGCTGCTATCATCACACCTTCACATTCTGAACATTTAAATTCCGGATAGCTCAAATCAAAGCGTCCTATATATATACATAAAAAAGGAAGTTTTTTAAGTTCAGGTATCGCCAGTGAACGGATAATATATACCTTCTTTTGTAACCACTGCGATTTTTCCTGAACCAGGATGGAGACGAAGTTTTCCAGTTTTTAAACATTTCTGGCAATTTGCAGGAACAACACACGGAACAGCAACGTCTATAATCAAGAAAACAGATACATGCTAAATGTTACAATTTTAAATCTGGACTCTACATTTTTACCTTGTTGTATCACTTTTCCATCCGTGTTAATAAAACTAGTAGGCAGCAGATTTTCTGATACTGAAGTTTTTTTAACCTGTTGCACAGAAGGGGAGGGATTTTGAGCTTTCGAATATTCTAGGGGAGGGGAAGGCAGTTCCTAAATTTTTTATATTTGATAGAATAACCTATATTTTAAAGAAGGTGACAGACGTCATAAAATGAGCATAGCGGGAAAACACCACGAGAGTAAGGAAATAGTCTTAAGTAAGCCTATTTGAAAGGGTTCCTCACATCATTGGCCAAAGGATGCGGGCACAGTACCCGAAATCAGCTTAAAAAGCGTATTGAGTGGCGGTAAAAGGTGGTCTACAACGCGTTGCGATATAAGCGACCAAAACCGTCGTGGCAATACCAGAGGCAAAATTTTCTGACCCCATCACAAAAATAAGCTGCGGGAATGGGTATCCCACAGTAAGCCTGCTGAGTTATCAAAAGGCAAGAAAGGATCTGAAGACTAATGGCGATGTGAAGGCTGTTCAGGACGCCTTTTATGACTAAAAGCCCCCTCCTGCAAATCCTCCCAAAATCATGGCGATTTTGCCTAAAAATTTTGGAATTTCTGCGATTCCTACTTTGCTATAGCCTTGGAACTGAAGAAAGGAAATATAGTCCAAAATAATTTTAATAGAACTATGAGGCCCGAGGGACGGCGGTTTTTCTTCATCATTTGAAAGGTCACTCTTTTCGGTTCAGAGCTGAGTTGGTAAGCTTAAGACCTGGCAATAAAAGAAGAAAGATAGAGAGCTCCAGCCCCTGAAACCAAAAGCCCTAGACAAAACCCAAAACAAATCGTAGAGGCCATAGTGCCGCGGCCCGCGGGCTTTTTTGGAGGTGATCTCGACACAATAGTTCTCAAGGACCAAGTCTTGACCGGCAGCACCAGAAAGACACACAAAAAGCCATGGTGGCTGTTAATCATAGATGTTAGTGGGGGTGCATCATGCCGAGTCCTAGAAGAAAGAGCATGAACTGGCGAGGGCGCAACTGCGTATTTGGCCTAGGCGATTTGTGAGATAAGGTAGGTAAAAAGAGTCAATCCAGGGGCTCCTTAAAAAATTTCAATGTAAAAGGCAAGGTGACCAACACAAAAAGACCAATGGTAGTCCGCCAGCAGTTAATCACTAAAGATCCGTCACCCTTGCTTCCATAAGCACTAAGGCACTGAGGGTAGAAAGGGTTAAGAGGGAAGTCAGTCCACTGGAAAACCCCAGACGGAAAAAAATAATAGATTGCTTGGATAGCCTGGGGATTTTAAAATTTCACATCAATATTGGTCTCTTTTAAGACTCGCCTCCGAATTTTCTTTATTGTACCCCTGCTTTCCTTTTCCAACAGTTCGATGAAAAGAAAAGGGAATAAAGCCTAAAAGTGCTTAAGTATGGCACCCTAGGAAAAAGCTACTGCAAAGGCCTCAAAGAGCACTAGGTTTTCGTGACAAAGCAAATCGAAGCAGAAAGTTTCATTCTTCTGGATTTTCATTTTGAGAGACCCTTCATGCCGTTGAATGATGTCATAACTCATGGAAAGTCCTAATCAGACGTCTTCTTGATTTCCTTTTCTGGAAAAGAAGGGATCGAAAATTTTTCCTTTAATTTCTGAGGGAATGCCAAGCCCATTATCCAGAAATGAAAGGACGGCTTCTCCCTTTTGTTCAAAACTAAAATAAGAAAACGCGGAAAAGCTTTTTGAGGCTCATTTTCTTCTTCTTTAAAAAGCGTGTTAAGCGGAGCGGTGTAATCTCCTCACACAGCTTCTCTTTTAAAAAGAGAATCGCCACTCGAAGAGACCGTTTTGGGGGTTTTTGATTTAGCGGAAATCGTCGCTAGGGGTTCTAAAAATTAACATGTAGATGGGTTTTGTGCAAAAGTTTTCGCTAAGTCGATTAGTAAAAACTGCAATCGCCTAGCTTTTGTAATTTGGGATATATTTCAAAAAAACTGAGATGGGGTAGCCGAAATTTGGATTTTTTTTCGGTTTTGTGTAGCAGTTTTCTCGTCAACTGCTGCACCTAGAAATATTCTAATTGTTTCAAAATGATGGGATAGCCCAGTTTTCAAAAAACACTTTCATGTTTTTTCGATACTCGGCTCAGAAGCCGAGATATTAACGATTTAAATTTTGGAAAAAATTCCTTAAAATTTCTTCGTTTTTCGGCCATGCCGTGCTTCATCCTATAAGACACCTAGCGCTCGCGAAAAAAAAAAATTTCCCCTCTTTGTCTTTAGAGTCTGTTGGGGTGACCACTCCCTCTCGATAGGTGTAGGCTGACGTTATGAGGAGACCATCCCAACAGATCCTAAAGGCAAAGATTGTAGGCGAAGATGGTTTACTTCGACTCGGTGGCCGGATTGAACACGCAAAATTACTCTACGACGTTCTACACAAACCTCTATTGCCCAGTTGCCAACAACTTACCGAGCATATCATTAACATCTTCCACGAAGAAGCCATCACGATGGGAACGATTTTTTCCCCAAAATACTGTTTTCGAAATTCGTTTCATAATCAACCAACGAAGAGGAATAAAAATGCAGCCTCCCTCTACCATCAACTACACTTTTCTGATAAGATATTTCGTAAATAACCTGTAATTGATAAATATGTGCGAAATATAAAAAATTTTTGTAAAAAATTTTGTTGGAAAAAATTTTGCAAATTTTCTTCTTGCTTCACTTGTTGAAAGAGTCGGCGACCACATTGATCCCAAGAGTTTTAATTTTCGCCGGCTCAAATATACGTCAAATCAACAAAATAAGATTAAGGAGCTTCAAAAAGTTAATCTGATCAACTTTATGTCTTCGAACGAACGAACTAAGCTCGTGCAGAATTCATTAATGAAAACCGTTGGATTTTAAGAGTTTGTTAAGTCATGGATACATCACCCAATGTAGTGGAAGGGGGGAGGGAATGGAAAAAGAGCAAAGCGATGAACATGGATGCTGTATGTAGAAGGTGACTTCAAGTTCAATATGTAACCCTCCCTCAAAAAATTCCTCTTGGGGATTATATTCTTTACTCCGACTCTGATTGGAGAAATAACTTACTGGACGAATTGTCCAAATACTCACCAATGAGAGAGAGGAAAGAGTGATAGAAAACTGCTACCCTGAAGGCACTTCATTCATTTTTGAATTGTCGCAAAAAAAATCTCATTTCTTGTTTGACCATTGGCAAGCGAGTGCTATGGATCGCGACATTGAGTTAACTGGTGCTGGTAGAAATTCTATTGTTTTAATTGACTGCGTTGGTCAATGGATTTGGCATCGGAATGGTTCTGTAGCAGGCAACACAAGATATGTATTTAGTGTGTGTGTGTTTCGATATGGTGTGCAAAGTGTTAGTGTGTGCAAGTAAATAGGGACCGACTTATTGATTTATCGAATCGCTTTTTTTCAGATACCGTTGTTCCAGCTACACCGAAAGAAGATGCCGAGCAAGTGGTGTTCGCGATTTACACGGTATATACCATGCGTATGGCCACCACAATCACGAATACCATCAAGCCATGATTAGTCGACACACTTTCGTTGAATGATGCCGAGAAAGAGCTAGAACAACAAATATCCGGCCGAATTCAATTTATTTGGAGTCGTTGAGAAGGTAATTTTTTTTAATGACTAGAAATGTGTAACTGAGTAAATGGGAGGGTGTGGACAATATGTTTGAACATGAATCAAAGAACTGATACAATAGCACCTCTCTAATGTAGTCACCCATCCCACAACCTAATTTTGATAACCAACCCAAACACTACAACCGACATGGATGCACGATAATCCACTTTTTTATGTGTCCATATCATATCCAATGATAACATACATACATACATATCCAATGAAGTCCAAAAAACCAAATAGTAAAAACAAAAACACGGCGTTGCATATATTGGCGCAAAATTGGTTTGGTTCAATAATATCTGTGTAGCGCCTCGATTTCCACTGCAATTGGAAATTAGTCCTGACAAGAGTTGGACACTTGATTATACAAAATGTGTATTCTCTCCGTCAGCTGTTATAATCATTAAACAGTATTTTCTCAATTAGAAATATCTGGTTAGTAAATAGAAAAAACAATAAATGGAATTGATAACGGCCAGGAGATGCTATTGCGGATGGACGGTTAGGCCGCTGGCGGAAAGCTAGCGGAGCTTACGAATCCGTCTATTTCCTCTACGGAGCGACGGGAGAAGGGCAAGCGGGTTGACATGATTCTTTCGTGTCGAAAAGATTTTTGGTGTCAAAAAGATACTTGGTGTCGTTGCATCCATTGTAAACGTAAGAGGCGCAGGCCGCTTCCGTTTCGTTTAACGTCCTTTTCCTGATGTATACCTTGCATTTCTTCTCGCCCGCCATCACCGGATGTAATGAGCAATTTTCCGGTCAATTACCTGATCAAATCACATCAATTAAGATTAAGTTTTAGTCGTCAATTTGTAGAACGCATCACCTTGGGAGATGGTTTTCTGGGCGACATCCAAGCCAGTAGACAACAGCATCACCTTTTAAATGCATAAAAATAATTAGCAACTAGACAACAACTTTTAAAAATGGGCTAATACGAAAACTCACCAAACTCAAGTGAACAACACGATTAAAAACTAATCAAGTTCCTGTGTAGTTCCACTCTGTTAAGCTTTTCAAAAACCTAACAACTACGACGCTATTATGCATCGCCAGTCAATAGCAAACGGCTGCGATGATTCAGAGTAATGGCCGTTCCAGTTAAAACGATCAAAAGATACTTGTGTAAGTGTCATTACGGCGGAGATATTCATAAGCTAGAAACTAGTAATTGTCTAGGACATCTGTGCGTTTGATCCGTGTCACATGTTGTTGAGACTCGTGATACACGTTTATTCAACTTACACGAGGCGAGAGAGAGAATACAAATTAGCACGGGAGTGAGAAGGATCTACGCTGCGACCGTCTGCTGAGCTAGTTTCGTGGAGACTGCCCGACCGTCTGCTCTGTCAGCCGAGATGGTGGGTCGGGTGTGTGTGCCCTCTGACGGGCGAGGTTACAACACATGTTGAACGAATCCAACAAGAATACGGTGACTCATATGCAAATGAGTCGGGCCAATGTCTCACCTGACATTTTAACCGTGTGCCTAATCCGATAAAAAGTTATCGTGAATTAACAATTTTGTATCAGTGTACATCGAATCAATTATATTTCCAGTACCGTTAAATGTCTTTTCTGTGTCCTTAACCGTAAAATAATGATGTGAACTTCTCCAAGGTTTTCTGGCCCTCCTCCATGCCAATACCAGGAGATAAGAGCGACGATGTATCGGGCGCGAAGAGAGACGAACGATCCGATCCCTAGCAGTCCAGAAGAATTTGCAGAGTTAATAGAAAGCGTTCCTCGTTATAAGTAAGAAATAACGTTATACTTTACAGAAAAACAAATAAAAATACCTTTATTTTGTTGAAATAGGATGGATTTAAATGGGAAACATCGTTTTTTTTCGTTCGTGTCACGGCAGGGAATGCACACACTTTGGTTTTCGTCAATGTTGGAGCGTTGCCGGCGTTAGTGGAAGCTCGGTCTGCCCATATGGTTGCAACCTTTTATAGCACACCAAGAGGGTACTACCAGTTGGCGAGTGTTCATGCCATTTCCCACGGCATTTTTATACAAGCGGCCACGTTCTTGATGACCACGAAGACGCAAGCTCTTTACGAAGCATCCCTGGCACGTCTGAACGAAGTTTGCCTCCAACACACAGGTAGGATATCTAAATAAAATAATTATTACGTTATGCAATGCAAAACAATTTACTAAATTAATATAACGACTCACAGGGAGAGTGCAAGCTCCGGAGTTGGTAGTCAGCGATTATGAGCTGGCCCTACTACAAGCGATATCCAGAGCTTTCTCCGGCGCCAGATCCCGCGGCTGTCACTACCACAGCGGAAACGTATGTTTTCCTCCCTATAAGCGTTAAATTGGATTCACTTATATTACTGTTTGTGTTTCATTTTTAAATTTACACAGGCTATTTACCAATATGCAGCCAGAATCGGGTTGACTGCCGCCTACAGAGAAAATGAAGCTGTAAGAAGATTGATAAAGATGGCCATCGCGCTCGCGCTTTTGCTGGCGTGACTTGTGTGGGACGGCTTTGAGGTAACTAGAAAAAAAAAATTAAATTTTTGTTTATGTTTTTACATGAAATTTTTCTTTCAAAGGTTATTCAACAATGTATGGAAGAGTTACTGGATAATGTTGGACATGAGACGAGGGTCCAACTAAGACAATTTCTTGCCTACGTCAGGAGCTTATGGTTGGAGATGATCGGTTTTGCGTTTACAAAGATGCCAACCACACTAACAACCTATTTGAAGCGCTACACAGGTTTTTCAACGCCATCTTCGGTTTAGCTCACCCTGCTCCCTGGCTGTTCCTAGGTAAACAAATTACAATTAGGAACTCATATTAGTACATACAACCAGGGTTGTTAATATCGCCGCGATGAACGATGAAATCGTCATCGGAAATGAAATTTTTTGTTCGAGCGATTATCGCGCGATAGGTTTCAAAATGAGTATCGATCGATAATCGCGTTTTCATCGCCGATGACGCGATAGCGATAGTTTTTTTTTTCAGCAGACTGCTTTTAAGAATCATAAAGTGACAGCTGAAAATGGACGAGCCATACAGTGGTGTTTTCGTTCATCCAAGTTTTTTTAAATACCACGGCCCAGCTGGAAAAGCAGGGAATTATCTTTTTATTTGTGAAAATTGTCCTTCGAAGAAAAAACCCGACGGAACATTATGGACATATAGTTGTAACCAAAAATCCAGACAAAACCTTTTTAGTCATATGAAAAGTGTGCACCCAGGATTGCTTCTATCATTTAAAGCTGCTTGTCAGCAAAGTAGTCATACCATTACCACCCCAACCAAAAGAAAACTAGCATCTGATTGTGATGAGGTTGAGGATGCGGAAATTCAAAGTCGTCAAGCCACACTGGAAGAAGCATTTCAGCCAAAATCTGCGAAGAAAAGTAAGATTTCTTTTTATACTCAAGAAGAGTTTGATGGATATGTACTGGACTACATCATTGAAGGATTGCTTCCACTCAAGCATGTTGATTCTCCTGCGTTCATAAAACTGATGAGTTTTATCTCACCCGGTATTATTTAAAATTTATTTTATGAAAAAGTTCTTTTATTTGATTCGTTTTTTGTTTGTTTCATAGAACATAAGGTTATGTGTCGACAAACTCTTTCAAAACGATTGCAAGCTAGATATCTTGAAGCTAAAGAAAAACTTGTTGCCCATTTAATGACACTGAAGGCAGTCTGCACTACAGCTGATTGCTGGTCAGCAAGAGGGAAGTCTTATGTTGGTGTGACATGCCATTGGATTGATCCCAAAAAGCTCAAGAGAATCAGTGTTTGTTTAGCCATTCGTAGAATCTTTGGTCGGCACACATATGTTCTGCTGGGGAAAACTTTAGAGTCCATCAATATGGAGTTTGGAATAGACGATATTACTGTGCTAACTCTCACGGATTCTGGATCGAATTTTTTAAAGGCATTCAGACTTTTTGGTGCTCATGGGACTGAGACACAATTGGAAACGGACGAAGAAGAGGACGATGACGCTGTGGTATTTAATTTGAAAATATAATAAGAGCATAAATTTTAATGTTTTTCTAAATTGAAAGGTTGGAACTGATCTCGAATTTTTGTTACTTGATTACGATGATGCCGACGATCGGTACAAGTTACCGTGGCATTGTAAATGTGTTGCCCATTTGTTGAACTTGCTTGCTCGCAAAGACGCAGAAAAGGCTTTAGAAAATCCTGCTTTCAAGCTAGCATCTGATTCAGCATTAACAAAGCTCCAGTCTTTGTTTAATAAACAAAGTAGGTCGGACCAGCAAAGTGAAAAAGTGAAAGAGATACTTGGTACCTAGACAAAAACATGCAATTTTATTTCAAGCAGTAATTGTAATTTTCGCCCAGGTGTTTTGTTTGTCATTCCAAATGCCACCCGTTGGAATGCCTGGTATGATGCCATTTGTCACGTGAAAAAAATTGCCGAGGGTAAGAACGGAAGGAAAAATTTAAAATCTGTTTGCGAAGCATTGAAAGTCACACCCCTCAATTCTACGGATTACCAATTTATTTCGGAATATGTTGAGGTGATGAAGCCCATTGCTATCGGTCTAGATCTATTGCAGGGAGAACACAGCGTTTCTTCTGGAAATGTTTTGCCATCAATCGTTGTCATTAGAAACTCGTTAAATTCCCTAAAACGTTCTCATTTGGAAGGTGGTAACCAACTTTCAGTAGCTCTTCCTCTTGTTGACGCACTATTGGCTGGATTAGAAAAGAGATTTAGTAATTTTTTCAATGTAGAACACTTTCAATTAGCTGCCGTGCTGCATCCCCAATTTAAATTTAATTGGCTTGGGAAAAGCGAAAAGGATCTGAAGCTTCGAAAAAAAATAGTATCTAAAGTAGAAGTCCTTTTACAAGATCTAACCGTGCCTACCAACACCAAAGAAACCACTCCTACCGAGCCTCATGACTTTTACGCATCTCTACGCCAAGCAGCTGAATATCAACAGCCACTCTCTAATGGAAACATTGAATTAACAAAGTATCTAAATGAAAAAACGACATCTGATATACAAAGTCTCAACTCCTTCCCAAACTTAAAAACATTGTTTTGTAAATATAATGCCGGAATTCCATCTTCCGCTGCTGTTGAGAGATTTTTTTCTCTTGGTGGTCGTGTATTGACCCCTACCCGAACTCTTTTAAGTGATACTCATTTTGAAATTATCGTGTTTTTAAAATCAAATTATTCTTTTCTGTCGAGCTTGTAAAATAAAAAATTAAAATATAGCTTTTCTGCTTTTAAAAAAAATTGTTAATAAAAATATTTGAATTTTTTTAATTTTGCAACGTTGTAAAAAGTATCGGCGACTATCGGCGATTATCGCACCGATACTTTTTTTAAACTTCATCGTTCGTTAGTCGGCAATAAAAAAAAACACCAGTATTGCTATCGCAATCGGAAATACTTTATTTTAGCGATATTAACAACCCTGCATACAACACATTAGAATAAATTTAAAAAATATTCTTTCCAGAAAAAATGAAGGAATTTGGAATGCTGGCTGTGTACGATTAGCGCTGGAAGACCTGTTAGGGATACGATGCGCCGGCAGCTTGTCATTCGTAACAGGAACCTCAGGCGGTTGCTCGACAATCTCGACGAAGACCGGATTACCATCCGTGAATTCTTGATCTCCACCGGAAATCAATTTGAATTCGATGATGGCAATAATGGTGGCAACAATGCCGGGGAATTTGAAGATTATTACCTTCCAATGGAGGAAGCCAGAGCTAAATTTGAAGTTCTCCTGTTCGTTGGAGTGTTGCCCGGCGAACATGACGACGGAGGAGAAAATGATGATGGTGTAGAAGCCCCTGAAAATGATCCTGCTGTGAATCCTGTTGACGCAGCCGCTGGTGAGAATCCTGTTGACGCAGCCGCTGGTGAGAATCCTGTTGACGCAGCCGCTGCTGAGAATCCTCTTGACGTAGCCGCTGCGGTAAATGAGCCTGCTGCAGCCACTGTTCGTGGTCATGTACAACGAGCAGGCCGCTGTGGCGTAGGAGCATGACGCGTTGCCGTAGGTGCAGGCCGTGGCGACGAAGAACCAGACCAAGAAGAAGATCTGCCTCCTGTTCGTGGTCGCGGCCAAAGAGCTAGGCGTGGACAACGAGCAGGCCGTGGTGGCGTTGGAGCAGGCCGCGGTGGTGTAGGAGCAGTCCGTGGCAACGAAGAATTAGACCGTGGAGAAGATCTGCCTCCTGTTCGTGGTCGTGGTCAAAGAGCTGGACGTGGACAACGAGCAGGCCGCGGTGGCGTAGGAGCAGTCCTTGGCGACGAAGAACCAGGCCGTGGAGAATATCTGCCTCCTGCTGATAACTTAGTGGACCTAAATTGGGAAATC
This sequence comes from Daphnia pulicaria, assembly GCF_021234035.1. NCBI lineage: Eukaryota > Metazoa > Arthropoda > Branchiopoda > Diplostraca > Daphniidae > Daphnia > Daphnia pulicaria. Next base: position 34,768,945 of record NC_060913.1, read on the forward strand.
CCAGACGATCAAGAATCAAGACTGCAGGACATGTTCGACCGCCAGACTGCACAGCAACTGCGCAGAAGAGATGATATTATGGAAAGACTACAACAAGATCGTCTAAGAAGACAACAAGAGGAGGAAATTTTATTTAAAGAAGAAGTAGCTATGATGGAAGTTCAATAAGAAATTCCATTCTTAGCTTATAATCCTGCCGCAATTCGCGAGATAAACCCCAAAGTTGCTGATGGCACTTGCACAGTCTGTTAAGACAATCAAGCGGATCATTCACTTCGTCCATGCCACCACATTTTTTGTTTAAATTGTATTGATACCTTACGTGTTAGAATTTGCCCGTTATGTCAGGAGCCCATTACTGATGTTGTAACTTTCGATCCTCGAGCAGTGGTGGCTACCAACGCCTTGCTGGCGATAAACCAACCAACCAATTAGTAATCTTGGAACAAACAACCTGAAGCAAATTCACCAAAATGTTGTCATTAGTCAGTTATAAACCCAATGCAACAAACAAATAAACCCTTCATACTATTCACCCCTTCCTGTTGCTCTGTGTCACAAGCACTTTTTTCTTGGAAATTGAACTGGGCACTGACTTTTTTCGGGTAGACATATGATAGACTGTCGTGCCTCTTTCATTATTTTTTAGGGATGTAACTGACGGTGGCCTTCCTCGTCTACTACAAATAATAAACCACATATGAAGACATTATACATGAGGTAATGCAAATATTTCAAGTCTACTTATTCCGTCATGATATTTCATTCAAATTTGTAAATTAAAAAGTTTTGGAATATGAACTCTGGTTCAATGAACTGAAGTCTGAAAGCGTGAAATATCAGACTGATCGGTTATCTGGACAGAATCGATAGAATGTTCTAGAAAAATAAGGCTGCCATCTGTTGTTTTGTTACTGTGTTTTTTACTATGAGCGCCAGATGGTGTTGAAAACTACCGCTTCCGCTCGGAAATTTGAGAACAATAGCGGTAGTGCGGTAGTTTAACCTAGTGCGGTCCTAACGCGCGGTTCTACCGCTACCGCGCGGTAGTACCGCGGTAGTAAGTTAAGCGCGGTGATCCAGCACTGATCTGAACGAATCGGCTATACGCTCTAATTTAGGGGGAGAAACTCGTAACATTTTTTTTTTGTAAAAACTAGTTAAAGTCGGTGAACTCTGGTGAGGACTTCGCCGGGAGGAATAGACGTATTTGGGACGTTTGAAAGGGGACGCGTCAAAAAAAAAGGGGAAGAAGAAAAAAAGGGGGAGAGGTTATCCCTGTGAGATTATTTTCCAGAGGATAATAAACGACAAAACATCTAATGAGAATTCTCACCAATTTTCTGTATTTCGCTGATAAAATGGGACACAGGCGAAGTATTTCACACAAAAAAGAGCAGAGCCAAAATCGAGTCAAAAAGCAATAACGCCCACCCCGCTCCTGCTGTAGAAGACACCACTTCCTAGTAGGTTCCCCAGGTAACCGTCAATCAAACACACGGGTTCAGCAACTTAAACGGTCGTCACAATCCCCTTGGGGGATAACAACGTTTCAGCACATTTCATATGTAATGGAAACGATGATTCATTTTTATTATCCCTAGACTTTTCAAATAGATTACATGGTCCCACATCAATTATTTTAGAGGTGAAAACCCGAAAGTAAGTCCACGCTCAACCAATCCAGGTAGAAGAAAACACGCAGATTTGCAACCACCAGTTAGCATTACGGCGAGGCGATCTTTTTTGGTCATAGCTGCTTCGATTAAATCTACTTGTTGTTGCTTCAAAATACTAGAAAAATAAATAAAACAAAAACAGATGTGTTAATCAATAATGATAATTACAATTCATGAAACTAATTTTGAATTAACTGAAACTTAGCAACTGCATTGCAGTTGTCTGTGTGTATGTTTCAGCATGGTTTCTTTAACTGCTTCCTGCAACTACCACATCTTCGACTGGTGATATAAGGGAATCATACATTGAAATTCTATTTATATCACAGTTAACAAAAATAATTCCACAAATCAAGTTTACATGTTGAGAAATAAAAGTTGAAAAAATAACATACCCACTGTCGTTGTAGGCGATTTGCAGTGAGACAGCATCACGACAAACAATCTTAAGACTTTTTTCAATGAGAACACTGATCAGTTTCTTTGCTAGTACATATTTCTCGAATTTCTTCTCGTGAACTGGGTAAATAGATACATTTACTGCTGTAATGTAACGATCCACTGTGCTATCCAGCACTTGGTACTCCTAGTATTGCAATACACGTGATTATTGCAATAACTTAAACTATTCAAGTAAGGAAAACAAATTATTACGTCAGCTGATTTGCATTCACTATCTTTCACAGTTTCTAACCACAAGTAAATTTACTCGTACAAGTCCAAAATGGCATGAACAAGTTCAAGAGTCTAAAAACCAATTGATTCAACCATAACATTATTTCATTTTATTTCGTTTTATTACACAACACAAATTGAAATAAATCTTAAAAATATTTACTAACAATTGTAACTGTGATAAAACCCAAAATTGTTATATATATCCACATCTGAAAATTTAACCGCTGAAACCTGAACTTAACGGCAACATAAACGGTTTGACGGCCAAAGGCAAAATTGCCAAGTATCATTTATCCAGACTAGAAAAAAAGTTTAAACAAAGCATTTTGATTTCCCTCTTCATTATAATTTTAAGTTACCATTTTTCATTTATATCAATTGGTTTCGTGTAATAAGCATCGATTTTTTCCTAGAACAAATAAAAAGACCTTTTCTATTTATCGATATAATAAAAATAGCAATTGGTGTTCATACTTTCCATTCGTCATTTTTGTCAAAAATTGCATGACAGTATGATATTTGTAGTACACAACGAGTGTTATTAATGCTACAAGTTTTCCTATGTTTTGCAACGAAGGCATCCGCAGTTTATGCATCAATGGCAATTTCGACAAGCCATGTCCCATTTTTAACTTTCTTGATGTAACTACTTTATCACACTGGGTGCAAAAGTCGGCAAGCATATTGAAAGACACTTTTGGACTCAAACAATTGAAGCGAAGCAATAAAACAATGAATGCTTTGGTATTGCCTAGGAGAAACAAAATTACAATCATACACAACAACAATTGTAACTCAAAATCAATTAATTTAATTTTTTCTGGTACAGTAACGTTACTTGCATCAGTGATATCAAGTATAGCAGGAATTGGCATCTTGTAAAATTATGTTGATGGCAATTCGAGAAGGTTATCGTTTACAGAAACATTTCTAGTAACTAGCAGATCACTTTTCAACTGAGTTTTAGTCTAAATAAGGATATAAATCAATTAATGTTACGTTAATTTGTACATTTAGAGAAATGACTTTCAGAATAAATATTTGTTTTGCTAGATATTTTCACAATCACTGTGACTTTGTCAGGGTTGGAACCGTCCGCGTCCTGCAGCAAACCCATTTAAAAATTCTCAGGAGAATAATTTTGGCCAACCACAGTACCAATTATACCGGCAACATCTTGTGCTTGATACAATACCCCTTTTCACAACACCCTCTCTTTCAAGATGTACGACAAAACTTATAATCATCGAATCGTGCAATTCTTCCGCGAATACGCATGTCGATATCTAGGATAAATTTTTGAAACTCATCTACAACCACCATTTAGGCATCAACATTTGGAATCCTAAAATTTTTAAATATCTGATATTTAAAAATAAATAGAAAACGTCACATTTAATAATTACGTGTTTTTCTGTAAAACATGAGATGTTTGTTCATCAATAGAGTTGAAATTTTGTTCTTCATTGTCATCCGAACAACTTATTCTGTTGGAAAAATACTTTTTTTATGGTAGAAAGCAAATATCATTTGTTTAATACGTTCGCTGTTGGTGAAGAAGAGTTTCGCTGGTAGTGACATTTCATTCACGTGATTCCAATACTGATTCATCAATTGTCAAGGCAATATTTTTCTTCGCTACTTAACTTTCTTGACTCTGTAAAGATAAAATTTGCTATTTAAAAAATAAGCAAATACTTTTAATAGTTTAACCAACGTTAAAAATTGTAGAATAAAAGTTTTTAAAATCCCAACGTCAGAATAGTCTTCCTGTCAATAATTAATTTCCGAAGAAGGCAATTCATTTACCCTGTAAAAATAAGATATTTGTTTTTTATTCATAAATGGCAATTTACATAAATGACATAACGTTCATTATTCTTGTCCTCTATTGCACATTGTAGGCAGAAATTATGATTGTCAATGGGGTCTTGTTTTTTGGCAAAAAAATCCTCAACTTTTACACGAAAAAATTGTTGTGGCATGTTCGGTCGTGAATTTATCCTATCCTATTTTGTAAATGATGAGTTGCAAAAGGGCAATCTGCGAGTAATTTTTGGATCTACCACTTTCGGTTCTGCGTAGATGAAAAAATTTGAATTTCCAACAAAAACCATTGGGGGAAAATAAATGGATAATTCCAAAATGTTCTTTTTTAGTAAAGAAATTTTTTCAATAATGGACTTCTACCGGTTTCCGCTTTTTTCTGCCAACTTTACAGATTTTGATAGACAGTTCTCCTTTATCTCAATTGAACAAGTCTAAAACAAACAAAAAATTTACCACGTTGGGAATTAGTATTTACAATTCCAATTGTGACACCATTCGAATTATTAAAAAAAATTACCTCTTATTTTTTCGCAAAAGCATCACTTAAATCTTTTACATTGGTATTGTGCATGTTAAAAGATTTAAAAATCACGTTTAAAGAGACACCAATTGGTGTGACATCCAAAGATTCTACATCTTGCACCTTCTGTGTTAATTGATAAAGCATTTCAAGTTTATTTTTGAATCCATTCCTATCCAGCTCTACATCGTCAATGTTTTCATTCTAATTTTTATAATAAGTATACTTATTACAATTACTTGAATATAAAATTGTAACGAAGTAAATTAACTTACATTAGATGGAATCCATTTCAATATTGTACAGACTAAAAAAATTAAACTATAATAATATTTGGAATGCTAGAACTTCTCCATAATATGAAACTCCTACCACTGATGGGGATAATTATAGCAATCGGAAAAATTCTTATTTATTGTTATATCGTTGAGACTGGATCAATGCTATCAGCGTTAAGTTCAGTATGATTGTCCGTAGACGACAGTTGTTTCAGATAATGGCAAAGTCACGTGCTACCACACAGAAAAAGGCATCGCTATTGTTGGATAAACTTCGAGATGACGCTACTTACAACGAATTTCTCGATATCGCCAAAGATAAAATGGTATTTTTATACTCAGGAAAAAAACGAGTATTGTTTGAACATTCAATTACATACATCGAAGCAATAGAATTATACATACAAATATAATTTGTTTTTCTCATCTAAACGGAATTTTTTTTTATTGTTATGAATCGAAATGCCTATTGGCGATCAAATCCGTGAGATTGTCGCAACAGGTTTTGGTCGTTTTCATATGGAATCACCCAGTAAGAAAAAAATTGAATTTTTTAAATTTCTATGTTATAACATTTATTCGTGCTAGAACTAAAACAAATTTTAATTTCATTCCTTTTAAATGGAATTAAAAACGTAAAACTTTCTTGTTGATATAATGACATTTTTCAAAAATGTTAATTAATTGCTACGTAATTGTAATTTGAATAACGTTATTGAAATATCCAATGTAGAGCAATGCCTCATTTGAATGACCACGTTCAATTTGTGATACCACCAATTTGATCAGTGAGTAGCGGTCTATTCAGCTACCGTGACATGACCAATGCATTGAAAAACAAAAAGGAGCCAACTATTCCCCAATTTGTAACATCGTGTACATGATAACCGCAGTAATCAAAAACGATTACGACAAGGTCACGCTTGTTGCATCAAAATTTTCTTGGATAAGTTGTAAACCTTCAAATCTGGTAATCTTTCCAATTTTTAATTATTCATCGAAATGCTATTTATAAATTTCACAAACATAGGTTGAAATACTCAAAGATTCTAAAAATTCCCAATTCCACCAACAGACATTTCATTTTTTCTGGATGGCTTTGAAACCCATGAAGGAAATTTTTGTTGCAATCTGTTTTCAGTAAACGGAGAAGAAATGTTAAAAGTTTTTAAAAATGAATAGGTAATTGTTTTTAATATTTCAATTACCTCATACTTTACATTTTTTATATAATTCATAGAAATTGCCTTGGGTCAACGAATTAAAACTCAACTGTTTTGCGCGAACATTTGCTGACGGATTGGAAATATAACTCTACTTTTTCGTTTTTGAACTTCAAATGAAACTGAGAAATATCAAGAAAAATGAAATTTAAAAGTACTTTAATGGATTCATTATTTGATGCACAATTGTTCCAACAAAGATCATAGCAATTTTATGAAATTAATTAAAACATTTTCGCTATAAACAACGTATGGTTACAAGAAAAACGGAAAAAAATATGCAGTAGTTATAGCAGTACGCTTGCAACAACAAAAATATAAATAAAACAAGAAGTAGACAGGCTTGAACGGTACTATATCCAGTTTTCATTTGAATCATCTGTTGGTAAACCAATTTACAAAGCGTAGTGGGTCACCTATTTCGAAAAACTTTTCAAAATAGGAAGGAAATCTTACACTAGCTTCCAATTCTTTCCTTCCCCTGTCCATGATGGCTAAGCAAAATATGTCTGACATGATTTGAATAAGATCAGTAACCCTTAATGATCCATGATCGGAAACGGTTTTTATTGTGTTTTAATGTCTGAAATGTAAATACAGTTTGGAGGAAAGTTTACACAATATTTGAAAGATTATAAAATTTAACCTCTCAAGCAGGTTGGTCTTATTGTTTCCTTTTTGGAACACATAATTTCTAAAGAACATACACCACAGATATGGTTTCTCGAACCAACAGTTGAAAAAATTCTGCCCCAGATCACCCATTTCTAAACATTCAAAATAAACAAAAGTTTTGAATTTTGAAAAAAAATCCCATTGAAGTCAAATAGCCTGCAGCATCGGCAAGTTCTTCTTTATTTTTGGCTCGCATGGCTTTTTTAAATAGTCGAGAATTCCTTCTTCTTTGATAGGAACAAGTATATTTTCCTACTTTACTATCGACATTTTTCAAAACGTAAAAATTGACAAACAGTGATTGTTCAGAAACGAAATGGAAAAGAAAATTTTTAGTGATTACAAAGGGAACAAGAGAACTAAATTAAGTAACTGTCATTTGAAATAGTGAAAACCTTAGCAAACCATTTTATAGGGCAATTCGAATAGAGTCTGAGGTCTCTTCTCTCATAAAGCAATAGGCAACATGTTGCCCAACGCTTTTATCTTAAACTTAAAAATTATCTTAAACTTAAAAAGTGTAGAGTGGCATACCACACTTGTTGGTTCTATGAGTACCGTGATAATGTACTAAATTTCCAAATTTTATAAGAAGATGTTCGTGAATAAAAAACTGAATATAGATATTTGTTAGCACATCCGTTCTGTAATGAATAACTTTAATAGCATTCTCGGAATCCTTTTTAACTTACGATTGCAACAGCTCTTCAGCATTTACTAATTCGTCTTTAAGAAATCCTATAAGTGTCGCGGGAATGTCCTTTCTAAATACAACAAAAGCTCTTTAGTGAATAAGAGTTGGCTTTTACTCGACATCATTGAGAGCATTTTATTCGCGTGAATTAAAATTCCCAATTCACGCAAAAATGGACTATTTCAATTCACTTAAGCTTAATTTTTTGCGCCAAAATGCGCCTCATTTTTCATTACTCTCCTCATTTTTCAAAGAAGCGTTTTACTTCTTAATCCATTTATTGTCACTAACTCGAAGTGGCATAAAATTTTATTTACTCAATCTCTCTACAAACTCCAATACCTCATCGAAATTACGGAAAGACTCTTATATCACTAGACGATTCGTGTTACTCGTATCATTGTGTGATTTGAATACACAATGCTTGATTTGAATTTTGTTGAGTTTCGTATGTAGTAAAGAAAATTAAAAGTGGGAAGATGTTACTACTGTGCGGCAAATTCCTATCTTTTTCGCCATCAAAACTCTTTCGTTGATCTTCATCCTTTTGAATGCCGATCTAGGTGTCCACCCGTTTCGGCACTTTTTTCGGCACTTTCAATTTTGGCGTTTTCGGCACCCATATAAAACGCTTGGTCCCCCTTGTATTTAAAATCTCCTCGTTCATTAAAAAATCTTTCCATTTCGGCACTAATATTCTCCGTTTCGGCACAAATTGTGTCTTTTTCGGCACCAACTGTATCCGTTTCGGCACAAAAACAAAAATAATTTTTCAAGTAATCCAGGGGTGATTTTCATTTCCTCCATCAAATTCACCACGTCTACCTCTGCCTCGCACAATCCGCACAGAATCACCCCTAACCTCGTCATCAACTCCTCCAGAAAAGTTTGGGAATGCGTTTTGTGCAAAGATGTGGGAGACAATATTTTAAGGCAAATAAAGGAAATAGGCTACTTCTAATCTCTGAAGTCATCTTAAGAAAAAAACGGGTAAAGATGGTAAAAACGATTCTGATGGTGTGACTTTAGACTTCCGAGTCTAATGAATGGCCAGTCGTCTCATGTAGGAATCGAACCATTCTATACCGCATATTAGTCGAATGCTATGCCACTGTGCCATGAGTCCCTATTCAGCTGAAAGAAGGGCAAGTAGAAATCGTACCAAATTTACTACAAAAGACAACCATATGTATCTCATTTCCGACCTTACGATTACTCCATTCATTTTTGCATGGTTAGTTATAAAATATGCATCTTAGTTATAAAATGAATTTCGTCTAATACATTTTATTATATCAGAGATTAAAACCCGGATGTCCCGCACTCAAGCTGAATACTATGCTTACACGCCAAGAACTCAGTTCAAAGAAGTACGAGAACAGATCGCGCCAATTTTCATTTTAACCGATACTAAGCAGCAATATATCTGAAAATATAGATCTATATAAGATATCGATACATCTGAAATCTGAAATTGACGATAAATCGCCATCCCTAATAATAATGAGCAAATAAACTTTATGAATAAATAATCTAAGATCTGAGAAATTTATATAGCACTTGATAATAAAGCGTCTAAGAACAAAGTGGGCAAAATTTCACAATATATTATAACACGACACCTAGTGGAATTTATTGTTTACGAATTTTGGGGGTGGTGCCGAAACAGACAATAATAGTGCCGAAACGGAAAAAAGTGGCTAAGAAAACATGCATCGAAATACCAATACTTAGGACCACCTCTGGTGGCGGTGCCGAAAAATACAATTACAGTGCCGAAACGGAAAAAATTGGTGCCTAAACCGCCAAAATTCAAAGTGCCGAAAAAAGTGCCGAAACGGGTGGCAACCCCGATCTACGTTAACAATCGGTATGGTCAAACCCCATTTGTTGCTTCTAGCACACAACTAGGTTTTACCCAAACTCCCATAGCACCAACTGCTGCTATCGTACACACCATCCACAACTTATTCATTCCTCTCGGTATTTAACACTTAAAATGGCTCGTACTGTTAGACGTGACCATTGATGAAGACAGAGTTTTGGGCATATATGTTTTTCACTAGATCCTTTGAACCACCCAAATCTTTCTTCTTCTTGTACGATTGCACACATATTCTTCAGCTTTTCAATATCCTCCTCATAATCTCGCTTCTCTTCCGCTTCCAACGTTTCTTACATTTCTTGAAATCGGCTCAAGTTTTTCAAATCTGAGAGAATCTCCCTTTTTTTGTTCTTGTGAACTGTATTTTCATACTTTATGCCCATACTGGACATAAAATTAGCATAATCATTTCTGTCACTCCTCTTACTCCTTTTAAGATGATCCACTCCGCTCAATCGACTTTAATGTAACATTATATCAATGTACTACTATACATTGGTAATGAACCGTGAGAGACCCTTACCCTCAAGGAAAGGGATCAAATTAGCTAGAGGTACAGATAGTTTAAAGCATAACTTCACCTTGTCTAAACCATGTTGTAAGAATACGTCAACCACGGCGTCGAAGAACATCATTATTTAAAAGTTTATTGATCTTTTTATTTCAATTCTCGGTATTGCAATTTTTCTTCTAGAATTTTCTTTTTCTTAGTTTGACCCTTTTTTACCCTCAGTTTTGATAAAATATATTTCCGTCCCTTTTATTTGTCTCTCTTATATTACCCTCAGTAGTTCCTCGGATTAATTTCTTTTCCTTCCAGAATGTTCCTTTTTTCTGTAAGCAACATTTACATAAGTTGCTATATCAGCCCGTACTATTTTAGTATAAAATTTTGATCAGCATGAATTCTTTCCTAACTGCCAGACTGAATACAAGGCAGGGAAAAAAAAAAGATATTTGATATAATGATATATCTTATATGTCTCTGATATGACGATATATCGTTTATAAATCAGCAGATTTAATCGAGTAAGAACTACTTTACTATGATGGATTGAAAGGGGATTTTACAAATTGGTGTCAGAAGTGGGATGATCATCACCAAATATTCCAACCACGAAGTTCTATCGACCGGAATTGATTCCTGCGCCTTACGGTCACGAGATCAAATTACTTCAAGAACAAACAAGACACATACTGCTCTATAAAACAAGATCTTCTATAGCTGAAATTCTCGCTATAACTTGTTATTTTTATTCTCTGTTACATTCTGTATTTCGATTCTTATTCTGATCAACGACGGCATGTATGTACGCCGGCAATCTTTTGATACCTTATTGACTTGTTTAAATTATGTTAACCAAATTATGGGAATATACCATCGAACGAAATCTGCAGTTTCCCTGTGAGAAAAAGCTTCTCACGATTTGTAGGTACAGGCTTGTCCGGTAACTGCTTCATTCCTTCTACTAGTGTAATATATTGGCTTTCAGTTAATTGCACGTTGAAAGCTCCAAGACCATCGATTCTATCAATCTACAGTAAAAATATGTTTTTATTTTAATCTATGGATTTAATAATATGCCAAGTAATGTCCAATTTATTGTTTTTGATATATTTCTAATGTTATTTCAACTTTTACGCGCGTACGCGCGCACCATTCCTCACTCTCCCTTTCCCTCCCGTCCTCGGTGGGGAAAGGGAGCGCGTGCATCAAAGGCATAGGGAATTAAAATGAAATAAAAAAATTCATACCTTTTGAACGAAGAGCGGAACAAAGCTATTTCTTTTACCAGATGTTATTTATATTACCACCTAAAACTGGTACAAATTTGGGTTTGATACGAAGGGTGGACGTCATTCGGGCCCAGTCATTCGGGCCCCTACCATTTAGGCCCAGGGCCTGAATTCGCAAAAGTGGGCCTGAATGGTTTGATGTTGTTTCTGTGTGGATTATGTTTTTCGAGTTACTTTTGTGTGTAAATGTGGCACAAATGGGAAGGGTCTCCCTTTCTGACGTCCGTCGAAACAAAACTTTATCCGCTAAATAATATTTACTTTCCGGCTGTTGCGACTTGCGATCTGTAATGTCAACAAAGTCTCTAAAAGAAAACTTTTGGAGACCGTGAAAAAAGTAAAGCGAGTGTAGTAGGCTACGTCGCTTTAGTTGAAAAATTTATACCAAAATTACTAATAATTGCGTTTGTTTCCTTCCACACATTTTTGAAAATTTTTAGCTGCAATGGGTGAACTTTTGGGCCTTGGTCTAGGATAAGCTACGACAGCATCATTGAGATACTCTTTTTTTTATTCGTCTGACACTTTTTTTTGCGCAAAATAGCTGAAGACTTTCATCCATACATTGTTAAAATGGAATATTATAAAATTAAGAATTTATTTTTAGGTTAGACAATTCAGGCTCACGTTTGCGACATTCAAGCCCTGGGCCGGAATGGTAGGGGCCCGAATGACTGGGCCCGAATGTCGGACCAGATCAGATCAGAGACCAGATTTGATCAGCTGACTATTTAAAAAACATTTTGAACTGATATTGCCACGTGAAGACAAAATCTTTTTTCAATTACAAATACATCAATAGAAAGAAAAAAAATCCTCGTTTTTATCGTTATTTTTTTATAATTTTTAAGTTAATTTAAATGACCTGCGGAGTAATTTAAATAAAAAAGATGCACAAAATTTGTGAAAAAACGCAAAACTTTTAATTGAACGTTAACAGTTAACGTGTTGAGCAGTTAACATTTAATTGAAGGTTTCCCTTTCATAATAAAAAAATCCTTTGATACATCCGTTTCTTCATGACACGCAGAACTCGCGATAAAACAACGAAGCATATCTAATTTTTTTTTCGACGAAACCACATACCACTGTATTGGGGAAACTGCTGACTGTCATCAGGGTTTCCAAACGGAGGTACCATTGAAGGTACTCTCACCGTCTACGTATTACTGGGAAACGACATCTTTTTGCTGAGAACCGGAACCAAACTGATTTCCGAGAAATACGCATGTAATGCCCCGCGGTGCCTATTAGACCCACCCCTTCATTGATGGCCACCCCAAGCATAAATATTTTACAACCGTGACATCAGCATTGATAAAACATTCTATTTAAACCCAGGGGAAAGGGCCTATTCAACTTCAACCTTATCGGAAGGGAAAAAAACAGCAGAAGGAAGAATTTGAGAGACTAATTAAAGAAATTATGGCTACTAATTCAACATAAAATTCAACATTTCAATTCTCCATGGGCGAAGACAGTCAAATTAGTATAAAATAAAAATGGAGAGTTTTATTTTGTATTGATTGTCGCAAATTAAATAGTTCTAAAAGATAGATTGTTATCCTCTCCCGCGCATTGACAGTACGAACATTTTCCACTACACTTGATTTCCCCTCATGATTCGTGCTTTGTAATGCGCCAGCTTCCTCTCAAAGAGTAAAAGATTATATTCTGAGAGACTTATGAATTAAATCTTTATTCTATTAAGATGAAGTTATTATTTTTCGAAACACTTGAAAGCCACCTTAAAGATATTAGAGAAGTTTTCACATTAATTCTAAATGCGTAAATTGCGGAATTAAAAAAGTGTAAATTCATGAAAAAGTCTGTTTTATATTTGGGACATATCATTTTACGCGATTCAATTGGACCAGATCCTGGAAAAATTGACAAAATTCCTAACTATAAAACTCCTATTTCTGCAAATTAAGTAAGTTACTTTTTATGCCTAGCTGGTAGCTGGTAGCTGACCGCAGCCTACTGGCTGCTGCAGTGGCCATTGGTAATGAGATGGCAACCGAAATTCTGTGGCGTCATAATGCAGATCCAAAAGAAAAATACAACACCTTGTTACTCCTTGCGTGTGCTGGACCTTCAATACTAAAATTAAAACATATTTTAGAACACTGCTCGGAGGTCACCATGCATAATGTAGCCAACATTGGGCATGGTAAATGCTCAAATATGGTTAAAAAAATATTTAAAAAAAAATTACGGGAATATGCTCAAAACTGCGATGTCCCGTTTAGCCCCATGTCCCACATAGCCCCGGTCTTCCCTACTCTCCATGCAGCTATGATGTAGTCAACGTTCCAATTTAGTCTGATCAATTATTCTATAATTATCACTTGTCTACCTCCTTCATACCTCTAGCCTGTATTCTGTTATGCTCTTATCTTCATTTCCCATTTCTTTTAACACACGTTTCCATATGTCAGTTTATTTTCTCTTTCTCCTGAGTTCATTCATTCAAACTGATTTTTCTAATTTCTAATCACCACCACCGGTACCACTACCGTCTACGTCACAGCCGTGACGTCAACACCAGTGGCATACGTCACACCCGTGACGTCTCATCGGCACACCAGCCGGCCAACGCTGCACGCTGACTCGACAGGCGGATCAAGATAACGGTCCAGCTCGACCACGACACTATCCAGCGGTATCATTTATACTCTAATAACCCCCACTATTTAAGCTGTAACTCTCTTTTCCTGTACACCCCTCCTGTTAACCAGTCGTCAATACATCTGTCTGCAGCATAGAAAAATCCGTCGGCTAAAAAAAAAATAATACAGCCACACATTTATTTAGTGGCGAATCGATGTTCGTCGTTGACGAACTAAAAAAAGGGGGGGAAGTAACAAAAATGGTGACAGTAAACAAGCACTCTCTCTTTTCCCCACCAAAATTTTTTAGAGGCGAATCGGTGTTTGTCGAAACGGGAAAAGAAACGTAAAGATAGCAGGGTAAACACGGCATACCAGAGTATAGCCTCAGTCAGATTGTTTTTCAGTTATTGTAATACCCCAGACAGTCGTTATGAAAAACCGACAATAAGATAGAGACACGCCCCACCGACCTTGGTATGGTCATTCAGACAGACGGATTAAATCACGACTAATTTGTGAAGTTCTATTTTTTCTCTCTTATTTTTTTTTCCTCATTACGAAAAGTCCGTTCGTCACCATTTGTTACCAAATCAAGTACCCTGTACGAATTTTTTTTTGTGAATTTTTTTTTTCGGGGGGGGGGGGATAAGGGGAAGTAGCAAAAGTATTGTATCTCTTAATTCCCTCGTTAAAGCGGACACACGCTCGACAGAGGCAATAACAAGGTACAATCGAAAGGGACTGAGGGTAAATACGGATTTAATTCCATGAGTTGACATGAAGTAAGAAAACAATGGGGTAAGGGAGGCTTCGGAAGGGAAAGATTCCCACAGTAAAAAATAAAAGTGAAATGTCTCCAATCCACCCCAACCATTTAATTTCCCTTAGGGATGTAATAAGTATACCCTAAGAATACGTCAAGTACATGTTATCCTGTTGTCAAGGAATTCCCCGACGACAGCTAATTAACAAGACGGATTGAAGTAGAATATTCGTCCGGGAACAAAAACAAAATTTACGTTAAAGAAGGAATGCCGGGAGTTAATCAACGGGTTGCCAGAAAGGGAAAGAAAAACTGTGTGCCCTTACAGCACTATTTTGAAAAAAAGTGGGAAAAGGGAATGTGAATAGTAAAAAGGAAAAGGAGACGAGACAACCTTTCCCCTACTACTATTTTTTTACGGAGTTAACATTCAGTATACCGTATTAGATCCAATCAGTCATGGAATCAATTAGAGACGTAAATCTCAATTCGCGGTCCAATGGTTGACTGACGTCTCTGTTATTTATTTATTTTTTTTTTTGGAGGGGGGGGGGGGGTATTATGGGGTTGGGAAACATTTCAAAGTAAATAGGAGGGAAATGAAGATGACGAAAAACGAGAGTTTATTTTTCTTCGCGTACTGCTTCTGAAAACTTTGATGCTAGGTTGGCGCTGTCAACAATTACAGCGGCCAGGTTGGTATCAAAAGCCAGAGACAGGACGAATAAAGTAAAATTACTGGAATATTTACAAAGGAAAAGGGATGATAATTGCCACCCTAGGCTTATACCTAATTGGGCTGTCAGCAAACGTCAAGGGGAAATATACTGTGTGTATCGGACAAACGGCTCCACCAACAATGAAAGGCGCTGGCAGTTTAGGGACCCTTGGAAAGGGTGGAAAGGGTGTGACCAGCGGGTGCTAGCACCTTGAATTGCTTGGGTACGGGGTCACTGCACCGGTTCATTGTATAAAAAGAAAATATAAAAAACACAGAAGACAAACTGATGTACAGCGATTCATGGCCGTCACGATCAAAACAAAAAATAAGAAAAACTCAATCTTTGGGTCAAGATTCCCTTTTCAAAAATACGAAACGGGAACTCAACCATCACAAATAGCCGAAATAAAAGCAGTGGTTGAATACAAAACACCAAGGGAGAAGAACAGATCTGGTTAAAATGGCAATCGTTGCGTCCCCACCACAGAAATAGCAAAAGGAAACGAATCATTTTCGTGCCACCGTTTTTTTTCTCTCCTCATCTTGTCCCAGATGAGGTGGGTTTAAAATTAATTTTTCGGGCACGGGTTATTGGCCATTATAGAAACACTTTTTGGTGTCATATACGAATGAAAAGATAAAGTGAGGAACTACGAGACCAGTTCAAACAAAAGCCGTATTCAATTCGTCAAATAGCAGCAAATCGACAAAACGCTGCTTCCATGCAACCCATTTTTCCTTCATTCCAAAACAATGGTATTTTTGCCATTGTAAAGCTCCGCTTTACAGGAAATACACAAGACGAGTTAGAAGTGGCGGACAGCTGTGTTTGACGTGTGGTTTATACTTATTCGACGCGAGAAAAACTCCCGCTAAAAGATTGCAATTCAGCCACGCTTCTTCCTCTTGACTTGAGGATAAGCGCTCGCGCAAACCAACAAATTGGAAATCCATTTTGTGCTTCAATGAAAAGCGTAGCAACGAGAAAAAAATAACAAACAAACTCAATTAGCAATGAGCTTGCATTACGGGAAAAGAGCAAGAACAGTGCTCACACGCACAGGGTTTTATTATTATTTTTTTTTTATTAAAAGGGGGGGGATTCCAGTCTCTAAACACTCAACACCTGGCACAAGGCCATATTCCCAACTTACCCCAAACTATCTTAAATCAAAAGTTCGTGGAAGAAACTCTTGAACTTGCTTTTTGCAAATCGTATTGCCAGGAAATACGCCCCCAAATTTCAACTCAAAATTGTTTTTTATTTTCATTTTCTTTTATTTAACCTTCCGATCTCTTTATCCCCCAAACAGTTGGAATATATACTCATCCATATTTCTCTCTTCCTTCGTTGCCCCTTCTTCACACCTTTCTCCAGCCTCAGTAATTTGAATTCTTTGACACGTACAGTGCCAATAATTACCTACTTCGCTACAAATTTGGCGATAACCCTCATCCGCAAATCCGTGGCGGAAGGGTTGAAATGTGTTCTGTACCCGGTATATGGCCCAGACGTATCATTCATCGACCCGGCAACGGCCCGCGTATTTCCACTTCTGTGGGAAACACCCCTCACCATCACGACGAAAGATCAGCCAATATCGTCAACAGCGTACGTCGTGCAAGACGAAGAAATAGGAGCATCGATAATCATTGGCATGGATACAATTATTGCAATCAAAGGTACTATAATGATCGACGAAGAGGAACACTCAATTCCCCTCTTCCCAATGCCAAGAGACGAAAAAGTGCTTTGTCCAAAACCGGTGTGGGCCACCGGGCTCGGTGTCTCCCTTGCGTCACAGGCATACGCATCAAAATCGGAAACGGCAGTCGTACCACACGACGGCCCGGACCGGTACTACGACTGCGTGATCAGGTCTCATTTTTTTATCACTGGAAAGATAAACATGCCTCTCCCCACCAACCCAAATTTTTGTGTACTGATTTCAAAAATCACTACCCCCATAATCTTTGGCCTAAATTATATGCGGAGCGTCGACTTCCAACTAAGATTTCCGGACATGTGCATCTCTTGGCCGCGAACATTAGTAGTCCGCCCGTACCACCCGCCCGCACGATCAATAGCCGGCCCAACGTGCCCAAAGTGCGGCCTAAACGGCCATGTGCAATCCCAATGCACGGAGGTCCGGGATTAATATAAAAAACGGGAGGGGGGAGGGAAGACATCGTCGACATCAGGCACCACCCTCTTTTGTAGTTGCCATCCGTAGATCTTCCCTACTTCCTTTTACTTTCGTAATTCCCCGATGTCCGCTTTTTTTCATGTCCCTTCTATACGTTCTTCAAGTTGTTTAACTTTCCACGAAACTGTTATAATGCGCCAAGTTTGTCACTTTCCTTGCTATTCCCCAACAGTTCTAGCCGATATCCCTCATATACGTCTTTTATTTTCATTCTCTTCAAACGTTTCCCTATGTTTTCTGTTATTATCTTTCCCTTCAAACGTTTCCCGATGTTTGGTTTCCTTCTTTCCTCTCTGCACAACTGCATAATTTTTTTTCCAGCGTATGTTTGTTTTTTTTCTCCTTTGTGTTGCTTCCCTAAACGTTTAGACTTCTGTAATATCCTGTCAAATTAAGCCGACTCCGGGAGTCGCCTTCAAAGGAAGCGGCTATGTAATGCCCCGCGGAGCCAACTAGCCCCACGAGCCAACTTGTCCATCAGAGGCAACGCACCCCGCGGAGCCGACTTGCCCCGCGGTGTCTACTAGCCCCACCCCTCCAGTGATGGCCACCACCTCCGCCTACATCACAGCCCTGACGTCAACACCGGCAGCATACGTCACACCCCGTGACGTCACACCGGAATGCCATCCAGCGGAAACGCCGACGCTGCATGCTGACTCGGCAGACAGATCGAAATCCAGATCGAAATCGCCCAGCTCAACCGGCCCGCTGGTTCAGCTCAACCAAGACGCTGGTCCAGCTCAACCAAGAATACGATCCAGTGGGATCAATTCTGCCCTCAATAATCCACTATAAATGCTGCACCCTTCCCATGTGTATCGCTCTCTCTGTACTCCCTTCCTATCGACCACATCTCTAATACATCGGCTCGTGTGCTTTATCTGGTTCTACGATTATTTCCTGTAATCGCCAACGGGGCATTACACAAACGTCAAAGCACTCACCAACAAACTTGCTCGAAATATTGACACCTTCATCCAAGGTGAACTCCAGCTACCAGACGAAGAAATGGAATTCGTGAAGAAATGCCCATTTTGTCACACGGATCCCTTAACTATCACTTCTAATGTCAACCTCGAGATCGCCAGAACTCCAGGAAAAGAATTCGAAAGAAAAATTCTCTGTTGCAAATCGTACAACAAGAAAGTGACAGTCGGTCACAAAGTAAAAGCCGCACTACAACACGGCTACAAGTGACTAAACCTACCCCAACCATCCGCTGAAGATGTCGACAGTTAAATCTGGAAAACTCTCAGAAAAAAAGAAGCGAGCTACACAAAAAAAAGGATAATTGGATGCTCGACTTCCGAGCAACACGTCCACACCACCAACCAGCTTTCCGAATTAGAACACAACCAGAGACTGGTAGCCAAAATTCGGAAAATCAACAACTATTTAGATGCCGTTTTGCCCATTAACCGCCAACTCGTGATGTTCTTGGCCGGGTCCGGAGGAACAGGAAAATCACGCGTCATCCAATGCTTAAAAGATTTCGCTCAGCGCTGGCATTCCGTGGCATCCACCGTCATCAGTGCTTCCTCTGGCGTAGCTGCTATGCTCATTGGAGGATGCACCCTCCACTCCACATTGGAGATTGGCATTCGAAGAGAGCCCCGAAAACCCACTCAACAACATCGACGCCTGGTCAGAAGTGGGAGGTTTGTTCATCGATGAATTCAGCATGGTGACATCATACATGATGGGTCTCATCGACACGTATCCACTGAGGCAATTAAAAGGCGAACCCGACAAACTCTACGGTGGTGTTCACCTCATCTTTTGTGGCGACTTCTACCAACTTCCAGCCGTCGACAGTGGCACCATTTACTCCAACGTCAATGCCACGGCAGGTGTTAATACCATCCGAGTATCGAACGGCCGGCACACTTGGAAAAAGTGCCTCACCGACGTCATAGAACTCACCAAATCCACAGGCAACAAGACCCGAAATGGGCATCAGCCCTCGAAAATTTTTGGGTCGATCAACCTCGTCAAGATGACATCGATTTAGTTTCCAGCAGGTACATGTTCGATGACCTCCATCCCATACCCAGTCCACCAAAATTTACCATGACGGCCTTCCCTTTCAATGATATTCGCGAAAAAGCCCTGAGTAACTGCGAGCAACGGCTCCATCAAAAACTCCCCAATTGCAGAAACCCTGACTACTGGCGTACCCACGACATCTTGCTGGTTAAAGCCTTTGTCAAACCCTCCAAAACATCCAACCCCATGACAGAGACCAAAATAGAAGCCATCCGTAATCTAGGCTCCAAAAAACTAGGTCGGTCAGGCAACTTGTACTGTATCGTCGACGCACCATACATCGTCACAAACGACGCCGACGTTTCCAAAGGAGTAGCCAACGGAACGCTAGCCTTACTTCAGGATTGTCTTGAAACCAGGATGCACCATCACCTTACACGAACTGAAAAACGGAAAAAGGGTGCCTACCGTCTACGCCAACGATGTACAATGTCTCTTATTTCAACATAAAAATTCTACATGGAACAACGTCTCTCCTTTCACCAGCATACCCAAAGGCTGGTTCCCGGTCGTCCCTTCCACCAAATCCGTCGAATGCAATTTCAACGAATTCTACCGAACCCAAATTCAGATGCACCAGTTGCCGTGCGTCCTATCCTTAGTTTTGACTGGACACAAAACGCAAGGACTCATCACCGACTCCATAATTCTAGCTTGCCTGGCCCCCAAAGATAAATCAGGAGTCAGTGGATGGCTGTACATAATTCTTTCAAGGGTCAAAACCATCGAAGGATTGTTTCTAAGGGAAAATATCGAAAAAAAACGGCCAAATACGTCGCAAGATCTGACGTTCAGCAAGAAATGCATCGTTTGCGAGCCATCAACCTTCTAACTGTCCAACTTTTACGATCAGCTCGAGCGCTCCATCGCTCATAGACGCCACTTCCCTACTATAAACAAAGCTACCCCAAGATCCTGTTCTCTAACTTCCATCATTTCTTAATCATCATAGAAAACTTTCACGTCGTATTAATACACGTATTTCAAACGTATTCGTCCACAATAACGTGTGACACATCTCTCTCGTATCACATAGCTCTATATATTTCTCCAACCAGGCCGTCTTTCCCACAACTCCTCCCATCTCCACTTCTATGTTCCTCAATGACCTTCCGCAAAACAACCAAAAAATGCAACTAGCACTAAATAATGTGCGACGCACGAGTATTTGCACACTCCTCACACGCACATTAGTGCCTCTTTCAGCTGACACACTGATTCCTTCCGGTCACAACAAACCCCGATCACAACTAAGGAAAAATTTAACCGTCACTACATTTGAAATTTTTTCCAAATTTCGCTTTCATAGGACTTGACTTATATCCAGTATATATAAATATAGCCACACCGATGGAACTTAAGTTTACACCTATCCTTCCTTTGATAGAAAAAATCTAAAAAAATCAGCTCATTGCTACCTATAATGGCTACGGCCAAAAAAAAATTCATTGCGATCCGACGAAAATTGGATTTTTCGGATCGCCGAGAATAAAAGCCAAACTCCATAAGGTTTTCTCTCTCGCGCGCGCGTTCCCAAACTTAAGCTGGGTACTGTATATATGTGTTCTGAAAACGCCATAATCTGAAATAACTTCTCACATATCGGTATCATATTTTGTAACATTTTGCTAGTTAAATTTGAGTATCTGAATTGTGAACTTTAAAAATCATTTATTATTCTTAAAGTTCACATTCAGAACCATTTTTAAAAAGAAAATTTTACAAAGTATGTGTATGCAGTGCGGTAATCAATTGATTTATGGCAATTTCGCAAACGTTGAACGCAGGTGTGGTGTTGAAGGAATGTGACAGAAATGTTCTCCGCGGTGAAATGCTTTGGAAGAAAAAGAAACATATATTATTAACATTCATGCACAAAGTTAAACAAAAATTTGCCTGACCCGACTTTAACCGGTGCCGTTATCCAGGTCGGGTTATTTCTAACCCATATATGCCGACCCAGTTGGGAGATTTTTCGCCTCTCGTCCAATGCGACCCCGTCCAGCTTGGTCTAGGCCACAACCCTTTAAACAGCCTGGTCTGTTAATTAATTTAAGACAAAAAATTCATAAACTTTTCGAAACGAAAAACAGGAAAAATTACTTTTTTTAAGGATTCAAATAACGAACTGTGACGACTCAGCGATGATCTGCTACAATTATTTACTAAAATCAAAATTCGGATTTATTTGGTTGCAACACCATCACAGATGAACAGTAGAAATGGAATGAACTGGCTGCGCGGATTATTCTGACGTTTTTGTATCGTTTCTCTCTAGAAAGGAATTGATAAAAGCAAAACGCGAGGCTGCCGATGTTTACGCCATAGATACGTTTTCTCCGAATTGTTTATACTCTATTTTTTTTTTCTTGCTATTAGTGATTTCGTTCCTCGGAAATTCATCGCCTTTGTTTTCCCCAATAGTCTTACTTTACATTGAGAACTACCATTTACCTATAGATTTACCATCTATTTATCTCATAATCTGTTTCTCTTTAATAGGTTCATTTTTTATTTCTCGGTAGTTGTAAGAGGACATGTCGAGAAAATGGAGATTATTGGGTTTTTTATCCGTTTTTTACTTAAATCCGCTTAAATCCCCCCATTGTGTGATGAAAGATTTTAACATTGATATGTCAATAAAATACTGATGCTGATTAGAAGCCGATTTATTGACTATAAAGCTAAATAGGACTTGCGCAAAATAAGCCCAAGTAAATGTGATTACATATATAGTATTTCACCCACCAAGGTTCAACTTTTGCTTTCAACTTCTGCTCCTCCAGAAATCATTTGCTGCTAGTTGAACAATAGTTCATTCGAATTTGGATTTCTCACCTTTTTATTGATGATAACACTTATTAACATCTTCCCTAAGTTAACGGCTCAGGCTAGAAAAAAAGGATGATTCGCTACCGTTCGCTACGAATGCCGAAATGAGAGACAAACTATAGCGACACACTCTTTGGGGAGAAATAATATTTACCCCATCACACTCAATTGAAATCAACACTTCTCTGCCCGGCTGGTGGTTTTGTCAGCGTCAAAGTGGCGGGCAAGAGAACGAGGGATACGGTAGGTTAAATACAACGCGAATTGGTTAATTAATTTTATTCAACGCGCGCCTATGAATAACAAAGGGAAACAAAACCGTATGGCTGCCATCTCTCAGACATCGCCTTAATTCGCCAGCACAAAGTTACAGAGAAGAAATGGAATAAAAGAAAAACACGGTTTCAATTCCGGCAGAATTCTAACAGAGGCGACAATACAGCACAATCGTTCGAGGCTTCTAGCTGAATCTCAGCGGCAAACTGAACAATCCCCTCAGGCCCCCACACCGATTTCTATATAAAGGTAGAAGAGGCGAGAAGAGGTTTGAAAAACCAGAATGAACCATGAAAATCTTTTCTTCTCCCTTTATTTTCTGCAGTCGAGCAAAGGTATTCCACGCCAACTGTGCAACAGCATATCGCACGAAATTTACAGATTCCGCAACAACAGCGCCGTCCGGATTCTAGAGCAGCGACCACCGAATGTCAAATTGTTACTTACAAAATTAAAATGTAGAACCGTTCAATAATTTTGGTAGGATGCATGTTTCATATACAAGGTGAAACATCAAACTATTCGAAAGAAAAGAAAAGCCAATGAAACCTCCCTCTGAATCTAACATTAGAAATTGAATATGTATATTAATATATATCTTTTGCAAATATGCATTGCTGAGCATTGCATGTTTGCCTCTGTTCTCCCATTCACATATGTAGGAATTCTCATCATAATTTTTTTCTTTTTAAAACATATGCCAAACGAAAAAAAATTAAATAGACACACATTTCAAATGTCGATAAATTGCAATTGCACACGACTCGGCGAAATAATTTCATTCTACGGTAATCAAATTTAAGTTTTAATTAATAGCATTAATATCAGAGGAGATGATATTTGACGCCGTCGACGCCACACCGACAGCCACCGCCCGTGTCACCTTTGCCATAAATTCCCACACTTGTCAATTCAAGCCCTTAAAAAATGATAATAATGATTGAATACCTTTGGACCCCAGCGATTTTGTTTGGTAACCCAACAGACTTCCGTCCGGCAGACGGAACAGCGGACTTAATCGCAGTCCGCCAAACGTTTCATATGGACCCCCTGACACCGCCTGACACTGCGGGCACGAAAGGGCCACTGACCAGCAACGCCTATTAAATGTCTCAAAATGATTAAAACTCAATCGAATGAAAATCCGATGGTTTTATAGTTTACATCGATCATTTCTTTGGTCCACCTCCTGGCGTCCTCGTCCGTCTCGGCACTTTGGTTGACTCGATCCTGAAATTCTTGCACTTGGCGCCTTCGTGAATGGCCTGGCTGGTGATGAGGCAGTTGCTCTTGCGACAGCGACTGGCAGCGGCAGCAAAATCGACAATTAGAACGTTGGAATCAATTGAAATCCAATGAAATAAAAAAAATACATTTATGATTTCAAGTTCCTGTAGGATGGCGTCACAGGCGTAATTGTCGTCGTGGTACGGGCATGTCACCGGTCACTTCATCTCTGAATTCAATCAGGTGAGCCAAAAACAATCCCTGTGACATCAATTGAAAATGGAATTCAATTAATTCAAAATTTCATCAATTGTAGGATGTTTAGTATTACTACCTGCAGAAATTGTGGGGACATTCCCTCAGGGTGACGCCCACGCCCGCGGGAACGGTCATCAAACGGACGAACCGGACAATCGAAAGTGTCGGCGTTGGTTACGACGTCGCTAGTCCAGTGCGCAGGTCCACCACTTTCGGCTTGGTTACTGCCGGAAGTTGAACCATCGGCCGTTGATTGACAGCGCAAGCCTCGTGTCGCTGGGTTGACCAAAATGCAGCAGCTGGGGTAGATCCAGCCATCCACAGGATCCGATCCGCCAGTCTCCACTATCAACTCATCCAAATGTCATTCAAATGAAATCCACAGGAATAAAAAATCAAAATGGATTTATTTGTTGTTTTTACCTTAATCAGACTCCGCCAGTTGCTGTTCATCCGTTGCGATGTTGTTGGTTGTTGTTGTTAGTTGAGGGTCTTTGATCTTGTTAGCAGGTTGCTGGTTGATGGTGTTGTTTGGCCGTCGCTTCCCAAGTGCTGTACCGATCCTCCTCGTAATTTGTAAGACTTCCGGGCTCCGTTGTTGGTCGAATGTGGCGCTGGGTCGGGACGGGCTGGTTCACCTTGAGCTGGACCGGGTTGAGGCGAAGGTTGGCTGATTTTAAACTTAGGAACTGGCGCCGGATTGTTGAGAACGTACTAGCCTTCAATCCTGGTCGATCCACCGGGACTGACGGCCGACGAATAATTGGAGCGGATCGTGTTCGATTCTGACGGGTGGAGGTTGTGGTGACTGGCCAACAAACCCATCGCCTAGCTGTTGCACTCGTACGTCACCGGAGGAAGAAGGGCATTGGTGAAGAAGAGCCGCAACCTTCCATTATTTTGATCGCGACGCTGCGTTGGCGGATATGAGTGCTGATGTAAGGTGATGCAATTGGCTTATTCCGCGTTGCTTCCGTGATTCCGGCCACGTTTGTACCAGCACGGCTCGAGCGAAAGGGTCATTATGCCAGAGTTGGAATCCATCGTGGTTGGAAATCATCGTCGAACCGGTGGTGGAAGCTTCCGCTTGTTGCGGCTGCTTCTTGTTGGAAGAATCCAGCGGACGGAGGACTCTGCCTTCTACTTTGAGGATGTCGTTGATTTTGAGCGGACAGTCGTCCAATTTGTTTTGCTGATACCGGCGAACAGTTTCACTTTGCTATTCTCGCCCAGCAGCAAATTGCAGTTCAGGTCGTTGCCTCACTTGTTGTTGCTCTCCTCCGGAGGACAAGCTTCAGGCGGAGTCGATTCCATCAGGTCGGGTAGCGCCGCCGTCGTCACCGGATAAGGAGCGACGATGTTGAAAGTCTTGGTCGGAATCTACTGATCTGGAGGCGAAGCCGCTTTTCTCTTTCCCGGCACGTGAGTGAATCCGCTGAATGCGACCAAACTGGATTGGTTGTGGGTGGAATGGCGGGACGAGGTGCCGGGCTCTTTTTTTCTTGGCCGTCGACTTGTTAGTCTGCGACAGCCTTTTGTCGTTGCACTAGTCCTGCTCCTCGTAACTCGGCTGGATTTGATCCATCTGCTTCATCTGAGTCTCCCACTGGGTCCGCATGACCCGGATGACGTCGCCCTTGATGTTGTTGTGGAGATGGTGGTGGCTGCTGCCTAGCACTTTGTCGCTGGACTTGTTGTTGAAGGCCATCAGTCCGTACTTGCGCCGGAGGGTCAGGGCCGCCCCCGGATCGTTGTTGACCGTTGTCTGGATGAAGGAGAAGCTGTTGGTGCTGAGCCAGTCGCTGGATCCCGTCATGGGATCCATCGCCATCGCCGGATGACGACCGAACTATTTTCGACGCTGTGCGACCGGCTGCCAGCGCCACCGCCGTGAACAGTCGAGAACCGGATGGAGGCCGGATGGATCCGCCAGTTGCAGCTGTTGACGATTGCTGTTGCTTCTCTGGAACCAGCTTTAAGCGGTAACTTAACAAGGGCTTAACAAGGGCAACGAATGTAGGCTTCACCATGTGTAATCAAAACCTCCTACAGGTAAGTGTTAAATTATATTTCACCTTTTAAAATTGATTAAGAAGAGTAAGCATGCCTTTGGACTTACTTGGACGATGAGAGATTCTAAATTTGAGAAGGCATCATTGGCATGTTTTCTGAAAACTGTGTCACAAGAATCTTTCTTGCATAAGTATCCACATTAGCTGCATCCTATTTGATTTTCTGAGCCAGTTTTGAGCTAGAATGCCAACTTGAGAGGTTATGTCAGTCGATCCCAAAATAAAATCTTCCACTTGGGTGAGGTTTCCAGGACTTACTTGAAATTGGAGAGACCAGTCACTTTTGGATCCATTGTAAATTTCAATGCAGTAGTGCTTGCTGACTACATCACATGCAAAGTTCTCAAAGTGACTTTTGTTAAAGACCACCGATTCCAACCTCTTAGCTCCATACACCCCAACATCTTGACGACACTATGTGTTTTGAAGTAATCTCTTGAAGCAAAAAGGACATCTTGCTCTTAATTGGTAAAAAATATCCCCTCGACCGAAAAATCGCAGGGTAGGGCATGTATCTGAAACAAAAGCCATAGGCAAGTAAATTTTATTTGAATCAGCTGTTTCATTTCACTCTTGCTCACCTCTGGAAGATTTCCATAGAAACTGATAAAACCTTGTTCATGGGGGATTTCTAGACACCAAGTGTGAATTTAGATAATCAACAAGCTTGTCGAGGGATTATAATAATTACCTGGTAATACATTTGTAGAATCAGCCATGATTCCCATGACGTTACTTATTTTCAGTATTTTGCTTCTCTGTGTTTTTCTTGTTTAGCCGCGCGTTGTAAAAATTCTTGTCAAGAAAACCGTGTTGCCAAATTAGATTTGTAAATCGGACTTTTTTTTTACTTTTCTTTTCATGTTTTTTTTTTTTATCTTTTTTCTTTTTTTTATTTTAAATGGGATCAACTCAGATTAGACTAATAGCGGAGCATGTTGCAAAAATGAACAAGATTAATCCGTTATCACTGTTTTCCTGTCTGGCTGTCCCTTATACCAGAAGTTCATTATGCGTTTTTTGCTATCTTACAAAAATCTTATTATATTTATCTTATTATATGTCTTATTTATTAAGTTATTAGCTCCTCCATTAGCTCCACTACATATCTATTTTTTTGCTATTTGCGACTTTATACTACTTTTGCAAAATAGAAATTTCATTTGTTCGATTCTGATCATATTTTAGAAAATGCTAATTGAAGCTAATTATTGCAGAGTAATTTTCTCAAAAAGGAAGTCGGCTGAGTAGGCCTAATGGAGAGTGACATAAACTCCAGCCTATTCATACAAGGGAGATAGATCCTTTACTATAGTGTTAACTCGATTACGTTTGACGAATTGTTAACCGGATTTTGCAAATTGGTTTCGACAGAAGTTGCAGCAATTATTTGCTCTTCTTTTTAACAGTCAGGATACAGGTGGATTGACCGTTCCGTTAACGTTCGCAGATCAGATTGCTTCCAGTGAATTTCGCGGTATTTCGCCAAAAATTTTGACCGGATCTAACACAAGAAATTTTGGAGCAACTTCCTCATTAAAAAAAAAATGTTTTGATGTGTTTACTGATGTAATTGACTTTTCCAGCGATTCAAGGACCTTTAGGACGGCCGTCGGAAGGAGAGCAGAGAAATTTCGTGCAATAATTTCCGGCGTCAGTTGTAATGCAAACAATTTTATTGTCTGAAATAGGTTTTAAAAGATGTCGAGTAGGTTCGACCACACGATTGGGTAAAGATCTATAGAGTTTGATTGAATTGAATTGGTTGTTCAAGATGGTCCTGTTGATGACCTTAGCCGGAACTGCACCGTCATTCTAACGGACTTCTATTGATTTGTCGTTATCGGTATTATCTAATTCATAAAAAAAAACATGTTAATTCAATTTCCTATGCATTATTATTTCATTTTCTAACGGAATGAATGCTACTTTCCGTTTCAGCGTCGTCGATTTTGAGAAGGATTATTCTTAACACTCGTCGACCTTATAAGTTCGTATTCTTATAATCGACGATCTAATACGGCCACAAGTGTACAAATCTAACCTTAACTAGTAATATCACTCTCTGATGCACTACGGTAGACAATTATCAAAACGGCCGATCAATAAAGATGCAGTGGATTTAATTTGACTTACTTTGATCAGGACTGAACGAAATCCTACGCGGTTTCTTATTGAGAAGCGATCGCTCCAGCTGAGCCTCACGACCTCACGATCGGCACGCATCCCTAAAAAGAACAAAATAAATCTTTAGACATAAGAAATTTCAAGGAATGGCAGGGCATAATTACTTGCGAAAGAAGCGACCAGGTTTTCGTAAAATGACGTTAGCGGGGCTTTAGCAACTCTGTAGACATTGGCGAGGTAAAGTTGCGCTCGACGTCTATCATGTGCCAGGCGACCTCGATGTTCGTCGTTCGCCACCAGTGGGATTGCCATTTCAGAAGAGTTGATGATTTCAACAGCAAAACGATGAGAAAAATAAAAAAGACGCGATGGCCGACAGCTGACAGTCTGTCATTTGCTGGTGGTTTACTTTGACGAACAACAATTTGTCGTCCATGTTTTCTCGCCAAAAGATTCTGCGGCAAGTTGTTATCAAAGACGGTGGTAGTGAACGAGGAAGATATTTCCTGAAACACTCGGATGCTCTTTAAAATTAGAACTCGGCGAGATTGAGTAACTCATGCAAAACTGGAATTTCGAATTCTCCCGCCAGTTTCTTGTTTACATCAATTCGATATCATGAGGGATTCCGCATTAGGTCGTTTTTGACGTTCGACTTTTGGCCAGCACAGGGACTCCCCATCATCATCACACACTCACAGACACATTAAAGTTTACACTAATCACTAGATTTTCACTCGGAGGTTTTTGGAGCTAATAGGAATAATCGAGAAGAAGCAAAACAAAAAAAAGCCCATTTAGAGAGAGATCAAGAATTCGAAAAGAAGTAGAAAATATTGAGAATTGCAAGCAGATTTTATATACGTGTGCATGGAATCAGAAATTTTTCAGATCAGATTATGCAGATTAAAATTTTTTTATAGATGATTGAATGATTGCGATTTTTTGCTTGATAATAATCGAACATGATTTTGATTGGTAATGACTTAATAATGCCCAACAATGCGAATTGCGATCCAGGCAATACGCGATAATTTTCCGCTTGTTTAAGCGAAAATTTTCCGACTATTACTCCGATTTCATTCAACTTGATGAATCAGGAATATAGTCGAAAAGTTCTCAGTTTCCATAGTCGGATTGAATTGTGTGTATCTAGTATCTAGTGAGGAATAACAATTTAATCAGCTTTCATGCAAATTTGATGTTTGATTAAACTAGGTCATGCATGCATATATTTTTTGCTGAAATTTCAACATGCGCATTGTTTGACACGCAAATTAAAAGGAGAAAAGGTTTAAGCTGTTGGTTCCATTATTTACCTGTTTAACTTTAACCATCCCAACAAAAAATAAAGCATTTGAAAATTTTTGGTGTAACAATTTTTCATGAAATACTTCTCCTTGATTGTACATGCTGGAAAAATTACTCTGCAATTAGCTTCAATTAGCATTTTCTAAAATATGATCAGAATCGAACAAATGAAATTTCTATTTTGCAAAAGTAGTATAAAGTCGCAAATAGCAAAAAAATAGATATGTAGTGGAGCTAATGGAGGAGCTAATAACTTAATAAATAAGACATGCAATAAGATACACATAATAAGATATTTGTAAGATAGCAAAAAATCCACAATGAACTTCTGTCATAAGGGAAAGCCGGACTGGGAAAACAGTGATAACGGATTAATCTTGTTCACTTTTGGAACATACTCCGCTATTAGTCTAATCTGAGTTGATCCCATTTAAAAAAAAGAAAAAAGAGAAAAAAAAAAGACAGAGCTATGGACATGAAAAGAAAAGTCAAGAAAAAAAAGTCCGATTTACAAATCTAATTTGGCAACACGGTTTTCTTGACAAGAATTTTTACAACGCGCGCCAAAACAAGAAAAACACAGATAAGCAAAATACTGAAAATAAGTAACGTCATGGGACTCATGGCATGTATTACCAGGTAATTATTATAATCCCTCGTCAAGCTTGTTTATTATCTAAATTCACACTTGGTGTTTAGAAATCCCCCATGAACAAGGTTTATCAGTTTCTATGGAAATCTTCCAGAGGTGAGCAAGAGCAAAAATGAAATAAAACAGCTGATTCAAATAAAATTTACTTGCCTATGGCTTTTTGTTTCAGATACATGCCCTACCCTGCAATTTTTCGGTCGAGGGGATATTTTTTACCAATTAAGAGCAAGATGCCCTTTTTGCTTCAAGAGATTACTTCAAAACACACAGTGTCGTCAGGATGTTGGGGTATGGAGCTAAGAGGTTGGAATCGGTGGTCTTTAACAAAAGTCACTTTGAGAACTTTGCATGTGATGTAGTCAGCAAGCACTACTGCATTGAAATCTACAATGGATCCAAAAGTGACAGGTCTCTCCAATTTCAAGTAAGTCCTGGAAACCTCACCCAAGTGGAAGATTTTATTTTGGGATCGACTGACATAACCTCTCAAGTTGGCATTCTAGCTCAAAATTGGCTCAGAAAATCAACTTGGATGCAGCTAATGTGGATACATATGCAAGAAAGATTCTTGTGACACAGTTCCAGAAAACATGCCAATAATGCCAGATTCTCAAATTTAGAATCTCTTATCGTCCAAGTAAGTCCAAAGTCATGCTTATTTAATCAATTTATAAAAGGTGAAATATAATTTAACACTTACCCGCAGGAGGTTTTGATTCCACATGGAAGCCTACGTTGCGCCGAAAACAATTCTGAACTGGCATGGACTGCTAATAGTAAATGAAAACAAGAAAGCTGAGTTTTCATCCACAGCTGAATCAGTTCGATTACTCAATCGTCTCTATTGCGCTTCAAAAAAGAACAACAAGAAAACGCAGCTGCGCTTTCTGAAGTCAGTTTAGATCATTCCATGGCAGTTCTGGCCGCCCTAGTCAAACATCTAGACGTAATTTATCTTCACATATTCTAAACTATTTACAATTAACTACTGAAACGTTTTCTATAGCCAATGGCCGACGAAACAAACTTTGGACAGTACAGTCTACATAAGTTTGATTTTACTCAATACATGAGACTTGATTCGGCAGTATCCGCCGCCTTGCATCTGACTTCGTACGGAGCTGAAGTCTCCACCGTGGTGACGTCCAAAGCTGGAGCTCCTCGTACAATCGCTGCCCTGCTCAACAAGTGTCGAACTTCGGGTGGGCAGCAACTGTTGTCTCATTGGATCAAACAACCTCTACAGATAAAAGTAAGTGTTGGAATAAAGTTTAAAAGCAACACGTCGTATATTTAAACGAAAATCTTACCTATAATAGACAGGATTAATAGGCTACGTCTAGATGTCGTAGAAACATTCGTCAACGATGTCCAGCTAAGACAAATGATAACAGAGGATCACCTCCGACGGATGCCGGATTACCAAAGACTATAGCCAAGAAGTTACAAAAGTCTATAGCCAACTTACAAGATTTCTAATACAAGTATAAAATTCCAACCTGTTGATTAGCTGATGACTTTGAGCTCCTCCTTGACGATTTTTTCTGCTGCAGGTTGTACTTGGGCTTATTGAGTCGCTTGCCGGTGCTGGTCGACTGCTTACTGGAGAACCAGGGGGATCATGCCGCTGTTCTTATAGGCGTGCTCATCCAGCCATTACGAAATGCGAACGAAAAGCTTGTCAAATTAAGGTAGAGACAACTATAGACCTCAATCAAGCAAATCAAGGCGAGTTTATCGTCATGACCAACTAGGAGGTATACACACATTTGCATGCGCGTTATTTGCCAGGGGAATCATGAACTTAATGACTTAATTCGGCCCGCTATTAGAGTTCAAAAATGAACTAGATGATTGCGGCTCGAGAGCTGAAAAGGTCCTCTCCTGAGCGGCATCCGATCTCAAGCTGGGGACTTCCAAGAGCGTCAAATTGGAGAGCAACGCACAGATCGGATATTATTTCCGAGTCACCCTGAAGGATGAAAAGAATCTTTGCAACAACCGCAATTATACCATACAATTGATACTAATAAAAACGGCGTACGATTCCGGAATTCTGCCTTGGAAGAAGTCGACGAAACTTACTTGAAAGTACGCCGTGATTATGAGCAACAACAAAGTTTCAGTTGTCAGTCGCTGGTACGTATAGTTATTACAATTTATATCCCTCGTAGACGTATATGTCGGGAAATGCCTAATTTCTTATTGTTTACACGCAGTTGGATACGTTGAACCTCTGCAGTCGTTGAACGATGCCTTGTCAAAGCTGGATGTACTGACAAGTTTCGCCGTATGTTCAATTAGCGCTCCAATTCGGTACGTCAGACCGTAAATCTTGGAGAAAGGATCGGGGAGCACTGAACTAATTCAAGTCAGACATCCGTGCATGGAACCCCAAGACGGAGTTAATTTCATTCCCAACGACAACATCTTTCACAAAGGTAATCAAATGATTAAATGCTGTGCACAAACAAGCTTGTTAGGTCTTTATTTATGCGACTTTTGTATATAAATCTAGATGAGCATCGTTTCTACATTATTATCGGGCCATTTTAGCTGGAGTTGGAGCTGGTGATTACCATCGCAAAGGCAAATCAATTTTCATGGCTGTAATGATTGAGACTGCCAACATCACCCGAGTAATTCACGTACATCACATACAATATCGACAAGTTAAATCATTTTCATCCACAAAATTACAAAAAAAATGTCTCATTCCGAATAAAAAATCACAGAGAAATTTAAAACTATTTTAAATTCTGCTACTATGTCAGGTTTGTAAAAATGAGGGTTCGTAACGACAACCATTAAACTCAAATTCAATTTAAAATTTTGTGTGGCGGAAAGATCAACCGCAAGCAGTGGCTATGGTCAGCGCATGGTATACTTGTACGGTCGTATATATTAGGATCCGCTAATAAAATTGTTAAAGATTAACGCCGAGGTTGCGAGTTGGAGCCTCGCTTTCTGGAACAACAACTTTGGCTTTTTGCTTAATCTTAGTTTGATTGATTTCCTTCCAGCGAGTTATAATTATAGGTCGGCAGTGAAATCGATTTGTGCAAGAAAATACATTTAACTCTTATGCAATACGCTCAGTTATAGCAAAATATAGGCTTGGCAGTTCTGCTTTTACTTGGCTCTTAATATAAACACAACTTTAACTGGCAACGCCTCTAGACAAGGAAGGGTTTATAATCAATCGTAATTTCAAGAGTAAGTGGATGCTACAACCGTGTAGATGCATACGAAGTCAAAAAGGAATCATTGGGTTATTTATAGTGTCCTGTTTTAGGCTGAGTTGTAAACCTTGGCAATTGTAGCTGGACTGGAAAGCCGGAAGCTACAGTCAATATTCAATAAATGTTTCCAAAGTTGTTTTCGCTGAACACTACGCACAGTACGCAGTGGTTAAATTCCCAGACAGCAGTCTAGGTTAAGGGCAGTCAAGTGGGGGGTCGCGGCTGCTGCGTTCCGGCTGTGTAGCACAGTCAGACAGTGATCGAGTTCGAAACGATACAGACGTTTATTATTATTATAGACTGTACTGAGCTTTGTCGAAAAAGAGTTGTATTACTTGACTCATTTACTGGTTCAAATTTTAAATTCTACAGTGCTCGTTTGTAATATTGTGATTGGAATAATTGAATTATTATTGCAATTGGTGTGAAATCAGTCAAATAAAAGAGAATTTAGAAGCCAATTGATCTTCTATCACTTTCTTATTGAGGTTAAGTTAGCATATAGAGAAATGGCAAGCCAAACAACAAGACTTGCCGTTTCCATAGCAAACGAGTGCACCGAAATCACATATGAGAACCAGATGAAAATGTGCAAATTACCTTTAGAAAATAACTTTGACTTTTCGGAGGCGTCCTCCAACACTGTCAGGCGATATTCTTATGGCCCATCTAACCCACCGGGGAGTGACAGGAGCAAAACGGTTTTACTGATGGGAGGAACCGGATCGGGAAAGACGACGTGGATCAACGCCATGATCAACTATGAGCTGGGAGTCGAATGGGCCGATCCTTTCCGCTTTAGACTCGTCGACGAGGTTCTCCAAGGAGGGTCACAAGCTCACAGTCAAACCCAAGATGTCACTGTCTACCACCTTCACTACCGAGATGGATTTCAAATTCCATTTTCGCTGACTATCGTCGACACGCCGGGATTCGGAGACACTGAAGGAATTGAGCGAGACCACAAAATCACAGAGGCCGTTGCGAAACTCTTCAGAGATGAAAATGGCATCCAGGTAAGCAGTTCGTTAACGACGTAACTTCAGTGAGAAAAAAAACAAAACAAACAAACATTTCATTTAAGCATTTGAATTAAATACGATTAAATATAATGTATAAATATTGATGTATCAAGTAATTGGATGCAGTCGGCTTCGTCGTCAAATCGTCTGATGCCCGTCTAACTCCTTCACAAAGTCACATTTTCGAATCGGTCATAGGTATTTTCGGCCGTGACGTTAAAGAAAACGTCCGTTTCCTAGCCACTTTCGCCGACGGAAAGCGACCGCCGCTTGTCTTAGGAGCGATCAAAGAGGCCAAACTTGCCTGTCAGACGGATTCCAGCGGATTGCCGTGCTATCAAAAGTTCAACAACGGCGCCATTTACGTCAGCAATCAAGATGAAGAGGACGAGTATTCACCCATCGATTGGAGAAACGGAATGAAGAATTTCAAGGAGTTTTTCGACGAGTTATCAAATATGCCAACCAAATCGCTGCATTTGACCAGAGAACTCTGGGTATTTACCTATTATGATATTATTTTTTTTTTTTAGAAAACTATATAAGTCGAAGTAGGAAACACCATTGTGTCATCGCGACTGGCCTATCGTTGTCTGCTGTGCTGCAAAGAATCGGCCATTAGGGTTTTATAAATAGAATTGCAGCGCGGAAGGAAAAGCGGATCAGTGCTGCTATTTCGATTTTGTTTACTTTGGCACACAACAGCTCTGCATTTCTTTCTTTGTTTTGATCGACTTTGTCGTGCCAATTATTAGACGTACTTGACTTGCATCAATCGTCACTTTATGACAACTGCGCCACAGGTTCTTATAATAGCTGACGTTGCGGAAATCGATTCAAACGTTTCTGTAGGTTACGTCAGTTACGGTACGGTAAGAATAAGAAAATGGAATTCATAAGTTCCATGTGATGCCATTCCGTTTTCACGCGGCCATTACGAGAACAAGCAGCACACGAAAGACAAATTGCAAACTAAGATGAAGGCAAATGACATAATCATTATACGTTATTGTCAGATTTCGATCGGGCGGAAAAAGACGCACCATTTTTTACATTTACTTAATTTTTATTTTTAGGAAACGGCCAACAACAGTGCACGTATGATTTACCAAGGTGCCACGGCATCTGCCAGTGCCATAAGTCACATGAGAGCTACACTGGGAATAATCGACAAGATTTGTCGAAATCTACTAGAACTGAAAGGAGACGTCAAGGAATTTCAAATGAAATGCAATTTCGCCAAAACAGTGGGAACAACGTCCAATGTAGCCGGTGCCGCATTGGGTGTAGGTAAATTAAAAAGCCCCTGCGTATACTAATCAAAGTATAGCTAATTTGTACTTCCGCTGACAAATTAATTGTCATCCCTATTTTTCTCAAAAATCAATAAGGTGGAGTTGTTATGGCTCCTTTCACTGGTGGAGCTTCTCTAGTGTTGACTGTTTCTTCGCTGAGTGCCACTGCGGGCGGAGTGGGCATCAATTTGACCACGGATTCCATAAACCGAAAAAAGACCGAAAAATATCTCGAGACCATCAACGATCTGCTTTCCGATTTAAATCAGCGCTGCGAGGAACTAGACGCTATTCTGGACAATTATAGGACAGCCGTCAGTGGGTTGGAGCAGAGCCATGGATTGAATGAAGGCATGTCGGCTTACATCATCAAAAAATTTGCCCTAGACTACAAGCGAATTTTGAGTGTCACTGGAAGTGTGGCCGCCTTCAAAGCAGCGATCGACCTGAGCCGAACAATCGAAATCGCCACATCCATCGGCACGTTAACTACAACAGCCACAGGAGGCGTGTCATATGTCATCACGCGTTCGATGGGCGAGCTCACCGCAGTCGAACTAGCAGCCATCAACAATTTGGGAAAGGTCGTCTTGGGTAGGACGACCGCCATCTTCAGAGTTTTTACGAATACTATGATTGTAGTTAACATTGGTGTCGTCGTGTTTGATATCTATTCACTGGTAAAGGACTGGAAGCGCAATCATCCGGCAGTCGAGGCCATCGACGACGCCATTGAAAAATTAAACACAGCCAAAACTGAGATCGAAAATAACCTGTCTATCATGGAATGATTACACTTGTCAATCTCTCGAATTTTCCTCTATGATAAATCACAATTTAAAAAACGTATTTCAATTCTTCAAGATGCTGATAAGTGAAAAAATACTCACCATAAAAAACTACTCCCCACTTAATTAACTCGCATTAACTCTATTTAGGCATTTAAACGCTAAACATTGATTCGTTTTTCGGACATTACGATTCGTTTTAGTGATTCAGAACCCACATGTCCTGTTGCGCCCACAAACCAAGAGTAGACGAAATTCGAAAGAAAACCGCAAATCAGTCTGAAACAGCAAACTAAGACCATCGAGGAATTGCTCCCCCACTGCCTGGATCAACAAACTGAAAGAGTCCTTTTGAGGTTGCAAAGGAAATGCGGAAAATTCTAAGTGCTCGCTATGCAGGACCTAGAGATGGGCAACGCTCTCCAACGGGCAAACTCTGGCCGAAAAAACGAATATAGCAAATAAAAGCAAAAAACTATAGTCTGTTAGAATCGTAAGAATAAAAAAAAAAAAAAAAACTTTCGTTAAAGTCCCGCTTCGACGCACCTTTCAAAATGTTCAAATTTTCTTTTCAACTTCATAAAGTGTCACCCTTGTTTGTTTTGTTGCAGTAGCGTGTTAGATATAATTGCAATAATTCAGAATTTCAAATTTTTTGTTATAATACAAGTCACATTGATACGTAAAAACAAATCTGACAAGATTCAAATTGGTTTCCAAGTCTAATAACCATAGTTAGCGCTCCCACTCGAATCAATTCGCGTCCAAAATCACAATTCGAACTGAATTGCTTTTTTGAAAACGCAATTCGAGTTGAATATGAATTGATTCAAATTGCCAGAAACTCAATTCGAATCCATTCGAATGGAATTCGAATCGATTCGAATGAAATCACGAAAAAATCTAAAAATTCTTTTTTTAAATTAGGCAAGAAATATTACACAAAAACATCCATAATTTTAACTGTTTAATTAATTGCAGTAGAATATCACTTAAATCGACTGGATTTAGTGATTATTCAATTATTATAATAGAATATTTGTTCGTTTAAAAGAACCCAAACAATACCCATCCCCTTCGTTTATCGAAACGAAGAGGTGGCACATCTAGCGGTCGAAATTGAAACTAAAAATATCCAAACTTTGCAAAAATTTTGTCAAATTCGACACGAATTCACCCAAATATTCGTGAATATTCACAATGAATATTCATGAATCTGGAAATGAATATTCAGGTAAATTTCCATGAATATTTACCCAAAAATATTACAATTCAAATGAATATGAATTTTGATTTTTCCAATTCGAGTTGAACTGAATATTCGAAAAATCTCAAAAAACGCAATTCAAGTTGAATCGATTCGAATCAATTCGAATCGATTCGAATCAAAGGCAATTCGGGTGGGAGCGCTAACCATAGTGAGGAAATGAACAAAATTAATACTTTTTCCCCTCTTCCGTAACCAGATATTCTTAATGAATAAAAACCCCTTTGCCAAAGGTTGGGAACAACTGCTGGTAAAAAGATGAATGCTTGCTCTAAATTTGGAATACACACTACGTCATATTCTATAGATAATTTTTATTTTTAGTTCAAACTAACGCGAGTCTAGGGCAACAGTAAATTAGCGGACGAGACACAAGTTACAGTTGAAAAGGGGGGTTTTTCTAATTTTATTAACAAGCTGCATGATAAACGATGAACCCCAACTTGCCACCAAGCAAACGACCCTTTGCTAATATAACGAGAAAAAAAAAATTGTTCTAGAGAGATCGAGTGCTAGAAAGAGCTGGTGGACGCAAAGTGCAAAGAAATCCACGCAGCCCATCTGGAACGCGTATCAAATGGCTCTAACTCGTGCTGCTCGCTGGAGACAAACAGTTTCGCAAATTTAAAAGAACCAATGAAGTACGTCAGATTAATGAACAGAGTGATTTAGAAGAATCGAAAATGCCTTATTCAGTTGTCCAGCACAAAATTACAGAGGCAAATGTAGTAAAACAAAACCACGATTTCCCATCATAGAGAAGAATCTAACGTCAGGAAAAATCGATTTTAAATTTTGCTGTGACGTGGCCAAAAATTTTCGATCGATTTGTTCCGGTTGATAAAAAAAAAACGAGAACGTTAACTCGCAAGACAAACACGGGGAAGGAGAACAGCTCATCAAATTACTTTGGTGGGCAAGTCTGTTGATGCACTGCTCGCCGCAGCTCACTGCCGATTCATGATAAATTGATTGGTGATCATCGGCAATTAATTATTTTTTTTTCATAACAAAACGATCCTGATTTCAAATGAACCCAAAACTTTGCCTCTCACATTTCACACCCACATATTATTTAACTGACAAAAATCCAAACAATTTTGTAACTAAATCTTCGCTTATTTACATTAGAACCGTTAAAAGACATTGTCTCCTCTACATATAGGCCAAATTATGACAATTTTAATTATCAAAGTAGGAGAGAGCGGGGCTAGTTGGCAGGTGGGGTAAGTTGGCATTTTGCTAGTTAGACCCCTTACAGACCAAAACAAATCAAGTCTTTTACACCAAATATGAAAGACAACACCCAATTGCTCTTACAAAATTTCGAAAGTATACGACTTCCTCAACAGGAGTAATAGCAAAAAGAAAAAAAAAACGGCAAAAAGTTTTTTTTGGGCCTCTCAGCACTTTTCATTTTTCTCATAGTATAAAACTCTAAGAGTTTCAGAAAACCCAAGCAAAAAAGAATTAATGTTTGTCTAATTTTTAAAAGAAACCCGACATTTCTACATTAAAAAGTTATTTAGTTATCAATTTATTTGTTCGAAAAGCACTCTGTGGGGTTAGTTGGCAGAAATTTTGAGGGACATGTTGGCATACAGATTTCTCATGAGATGCTGAGTTGCCAGTTTTCAAAATTCGACCTAGAAATTTTGGAGCAATGGAGAATCGTCAGTTGCCAACTTACCCCGTAGGTGGGGCAAGTTGGCAGACTTTTTTTTGCAGTTTTTCTCAATTTCACAATTTCGTGTAAATGAATATTGTAAACGAATACGATCAATTCATAGAGAATTGAAATCTGAATCTGATTCATTCATTCAATTTGCAAAACCTGTGGTCAAAAAATTCAAATAAATTCACAAAAAGTGACCCTGCCAATTAGCACCCCTCTCCCCTAACTGGAAAGAAGGCGACGATCAACGACACCCAGTAATTCAACTAAATTCAAAACAAAATGGCTCGAGACGGCCGTAGGTAGCCTACACGTACACGTCTACACGAAAATGGGTTTAACTATATGAAAGATGAACTGGACCCAAGTAAAGACATAAACAATGAACGTAGTGAACAACTAACCTGTGATTGTGTGCAGTTAAACTCGGAGTGAATCACTCGAAATCGATTCTCTGGATGAATTCTTCCATCTCACGACCGATAGATGTTTTCTCGCCCTATTTTACTGTCCAGCAGGGAGTCCGTTTATGGATTTCACCAGTTGAAAGTGATGTTCGGAATAGGTTCTAACTATAAGCCGGAAAATGTGGGTTACCAGTGCAACGACCGCTCCATCTCGCGGAGATCGGGTCGTACAAATAACACAAGCGAATAAATGAAGGGGCTCGGGGCTACCCACAATTGCTGAATGTATTCTGGATTTCTAAGCTAAGAGTACATACACGAGACAAGAGTTAAACGCGGGACATACCGATATTGCCGGAAGCTGATGACACGGAAAGGAAAAGGAAGTAGAGTGTGAACACGGCACAAAAAGAACACACGGATGATAATCACACGGCGGCAGACGCGCATACACACACGGCACAATAAGCGTAAATGCGCACACAAAACAGACACGGAGGCAGAGAAATAGAAATGGAAAAGATAACTCGTAATCGGCACTGAACTGGGTTAACTGAAGAAGAATGGGGAAAAGTGAAAGGAGTCGATAAGTAACTAGCTAATCAGAAATTAGGAAGGGCTCTACGAACTAGTCGGAGAGTCGAACGAGACTAACTAACT
Source organism: Daphnia pulicaria (assembly GCF_021234035.1). Classification (NCBI taxonomy): domain Eukaryota; kingdom Metazoa; phylum Arthropoda; class Branchiopoda; order Diplostraca; family Daphniidae; genus Daphnia; species Daphnia pulicaria. The sequence goes on from NC_060913.1 coordinate 34,809,670, forward strand.
GTTCGTCGCACATTTGCGATGAAACTTTGCATACAGCTGGGCCCATCTGGTCCAGCGACAAAGCCCTACTTACACGGCCCACCCTCTTTATGTAAGATGTAGATAAATATGGGATGAATAGATCCAGGTCGCAATTGGAGGGCGGTAGTATAGCGTAGGTATAAATTTATTCGGATCTAGGATGGGATCAAATAAAGAATATTCATCGTAGATCCACCAGCGTATATTCATTAACATACTGATTGTACGTCAAAGTAATATACCCGGGGGTATGATTTTGGTGTGATACCATTTGGTACATACACAGAATGTGCATCACAGTATAACCATATTAGGTACACAGTGGACGAAAAAGCTAAAAAATATCTCAATTTCCATTACTCCCAAACATTTGTTCCTGATATGTGTGAACAGTTGGCAAGTGGATAGAGAGGTGAGATACGGAATTGAAGGTCAGTAGTTCAAATCTCGGGGGAGACACTTATCTTTTATTTTCTTACAGAAATAATATCCAAAGATGGATGTTATTTAAGGATACTGTGTATACACAAACCGGTATATTCAAGGGACATACAAATGGTACGTGCGGGGAAGGGGAAATAAGGATAAACATGAAGCATTCCATGGATATGCTGTTTGTATCTCCCTTATCCTTGGGAGTACGCTTCAGTCATATCCATGGTACATCGCTGTGTTAGTAGGGAGGCACATTATTCACTAACATACGTGTGGTGACCATCGTATTCCATATCGGCTTCTTCCACGAATTTCTTGTGGATTAGTTGCTGGATCTCGTAGCTGTAGTCGGCGAGATCCTGTGGAGTCTTTCTTAGTCTTGCCAGCGTATTCTCCAGTCTTCCGGCGGTCACATGGAAATTTCTCTGCAATCTCCATTGATCCGTTGTCCAGGGCAATGGGGTGAAATAACGGCCATCCGGAAGTCGAGTTATCTCGTCTTCAAATCGGTCGAAACGATTGTTCGGCTCCACCGCATCCGCTCCATCCAGATTCGCGAAATTCTCTAATTTCCAAAAAAGCGAAACATCAAATTTGATTGCACTCAGCTCGTCTTCTTCCATTCTTTTGGTGTCGGAATATAACTCTGGCCCATCTGATTCATCTGAGAGTGATGATTTTTCATTCGAGCGTTGGAGACTGGAGTTTCCTGTCTCCGAGGTTGATTTTTTCGACTGGACTGGGAAAACTTTCGCTTAACTGGCGCAAGTCGTTGTGAATGATGTTACGACCTGCGAAGATGAATAATTGGATTGAGAGATTAAGTGTTTAATTATATTTTGACCAGTTTTGAATGATGTTTCTTTTGATGGGCCACCTAGCATTTTTCCAAATGGCGTGTTGTAGGCTCTCAGCCCGCACGGGCTTTGGATGGCTGCTCCGCTGTCTATGATCAAATTTATTTGGTCCATACCCACCAAAATTCCAGATGGATGTTCTTCTTCCGTCTGAGCTCTGTCGAATCTATCGTCTGCCAACCGCTCGTCTTTCAACCAGAGTTGCTCCGCAAATCTGGACTTGATGTACGGGCCTGTGTTTGCGATGAATTCAGATTCTAAAGCAAGAAGATTTATTATTGGGGCTCCTTGCCAGGTGCCCCGCACTTTGAATTCCACCAAATTCTTCAATTCCGGTGGACTCTTTTCCTCTTGCTGGAACACTCTGACTGAGAGACTCTCGATCTGTTTTCGCTCTAACTTAAGATCTTCTGAAATTGATTTAAGTACCCATGTTCTATGGCTTCCCTTGTCGGCGAATAGGATGGTCTTCTTTTCTCGGCCATCCGGGCCGATCACGAATACTAATGCTGTTTTTAACATAATATCGCTAAATATACTTGCACATGCTGTAGTAATGGTCGCGGCGTTTCCTGACAACGTGGAGGTGGTTGCCCCGGCTCCGGATGCATCTGAAAATCTTTTATCTTTCCGTTCACATAGAGCTGTATGATGTCGGCCGCCACATCGATTGCAATTTCTCGGTGAAGTGCAGTCTTTGTTCGCGTGACGCGTTCCAAAACAGTTTGTGCACCTTTGAAGCTCTGCGATCACGGCTTTTCTCTCCTTTAAATTCTTTGGGCATTTCGATGGCCAGTGCCCTTGGTTGCAAAATATGCAAGGTCTGCTTGCTTCTCTTGGACCTGTGTTGGAATGAGGAGAGTTATTTTCTGATTTTTTATTTGGTTTTACCTGGTTAGCCGAATTAATTCTGGCTCCCGTTGCCAACTGCGAGGCTGTAGCCGGAGGCGGTGTTGGTTTTTGTTGCGGATTGGTTTGGGCTTGTTTCGGTTTTTCTCCAACCTTCAATCTGTTAAATCTCTCCGCCGCCTCTGTCTGCTCACGGATGAACTTGAGCACACAAGACGCAAGTGCTCTTGTTCTTCTCGACCTGTCCGCGGCATTCGACACAATTGATCACCAAATACTGCTTGAGAGACTGTCCCACTGTTTCGGTCTTTCTAGCACCGCTGTCAACTGGTTCTCATCATACTTAAGCAACAGAACGCAGTCCGTCCATGTTGGTGCCTATACGTCTGCTGTCGTTCATCTTTTGTTTGGCGTATCACAAGGCTCCGTACTCGGCGGTCCACCGTTCATAATGTACGTCAAACCTTTTTCCGAGGCTACTACAACCGAAGGCGTGCAAGTTAGTCAGTTTTCTGACGACAAGCAGGCACGCTCACGTTTCGCTCTTAAGGAGGATTTCTCCTCACAGTCTCAGTGTCGCACCCGCCTTGGCTGCTGGTTTGAAAAAACCGACGCCTGGCTCACCATCAACCGCGTCCAGCTCAACATCCCTAAAAGCACACTAATCTACACATACAACCCCGGTAAAGGCTCCACAACTCGTCACATCGATTCAACCCCTCTCCAGATTGGATCGTCGCTAGTCCAGCCCTCCACAACGGCTTGTAACCTTGGTGTCATCATTGACACTCACCTGACAATGGAAGCCCAAGTCAAGAAGACCAGCAGAGCCGCCAACTTTAATCTCAGCAGGATAAACAAGATCCGTCGGTTTCTCGATTTTTCCTCTGTCAAATGTGTTGTGAATGCTTTAGTTCTTTCTCGCCTCAAATACTGCAATTCTCTCTATCTTAATCTTCCATCTTCTCTCTTGAAGCGCCTTCAGCGTGTCCAAAATGCAGCGGTTCGTACGATTTTTAATCTTCGAAAACGCGAACATGTGTCTATACACCGCCAATCTCTTCGCTGGCTTGAAATCGCTGACCGTGCTAAACTCAAAGTTGCCTGACTCACTTTTCGCTGATTTAAACGATGCTGATGTTTAGGAATTTTCCGTAATAGTCGTAGTAGGACTAGAATTCGTTGTATCTATTTTGCGCTCATCAATAACATTAGATTTATCATCAACATTGATCCTGTTATCACTGGCATTTGATGATTGCAATGTTGGATTATGCCCATCAAAATAATAGAAACTACAAACAAATACAAGACTCCCAAAAATAATCAGATATTGTGTCAAGCTTTGGTTTAAACGAAAAAATCTTGAGAACATGATGGAACAGCACCGATTCAAACAAGACAACTGATGGCGAATTCAATCGGCAATTTTGAAAAACTTTTAAGACTGAATGCACTGTCGCCTGTTTTCTGTGCTCGCTACTAAGTTCTCTGACCGTAGCTGATGTACGAAATTCTTTTTGTAAATGGATAGATAAGAAAATATACAGAAATTGATAAATTTAGTGAGAACATTATGTGGTACGCTTCCTTTATATTGTGAGCTGTTAAATTAGCAGACTGGAACACAGACAAAAAAACCTATTTATAGTAACGAAACTATAAAGTCAACGACATCGGTTTCCCTGTCTATTATATTCATCCAAACTATAGCTTTTAATAATCTTTTCCCTCTAGCCCTATACTTATAGAAGCATTGTCTTATAAATTTACCTTCTGAATGTCCTCGAAATGCTGCTTTGCGATTCTAGCAGGAAATATCATGCTGACAACGTGAATCTTGTTGTTAACCTATTAGTCTACTTATAATATCGCCTTCTACTTTTTAAGGCGAAATATTATTTTGTGTTAACTCTTTGGTCTGCAGTCCAATAAAGAATTTGAGCCGATAAAACTTTTAATTTTCTCTCAAACTTGCTGTTGAACTCTGTTTACTAATATGGTGTCGGTAAAATAAAAGTTATACAAACTGAAAGTAAAATGACAAATAATTGATTTATTCTGAGACAAATATAATTGCTGCTGGTCACCAGGGGCGTTATCTTCTAGCTCAGTAAACTTTGATGTAAGTTTGAGCGTCGAGAGATGTGCTGTTGGCTGTATTGCGCTCCATTCATTGTCTTTCCACATGTACAGCTTCCCATTTAAATTGATGAAACTATTTGCCCAAAAACATTCTTCAAATGGGTGTACAGAAAAACTATCTTTGCCTTTAGTATAGTTTTGAAATTTAGGCTCTGTTCCGCACTTTTTTTTCCATTCCGACCGAAATATTTTCTAATTTTCACTGTTGCACTAAAAAGTAATCACCGTACATTTTAAGTAGTTGACACATCGGTAGGTTATTTGCGCGCGCTGCTAATAGTCCGTTTTGCTCCGCGAGCAGCATTAAAGTATATCTGTGCACTTGTAGATTACCGTAATTTATCTTTTTTATTTCCTTTTCTAATACGTTTTCACTGACTATGGCTTGATGTTCCATGTATTGATGATGCTGTAGTAGGAGTGGTTGACCGTCGTTCATCTTCCTTTTGATAGGAATATTGGGGTGGCCAAATATCCATTTTTGATTTTTCTCTTGATTGCAATCGCTCAATGAAGGCTCTAGGCCTACTTTTGCTGCAAGACAACCTTCGCGGCCGTCGACCATACCAGTAATTTCTAACGTTTCGCTATTCGAGCGAAAATAAAATTTTTGTCTACATTGCGATGATTTTACATGAAAATAAGTGGGTTTTGGCTTGTCCGTCGGGATTTTTTCTTTTCTTTTGGGGAAAACAGTAGCGAGAATTATTTGATAGCGCATAAAACGCCGCTGGTGCTATACAATTAGCATGCACTAAACAAGTTCTTTATTATTTTTAGCAATTTCGTTACCTATTAAAATGAATTCATGTGGTTTTTGACCATCACACGGCGCATTTTGCATATTAATATCTAGACAAATTTTGGTTTCCACATTGTAAATATGGGACCAATTTTGAGCGATTATATGAAGGTATGCGGCGTCAAGATTTTTTAGTTTACGTAATGGTCTTTTGCAAATATTTTCTAAATTTCCATGATAAAAGAATTCTAGCTGTGCCGTATTATCTACTAAGTTAAATGAACTTGTGTCGAATTTTGTGACTAAACCTGTCCAATTTTTAAGTTCTTTCAAACGGCATTGGTCAGATATGTTTGCCTTTGATGCGTCCTACACAATGATTGAATTGTGATGTCGAACAACCCTTGTCTCTAGTTCATATCGACAGTTATCATAAGTGCATCAGGTATATCATAATTTTCATTTAGCGAATTTATAACATTTAATTAGCTTATAAAAAAACCGATACTACGATAATTCCGCAAACATGAATACGCTAAAGGTAACTTATTGTTACATCTACCTCTTCTATATCTTACTTTTCCGTTTAACAATTAAGCCCCTTTTTTTTGCGTGTAATTGATTCCAAATTTAATTTAAAGAGCGCCATCGGAGCTACGGGAGACATTTTTATTTTACCCCACCGCAATCTACTTCTTCCGGCGGAGCCCATAGAAATTAAAACAGTGAAATGCTACGATTGCGGAAAAACCATTCTTGCGTGTGACAGTAGAGAGCATGCGGCCTCTCATCTAAGGTATAATATATTCAAAATAAAATCGTGAAAATTACATGTTAACGAAGTGTTAATTAGGGAAGACGATACTTTTCACCCAGAAGGTGCTAAGTAAAATACACTCGGATGAGAGGTGAAAAAGAAAAAGATTCGCAATTGGATGGAATTAAAGATCCTGATGGAGGAAAAGATTTTGAAGATCTTCTAGCGGATAAAAACGACGAATAATTTCTCTTTACTGCTCGGATTAAGTCTATCAAAACAATGGATAATGTTTTTTACTGCTCGTTATCTGGTGCAACCTGACGACCGATAATTTTTACAAAGAATAAACAAAGAATAAAGTATGTAGTGTGATACAAGTTTGTGAAGTGCCATATACTATTTCTGACATTTAAAAAAACGTCACATAAATGGATTCTTTTTCGTAATGACAAGATTTTGCAACATTATTTACTAACCTACAACTTGTTGGCTACAAGATATTGTAATTCAACCCGGGTAATCTGCTTAACCATTTCATTTCATTCCTATGAGGATGTTTTACGAGAAACGCCAAGGAAATGTGAAACAACCAGCACAATGAATGGTGAGTAGTGTTCTTGTGAGAAAAAAAAATTGTGTAGTTCCAAATTTGACCGCTAGATGGCGGCGGCGTTTTCTTGGTTTTATTTGGTTTTGTTTTGTTTTGTTTTTTTGTGGCCCTTTTGGCGCGCCATAAATTAAGAGACACTCACTGAGACTGATGTAAACGCTTTGTTCTGATTGAATTTCATCACCCCATTGTTGTAAATTCTCAAAGCCGCTTTGACATTCCTTGGCCTTTCAGAACCACCTATCGGGTGAAAAACCAACTAAAAAAAGCGCTTCTTTTTTCAGATTTATTTCACGCCGACGTCTTTCAAAAAACAAACCGCGTACATTGACGTTGCCCCGTGAAATTATCTCCTCTACAAGACGGTCGTAATTTTCATACCGTCTCTCGCATCCCCACAAAACGTATAAAACATATTTGAAGACCCTTTCTAAAAATTTCTAGAAAATCGTTTCCCTATCTCTCCAAGAGGAACAGCTCCACCTCCCGGAGATAAATCAAGTAAAAAACCACGAAAACAGCCATCGAGCCGTAGATGAAAGAGACGTCGTCGCACAGTGGGAGTGGGAGATGGGTGGGGTGGTGACGGGAGGGGTGGGAATGAAGGTGGTGTGCCGAGGGTCGTTTGGCGATAAATAAATATCGGGAAATTTCACCGGATTTTGTTCAATTTTCTCCATACAAATAAGCCCTCGATGGTGTACCTGCAACAAGAAGCGACGAGAGGACCTCCAATGGTGTCTCCTTGGTGGAAGCTCTGATGGATGAGAGTATTTTCCCCAATCCAATGAAAATAGTCTGATCGGTAAGGAATGGGGATAAGTGACTCTTCCATGTTGTCTTCGTAAATGTCGTGTTCTAACTGATAGTGCTCGTAATCGTTGTCTGCTTTTTCTTTCTATTTGAGCTCTCGGTTTTTGTGTTTTTCGATGGCCAGCATGGCTTCCGCCAGGGCCTTCTCGCAGTCTGTCGAGTGCTCTGTCGTTTACGCACCGTAATACATGCTGAATATTTGGTCTTGCACGTATTTGGTGCAGTTGTTGCAATTGATCACCGACATGATGGACGAGTTTGTGTTGGTGTGGAATGTAAATGAGCTTATTTTCCTCACGTCAATGTGGAGTTCCTTGATTTAGGGCTTGGGGTGGGATGATTCTTCGGGTGGATTGGCGGCGTAGGTTGTGGTCGGTGGTTGAGTGAACACCGCTTTCACTTCCGTGCAGGTGCACGGTTCTGAAGGAATCCCATATTGGCACTTGGTTGCTTTTGAAACAGCTCTTCCTGTGCCTCTAGTCTTGAAGGTTGCCGCTCAATTGGATGCTCGCGAAGTCGAGCATGCAATGATCCAATTCGTCTTTGGTGAAGCAGCCCTCTTTTCTTCTGAGGGGTTCGCCATATCAAATTTTCTACATCTTCCTCAGATGGTTGGGGTTCGTTCAGTCGTTTGTAGCCGTGTTCTAGTGCGGCTTGCAATTTGTGACCGACTGCCACTTTCCTTTCCTGGAATTCTGGCGATCTATAGGTCGACATCGGAAGTTACTTTTAATGGTTCCATGCGACAGAAAGGACATTGCATTACGAATTCATTTCTTCCGCTTTCAATGTGTTGGAAATTGAGAGTGACTTCAACTTCTTCCCTAAAAGTTGTTGCTTGATGCTTTCGCTCTGGTAATCGGCCAATTTTTTAAGTCTAGCGGTATTCGAGAATACGCTTTGGCGCGAGGGATCACGTTGCCCTCGGCATTGATTTCTTGGAAAGATAAATTTGCTCGAATTCAAGCCATGTTGTAGGAGTTGTTGTGGGAGACCATGTCGTACACCTGCAGTGAGAATTCCGATTGCTGTAATTGCCGGCTGCTTAGATTGGTGTAGTGCGCGATGAGCTCCTTTTTGGAGATGGGGATCTTTCTGTCGAGCCTACTCGACCGAAAGGAAACAAATCCTGTTGGGGGTTTCCAACCCTGTAATGAGTTTTCACATAATCTGGATCGCTGTCGGAGACAAATTGCTTCGCTAGACGGAAGACGGAAATATTGCTGGACGATTGGAAAGACATAGTGGCGGTGAGGGGCAATTAGTCTGCTCCAGTTGAGTTTTGGTTTTGGTCGTCTTTATTACTTACGAACACCATACAATAGATCACGAGGAATTCTCTTTATTCTTTGACTGATCGTAGTAAGGAATCGCCTCTACTGCGGTGGCTTTGGTGTTGGAAAGATGATCTTTTCCTTGGTCGCCGTCCTGTATAGTTTACGCAATTCTTCTTTCTTAAGATAGACATCGGGCGATGTGTCTTTGTCGGGAAATATTGAGAAGACGAACGAAGGGACGAAGAGCCCCTTCGTTGAAGAGGTATATTTTTATGACTTCGTTTCGTTGTCGACTCAGAATTGATGCAGTTGGCGTATTTTGGATGGTTCGATGATTTATTCCGTTCTCCTGGATGCAATTTTTTCTTTTTGTCGTTGTTGAAGGGGGGGGGGATATCACGAACACTCGAACCACGCTGTTACTGGGTTGGATGGGCTCCATTTGGGTTATTAACGCAGTAGGAAGTGGGGGGGGGAATAGAACTTGACCTTCAAGACTACTGCCTCCTGCCCCTGTTGTGTCTTAAATTTAGTCACTCTGCCATAGGACTGTAAGGCAACACTTACATACAAAAATAAGACGGGTTGAATAAGCAGAAGACAGATGTATTAACGACTGGTCAACAGGAGGGAAGTACAGGAAGAGAGAGTTACATGTAGAAGGGTACAGCTTATATAGTAAGGGTTAATTAGAGTATATATGATCCGTTTATGTGAATATAGACGCAAGAATAACAGCTTTCCTTTTCCTTAACGTCAACTCATGGAATCAAATCCGCAAATATACCTTCTTTCCCATTGATTTAATTTTCATCGTGGCTGTGACACACTCCGTCGGGTGGCTTATATCAGCGCCCTAGCATCGGCAGTGCTTGCCTTAGCTAATTCGTTGCTATAGTGGACACATGTACGACGGTTTTAGCGATATAAACATATTTGGTTCCCCCCCCCCCCCAATGAAAAAATCACTTCACAACAAAAAAAAATAACTTATAGTATAGTCATTTTAGCTGTTGTACCTCAAACAATTAGTAATTCGAAGTTTTATTAATGAGCACTATTTCAACATACTTTTTAATTATGTGTGTAAAAAAATGAAAAAATCGTACCAGGGGATCACATATAAATTTTCAATTAAAAGTTAGAACATAAGAAATGGGGGTCTAATTTTAAATAGTTTTTGGTTTTTATTACATGTAATCAAACTGTGTGTGTTAATAAACGTGTGTTTCTAATTTAAATCTTTTTTGTGTAGATTTACAATTTTTTTTTTTTAATTTTGATGTTACTGAAATTGGTTTCCGCGTCGAAATTTTTTCGCCGTGTTTAACACGGCGCTTATGGCGCTACGCGTCTTGTTAAAATTGTTGCTACATAAAAACTAAATAACCTAAAAATTCCCAAATAGTTTAGTTTTGTAGCCAATATAACCTAGTTTACTTTTTTTTAATTATATCTTATGAATATAGCACAGTAAAAAAATTATAACCATTACAAAAAAAAATATCCTTTTTTTAGGTTTTTCCAAATTCCGCAAAATTCAAGTTCCTTTTACAACACACCCGCTAGGGTGACATTTTCGGGGGGAGGGGGCGCTGCCACTTTTACTCGACTACAACTGTACAATTGAAACTTATTGTTATTGTGATAAAAAAATTCAAAATGTTGAAGTGTCGAAAAATAGGAACGAGGAGTAATCTTAAATTTGATAACACGGCCTGCATATTTTGCAAAGTAAATCCAAAACCTAATGATAAAGAAAACATCCCTTATGTACAAACTTTAAATTTTGAACAAAAAATTGTGAAAAAGTGCAAATCTAGAAATGACAGCTGGGCAAATGAAGTGTTGGCTTACGTCATGGGCATTGTTGATTTGTTAATACACAATACGTGTTATCATATTTCATGTTATCAGCGTTTTGTGAATGGAAAAAATAAACCCGGTGCTATTGATCCGCCGAGTGCTATTCCTTCTAATAACGTTAACGATTTAAAACGGAGAGGAGTGAAAAGAAAGAGTGAACAACATGTTGCTGGTCTTACTAGTGACAACGAGAGAAATTTGGCTTTTCTTCAAGCAGTGAAATATTTACAAGAGATGGACGAAGAGTTATTCACTATTAAAGATTTCAGCAAATTAGTGGGTTCATATGGTTGTGAGCCATACTCTGCTACTTACATAAAGTCAAAGTTGCTTGATTTTTTTGGATGTGATATAACGTTTTTTAGTAGTAACGGAATTTATGACATAATTTGTTTGTCAGCATTTACAGTAAAGATTGTACATGCATTTTATTTAAAATCAGAAAAAAATAAATTGTACTCGGCAGAAGAAAAAAAACTACGAACAATGGTGGATGCAGCAAAAATAATCATACAGGACTTGAAGACAATTAGTAAAAATTCAGAAATATATGATATCTTCCAGAGCCTGGAAAGTCCAAAAGATACTCTCGAATTTGTGCTTGCCTTACTACAGATTTTCTTGACAACAATTATTACTGCGAAAAGCAATCAATCCAAAAGTGCATCTGTTGCACAATCAATAATGCAGTTGTCGTGTCCGAAGACAATTGTAGAACCATTACAGGTATTCTTATCTATATTTTAATAAACATTTCATTGATTTCAATTTCAACCGTATTACAGATAGGACTTGCAGTACAACTTCATTTACTCCATGGTTCAAGATCCTTAATTGATATACTTCACAGCCACGGATTTTGTTCTTCATACAATGAAGTACTGAAATTTGAAATATCCGCTGCCGTTACTTCAAACACAAACCTAGACATATCCCAAGATTCCTTTGTTCAATATGTTGCTGATAACGCTGACCATAATTTGTGTACTTTAGATGGGAAAGGAACATTCCATGGAATGGGCATCATTGCTACCATAACACCATGTTCTAAGAAAGTAAACTACATAGTTCCAAGGAAAAAGGTAAATTTTACTAGTTACGTTTTTCTAAACGAAAATAAATTTTTTTTATAGGTTACAAATGATGAAATACTGCAATGTGGTGAAATAAAAATAATTAGACACTTAATCGACTACAAAATATTGTCCACAATCAAATTTCGGAAATTGGAACCTTTATTTTAAAAAGACAGGACTACAAATCTGGATTTACTTTGGCTAGCATCGTGGTCATTTAAGACCAGGTTGAAAGACCAGGTTGGCAAGGATCCATGGATGCAGCACTGTCAAGCAATAGCCACCCAGGAAAATCTGAAGTAGTTTTCCTCCCAATGATAGGCATGTCGGCCAGCGATGAGAACTGTATATATACAACTTTGCATTTCATCGCTACTCAAGCAAAAAACAACGGCTATACTCCCATTTTGACGTTTGATCAACCATTGTGGTGGAAAGCCATGTTAATTATTGAAAATGCAGATCCTTCATGCCCAATCAAAAAGATTATTTTGAAACTAATAGGAGGTTTTCATACACTTATCAGTTTTTTAAGTAGCATTGGTCATGTCATGGCAGGATCCGGTATAGAAGAAATATTATCGCTCATTTATGCCGAAAATAGTGTTCCTCACATGTTGAGTGGAAAGGCTTACACAAGGGCAGTTCGAGGTTTTCTTTTACTTGAACGTGCCATCAATGCTCTAATTCATGAGGATACAATTTTCAAAAACGACAGTATCGTGGTATGTAAACAACAGTAATTTGTGATATATATTTCATTACAACTAAATCATTTGAACATTTTACAAATGTAGGAATGCAATAACAGTGACAGTACTCAATCCAACACTGATGATGACATTCAAACATCTACATGTTTAAGTAACGTTGACTATGATGAAATTAATCGTCTGTACAGCATTATGATGAGTGGTGTGAGCTTGGATAACTTGGATTTTCTGAATCAATCACCAACGATTCGTAAATTGAAGACAATTGTCGTTGACAATATCAAGAATAATTCAAATTGCAAGACTGGAAAACTATGGATTCAATTGCTGGACATGGTTTCAATAATGAAGAACTTTATTAAAGCAGAACGAATGGGAAACTGGATGTTACACCTTGAATCTACTTTGAAAAGGTTACCCTCCTTCGCAGCAACCGGGCATAATAACTACATGAAGTCAAGCTATTTTTATGTACAGAATATGTTGAAATTGGCGGATGAAAACAAAAACGTACACGAAAAATTCTTGAACGGATTACATGTTGGCAGAATAACAGATAAGCTCTGGGCAGGACTATCACATAACCTTATCATTGAACAAGAACTTATGCGAGCAATGAAGTCCACTGGTAATGAAAATTTTTAGTTATTTAACTTGAATATTTATCAACAATCTCTTTGTAAAGGTGGCATTACTCGTAGAAAAGGGATGGATGAACTCGATCGATTAATTTGGGTTTTATCTAGACCTACTTGCTCTAAAATTAATTCACTAATGCAGAATGTCATAGGAGTCAAACTCTCTACAGCTGAGCAGCATCAAGAGCTTAATAATTCAAGGAAAAAGAGGGACTACACAGACACTCATACATTAATTAATTATCTCAGACCCCACATTCCTTTAAATGGAGGACAAAACGAACTAAAAAACATTTCAACTGGAGTGTTGTCTGTTTGTAGTGTTAACGTTTATGAAGCCAAAGAAGTAGGACATAAAATTATTCAAAAAATGTCTGGATCATCTATTGAAGCTTTTACCGCACGGAAGAAAGATCAATGCATTTTAATGACTGAAAAATCGAATCCTGGAGCAAACAAGAAAAGCGTCAATATTGACCCAAATTTACTTTTTCAAAGAATTATTGTCTTGTTAACATAAAAAAAGAATCATGAATTGAATGTATGAATAATCAAGTTATTTAATCTGCAATCATTAATCTCTTTTTCTTTCTCAATCAATAGGCGGATCCACTAAATCAAAATGGCTCCAACAACAGCAAAGACATCAAGATCTAGCGTGAAAGGCCTCATAACAAAAAAGATTAATCAGCCGAAGACGTACGACTTAGTCGAAATGACATTGAAGACGTCAAATGAACTGGAAGATTTAAAATTAGATCTGAAGGAGACATTCGGAAAATTCCAGCAGCTTTCCCTTAAGATCCAAGAGGATCTGAATACAATGGATGCGCCCCAAGAAGATTACGAGACAGAAGAAGATTATTGCAGAAATGTGAAAGACGAAATCAACGCAGCCAGAGTAATTCTGAAGACGAAACAGATGGAATGGGATGCCATTAAGAAAACAGAAGAGGAAGATCTGGAGGCGAAAAAAGCATGGAAACTGAAAAAGCAAGAAATGGAAAAAGCGGCGGAGATAGAAAAGCAAAAGGAAGAAGACAAGAAGCTTTTACATTTGCTCCAACAGCAACAGTTTCAACAGCTAAATACGGACAACATGCAACAAGTTATAGCCGCAATTCCAGCAGCAGCCGCACCCAATGTGACTGTGAACGCGCCGGTCGGAGTCGCACAAGCAACGCGACTCCCACAACGACAGATTCGTCACTTTCAAGGCGATATCCTGGAGTGGACCTCATTTTGGGAGACGTTCCACAACGCAGCCATACATTCCTCAAGCCTCACAACGGTACAAAAATTTGACTATTTGAAAGAATATGGGAAGGGGAAATCCCGTCTTTTTGTCGAGAATTTAGAGCTCACCGATGCCAATTACCAAATCGCCATCGATGAGCTGAAAAAAACTTACGGAAAAAAGGAGGTGCTGATCAGCGCCCATTTTGAGAAATTGGATTCTCTTCAGCCAGTAAGAGACGCGAAGGACGTCGCAGCTCTGCGAAACCTTCAGCTTACAATCCAATCCCACATCAGTGCATTGGAAACTCTCGAAAAAGGAAAAACAACCTACGGGAGCCTCCTTGGGACCAAGCTAATCAAATTGGTCCCGTACAAACTTCAAGAGAAATGGTCTGAAGTGGAAACTAACGACTCTACACTGTAGAGTATGCGATCCGCTACACTGTAAAAAATGCGATCCGCATTGCCATAATCGGATTATGGCAATGCGGATCGCATTTTTTTACCGAAATTAACACTAGCTGAAGAACACGTCATTGCTTTAGCACGAATCTTCATCGTGATAATTAAATTGACTGGATACCAACATGGCGAACGGCAATGTGGAAAACTAGGCCACGCCATTGCTTATGCACAATACGGAGAGCATCTTGAAGAAAAGATAAATGAAAAAAGACGAAATAGAACTAACCGGAAATTCCCTTACATTAACGATTTTTACGATGCGCTGAGCATCGTTTTCGTTGGATCTCATTTGCAATGGGCAGCACTTGTAGCTGACAAGCACCACAAAATTTGGCACCCTATTCAAGTCCGTAGCGAGGTCATCTTCTTGTGGTTGGGCGCACTGAAACACTTCAACTCACGTTACAAAGACATTGTCATTGACGATTCACAAGAAATGAAGATGGCCTTAACCAAAATTCCAGATGAATTAATATCTCGTGCTTCAATTGCGGAACACGATACAGAGATAAAAATAGATCAAATCGTTTCTCAACAGTCGTCTGATGTAGATGCAGCCAACGACCAAGACACAGAAACTACGATCGAAGACTCCAGCGGAAAACCAAATCTCTATCCCATGTCTTTCCTTACTAGAACTTCACCAACCAACTCGAATGAACTGTCCTCCAGTGAGGCAGCATTTTAAGGTATCACATAGCTCAACGTAATACTTCCTCATTCCTATTGTAAATATATGCATTTTCTTACTAGGAATATCGGAAACCCTGGCTCAACCTGATGGATTTCGATACCTCAGACAAAGCAAATACAAGAAAGGCTGGAATGCATCCAATGAGGAAGATTTTGAAACCGCGCCTAAATTAACTAATCAATCAAAAACTCACAAATGGTGTTATGACCATGAAACCGAAGATTGTGTCACCATTAAGCAAGAAGATGAACCATTAAATGAATTTGAACAAAACGATCACTTGATGTATTCAGCTTTCCCCCATCTCTTCCCTCTTGGTAGAGGAATAAGGAAAAATGGAAGCATACCTATTAAAGATATGCGACACATGGAATTGCAATGGCATGGAAAATTTGCTAATTGCATGCGATTTCTCTTTCTGCTCTTCGACCAATGGCAACGACATATCACGTGCCGATCAATTCAGACTACCGTTAGGACAAACAAATTGTCAATGGAAACATTCAGTCAAATGGTTTCGGATCCGAAATTTCTCAGCCAATTGGAAGAAGCGAAGAATAGGCCCAATCATCCCAAATCACTGAAACTTCTTTCAAAAATCACGCCTCACTTGTCTTTAATCAGTAAAAAAGTTCCATATTCAGTAGCAGCAAGATCTGCTACCGTAGGTCATCTCATGAGCATGGTTCGCTATTTTGGACCACCTTCCATCTTCTACACTCATTCTCCAGATGACACTAACGGATTACTCAATTTACGATTTACTCTTCCTATGACAAACAATTGGTCTTTTCCGGCAACAGAAAGCGGTTTTGCCGAAGCCATGCGTAATCACCAGACAGATTTCCATGGCATCTCATTTAGTGAATCGGCAAAAAAAACAATGTTAGCTCTTGGTCCAATTTCCGCTGCCCAAATGTTCCAAATCATGACTGAGGCTTTCTTCGTTCATATGTTGGGAACACCACCTGACGGAACAAGCAAAAAAAAAAGTATTCCTTTATCTAAACGTCAAGCAGGAATATTCGGTACACCAGTGGCGTCCTTCGGCTGTACAGAAGAACAAGCTCGTGGTTCTCTTAACATGCATATTTTGTTTTGGGGTGGATTAACGCCTAACCTACTGCAAACTACAGGTGGCATCCCGGGTTTGAAAAGATACATTGCCGAGGCAATCAACCGTGTGGTTTCAGCACAACTAGAGCCGACTATTCATTTGAAACACTTATTACGAGATTTGAACAACGAGAAACCACCTCATGCTGCGTTTTTCAATCCACATCATCCTGTCCGCGAGAAACAGCAATACATTCAAGATTTCCAACGAACCGTCAACTTATGCAACATACACCAACATGGTCTCACATGTTTCAAGAAAAAGATAGGGAAGACATGCTGTCAACGAGGACGTGGCGTACATCTACGAGAGGAAACTGGTTGCTTGCAAATCGTAGCCAAGAAAACCGATCCAAGTCAACTAGAAGTGTCTTTTGAAGTACTTCCTTTCATCCTTCCACCAGACGAGGCCGTGACAACAAGAAGGAATTTTTCACAACTACCTGTTGCAATGCGAGATAAGCGAATGATAATGTACTTTTTAATTCGACCAGCTATTCTACCACCATTGCCAACAGAAGACGGTCGCAAATCTCCCCCTACATTGATTGAAAAAATGGTTTAAACATCAGAATTGCAATAACAATTTGACTTGTTAGCGGAGGAAGACAAAGAAAAAGTTTGCAAAACTTTGCAAAAACGAAACGCAATGGTAGTCGAATACAACTCTCTAGCCTCTGCCGTATTGGGGTGCAACACCAATGCAGCACTCCTTGGCAGTGATGTGCAAAGCAAGAGCGCATTGTGTTACTTAATAAAGTACGTTAGCAAACCTCCGGCAGAATTGGCACATTCTCTACCGCTTCTTTACCATGCCAGAAAAACCATCGACCAGTATCCATCGAAAGCAGATGACAGCGGCAGCATCATTCGTACTGGAATACACTATCTTAACAAAATAGCTAACGATCTGAGCGGCGCGATTGAAAAATCGGGACCAATGGCAGCAGCTGCTATTCTCGGCATGCCTGCTGAGACAAGTTCAGAAACTTTTTGGGTGACCTATATACATGCAGCAATTTTTTATGTAACTGAACACCCAGAAACTTCAAGTTCATGTCCAAAAAGGCAAAACGAAGAATTTGCTGATCTTTGGGAAAATGAATTACCTAGAGAGCATCAAGACGAAGAAATCAACGAAATCAACGTCGCGAATTCTATCTACAATGAAAGCCGTCAAGGAAATGATGAATCAAGTGACAACGAAACAACTATCCAAGAGGACACCTCAAATCCAGACAAGGATCCTAACATCTTCAAGGAAACGTTCATTGAAAAAGATCCCTTGATTCTTGGATCAACGCTTCAACATAGAGACGAAAACGTTAATTCTACAGCAAATATTTATGTCACACCCCGGAAAATTATCGCCGTACCTCAACATCTTCACTACGCTTATAGAGGAACTCAATTACACGAACTCAGTCTTTACGAGTACACAGCTCTAATTGACATTGTTCCATGGCGAGAAAAGAAGGGCAAAAAGTCAGAGGGATACAACGAGCAAAGTGAACCAGGAAGACCAGCCAACGGAACTTTTGATTTCACGAACGCTCATCCCCTACACGGTAACAAATAGCTAATTGGCTCCCATATCACGAAAACATCAACACTAACGTATGCTGATTTTTCATACTTCATTTCTCTAGGTTCATACATACAAAGATTACGATCGAAAACGAAGGTTCCAATTTTAGTGGTGCCACCACCAGCACCACCAGCACCGAAACCGTCAACATTAACCGACGCCTGGCGATCGCAAGCTCGAAAATTTGCGAATTACTTCCTTATACTTTATCGACCATGGAAAACGATGACTACAGATGGCGGAACACTTCCAGGGCCAACGACATGGACTGATTTTTGTTCGTTCATGTATAACTTGGTAAAAGGAAACAACAATGGAGTCACGACGTGTTTGAATCGTGTCCGATCACAATGGATTCACCACGCAGCTCACGAATTACGTATGGCAGGTAGCGATCAAACAGCTGTCTCGAAATGGCGATATGAGTGTGCCGACCGATGGAACGACACTGATAATCACTCACTAGCTGGAGTTAATATGCGAGACAAAGGAGATTTTCAAGCCAATCCCACAAAAATTCAAGAAGAAATGGCAGCCATCGAGGCTCAGAAAAACATCGACCTTTTACGAAACAAAGCTGCTGCTGACGACCTATTTCATCGTCCTAAGAATAGCTGTGAGGAATACTATCAAGCAACGAAACTAGCCTTAGATCATCTTTTTCGACCGGCACAACGCAAAACAAGCCATTCAAACACAATGACGAAAGCTAAACAAATAGTTCAGCCTTCAAACAGAGTAGATTAATTGGCTGGAACAGTGTTTCTTATGAAATT
The DNA here is from genome assembly GCF_021234035.1 of Daphnia pulicaria. Taxonomy (NCBI): domain Eukaryota; kingdom Metazoa; phylum Arthropoda; class Branchiopoda; order Diplostraca; family Daphniidae; genus Daphnia; species Daphnia pulicaria. The sequence goes on from NC_060913.1 coordinate 34,828,350, forward strand.
AGATTCATCTTACCAAGAAGCAAAAGAAACCAAAAAAGATACCGTTTCCAACAAACCATCTGACTCCAAAGCACCTGCAAGTAGTCGGCCATGTCTAGCAGAGGAACTTAACGATGAGCAACTGAAAATCTGGACAACAGTAAAAACGTACTTCTCTGATTTAAGAAAATTCAAAGATGGAAGAGGATCTCACCCGCAACCATTCCGCATCCTAGTGCATGGAGGACCAGGAACCGGCAAATCTTTCTTAATAGGAAGCATCCTCCAAGCAGCACTTGATGTCAACTTAACTGTCGCCTGTATTGCTCCCACAGGAATTGCAGCCAGCAAACTACCAAACGGGAGAACAATTCACAATTTCTTCTCCTTTCCAATTTTCCACGACACCAGAGTATACCTATCGAAACCTAATCATTTCAAGCTGGCTACACTTCAACAACAAGCTAAACATCAATCACTGGCATTGCTGGTTATCGATGAAATCTCCTACGTCGGACAAGAAATGCTGGCTCAAATTGAACTCAGGGTTCGACAAATAATGGAAAACGATTTACCGTTCGGGGGAATTGCTCAACTATACCTGGGAGACTTCTTCCAATTTCCGCCAGTATCTCCAACTGAAACTCTTTACCACGCTTTGCTAAACATGTCTACTGAAGACATCGGACAAAATCCACAAACTACATTCACTAGTCCTGCCAAACAAGGAGCACGATTGTTTGCTACCTTCCAAAAAGTAGAACTTACCCAACAGATGAGAGCAGCCAAAGATCCCGATCACATGTCTTTCCTCAATCAGCTCCGTACGTCAGCAGCAAAAGGAAGGACCAAGACATTTGAACCTCTCGAAAAACTAAAAGTACTGACGAGACAAGATATCGAAAAAGAACCGGATTGGATGAACGCGCCCATTGTAGTCACAAGCAACGAGGAACTTTATCGAATTAACGAGCATCAATCGTCTATTTTTGCCAAACAGCAAAACTGGCCGCGTATAATTTGGTACCAACCAATACTGGGTCTAGTGGCTAACGCCATTGATCAGGATTAAGTAAATTATCTATACGCAACTTGCCACAGACTGAAAGGCATTTTCGTTCACGGAGCTCCAGGATTTCTTACCGAAAACATTAATCCCACACACGGACTGACAAACGGAACAGCAATCACCTACCACTCCTTAGTCTTAGATCCAAGAGAAGACAGAGAGCGTGTGTTGACAGCCATGTGTAGTAGCCGAGAAGATATCGTCCTCAAATACAATCCCGTCTACGTACTAGTAAACGTAACAAATGCCAAACATGAAAATTTCGTCGAAATCACGACAGAGAAATATCAAGTCGTCATACCGTTACCTCAGACGCACATCAGTAAAACGTTCAAAAGTCAAATTCCAAGCAAAGATGGGAAAATTAGCCTTCAAACGAAAAGTCACGGAGTGGAACTAGGATACGCAATTACTCTTCACAAAATCCAAGGACAAACTTGCAAACGACTAATAGTCGATCTCAACTTTAGACCTTTCAAACCAAAAATTTCTTTTCCAGGATTTTATGTCGCTGTGTCCCGTGTTCGAAAATCGCAAGATTTAAGAATCATGCCGATCCAACCAAACACTTCCAATTTAAAATACATTACAAGTTTAACACCACCTGAGAAGCTGACAACTTGGCTAACGGGATACGACAACGACGGATTTTGGGACCCAAGGCGGGTACCACTAACAAAAAAATACGACTCCAAGGAAGAAACAACTACGACTTCAACAAGCAGAAAATCAACAAGAAAAAGGAAAGCCAGGGAACAAAGTAACTATCTCTTTAAACAAAATTCACCGAGAAATCATTTTCATCTAATGATTGGACTTAGGTAACAAGCAACAAGTACCGGAATGTTCCAGGCAAAAAAGAAAAAAAGTAAAGACATCTAGTTCAGGCAATCAAAATGGGGAAAAAAAAGCTGTCAAATCCTCACTTTGAATAAGGACAACTTAGATTTCACTAAGAGTTCTCAGATAACCCCGTGTCCTTTTCAAAACAGACTAAATAAAGAGAGACAATTAATTAAAGGAAAGTTAAAAAAAAAAATTATTTAATCAAGAAAAATTAATACACTGCAATTCCATTCACAACAAAACCATAAAAATCTTGATTCCCCATTAGAAAAGAAGGCCGAGAGTAGCCTAGTAAAGGACACACATAACTTCGGTGTTGTAAAAAAAAAACAAAGAAGACATTCAGGTAAGTTTTAAACAAGTTTCTGAATCTTCTCATCTTCAGTGACAACGGAAACGTGATCACTTTTCCTTTTAGTTTCACCTACATCTTTGAATTTCTTCGCCTTCCAAAGAGAAACAACTCTAGATTCAGTAGAATCACACTCAACTTTCGCAATCTTACAAGAAAAAAAAAAGAAATAGATTTAAAAAATGGTAAACGTATCAAGAATACTTTAAAGACGGAAGCCTTCGACGTCTGAATATATTCCCGCTGCAAGTATTCATTACAAGTAGCATCCTGAATCGAAAGTTTGTAATAATATTTTCGCAAATCCAAAGGACTAACGAGCTCAATATCATCGTTCCACAGAGTCACTTTCACCTACCAAACCAGACACGAAAGTTAAAAAAAAAGAAAACAAATAAAAATAAAGGGGAAATCCATTCCAGTACCGTTTCACCAGGCTTCATCGAAGCGTCAAAAACTTCGAGTTCAAGTTTACGTAATTCACCTTTTCGAACGTCCACAACGCAACCAGCTTTATAAACAATGACTTCAATATCTAACATAAAAAAGAAAAATAAATGAAAACAAAAAAAAAAACAAAAAAAAAAACAATAAAAAAAAGATACCAAAGAAAGTGCCATGAGGAAGATCGCGAACTTTCTTCAAATCGTATTTCACAACTTTCAACCGTGGGAAAGTATCATCTTGTTCCAAACGCTCAACCTACGAATAAAAACAAAAACTAAATAAATCAAAACAAAAAAGGAGATTTCATTTCAAACAAAGATCATACCTCACTCCTTTGCCAAAATAACTTCAAATTTTAGAGGAAAAATATTATTTGGATTCTTGGCAACAGAAACACGAGCATACTCAATAGAAAAAATTTTCCCTTCTTCAACAATCCCATAATACTTCTCAGCATCTTCAACAAATGCCTTGACTTTCAATAGACCAGATGAATCCAGAAGACCAAAATAAAACATATTACGATCTCCTTTAAAGGGAAACAAACGGGAAATACGAGAAACTCTGCCTCTAATTTTCCATCTGAAATATAACACATTACGAAAACAGATCAATAAAGAACCAGAAAAAAAAATTCATACATATATAAATTACCTACGAAGATCAGGAGAAAGTTTATTCACATCAATAAAAACCTCTTTGACGACAGATTGACCAGACACAGGATCTTCATTAACCTCTGTGCTCACTTCTTTACCAGAAACGTCGCTATCCGATTCAGAACCACTATCACGCAGCATTCTTGACAACAACTAAAGAGCAACTGCGAACGGAACAAAATTCTAACTCACAATAACGAAGACAAAGCGACGACACAGTCAATAGACCAACGACCACTAAAAAACTCAACCAACGTCGACACTTCGAAAAAGAAATAACTACAGGGAAAATGACATCGTACAGGGACACGACAAAAAAAAAGAAAAACCTAAACAAATCTCGAAGGCAACCACGCCAGTGGTCTGGTTTGTTAGAATGCCATATGGGGAACTAATAGGAGAATTTAAGCAATCTTTTTAGCGTTATTCTCTGTAGCAGGCAGTTAATTATACCGTATTCTTTTGTCTGCATCCAAGCTCCTTCGCCCACTGGTGAAGCTGTAAATGCAAAATAATCTTGTGTCCCTTCCATCCCGTTCTCGAAACATCTGTAGCACTGTACCATTTCCCATCATTCTTTTTCAGCCATAGGCCTCAATGAAGTCGTAAATGTCGTATCATCAGACATAGACTGTGTGCTCAAGTTCATCCGTGAGCAGACAGAGGCGGCGGAGAGATTCAACAGATTGAAGGTGGCAGAAAAACCGAAACAAGCCCAAACCAATCCGCAACAAAAACAAACACCGCCTCCGGCTACAGCCTCGCAGTTGGCAACGGGAGCCAGAATTAATTCGGCTAACCAGGTAAAACCAAATAAAAAATCAGAAAATAACTCTCCTCATTCCAACACAGGTCCAAGAGAAGCAAGCAGACCTTGCATATTTTGCAACCAAGGGCACTGGCCATCGAAATGCCCAAAGAATTTAAAGGAGAGAAAAGCCGTGATCGCAGAGCTTCAAAGATGCACAAACTGTTTTGGAACGCGTCACGCGAACAAAGACTGCACTTCACCGAGAAATTGCAATCGATGTGGCGGCCGACATCATACAGCTCTATGTGAACGGAAAGATACAAGATTTTCAGATGCATCCGGAGCCGGGGCAACCACCTCCACGTTGTCAGGAAACGCCGCGACCATTACTACAGCATGTGCAAGTATATTTAGCGATATTATGTTAAAAACAGCATTAGTGTTCGTGATCGGCCCGGATGGCCGAGAAAAGAAGACCATCCTATTCGCCGACAAGGGAAGCCATAGAACATGGGTACTTAAATCAATTTCAGAAGATCTTAAGTTAGAGCGAAAACAGATCGAGAGTCTCTCAGTCAGAGTGTTCCAGCAAGAGGAAAAGAGTCCACCGGAATTGAAGAATTTGGTGGAATTCAAAGTGCGGGGCACCTGGCAAGGAGCCCCAATAATAAATCTTCTTGCTTTAGAATCTGAATTCATCGCAAACACAGGCCCGTACATCAAGTCCAGATTTGCGGAGCAACTCTGGTTGAAAGACGAGCGGTTGGCAGACGATAGATTCGACAGAGCTCAGACGGAAGAAGAACATCCATCTGGAATTTTGGTGGGTATGGACCAAATAAATTTGATCATAGACAGCGGAGCAGCCATCCAAAGCCCGTGCGGGCTGAGAGCCTACAACACGCCATTTGGAAAAATGCTAGGTGGCCCATCAAAAGAAACATCATCCAAAACTGGTCAAAATATAATTAAACACTTAATCTCTCAATCCAATTATTCATCTTCGCAGGTCGTAACATCATTCACAACGACTTGCGCCAGTTAAGCGAAAGTTTTCCCAGTCCAGTCGAAAAAATCAACCTCGGAGACAGGAAATTCCAGTCTCCAATGCTCGAATGAAAAATCATTACTCTCAGATGAATCAGATGGGCCAGAGTTATATTCCGACACCAAAGGGATGGAAGAAGACGAGCTGAGTGCAATCAAATTTGATGTTTCGCTTTTTTGGAAATTAGAGAATTTCGCAAATCTGGATGGAGCGGATGCGGTGGAGCCGAAAAATCGTTTCGACCGATTTGAAAACGAGATAACTCGACTTCCGGATGGCCGTTATTTCACCCCATTGCCCTGGACAACGGATCAATGGAGATTGCAGAGAAATTTCCATGTGACCGCCGGAAGACTGGAGAATACGCTGGCAAGACTAAGGAAGACTCCACAGGATCTCGCCGACTACAGCTACGAGATCCAGTAACTAATCCACAAGAAATTCGTGGAAGAAGCCGATATGGAATACGATGGTCACCACACGTATGTACCAAATCATCCAGGTTTCAGAAGAGACAAAAACACGTCGAAGATTCACCCAGTTTTTGATGGAGCAGCTAAATCGAAATTTGGGCCAAGCCTGAATGATGTGTTGGAAATCGGACCGAATTTAAACCCCGATCTCCTTTCAGTCACAATGCGATTCCGGATGACCAAGATCGCCTGGATTGCCGACATAGAAAAAGCGTTTTTGAATATAGCGCTACAGCCCGAAAAATAGATAATTGAAAAATAGAGAGTGACGTATTGGTCGGATTCATTGGTAACGCTCGGATGGATCCGAGGTGACGCCAACAGGTGGAAGCCGTTTGTCCGAAATCAAGTGGAGACAATTCAAGGTGTCTCCGAGAAGAATTGGTGGAAGCACTGCCCAGGAGTGCAGAATCCAGCGGATCTTGCTTCGCGGGGAGCGCCAGCACAAGCGCTGGTAGACTCTCAGCTGTGGTGGCATGGCTGATCGAAGAAGAAGACAATTGGCCGGATTCTACACAAGAAAAGCAAGATCCATCCATTCAAGAAACTATAGACGCAGAGTCAAGAGGAGCAGTAGTTAACATCACTGCTGCCGTTGCAATACCAACAGAGCCTATCGTCTGGAACTTAGATTTCGTCTCAACCTGGAATCGACTTCTGCGGAGTCGAGCCTGGATGTTTAGGTTCTCCAGCAGAAGCCATAAAAGAACACGTTACCCAGGTGTAGGGCTAACAGAAGCAATCAAAGTGAAAGATAAAGTTATCAGAGTCGCCAGGTTTGCAAGCGAAGAATTAGACGAGGCGGAGCTGACGATTTATAGGCAGCTCCAGAAAGAAAGGTATCCAAAGGCGTACGAGACACTCCAGCTTGGTCTACCGATCCATCAAAAGGATAAGATCGCTGCTCTCAATCCAGTCTGGGATGAAAGAGACAAGCTAATCCGGATCAGTGGCCGAGTTATTCTCGCACTCAGGGACAAAAATATCGAGCCTCTGATCTTGCTACGCGCTAATCACAAAATTGTTTCCTTTATTATTGCAGATAAGCACGAATCACTCCATCATTCTGGCGTGAAGACGACCCTCTCCGAAATCAAGGAAAGATTTTGGATCGTCAGAGGACGTCAGCAGACAAAGAAAGAGTTGTTCAAGTGCGTCAAATGCAAAAAAATGTCATCGCCACCATTTAACGAGCTAGCAGCGCCACTCCCACTTAATCGACTAAAAAATCCACAGACCTTTAATGTCACTGGAGTCGAATTTGCTGGACCGCTTTATTACAAGCTAGTGACAATCAAGAAAGCTAAGAAAAAAGGAAATTCTATTGAAGCGGATTCCATTCCGGAGCCACTTGCAGAAGAAGAGGCTCCAATCGAACAAGAATTCGAAGAAGAAACGGTGATTAATCATCGTAAGTGCTACGTGTGTTTGTTTACGTGCGCCGTTACTCGTGCTGTGCATCTTGAACTTGTCATTGATTTATCCGCCCGCTCGTTTTTACTGGCATTCAGAAGATTTCCCGCGAGACGAGGGCAAGTGTCGGTCATGTATTCAGACAATACACAAACATTCCGCTGTGTCGAGCGCCACTTAAACATTCTACAAGCCGATCCAACCGTCCTAGATCTACTCGCCAGAAGAAAACTTCTTTGGATTTATTCCGCCAGCTTAGCGCCATGGTGGGGAGGATTTTGGGAGCGGATGGTGCGGAGCGTCAAAGATTTACTACGACGCTCCAACGGCAGAGCCTGTTTGGCTTACGACAAACTCGAAGTAAGTCTCATCGAAATCGAAAGCGTAGTTAACGCGCGTCCACTCAATTACATCGGTGGCGGGGCAGATGAACCACTACCTATCACTCCCAACCAATTTCTTAACAATCGACGATCGACTTGTGCCAACCCGGAGCCAGTAGTCAATTTGATGGCTCCCACCTCCACTAGTGCAACACTCATCGCGATGGACCAAGAGAGAAGGGAATATGTGAGTAACATCTGCGCCCGATTCATCGAAGATTATGTCATGCAGCTGGATAACTTCCACTCAAAGTGGAAATCCGGCCGGAAAATTCGCCTTGGTGAAGTTGTTCTTATTCACGACGAACACACCAAACGCCTTATGTGGTCAACCGGATTAGTCACCGAACTTAGACCGAGTCGTGATGGACTCATTCGATCTGTCGTTCTCCGGACCGCTATAACGGTAATCATATTAATCGTGCTATTCAATGTTTATATCCTTTAGAAGTGTTCCAAGAACCCAAAGACGTAATCACCCAAGATTCAACAGGACCGGAGCCAGTCGATGATCTGGCTCGCATTTTAATAGTTAATGAAATATAAATATACTGTTGAATTCTGATTCCACTACTGCGTTTCGTGACAACCACTACTTCACAATCCTTTGAACTTTACACCTTTCTCGATTCTACAACTACTACTTTACAATCTTTTGGAATTTATACTTTTCTCTTTAGAGCAAGTAAATTTTTGAATTTTTTTATATTCATCAATATTTTTCAAATCTTTGTTTAAATCCTTCTTTTCGCTACAACAAATTCAATGTCATTAAAGTTTAAGAATATTCACAACTTATGTTGCCTTTAGCTCACCCATTAGTAAAATTTCGTAATTTTTTCATTTCACAGCTTCTTTTTAAAAATCCATGATTACCCAAAGGGACAATGAGGATTTAACAAAAACTTTTTTCGACAGCGTTAGGTAATTTCGCTGAAATCTAATGATATTCTGCGCACGACGTCACACAATTACTATTTTTCACAGCGTGTCCTTTATTTACGTATCAACAGGGATACGTCTAGGGATACCTTTTCTCGTCTACCAAAAGTAAAATAAAAAGTCCAGTTTACGAGGATGTGCTTTCCCTCCCTTTCTGTCCTTCTGACATCGCTGACTCTTTCGAAAAAAAAATTCCAGTGAGTCCGTAATTTAATGCTTTAGGTATGGAAGATTTTCAAGGAACTTAAAGCAAAGCAGGCTTTATCGAAACTGCAACTTGGCATTCTTGATTACTTTTCCTTCGTCCGAAGATTTTATTTCTCCTACTTTAATGTGAACGGAGAATTTCGCTACAGACATTTTCACTTTAACATCCATTGTCAAAACTCCCAGTGCAGGGAATGAGATAAGATCTGTTTTTACCCTTTGTGCTCTGACACAATGCGAGAAAAATAACGGGTAAAGCTTCGGATCAACATGGATAACCCTATTTGGCTATAGGACAAGCCATTTGACCATACCCGAAGGAATCGACGTGGCCACTACCGCAGCCACCCTCAACAGCAGGCAATTATAGCCGGAGTTAAGCCACCAGTCGGAGATCAGCCACTATTGGATAGCCAGAGATCAAGTGGAAGAATTTCATCTAAACCTAGTCGTAGTTGAGGATTTTCAAAGGGGTAGGGGACGAAAATAACCAAGTAAGGAAGGGACAATAGTAAACCAAGTAATATTAAAGTGCCAGTGTGTTAGAGTATACTTCAGCAAGGGAAAAGGATTCTGTAACAAGAATTAAAAAATTTAATCAATTTAATCAAGTTATTTTCTAACTAAACAAAATTGTTCACAAGTTGAGGATTATAATGTTCTAGAATATCTTACGCATTGTACGTATATTGTATGTATGTATGTATTGAATTTTTATCCCGCACTTTCGCAAAAAAGATCAAATGACGGCAGAGTGTGCTACGATTTACATTATTTACAAAATGAAGGGAACGCTAAGGAGAATAGATGAGTCTTGATAAGTTTCTTGAAAACTGGGCGGTTGGTTGTGGAGCGAATCAGAGCTGGAAGACGATTCCAAGTGTGCGGGGCATAGTTGGAGAAAGACCTCATCAGCAGCTTTTCCTTTGTGGCGAATGGTTTCACGTAAGCTCCTCGTCTCCCCTCTCTGGGAATCGCCCTCCTCGACAATCTTCTGCTAGAAGCCTTACGAACATCAACAGTGAGTGTCCGAGCAGATGATCGAAGTCCTGTATGGCCTGGGACGTGCAAGTTGATTGTCTCTTGGAGGTAGAGTGGTGCTGAGGCCGTAAGACAGTCAAATACCATCAAGAGTATCTTAAAATCGATCCTTTGCTGAACTGGGAGCCAGTGCAAGCGGTACTTTGCGTCCTCGGTCGAGATTGACCGGCCGCGGTAGATAAGGCGAGCTGCTGAATCCTGGACTGCTTGAAGAGACTTGAGTTTGTAGGCCGGCAGACCCGCGAGAAGAGAATTTGCATAATCCAGACGAGAGATGACCAGGGAGTGAACCATCGTTTTTGTAGCAGATGTTGTAAGCTGATTTCGAATCTTCCCAAGACGATACAGTTGGTAGTAGGATGATTTTACCACGGCAGAAATCTGACTGTCCATAGATAAATCGCTGACTAGAGTCACTCCAAGAAGCTTTGCTGAGTTGGATGGGCTCAAGACTTGATTTTTCATCCGTAGCGGAAACAGAGGCAACAAACAAGCAAGATCAAAAGGTGCAAAGTACAAGAAATCACTCTTGTCAGGATTAAGTCTGACCCAGTTGAATGCGAACCAGTCGGCGAGATCCCCAGCACAGCAAGACAGGATCCTAAGAGCGTCCATCTGGTCAGGTATCCCGGGCGGGAACCTAAACTCGAGGTACACGGTCGTGTCATCTGAGTACTGGTGTATTTTGACGCCATGGACAGCAGCCACCTTCCGAAGACAGTTCACATATATTGTGTAAAGTTTTGGACCGATAACCGAGCCCTGAGGAACTCCATAAATGACATCGACTGGATGAGAGAATGCCCCATCAATGACGACAGTCTGGGTTCTTCCAGAGAGATAAGAGGCGAACCAAGACAGAGCAGTACCACCTAAGCCACAGTGAGACGACAAACGATCGATGAGAATCCCATGGTCAACTGTGTCGAAAGCCGCACTGAGATCGAGTAGCAGTACGACACAGCCATCACCACGACTAGCAGCCAGGAGCAGATCGTTCTGTAAGGCCAAGAGGGCAGTTTCGGTAGAATGTCCAGCCCTGTACGCCGATTGAGACGGTGAGAGAAGGTCGTAGAGTGCTAGGTGTTCGTTTAACTGAGAGGACGCAACCCGTTCAATCAGTTTTGACACAAATGGTAGATTCGTGATTGGTCTGTAATTCTCCAGAATTTCTCCGTCAAGTTTAGGTTTCTTCAGGATAGGAGTGATGAGGCCATTCTTGAACTGGTGAGGGAAAACACCACTGTAAAGAGAAAGGTTGACGATTGATGTGATGGAAGGGGTGAGATAATCAGAGACTTTCTTGAGCAGAGACGTAGGAATTGGATCGATGACGCATGACTTGGTTGGAGAATTCATGATGACCTTACGAACTTCATCACATCCCACCATTCTGAAATCATTAAAACAATCAGCCTCGCTCCATTTGTCGAGAAAGCGGTCAGCTCCCAGTACCCACTTGGGATCGATCCTCTCCCTCTCAGCAAGCAATGTCGTCTTTATCTTCTCCACCTTGTCGTTGAAAAATGCAGCGAAACGGTTTGCCAAGTCAGTAGCGCTCTTTTCTTCAGGCAGGACGCAAGCTTTTTCCCTACCAAGCCAAGAATCCACGAGTCTGTAGAGTTTACGCTGATCACCACCGCAGTCTGCGACGATTGAGCAGTAGTACTGACCTTTCTCCGTTTTTATAATTTCTGAGTAGTCAGAAGCAAGCGTCTTGTAAGATTCCAGGTGAACCTCCAGGTAGCCACTGCAACGCCAAAGTCTCTCTCCCTTACGCAGCGCGCGACGAGCATCAAGAATTCTCTTATTGATCCAAGGAGACGGGTCACGGATCGTGACTTCCTTTACCTGCAGCTTAGCGTGATTTTCAATGACTTGGCGGATATCCCCGTACTGGTCGACAAGGCCGTTCAGGGAAGCTAGGCAGTCATCAGTATCCAAAACTGGATCCAGGATCAGAGGTAATTGTAGAAGATCGTCAACGAGGTCATTCAGATCAATTGATCGATAGTCACGGCAAGAGACCGTCATCTTCTTCTTCTGAGGTCGGCCAAGACCAATTGAACAGGTAATCAAGTGATGGTCGCTCACCAAGTCACCGACTTGCACGTTGACGACAAATGGGCTACCGATGCGTGTGAGGACGAGGTCCAAGGTGTGAGCAGCAGTATGTGTCCGCCCATCTACCAACTGAGTCCAGCCTAAGCTCTCAACCAGCTGGTTGAATAATCGAGCTTTGCAGTTGTCGACGGCCTCAACATGAATGTTGAAATCTCCGACGATTACCAGATCTTCCTTGATGTCAGCCAATGAGCACAGTAATTGTTCAAACTCGGAGATGAATACTGAAAAAGACTGTTGCCGAGGGCGCTCAGGTGGGCGATATATCACAAACAACCTGCAGTGTTTTGTAGAGGAGGAAATCATGAGATCCAGTAATTCGAAGGACGTTAGGTTTAGGTTAGATGGCTGCTGCATTCGGTTGACGGTAAAGGCATCACTGTAAATAAGGCCGACGCCTCCACCCCCCTTCTTTGAAACTGATTGTGGGCGTGGTAGATGCACGGCAGTAAAACCAGCAGGGCAGGCCGACTTAAGGATGTGATCGCCATGCGTCATATTTAGCCAGGTCTCAGTCAGAGCTAAAAAATCAATCTTCAGGGAGAAAATGAGGTCAGCAATCAGATCTTTTCTCTTGCTGACAGAACGGGCATTCAGCAGGCCCAGTTGGGGTAGACTCGGTTGATGGGATGATCCGTGACCATGATTTATCCTCTTATCCTTGGAAAAAAGAGGCGGAGAGACGGACGTCCAGTCACCACAGCAACTGTCGAGCCGGAAACGTTGGCGCAGGCCAGCCAGCCGTCCACCTCGATAGCTTCTCCTAGTTGGTAGTCGAGCAGGCAGATCCAGGAGCTTTAGTGTGTGGTAAACAGCTTTCGAAGTCCAGTCAGTAATGAGCTGAGTTTGGCCCAAAGGCCTGCAGGCCCAAATTTCTTCCATGGTGTAAAGCGGAAGAGGCATTTCAGTACGTCCACTTTGGCAGATAAGAGCGAGGCATAAATTTTTAAAGAAAAAATTCAAAGTCTCAAGTATCTTTACCAAAGACGGAGGGTATGGTGGCAGGCCCGCGCCACCATAAGCCGTTATGGGCCTTTAGAAACAGACAGCGAATCCCGAAACAGCCGCGGCCGATGCCGAAAACTGTATTCTCCTTGGCTGGCCAGCGAGAAAACCAGATGTAGAATGAGCAGGAATGGATGGAATGCCACAGGCAGTGTTCAAGTGGCGACACCAAGCGGAAAAAGTTGGAAAAAACTTGACAGCGACGGGGTGATTCAGATCATCAGAAAACACAAACAGTTCGGAAAAAGACGAGAAGTCGGTGGAAAAAGCCACAACACGAGAACCACCACAAAAAGTTGTTCAAGAAACTTGCAAACTAAGGTTGCAGAAAGCAAAACTCCAAAGCGGAAAATGAAATGTAAGTAGAGCAAGTGACAGGTGCAGCCTTCCTTGGCGCGACTCAGCAGACTATTTAGTGTTGCTAGCAAAATTTTATCTGTAGTTAGTTACCTTTTGTTTTCCTTTAATAATATCCGAATTGAGCTATCACGTAAGAAACTTCGCACTTTTTGTCAGACACCGCATCATCAATGTGTAGCAGACGACAAAAGCGTTTAAACAACGTCACGATGCCAAACTGGATGAATTCGAAAAAAAATACTGCAACTTATTTTCATTTTGTTGGAAAAATCAGAGCTATAACTCTGGAGCTATAGCTCTGGTATTCCTAAAAAAATAGATAGAAATACGGTAAGTGACACATTAACTTACGGGACCGAGCTTTTACATCGAGAACAACAAGAAGTAATACAAAAGGGATGTTTTTAGCAGTAGCACATGCTCTATCACGACAGACTGTATGATTAATAATAAGTGTTCAACTTGAATGCGTTTAACAATTATACCAGGTTTTCTGAAGCTGAATGGAAAAACTGAGCCTCTCAAAAAAATAATTGTCAACTCTACTAGCTCACAATAGTCAGACCGAGGGAATGTGTCGCTTTAGAGACAATTGCTAGCCCATTCTAATACTTCGTTTCCAATTGATTTAAGTTCACTACTTTTGGAAAATTAAGCACAAACTTTTAGATGACAAAGGCAAAAACGTGAGTGCCATTAGTTGCATTTTTAATTTCTAAATGCTTACTGTATTTCAAATGAAGATGGAAGTAGGGTAACTTAAATCCTAGCTAGCAATACTGAGAACGGTACATAGAACAAAGTTCACTTGCTGGTTTCATCCAAACTTTCCGGAAGTATACCAGAAGTAAGCAATAGCTCCTCAACTGTTGAGCTGTCGTCAAATTAAACCATATATTCTTGATCCCCATGAAATTTGGGGTCAATCTGATTTAGTTTTAACGATAATAGTTTTAAACGAAATCCAAAATTTGGCCAAAATCGAGAATTTAAAAGTGTGTATTCTCCGACTTTGAAGCAATGACATACAGGAAATAAAATACAAATTGGAAAAGAATAAAATATGGCGAATCAGAGTGTTGTGCATATAAAATGAAACTAGTTGAAGATATAAAATTGTGTTAAAACAAAGACTAGCGTCACGAAGGGGGCGATTGGGCCCGGGATTCTTGCCCTGCCGGTGTTGTGGGGTCCTGGTTCGGACGGCGGATATGATGTCTGGCTATTGCGAGTGATCCCTTGATGGCCAGCAGGAGAGTGGTTCTCCTGATTGAGTTCCAGGATCGGGAGGTAATGCCTAGCGTTGTAGCTATGGCATCGTTTGAGGTTAGCCAAGATCCCAGTGAGCCGACGACGAATGGGACGGTTGTTATAAGTGGAGAGTATTTTCGGAACTGTCGCTCGGTTGGTATCCAGGAGCTCCATGGAGAGGAAGAAGACCAAGCCTGGTCTGATGGACGAGCTCCCAATCGTCGAAATTGAGTGTTGTTCTGCACGATATGAGGCTGACCATGTCGGATAGTTTTAGCTCGAGCATGAGTCCTTTGGCTACGACTCCTTGATGGGGGCGGCACAGAGGGTGGCGGTATGGCGAGCCCTGATGACTGTCCGAAGGCCTCTCACTGCTTTGACGGATGATACAGAGACGTCGTCAGCAACCAATAGAGTTTTGGTGTCGTCGCTGGATACGTCAATCCGCACTCCGAGTCGAGTACATGCTCTTCTTGCCCGTGACTAGGTGTTTGCACCCGTGCTGGCGAAGCGGACGTTGTAGAGTCCGTCTTTCTGGGATCCTGATAGATATTGGAACAGCATTTCAGTGGTGGGATGTAACTTCAGGGCAGCGTACACGTTCTTTGAAGCTTGAGATCTTACCTGAACTTTAATTCATGAACTTTAGTTCATGATAATTCTCAAAAACGGAAGTACGCGTACGTAAAAATAAAAACATGAACTTTACCACAAATTTGACGAGGATCACGAAAATGTGGTTTGTTTGTACGTCGAATGAATATTTACTAAACTATTTAAATCTATTAAAAGGTTTTTTCTGGAAAAAATATAAGCATCAACTGCGCGGACAAATATGGTTAGAATGCTCTTCATTTTTCGTGCAACTGTCAACCCGAACTAAATTTGGAAGACCTTGTTCCACTACTTGAACAATTCAAAATCAAGATGGATGTAGAAAACAACTTGATATATGATTGGAACTGCCCGTTCCTTTCTCGAGGCACGCAAAAACGAGAACCTTCAAGGTATTATCAAAATCATTGATTCCAAAGCTCACTCCACTTAATAAAATCCTGGCCCTGTCGCAATGTAATATTTCAAATATACAATTGATTGTGCCGCCTTACAAATTATTCAGATTTTCACCCGAATGAAATGGATGAATTTGCCATTAACAATAAATTTGGTAATAAGTAACCTTCAGGATCATTTGGGCTGCAACTGGCTACAGCACATTGTAAAACAATTGAATAGATATAAACATAATCGTATTTTTCAATTCAATGTTGCTTTTTTTAGCATTGGACTATTTCAACTGGAAAATGAATGTTTTGATGGATTTACTTACTCTTTGACGTGTAGAGTGGCAGTTCTTCCACGTTGAATACATCAGCAGGATAACAACCGAAATTGACAGCCAGACATGCATCGCTTCAGAGATTAAGTCCGCAAGGTTTTCTATCTTCGTTTTTTCAAGTTGGAGAAGGAAGTCAACGGATAGTACCCAATATCTAGAAAACAGCAGAAAGAAACGACATTATGAAACGTGGATGAGACGGAAAAAACAGTAAAGGAACGAAACGAATACAAAATAATGTCGCGTTGATCATTGATCACGCGTTGGCCATTGCCCCCGCTATACGAGCCCGTTGGTATGTAGGCCAACCGGTAGTGTGGCGTCAGCATCCGCCGACGCCCAACACCTATATAACCATGTAGCTACACTTGTATCGCTCTCGCTCTAGTGCAGTAGTCAGTACAATACACGTTAGCACGTTACATGGTGGAGATGCAGAGCTGGTAAGTGCGAATTTTCACCCTTATTGTTTTGGGCGAGTTGCTTATTGAGTGGTGTGACTAGCCGGCGGTTAAGCTTTCGGAGGTCAGAAACCATCGGTGACGAGCTACTTAGGGGTGGAAAGATCGAACACTACTAGTAAGATCTCAGTGCGCGTGTATACTGCAGGTAGGCGAGCGGGGAAGTGTTGGTTATAAGCGCACAGTGAGCAGCGAGCCTTTTTTAGGCCGCGGGCAAGACCTGGGGTCGCTTGGGGAAAAACGCACGTTGAGGGAAAAAGCGTGAGCCTTTTGTCCGCGAAACGGGGTCGTTGTAGGAAGCGCACAGTGAGCAGCGAGCCTTTTTTAGGCCGCGGGCAAGACCTGGGGTCGCTTGGGAAAAAACGCACGTTGAGGGAAAAAGCGTGAGCCTTTTGTCCGCGAAACGGGGTCGTTGTAGGAAGCGCACAGTGAGCAGCGAGCCTTTTGTTTTGGCCGCGGGCAAGACCTGGGGTCGCTTGAGAAAAAACGCACGTTGAGGGAAAAAGCGTGAGCCTTTTGTCCGCGAAACGGGGTCGTTGTAGGAAGCGCACAGTGAGCAGCGAGCCTTTTTTAGGCCGCGGGCAAGACCTGGGGTCGCTTGGGGAAAAACGCACGTTGAGGGAAAAAGCGTGAGCCTTTTGTCCGCGAAACGGGGTCGTTGTAGGAAGCGCACAGTGAGCAGCGAGCCTTTTGTTTTGGCCGCGGGCAAGACCTGGGGTCGCTTGAGAAAAAACGCACGTTGAGGGAAAAAGCGTGAGCCTTTTGTCCGCGAAACGGGGTCGTTGTAGGAAGCGCACAGTGAGCAGCGAGTTTTTTTTTGTTTTGGACGCGTGCAAGAACTGGGGTAGTGAAACTAGGGATGAACGGAGTGACTAGTGGAAACAGTGGGACTTGTCAGTGATTAGAGTGAACTTTGTGTTATGCCGTTTTTTTTGTGTGCGCATACGTGTGAGTGTAAGAGCGAACTGTATGACTTAGAAACTGTATGTCACGTGACATACATACAGTAGCGCGGTGTAACGAATGAGAAGGTCGAGGAACATCGGTTATTACGAGAGAAGCAGAGACGCACGCGGACGCTTTGTGGCACGAGCAGGATCACACGGGAGCATCACCAGCCCGCGAACGCACAGTCAACCAGGTCAGGAGAGGAGCCCAGTGGGAGTAGCCACTCGACGGAGTCAGGAGGAGGTAGAAGAGACGCAGCCCGAAACGCAGCCCCTTTCTGCACACGGGGTGCATCAGATTTCGTTCAGTGAAGAAGATACAGAGCAGTGGGAGGACGTCGAGGACGACGACGTGAGCGAACGGCCAGCGTGGGATTACTCGGACTTTCGGAGGCGGTCGTCGATACTCAGTGGACTTCTGAGGGCCGCCAACAACCGCGGGAGCGCAGGAACTGGACAGCGGCGGCAGCCGCGCCCACAACCAGTGGCGGTGATGGCAGCGCAAATTAAATTCCAGTCCCCCCCTGTGTTCACAGGGGGGAAGGACGAGGACGTCGTGCAGTGGATGCACCGTTACGAGCGAATAGGAAGATACAACCGCTGGGGAGACGACGCCCTGCGGGACCACGTCGAGATGTCGCTCGCCGGAGCTGCACTTAAGTGGTTTACCTACAAGGACGCAGCAGGGCAACTGGCAAACGAATGGCAGGACCAAGCAGGTCCCCCAGCCATCCCAGGGATGAAGACCCAGATCCTGGGGCAGTTCCGGCCAGTAAATCAAGATGATTACAATGAGGAAAAACTGAGGGCTCGGAAGCAGGGAGCAGAAGAAACAACAAGGGAGTACTACTACGATGTACTGGACCTCTGTCGGAGAGTGAATCCACGGATGGTGGAGGCCGAAAAACTGAAATGCCTCTGGAGAGGACTTAAGCCAAGTGTCATCGAGAAACTCTGGAGCCTTAAACCTACAACCTGCGACGGATTCCTGGAGGAAGTAAAAAGGCTCGAAGAACTCACATCGCGGAGCGAGGTGTGGGCTCTGGGTGTGCTGGGTGAAACAACACCGCCGGCGAAGGAAGAGCGGATGGAACGACTGGAGCGGATGATGGAAGATTTGCTTGGAGCGGTAGCAGCGAAAAAACCGGAAAACCCACCTCAGCAGGGGTGGAAGACCGGCGACGCCCAACGAGGACCGCCCGGGCAGAGACAAGGTAGACGACCCGTCAATCTGAGATGGACTCCGGACGGGAGGCCGGTGTGCCGCAGGTGCGGGACGGAAGGTCATGTCATGAGGGATTGCCCGAGGTCCAATCGGCAGCAGCAGATGGACTTCGGGCGGACCCCGGATGGCCAGATCGTGTGCTATGGCTGCGGCGGAGCCGGGCACATTCAACGGTTCTGCCCGGGAGGACAACAACAACAACAGCAACAATACGGACCTCCACCCCAGCAGAGACAGAACGGTGCTGGGCAACAACTGATTGGTCTAGTCGGGACGGCGGACAGGAACACCGAGGAGAAGGTATGGCCAGTACTGAAAATTGACTTTAAACGTTTGGTGGTCCAAGATGTCTTGTGTGGAGGAAGACGCATCCCGGCCGTGATCGACATGGGTGCAGCGGTATCCGTGTGTTCCCCCAAGCTAGTGGGAGAACTTAAGCTAACAGTGAGACCATGGAGTGCGAATCGCTTAGTTTCAGTGGACGGGAAGGAAATCATTCCAGGAGGAGCCGCTCAATTGGTGATTTCGGACGGAGAGACCAGAGTGGAGGGAGAGGCACTTGTGCTGGACGGGGATATAGACCTTCTGTTAGGGAAAGATCTATTGGAAAAACTTGGAACAAGACTGAAGATTGGCGCACTACCTGAAATATTCATCGGCGAAATGCCCATCGGGGCGATAGTGGAAGAGAGGCCAGAGAGTGTCCCAAAACTAAGGATGCAGACCGGTTGCTGGGTACCGGCCAGATCCCTAAAGGTAGTAGCGATCAGACCCCTGGAGCTGACGAAATATGGGGACTGCGTGCTGGTCGAGCCGTCGGAGAAACTGCTGGCCTCGAAACGCCTTTCGACTGGGAAGGCGTTGTTGAGCACCGTAGGGGTACTGAAGCAAATAGCAATCACCAATCTATCAGAACAACAACAGTGGTTGGAGGCCGGAGTGGTGCTAGGGGAGATCCACGAAATAGACAAGATAGCGGATGAGGACTCACCGGAAGCAATGATCGCAGGAGTAATGGCAGAGGAAGAAGACAGCAGTGCCAGAGGGCAGGACTTCGACAAAAAGATCTTTGAAGGGCTGAGTCCGAGTCAGCGGAAGAAAATTTTGCAAGCTCTCTTGGAGTACGACGACCGTTTTGCGCGAAAGGGTGACAAATTAGGAAAGTGCACGGCAGCAGAACACACAATCGAGACAGGGGACGCCAAACCCATTCGACAAGCGCCGAACGCCAGGGCATGGAGAGAGCGAGTAATAATTGAAGAACAGTGTAGAGAGATGGAAGAGGCCGGGGTGATTGAACCGTCGAACAGCCCGTGGGGAGCGGGTGTGCTACTCGTGCTAAAAAAGGACGGGACCTGGAGGTTCTGCGTGGATTACAGACGCCTGAACGCGGTGACCATCAGTGACGTGTACCCATTACCCCGCATTGAGGAGACGTTGGCTCGCCTGGAAGGGGCGGCATTCTTCTCGATCATGGATTTACAGTCCGGGTACTGGCAGGTCCCCATTAAGGAAGCGGATCGTCCCAAAACAGCGTTTGTGACAGCGGACGGCCTGTACCAATTTAAAGTTATGGCCATGGGGTTATGTTCAGCTCCCGGAACATTCCAGAGGATGATGGATGTGGTGCTGAGTGGTCTTAAATGGACTACCTGCCTGGTCTACTTGGACGACATAATTGTATACTCGCGGACATTCGAGGAACACGTTCACGGGTTGCGATTGGTATTGGACCGGTTGCGAGGCGCAAATGTAATGGTAAAATTGGAGAAATGTGAATTTGCCCGACCCTCGCTGAAGGCGCTGGGACACATCGTTGACAAACACGGTGTCTCACCGGACCCCGAGAAAATACAGGCGGTTCGTGATTTCCCGCGGCCGACACTGGAGACGAGCCACGCAAAACAAATTAAAGCTCTGCGAGCATTCCTTGGATTTTTATCTTACTACAGGAGATATGTCAGAGGGTTCGCGATGACGGCCAAGCCACTCCATGACCTGGTTGGGGCAAAAGGACCTATGCAATGGGAAGAAGACGCCGAAAAGAGCTTTCAGGCTTTAAAGAAGGCACTAGAGGAGGCCACTCGGCTGGCCCACCCCGACAATTCAAAACCGTTTGAGATCCACCCCGACGCTTGCGACTACGGGATTGGGGCAGCATTGGTCCAGAAAACTGCGGAAGGGGAGAGACCAATCGCTTTCGCGAGCCGGCTGCTGACAAAAGCTGAACGTAACTATTCCATTACTGAGAAGGAGTGTCTGGCGCTTGTGTGGGCTGTAAAAAAGTTCCACAGCTACATCTGGGGAGCAGAGGTAAAGGTGGTAACCGACCACCACGCTCTTTGTTGGTTGATCACCAAGAAAGACCTAGCGGGCCGCTTGGCACGATGGGCGCTTTCCGTGCAGGTGTACCAGCCTCAGATTGTTTACAAGAGTGGTCGGCTGCATGAGGACGCGGATGCGCTGTCTCGGTACCCGGTAACCACCAAAGGAGAGGACGACGACGAGGACGATTTGTTGCCGGTCTTTTCTGCAGCCCTGGAAACAGAGCGTCACCGGACAAGGGAACGTCAGGAAGCCGTGCCGAAGTGGCGAAAAATATTCCTGCAGTTGGGGAAGCGAGAGGGTCGAGCGCACAAGAACTTTGTTGTATCTAACGGGTTGCTGCATGTACGGACGTTGGGTAAACAAGGTATGCGCCTGCGACTTTGTGTCCCACCAGAGCAGCGGAAGGAGATATTGGATTCGTGCCACGGGGACAAGTGGGCAGCACACCTCGGGATGACACGGACCATAAACCGGATTACAGAGAGATACTACTGGCCACGGATGGTGCATCATGTGATGAACTATGTGAGGGCATGTACACTTTGCCAAACCAGGAAGTGCCCCCCTAAAGAGCCACAAGGATTAATGGAAGTCATTCGGGTGGAACGACCATTTCAGAAAGTGGGCATTGATGTGTTGGGTCCGTTTCCTGTAACTATGGGTGGCAATGTGAACATTATCGTCGCAGTGGACTATCTGACGAAATGGGCGGAAACCCGGGCTATGCGAACAGCAACGGCGCGTGAAGCGGCTGAATTTTTCGTCGAGGACATCGTACTGCGCCACGGCGCACCGGAGAGTGTAGTGACAGACTGTGGCAAGTGCTTTATTGCGGATTTCACCAGAGAGATAATGCGACTCATGGAGGTTGACCACAGGACCACGACGCCGTATCACCCGCAGGCTAATGGGCTAGTGGAGCGGCTAAACCATACGCTGGCAGATATGCTGTCGATGTACATCAACAGCACCCACACCAACTGGGACGAGATTCTACCGTACGTTACGTTCGCCTACAACTCCAGCAGGCAGGAGTCGACGGGAAGGACTCCGTTTTATCTCACCTATGGGCGAGAGGCGAGGTTGCCAGTGGATGTGGCTATAGGGGCAAGACCGTCAATCGGATCTAATGACCCACTTACAGTGGCCCGAAATTTGGAGACGGCGAGAGAGGAGGTAAGAACGCGTTTGGAGCAGGTACAAGAACGCCAAAAGGAGCTCTACGACGCAAAGCACAGGGATGCTCTAGAATTCATTCCTGGAGAAGAGGTACTCGTGTACAAACCTTTTCGAAAGGTTGGGCGGTCTGAAAAACTGCTGCATCGTTGGTTAGGGCCCTATGTAGTGGTTCGTCGCGCATCGGCGCTCAACTACGAAGTGAAGAAGCCAAGGAGTAAGCAGAAGGAGCTGGCACACGTCGTAAGGATCAAGAGATTTGTGAGGAACGGAGAATGGACGGTGACTGAAAATGGACAGAATAACGAGGTGACAGGAGTGACGGGAAGGACTGTGCCCAGGCCCCTTGAGAAAAGCAGCGGGGGCGTCGGAGCGGCTACACAAGTGGAGACTGGGCGACCCAAAGGACGCGCAGTAGAGACCTCGGCTGACCAAGGACAACAGGAGGAGGCTGGGACAAATAGTCACCCGGAGACGGAGGGAGCCACACTGCGGCGATCTACGCGAACGCGGAGGGCCCCGGACCGGTTCGGACCTTCGGGCGAAGCATCAGCAGTTGGGGCTCTTCTTCTGCTGCTGGGCCTACTCGGGCCTCTCATGGGGGTACAGCCGAGCCAAGGACTGCAACGCGGGTCGTTTTTGAAGGACGGAGTGGTCTTTAAGTTTCAAGGGGACATTTTTTTCAGTGACTCGGAGTGGGTGGTGGTGACAGATGTCTCTCTCGGGTCCATCGAAACCGCGATCACCGCACTGCGTCACTGGTTTTCGGTAATGGCGAACGAGGGCAAGGGTGTAACGGACGTAAAAAGCGAGCATCTACGCACCAGGGTGAAAGACCGAGCAATGGAAGGACTGGAACTTCTGAAAGTAGTGAACGGACGCTATCAGACGCTACGAGAGGCACTGGTTGGGCCGGAAAAACGAAGCAAACGAGGCCTGGTTGATGCTGGAGGTACGGTGCTACAGTGGCTATTTGAAGTGGCCACCGGACGCGATTTGGAAGGACTGAACGGACAGTTACAGGCCCTGGGACGGGAGACGACAGGAATCATCCACGCCGTGGCGCAACAAGCAACTCTCGTGAACGAGACCTGGCGGGAGCTAGGTGAACACGTCCTCGTCATGCAACAATTGAACAAAGCCCACATGTCCCTGGAGAAGGAATTCAACTGGTGGAAGGTGAACATCGTTGAAACTGTGTCCTTCCTGGAACGACAGATGCTCTTGGAGGCGAGAATAGACGACGCATTTCGGACTGCCCAACAGACTATGGATTGGGTGAGGATGACGTTGGAGGACGTAAGCGTCGGTCTAGCACTACTGGCAACTGGTAAGCTACCCCCTGAATTATTTCCACCTAGTCAGCTGCGGATAGTGCTCAAGGACATTCGGTCGAGACTGACGACCGGGTGGGACCTTACGCCAGCCTTACAGACTGGTGATCTGTGGAGGGCATACCAGGAGGCGCAAGTCGTTTCGGCTGCAACAAAAAACGGACTGCGATTATTCATCCACCTGCCTATTATTGAAGTTACACAATCTTTTGAGTTGTATGAAATTTTTGTCTTGCCTGTATTCAGCACGGCCGGGAATATTGGGTTACGCTACGCGCCAATACCCGCATTTCTAGCCGTTGGAATGGACCGTCAGACTTTTATGGAGTTAACGGAGTCCGAAGTTCGGGTCTGTCAAGGTCGTTCGGGCTCTGTTTGTCCACCTAGTAAAGCCATCTACCGCAAGAACTTTAAGAAGACCTGCGCAATGGCGCTATTCTTACAAGATTCTGGAAAGAAAAAAATTGAATGTGACCAAATTGTAGTTGAATGGAGAGGCCCGGAGGCCATTTACTTGGGACAACGCCAGTGGGCAGTGTCTATGAGTAAACCACAATCACTCGTGATGGCTTGCCCTCAGCAAGTGGACATGCGGAATCATCCGAAAGCGGAACTGCCTTCTGTCGGAATTGTGGAAATTCCTCGTGGATGCTCGATCCAGACAGACGAATGGATTTTACAATCCAGCCAAAAATTTTCTACAGTGTCTACTCGGAACGCCAGCATCTTTATGCCTCGGCTGCGAGGGGTGAACTGGGCTGTGGCGCAGGACCCGGGTGACGTAAGCACAGACGCGGACGGGCGTTCGGTCAACTCATCGCTCCAGACGTCATTGGAGACGTCCTTGAAGCGAATAGCCAGCGGCAAAACTGGTGCTAATGATTTTGGTAAGACTGTTCGGGCTCTTGAAGAAGGCGACAAGGAAAGGCGAGACGGAGCGCAAGGCCTGCGGCTATATCCATACGAGCTGTGGGGTGGAATGCTGATGGCGTTTGCTGTGTGTGGCGTGGCGATATGGATTCTATGGCGCCGTGGCGGTGGGAGCACTGCAGAGATGACTGAACTACGCATTCGTTTGCTGGCCTTGGAGGATATCCTACGGGCTGAAGCGGAAGACAGGAGAGGCCAGCGGGGAAATACGTTGGAGCGTCTGACGAACTTAGACGGCCGTATGACAGCCCATGAACGGACTTGCATGTCGGCGTTGAGCAACCTGGAGTCAGCTGTTGGAGATCGGCCCGGGAGAGTCGGCGTGTAGGCCTTGCGGTCTACTTTTCATCGACTTTTTTGTTATTTCGTTTTATTTTTTTTGTTCTCTCTCTTACTATTCGTTTTGCTTATTAGGCTTGTTTGTTTTTGTATGCCCTATTTGTATTCTCTTTTACTATTAATTTTTTTTGTTATTCTTGTTTGTTTTTGTATGCTTGCCTTGCTATGTAGTATTTTTTTTCTTGACAAGACGTGTAGTGGCAGTCGGGACGTCTGCGTCTAGAAGGGGGGATGTCGCGTTGATCATTGATCACGCGTTGGCCATTGCCCCCGCTATACGAGCCCGTTGGTATGTAGGCCAACCGGTAGTGTGGCGTCAGCATCCGCCGACGCCCAACACCTATATAACCATGTAGCTACACTTGTATCGCTCTCGCTCTAGTGCAGTAGTCAGTACAATACACGTTAGCACGTTACAATAAACAATCCAATAGAAATGGCGCTAACTCAATTCTCATTCCCTGACAAAATTTATACCTTCAAGACACTTAGTAGTTAGTACTAATAGTATTCCAATCAATATGAGTAAAATACAGACCATTTATGTCCTTGAACTAGATAATTAGTAAAGGCTTACTTAAATTTCTGATTCAACTTGGTTGGGATGACTTGGGTGCCATTACATATAACTTGCATATCAGTATATTAAACCAATGATTGCTTCTAGCGTTTCTTTCGAGAAGCATTCTATAGCATTTTTCTTTTTTTATTCGACTTATAGACATTCGTTGTTTTAATCAGAAAACGGCTTTTTCGAAGCTTCCTTCTAACGATAATGCCGAGTCGGGTTGCAAATGTCGTGGTAGTTGTACCGTTTCCAGACAAATTCAAGGAAATTCACGAGCGGTTCTACATTTTCGAAACCAATTTCCTTCGAATCATGCATACTTCGCAATGCTGAAACCATTTCCGTCCTGATTCCTCGCATATGTAACATTCATTCGATCAAAGTTTGTTGGATCAACATGTTTTCTGGTTAGATATCGACAGAAAGATAATCCATCATTAATTGTTTTTGCAAACAATAACTTTATCAAGGACAAATCAATAAATTCCCCATTGCTTTTCAAGTGACGGTCTATCATTTTATTCCTGACATTTTTTATAAAAATTGCGTGTGATCTAACGGAACAAATACATTTCTAGATGAATCTGCAAGATGCGTTACTTTGAAGTCTTTCCTATCAGTTGCTCTTCTTGATAACTTAAACAGCTTTACATTAACGTTTGCATTATCTCCAACAATTCTGTCCACTTGAAATCTTATTTCTTCAAGTTATTTCATGACATGAATAGAAAGGAAAAATAGCTGTCTTCCAAATAGCTTCGCCAATTGCCAACAGCAAACTAGAGCGGAGTAGCTCTTCTCTGATCCGGTTATAACAAAGTTCAGGAGACTCTTTGATAGCACGGGAGGTCCATTGTGCTTTAATCGATTGTCGTCTTGACTGAACACATTATTTTCCGAAATTTTTCCTCCATCTATACCTCAACCATGACCAATTGTTTCGTCCGGATTCTCTTCGACATCATCTGTTTCTTCTTCTTCACATTCTTCGTTTATGAGTTTATTCTATAATAACCATTCATTTACACGTCGCCAAAGTCAATCTCACCCACAAACTGCTGCCTTAATTGAATCCACAGCAAAAGAGATTTGCAGGCAATTTTATCGACCTCCAAGCTAACTGTCTTTTCTTGATTAGTTAGATCATTGACAATCATTTTTTGCATTGCTAGGTTGACGTTTGTTATTCCAACTGCACACTTTTGGTGCAGGTTGTTCCGGTGTCACTAATAATTGTGTTTTCGCAGGAAAGTGTAAGTAGTTCTTGCTCTCTAATAAACCAAAACGTTGGACTTCTTCCT
Organism: Daphnia pulicaria; assembly: GCF_021234035.1. Lineage (NCBI taxonomy): Eukaryota > Metazoa > Arthropoda > Branchiopoda > Diplostraca > Daphniidae > Daphnia > Daphnia pulicaria. The sequence goes on from NC_060913.1 coordinate 34,854,648, forward strand.
TGGATAGCGATTGAATATTTTAAGGTCCACTAACAATATATCGCTTTTGTTTTATGTCTTTTTTTAATCCAGCAGCTAAAAAAATAATTAATTAGTCTATTGACTTTATTGTAATGTGGAAAGAGGAAGTTTTCTAACTTGCACAGTAAAAAGGATACTTTAGAGTGTTACTCAGAATGAATATCATTTTCTGCTCGAAAAACTTTTATTAATAACTGTTCAGATTATTTCACGCACTTTTCAGATTTATGGGAGATTGGTTGTTTTTAATCCAATAACATTATTCAGTTTGTTCAACTTTTTCAAGACTGTGTACTCTATGAACCAATGGGAATCTTTGGTCAATAATAACATCAATAATTAGATAATTATTAGATTCGAAGAATTCTTTATAAATATTTCTAATATATAATTCCCTTCTTTTAAAGTCATTAAAAAGTACACAACCGAATTAAAGGCTGCTGGATACTGTCAGATGTTACAAAAAAGTAGTAAATCTCAAAACCAAACAAACGGAATTGAAATTGATCACAATGACCAGCATAGCAATCGTAGTGGAACCGATCGCAATCGCGAACCTCCAATACCTATTCTCGACCGTTACTTACCTCTTCTAGAACTTCATATTTTTCCTACAGTTAACAGTGGAGGATCAGTTATTACAGAGGAAATCATTCCAGACTTAGGAGAAGAAACTGTTCCTTTTTCCGAAGAAGCTGTAGAAGCTGTTCACGCTATAAAAGAAGTTCAACAAGCTGAAGTAGCAGATCAAGAGAATATAGCAGTAGTTGAAGTAGTTCAGGAAACAGAGGCAGAGGAAGAATGCCAGTGTCAGAAAAAAAGGAGCTAGAATTGCGCGACTAACTTTGTGGGGGAGAAATTGAGAGGCACACGTAAATAAAGAAATACGTTCACAGTGGTTGAGTCCTACGTTGTGTTATTTTATTAAGATTGAGCCTGAGCGGACACTTAGTGGAACATTCTCGATAGCCATCAAGATTCAGACTGGCGAGTCTAGACAGGAAGACTGGGTAGTCTCAGAACATAAAACAAAAGAAGGTTGAATCGCGATAGCTCGGGGGTGATTAGCAAAGGGGGTGAGAAAAGCCAAAACGAAAGGGGGAAAACATATTTTTAAGAGAAATGAAGTTTAAGTTGGAGAATTTTTGACATTCTCCCGCGGCCAGGCAGCTACTCAGCGTCTTCTTGTTCGAAGATTCTCTTGATCGCTGCGTTGGTTTGGGCGGCACATTTTTGGGTTGGTCTAGAAGGCGACGACGGAGCTGGATCCGAAAGTGGGCCGTCGGACGACCCGGCCGGATCGTCCGACGGTTCAGCAACTTGTAGTGGGTAGAGCTTGGAGATGGGTCGATTAGTTTTTCCGTTTGCCGTGCGGATGTCGGCAGCTCGAATCTGTCCATCTTGACTGTGAATGAGCTTCTCGGCGACAGCCATTTTCCAATCTTTTCGTGGTTTGTCGTCGTGAACGAGAACAACATCTCTTTCTTTGATGACTGTCGGATTATTCTTTTTCGTTGCTTGATGGTACTCGCGAAGAGCAGGGAGATAGGAAACCAGAAAACGTTTTTCGAAATGTTGAAGCAGAGTTTGATGGCGGGCGACGGCTTTCTTCAACTAGTCCGGTTTGTCGCCGTACGATGCATCAAACTTTTCTTCGTTTGTTTCTTCGCTGTAGGGTATTGTGTTGAGCCGTCGGCCATACATCAGATGAGCTGGAGACAGTGACTCTTCGTCGCCGACGCTGCTCGACGGATTTTCAAGAGGGCGATCGTTCAGCACTACTTCAGCGTCGGCGACGAGTGCTAGAAATGCACTGAGTGTAGGCTTGGTACGACCGAGAATTTTTGAAAGAGCACTTTTGGCAAGGCCAATCAGCCTTTCCCAAAAGCCACCGTACCACACCACGTGAAGACGATCCTCTTCACGTTCCCAGTCGAGGCCAAGGACTTTAGTGACTTGAGATTTGTCGCCGACTCCTTCACTTTTTGCTCTCACAGTGAGTTGGTCATCGTTTGACCCCCACGATTGAAGATTAAGACCGGCACTTTTTAACACATTGTTGGCTTCAGAAAAGTAAGACACTGCATCATCGGAAGTTTCACAGCCTGAGATGAGGTTGTCGACATAAATGTTGCGATTGATGTCGTCAGCTAGTAGCGATGAACTATCTTGTAGATGTTGTTTGATCACTGACAGGAGGATAAAGGGCGAGCTGCTGGCACCAAACGGGATCACGCGGAAACGGTATTACTCGAAATCCGATTTTGAGTCGTATGGGTCCTTTAGCCAAAGGAACCGCACGAAATCTCGACCCTGCTCGTGTAAACCAACTTGATGAAACGCCTTTTCAATCGGCTGTCAAGCCGATTGTGTGTGCACGGAAACGGAGAAGAATAGCCAACATGTCGTTCTGTAGTGGAGGGCCAATTTCGAGGCAGTCGTTCAAACTCACTCCAGCTGGAGTTTCGCAAGAACAATCGTAGACAATACGAAGGGGTGTAGTAGCCGACTCTTTAAACACTCCGAAGTGAGGAATGTAGTGAGATGGCTTGCTCATTTCACTAGATGGAACCTTCTCGATGAAGCCTCGGTCCAGCTGTTCTAGAATGATTTTGCTGTAGAGCTTGAGTCCATTTGGATTTTTTGATGCTAGTCGGTTGACGGTCCCTCTCGTTCGCTTTTGGCAAACTTGTAGATCTAAAGCTTCGCAACGTATTTTCCATCACGAAACTCGACTGAATTCTTTTGATAAAACTCAGTTGTCTTTGTTGACTCCAGATCCGGCTGGATTCAAATTCTTCGAATCAGGAATCATTAGATAAAAAAGAAGTTTAGTAAATAATCATAGATAAAAATATTTTTATTATCAATTGGAAAGTCACTAGAATCTTTGGTGACCAAGTTTTCTAACAATCATTTTGCAATGGATCCCTCAATAACTGAGATTTAGAACACTTTAAAATTGTGTTCGTGGATTGGTGATCAAGCATCTCTTCAGATTGCAAATTACATTTTTATTGTATCCTTCGCACTGCGAGAGACCACACCAATTCAATAAGTCATGGTTCAGAAAACCAGCAATTGTGCAATTCATTTTAAAATTTTCTAGTTTACATGTCGCATTAGGTATCATGGAATTAATTAAGAGATTACCAGGACCATTAAGAACTGTTTATTTACCTTTACAAACTGCTCAACACAAACAACTTTGTCTTCGATTAATGCATGTAGTAGCTTAACTAGACTATTTTCTATTTTATTCGTTGAATTAATGACTGGAAATAATATCTCATATATCAATTCATGATGGAGTGTATTAGGTTGTTGTGCTCATATCAGATGTGAACCTGTCTCTTTGGTGTCAGCAGATGTAAAATGGTCGTTCAATATCTATACGATAGATTGGCAAAAAGATCTTGTTAAATCACATATCATTCCTATCTGAACTATGTAGGGATAAAAGGTTTGCCATGTCACTAGACGACGATTGAAAAGTGGATTCGGCAAAGCTGTTCAATTGTAGAATCAAAATTGAATTGCTTAAATTAGTCGTTATTGTTGATTGAAAAATCAAAGTTGGAACAGTTCGCACATGAGAATCAATAGATAGATCCTGGGGCTGAAAGGAAAAACAATGTGTGTTCCTTTTTCTAACTACGTATGGTGGACAGCCGGTATAATATGTCAATATTAAAAAGGAAGTAATGAAATATGATTACCATGTAACATTCAAACAAAGTAATTTGATCAGTTAAGTTTTTGAAAAAAATTTCTGGAAAGTTGTTGTTGTCAATGTCATTTAAGTTCATTAATGAATCAATTGCTAGTTCATGTATTACAGATGTGTTTTTTTTATATATTTCAATGAAAGAGCTGGTTAAAGGAAAATATCTATGTAATTTGTTAGTTGTAGATGTTTGTCGAGCATTCATAGTGGAAAGATCTACCATCTGAGAATCAGTTGGTAGATCTTTTTTCTAAAAATTATAAATAAAATAAATATATTGCTGTCATTGAAACTAACATTATTTTTCTTAATGAAATAATTTACCTTTTTAATTAACTTGAAGATGGTAGGAACTGCATTTTTTACCAACGTGTTTGTTTCATGATTGAAGAAGCTTTCAAAATGTAAGTTGAATATCCACATATTCCTATTTATTTTGAAGAATTTTGGTGAAAATCCAGTGAAATTGCTGTGTACTGAAAATTTATGGAGTAAAAGCTGAATAAATGTGTAATTTTTGGACATGGAACCATTTATTTTTCATTCACCATTTGTTTTCAACAATTGAGCTACAACAAAAACCCACATGCGCAACATTTGACATTTTCGTTTCAATCAGTTTCAATAATGTCAGCAAAACAATGCAAACTAAAAAATATTCCAAAGAGTGGAACGAAGCCGCGGAAATGTGTAAATAAATTGACCAGTTACGATCTTCAGTCTTTGTTGTCATGGCAAAAGTAAGGGGAAGGATAAGGGAAGAGAAACTCACTTTAGGCAACGGGGAATGCCGTTATTAAAGTAGGAAATGCTCTGTATCCTCAAGGTTCTGTAGTTTTCGACATTAGTCGGACTAGCAATGACTGTTTTGGAGAAAAATACGATATTTGCTTGTGATTATTCTAAATGCGTTTTCAAACGTTCACGGTAAAACGTCAAATCTAGAAAAAAAAACAGGAAAAAAATCATTCTGAAATATAAATTATCATTTTAATAAAAACTTCAATGTATCACATGTCCAAAAAGATGTTTACCATACCAAAAAAGTATACCACATCTGAGTAAACCAGTTGAGATGGAGGTGGAATTAAAAAAAAAAAAACAGTTTCCCGCTCCCTCACGCGAGAAGGGCGCTGCGCATCACACCAGCCGCCATAGGAGAAAACACGAAACTTAAAATTTTATAAGTCAACAACGGCAAATGGTGACAAGTAAATATAATTTTTTTCTTGTTCACTAGGACATGAGCTGTAACGTGTTTTTTTATTATTATTCGTCCGTGGCCAAATTTAGCCACAATTTAAATGTTAATTTCAAGTCTTAGAATGAAAATTAGAGTTGCTTAAATGAGTACAAATGTTTGATGATAAATGAGTATAATCTCAGCTAATATATCTAGTAGATAAAAATATACGCTTTAGAGCTCTTTTAAAAAAATTACCATACCTCATCCCAGGGCAAAGTTATATGCGATTTAGTTGGAAAATGGTCAGGCGGAATTTTACAAAACGGGAAAACTTGAACCCTTGTAGTTCATTTCAAGTCATCAGGAACAATCTGAAATATTGACAAATGACTACTAATGAAATTTTCTTTGCCGTGTAAAACATTAAGAATATTCCTGAGTTGGTCGCAGAAAAATATTTTGAATCTGGATGGAATGTCCTCCTTGAAGTATTTGTATCAATAAACAAAGGAATAATTAATATGGTATGACCTTTTTGGAAATAATTAGTCGTTTCCCATTACGTGCTCCATTGACGTTGAGTGTCTTTAGACATTATGAGTGGCAGCAGTATTTTTATCGTTCACAGAAACTCTCATTGTTCCATTTACTGACGAAAGTGCAGCCGTAATTCCTAGATATGGAAGTTTACATTTCTTTCAAATGAAATGAAGATTTTTCAAATTTATCCTTAACCAAATTATCTGAATTTTTGCTCTTTAATTGAAGAATTTCAACTAGAAGGGGTTCAATATTTGCATCCTTTTCATCTACCTTGTGGCAAATAAAACTATTTTCACTCTCAAGATCACTAATTTGGCTCTTCATATTCAATATCTAAAAACCAATGGTACAGTCAAGTCATGGGAATTAAAGCTTTTCCTATATAAATATTCACCTGCTGATGATAAGTGGGTGTTCAATTGTTATTTAGGAACACAGAATCAAAGTTGTCTTCTGCCGTATTTTCCTCAACTGTGAAAATAACCGATAAACTAAGGGCGTAAGGGTGTTGCTTTCAGAAACACCAGAAGACGGTTTAGGATATAAACTATCGTAATCCTCATCTATCTTTTGTCTATCAGTGACATCTGAACCATTCAATGAGTTTTCGTGGTCACTTTCATCTAAAATCACACATTAAAACAACTGTTGACAACAAATTTAACAAATGGATATTGACCTCATTATCATCTTCGTCGTTAATAAGCTGAGATGAAAAAGATGAGGAAGGGAATGGTTTGACGTCTTAACCGTGAAATTTCCCCATACCTGCGCAAAAAACATGGACGTTTCGAGAGACAGATCAATCATTATACAATCCATGGAGCAAGATGTTGCAAATCCGCTTATTACTCCAAGGGGAGTTGTTGAAAAGCATCTGTGGCAGAATTTCAAAAAGATCCGCAGTGCAACCTTCCGGTTAAGGTGAATATTGTGCGTGCAGTCCAGTGGATGAAAAAACCAAAATTTTCAAAAAATCCAGACAATCTGCAGTTCGACTGGGGTAAGTTCATTATCCATTACAAATAACTTAATTGTTGATATTTTTGTTTTAGAACGAATTGGAGACTGTATCGAGGAAGGATATTTCCGTGACGACTTATCGCTAGCTACCCGCTCCCGCTTTACCCGCCACCTTATCTTTGCAACCGACCAGCAATTCAAGCTCCTGCGTTCTGCAAAGAGATGGTACGGAGATGGTACTTTTTTATTTGCCCATCTCCGTTTTATCAGTGTTTGGCATATACGCCTTTATCCGACACAGAACACTACCTATTCTAACCATTTATTTGTAGTTTCCATTAATTACGGTGCTCATGTCCGGAAAGAGCTAAGAGGATTACGTGTCAATTTTCTCCTCTTTCCAAAAGGTGTTTAATCCAGATGGAGATCAAAATTTTCCGTAGGTAAATTAATTTATGGTGGATTTTGAGTTCACCATGTGGCAGGTATGTTGTGTTTATGTTACCAATAATTTAAGAGATATCTAACTTCCTTTTATTTTTTTGGAATGCAAAGAAGTATTCCCGACGGTCAAGCCGGTTGGCTGTTCATTCCATGACCCAGTCCTCTTACATAAACATCAAGGCAAAAGGACTGGGCCCTTCGTACAGAATGGACAGCCAGACGCGCAAAGCCTGTAGCAAGCTTCTTAGTCTGTACCTGCTGTTTGCTGAAAAAATCAAGAAGAGATTTGAAAGAATCCAGAGCAATGCAACCGGGCTACTATTCCGTTTCTGCGCATAAATAGAAAAGAACTACATCAACAGCACCGCTTTGTCCCCCTCCCATTTGTTCATGTTAAACAGCTCGTTCGCACTAACAACAATGTAGAGAGAACACACAATCACCTCAAAGCTGCTGCTAGTAAGTTTATTTATCTTTCTTATCAACCTAATAATTTGTATTTGAATTCATGTGATAGGACCTTCATCAACCAACCTCGTCACATTTTTATTGAAAATGAGAGAGGAAGCTGAAAAAATTGAGTTGACGTCAAAGCTTCTTTCACAAAAACTATTTTTGAAGAAATTGAGTCGGAATGCAAAGAGTACAGAATTTCTGAGCTTTGTGCTTCTTTTAATCTGGATCCTATTTCATCAAAAACATTGCTAGCAGAACTTGGGAAAATTACCAAAAGATTTTCCAGAGCTGAGCTACGAGAGCTTAGAAATACTGATGGTGATTCCGATGAGTCGGATTAAATTTTTCATCGTGAATAAATAACCCAATTCGCCCCGCCGGGTCAGAAGTGGCTTCGTCGAAATGATCCCAACAATCCGCCCTTATCTTGCCCCTCTTATACCTTTACCTTACGCCTCTGGCCCGTATTCCCCCATGCTCTTTTCTTGTGTGTCTATGCTGTCGACAATTAAAAACTCAAAAATTTTACAGTGTAAAATTTCTATGTAATAAATGGGTTCAAATTTATGAATTAAATCTAAACTCTGGCGTCACGCAATATTTCTTGAAGAAGGGAAATTTTAAATTGCCCACTGAATCAACAGCGCCACCAAGTAGTAAATTTATTATAATTCATTCAGGCCCTTAGAAACGGGGGGGGGGGGGTAGAATGGTAGGCCTGAATACACTTTTGGGCCTGAAAGTTGGGGCATAAAGAGCAGGGCCTGAATGTCGGACACCCTCAAACAACATGCATCAGATACTAACTTGAAAATTCATGAATTATGGACACAAGGACTTATTTTGCCGTTCTCTATCTCCCGTGCAGTTCTCTATCTTGAAAAAATAAAAACAGCATGTCTATTTCTAAAATTATTTGCCTTTGTTGAAATAAAGAAAAGGGATACATTATTTTAATCTTAGTCGTTTAATCCATAAGACTTTGTATTTTTTCGAGCAGAACTACATTTTTTAATGGTAATTTAGGCAACTATATCATTCCAGCAATTCCAACATTGTAGTCCCCAGTGAGCTTAACGTTATTGAGCAGAATGTGGATGCTATCCATGTAAGAAATCTTCTGAAGAGACATTTTGAATGACCTTATATATGATCACATTTAAATGAAACCAATGGGATTGTTTACATTTGGTTTTCAGATACAGTTTCTAAACAAATACTTATCGATAAAAAACCATTTTTCATTTTGGTAAACCATAAAACATATTTACATGGGTCAACGGATTATTTTGGTCAGGACAAACCACAATTTAGGAGAAAATGCACTTTAACATAACAATAGAATTCTATAGAATTTCTATCTACAGGAAAATTTAAAAACGTGTTAAAAAGACCTTGCACGCATTCAACTAAGGGTATGGTGGCATATAATCAGCTGATTCACTTCCCGCAACAAGTGAGACAACTAAACTATGATCTGTATTCCAAAAGCATCCCTGAATATATAAATTGGAATCGTCTGCTGCCTGTGCGCAATAAAAAAATTATTATTTTCATTATCTATGCTAGTTAAGTGACTTTGCACTAGTTCTAGATGGTAAGGTTTTTTTTATCGACAGTGGATCTAGTGTAAAAATGTGGCTCGTCAGCAAAGTGACGATGATAACAATTTTGTAAGCGAAAGTGTCTTACCGGGAGCTTTCAAAGGACAATGAATGCGATTTCACGACAGATAGCTGAACGTCGTGTCTATTTAGATATCGAAAATATGGTAATGTTACAAGATCAATGAAGTGGAAATATTTGTGGCAGTAGAAGTCCGGTTGATTTGGAAGTTTCCCCTTTATATGTGGGTAGTAAATATAAATTATCTATAAGACAGATATACGTTATTCTATTTCTTGGACAATGGAAGAGAAAAAATACTGCCATATAAAATAGTAAGAAAATGTGTAGTAGCATTATATTATTCTTTGCTTTCTTCCTTTATTGTTACGGCCCTAACAAATACCTTGAAAACTGATTAATAAGATGGCAAAATATATTTTTTGAACTTACAATATGAGTTTGTTTTAGGGTTTAGTATCGTTATTATGGGGCGTTAAGATTGGAAAAGTATTGCTGGTATTAACGCTGTAGGAAACCTCTTCTTCTTTTCCGTTTCCAACTTATTTCTTTCCCCTTCATTTACTTATTTTAGACTGAAAGACTAGGATAAAATCCATCGGCCGGTGACAGGAAGCCTCCAACTCTCCATTGCGCTCCCCTTTTTTGCTTCCCCAATCGCCAGTTAACCTCATCGCGAAGGTGGGGGCCACTTGTCCGAGTTTTAGTTTTCCTGTTTCAGATTGCTTGATTTTGACCTTTGGTGGCATGGCCTCTTCAGTTATTGTGGGATGACCCTCATCGCAATGCAACTTTTTCCATTGCGCCAATGTTTCATGTATTAGTGGATTCTATATGTTTTCTAAGAGAGAAGTTATTTTGGAGTTTGCGAAACGATTGGTCAAAGACTCCCATTCTGTCGCCTCTGGAGGTATACAGTTAAGCCATTGTTTCAAATTCAGCATTGTTCTCCAGCATTCCCTCTCCATCTCCACTATTCTGATGACAGCAATGAAGAAGGTGCTGAATTTGAAGTCGATGGGTATTCTCCATGTCAGCAGTCGTCACCTACACCATCCTTCCAAATTTCTGAATCTGGATTAGCTGAGTTCAGTGAAGAAGAGCAAATCCAATGTCAGCAGTTTCTTGATGGTCCTTTGGTAAGTCCATCTTACGGTCCATATGATTCTGTAGCCGAAGAAAAACATTAAAAACGAGTGAGATGCATCAATTGCAAGAAACCGGGACACGTAATCAAAGATTAACCAGATCCAATAATTAAGAAGAAAAAGAAAAAGAATAAAAAGAATAAAAAGGCTCACATATAATTGCCCCTAGATTTGGAATTGTAACTATAGTGAAATTCTGCTTGAAATAAATCGTTCTTTCAACTTCGTTCTGTCATTTCCAACCATCACCGATCCTGGTGATGATTTCCGGGATTTTTGAGAAAAATCTGAAACCGGGACCGTTCCGGGAATTTTTTAATGACTAAACCGGGGGGACGACCAAAAAAAGGTTGGCAACACTAAGTTCTAGTCTTCGTCTTCCAACCTTCGTCTTTGTCTAGTAAAATACTATGTCTACTTTATACTAATTCATGTACATGTTTTCTACAGCTGCATTATTGAAGTGGTATGTGCATGTCTGTCCTGTTCGTTTGAATGTAGGGATTATAGTATTAAAGACATGCATAATATCCCACCAACACGCAAAGTTTTTAAGCATGAAAAGGTATACTTCTTTCCTTATGGAAAAACGAGGTCTAGAAACCCACGTGTCGTTCGTAACCTCTACACCGCTGTACTTACGGCCGAAATTTCATTCAGTGTGTTGTCGGCAGTTGGGTGATTGACAGTGATTCCAGTTTTTAAAGTTCATAATTGTGTGTGTCAGTGTCAGTGTTTGTGTGTGCCCACAAACTTTAGACAAAAGGTAAGGTACGATTTTGTAATATTTTATCCCCTTGCTGTTTTGTTTTTTAACAGCCTAATTAAAAACAACAACTACATCTAACCCATTTTTTTTTCTTCCAATTTTTTGGGTTTATTCCACCATTGCAAAGGGCCTTGTCGATTTTAGTGTGTTGTTGGCAGTTGCGTACAACAGTTTCAGTGCCAGTGTGTGTCACCTGTGTCACCTCGTGTTTTTATTCATAAAACAAGTTGTTCGATTAAAAAAACAATTGATTGTGTGTGTCAGTGTGTGTGTGTGCATTGTTGCAGACGGTCCGTCTCCTCACCCCATCTGGGGCCTGTGTAGTTGTTGCCGAGTGAGGGCGTGACGGCCGTAAGCCGGCCAGCAAACGAACAGGTGTGTCAGTGGTCTTACGGTTGTCTTCTTGTCGTGTCTTGTCTTGTCTACTGGGTGAGACGTACGTATTTGTGTGTGTAACACACTGTAAGACTCTCACGTTCGTTTCAGTCGTCTAAGGAAGGGTTGCGGCGTTTGCCTGGCCACTTCCGCGTAGTGTTAATATATGTGAGTAAACCCCTATGAGTTATTTTTGTTTAATTATTTATTTGTTAAGTTCAAGTGTTCAGCTGAATCCGCTCGCCGGTTGAACACAATGTAACATTTGGTGTCAGAAGTCGGGCACGGGTCATCGAATAGTTCTTTTTTTTTTTTGTAAAATTATGTTGTTGTTTTTTTGTGAGAACTGCCCGTGCGATATTCACGTAGTTTTTTCCTTTTCTTTTTTTTTGTAAAGCCCACTTAAGTTCTTTTTATTGATAAGCTTAGTTAATTATTTCATTGTTTCTTTCTTGGTTTTGTGTGCCATTTTCATCGGGAATTTACGATTGGCAGCCGTAATAATTTTTTTTTTGTCTAGTCACCAGCCCCCTCTCTCCAATTTTTTTTTTTCACATTCTTTTTTCTCGTATGGAAAACGCCCCCTCCCCCCAACTCTTCGCGCGTAAAACCACGTTGCCCGTCGAGGCGTTGTAATAATTCGTTTCTTTTTTTGGTGTGTGTGTGGCTTTGGGAATCTTCGTGATAGCCACCATTTCTGTTTTTCGCGTTAATACGCTTTTTCTCCAGTATTGAGCAGAGTTGGTATTATTTCGTTTCATTTTGCTCTGGTATGCAGCAGCATTAATATTTTTTTAATGCTCTGATATTGAGCAGAATTATTATCGTTTCTTTAATTTTTTTTTGTCAATTATAACAAATAATTTTTTTTGTGTCGATTACGCCCAGTTGTTGCGTGTCGAAACCACGACCAACACCTGTATCCGTATTTCGTTCATTCATTTATTTTTTTTGTCGTTTATTTAATCAACATTTGGTATTTTGTAGAGTCCTATCGAAACGTTTTGTGTAATTATATGCCGCCTAAGCGTACAGATTCTTCAGTGCCATTTCAAATAGCAACGCGTTCAAGCACTAGGACGGTAGCCACGCCGTTGACACCTGCACGAGTTGTAGTGCCGACCACCCAAGTATCGTCACCGTCCCTGCGTGGTCGTGCGAGTAGGCTCACGTACAATTTACCAGTATCAGCAACTGCAGCTTCAAGGGTACCGGAAATGGCGCTACCACAGGATCTCATTGATGCTCTGACAAATCTCGCTACGGCAATGGGCCAAGATCGAACAGCTGCCCAAACTCAGTCGACAGCTCTTTTGAACGCGTTAAACATGCAGCGTCTACAATCATAGAATTTGGTGCAACAGCTCGCGAACGACACCGCGGCTGCCCCCAGCAGCAGTAGCCCGTGTAACAGCTGCAGTTGTCGACTCCATTCCATGCTTTGAAGGTAAGCTGATGGATTTTTCACAAGTTTTTATTGATTTCGTTGATAGAGTAGCCGTGGCCGAGGGCTGGACAGATGCGCAGCGCATTCAAGTAGCAGCAAGGCGTCTGCTAAAAACTGCGTTAGATTGGCACATCCACATAGGCCACGCCCACGCAACTTGGAATGATTGGTCGCTGGAATTCACGGCGAATTTTTCACCTCGATTGAGCGTGAGTGAATGGCTACATCTAGTGGAAGATAGGCGACAGAAAAGTGGCGAGTCGGGTATAGAGTACGCTTCGGACAAGCATAAGGTATAGCGTGTTGTCCCTATCCCAATAAATGAAGAGAAGATGGTTGCATTTTTTAAATTTGGCCTTTGGACGTCACTTACGCGACCTGTGGAAGAAGAAAAAAGGAATCCACTTGGTGACTTGGCTATAAAAAAGGCAGCCGTAAAAACCGAAGGGGGGAGAGTATGGGTAGTTAAACCCCGAAAGATCAAAATATTGATTTAATAATTAAGGCGGGGGAGTTGAATTACGCGAAAGATGAGCAACAAAGAGACAAGGAAAAGCGAGGAGCTCCTGCGAAGAGAAAACGACGAGCTGAATGAGGAGGTGGGAGTGCTCAAAAGGAAAGTGGAGGAGTTAGATGGAAGAGTGGCCGAGTTGGAAGAGAGAGAGCGCGGAAAAGACGAAGGTGTCTGTCTATTATTAGTAAGATATCTATGTCAAAAACGATTATTATTCCTCTCTAAGTATTTTTTGTTGCGTATAGGGGAAATGTCATCAATTGGAAACACAAGTAAGGGTATTACGCAACAAGGAGATAGATTTTTTCAATTTTGATGAACCATAATAAGAATGTTATTTATCGTATAAAAACCCCAGAAGTTTGAATCGCCACATCAATGATAAACATCGTAATATCAATGTGGCAATCATCAATCCCGTTGCAGATCCTGTTCTTATGCGTTCTTAAAAAATTTCGTCGTGGAATGTCACCGCGGAATCTCTTTCCTCAAAATCATCTTTCGGTAAGACAAGAGAGAGCGAGAGACAGCGACCTTTCGATGGGAGAGCGGGACGTGTTCTCTCGTTTCTAGAACAAAGGAAGAGGGGTGTTGAAATGGGGGGGAGGGGAGGGGATGAGAGAAGGCAGCTAAGAAATGAGGTGTTGCAAAATTGCCACATAAATTTTGAAAGTATTAAGAGAAATGGATATATATTCGACATTATTGCACTATTGGCACTATACTACATCACATAACTTTAATTGCATAAGACTAGGCTGACAGAAGCGGATTCCGTTATAGGGCTCTTTGGGATATGATTTATTTAGGCGTTTTATCTGGCAACGCAGCGTGGAGAAGCAGTTGTGGGTATGTATTTTCAAAGATCATGGAGTAAGAACAAAGGAGAAAGCTCTCTCTACTTCTTTGTTTAGTACGCGCTTACTCCTTTGTTCTTACTCTATCTCCCTCATAACGTCAGCCTACACCTATCGAGATGAGGGGGTGGACAACACAACAAACCCTAAAGGCAAAAAAGGGGGAAATGTTGTTTTCGCGAGCGCTAGGTGGCTTATTGGAGGAAGCCCAGCATGGCCGAAAAACAAAGAAATTTTTACGAATTTTTTCCAAAATTTCAATCGTTAATATCTCGGCTCCTGAGCCGAGTATCAAAAACACATGAAAGAGGTGGTCTACTGGTCTATTCCATCATTTTGAAAAAAATAAAATATTTTTAGGTGCAGCAGTTGACGAGAAAACTGCTGCACAAAAACATGAAAAAAGTCAAAATTTCGGCTATCCCCTCTCAGTTTTTTTCAACCTAAACTAAAAAAGCTAGGCGATTGCGATTTTCACCAATCGACTAAGCGAAAAATTTCACAAACAACTACTAAGTTTTTTATCTTTAGGATCTCCAGTGATGATTTCCACAAAATCGAAAACCCCCAAAACTGTTTCTTTGAGTCGTAGACGGCTTGTTTAAGCTGAATAACTTAATAACGATAATGAATACTGTAATGGCAAACGTATTTTACAGTCTTAAACTGCTATCTTAAATATTTTTATAGAAAAAAAGAACAAATTTAGGACAAATACATCGCTAGGAAGTTCCTAGCGAAAAAGTTCCTAGTAGGAACAATGAATTTACGGAGTGACTGACCATAAGTCCCTTGTAAACAGCTTTCCGTGACTTCACGAAATTTTCAGCTTAGTCTTTCACGATCACAACTATTTTTATTGCAAGAACATGGTTCATGCAATAACACTTAAACTTGGCAATTTGATGAACAAAAGAATAAGTTCTTATCCTATATTAATATCCTAATTATCCTAATGATCTTATCCGGATATTATAATTATTCCGGCTAAGATAATAAACATTTTTTTGCTTTCAAAATAATTTTATTTACGGAAATTTATTACATTATACTAATTTATTCATGTTTTACATTTTCTATTGCATTTCTTTACAGTAAAAATTAAAAAATTCCGGTGGTTTTTTACGACACTTAAACATTAATACGAAGGAAAAAGTTCATGAAAAAATCTCGTGATGCAGTTTGTTCCCGGTAACCCCACTTTTTTGTACATCTTGAGTCTTGACTCCACTTAAATGGATAATGATAAAAGCGTAAATCCGCATGAATTGAAACCTTTTCATTTCTGCGCGCACAATTGTTTCAGCGTTGCCAAAAATAAAAAATTTAATACCTTATTATTTTCCAGTTTCAACTCTTTGAGCATGGTGTAAAAGTATGATGGGGGAAGTTATGGTTGGAAAAGGCTATCTCGACTGAAGCCAGTGGTCCCCTATGATCAGTGCTGCCTGGCGGACAACTGGAAGAATTGAACCAATTAAATGCCAAAGAATTGAACCAAGAATACGTGGCCAGCCCTGCAATTGGCTTGCCTTTGGCACTAAGCTTCCCCTCTTGTCCGGAATCTGGCTTCAGTCGAGATAGCCTTATTTTCCAACCATAAGTTCCCCCAGCATACTTTTACACCATGCTTTGAGTGAACCAAATCTCAAAAAAACTACTTTAAAAAATTTAAATACTTGCAAATAATTTGCGTCTGATTAAAGAATAGAGGAGAAATATATTGAAATGTTCCCAAATTAATTTTGGTATCATGTATTATAAACACCCACAGCGTGGGAGGTATCAAAATGAAGACGTATAAAATATTGAAACGAAGCGGCGCCAGGCGAAAGGATGTATATTGCGCTAAAGGTTAATGGATGTGACTAAACAATAACTCGAAGAATGTATGTGACTTTGCAGTAACTTGCGTAAAAAGGTCCACTAGATAAATCTATGCAACTGCATATACAGTCACACTTAGAAGACCATTAAAAGAAAATAAGAAAACATCTTAAAGAATCTTCGAAGCCTGACTTTACTTGGTAACACAACAAGAAATGTTTACAACACGTCATAGGCCTATGCAAAAAGTACGTACTGGCTGGAGTTCAAATTAATTATCTATTATGAACTACATGATGAAAAATTGTTAAAATCTTCGTTATAAACGAGGAATTGTTTAGTTCATATCACGATAACCCGAAGGGATGTACTCCTATATTATGACAGGAATTTGCTAATTAACTAGTGATATGTATTATATTGAAAATTGGTTTTCACTGCAATCACATATCGAATAAATGCGAAGTTTCCATTCTCTATGCTTTCGTTCTATTTAGGAAAATATCAGAATTTATATACCGATAGCTATTGCTGTTGAGGTTTCTTGAGCCACATGTTCTTGGCGCCGAGAGATATGGGGGAGAGGGGGGGTTATATAGTTCGTTGTACTATGTGAAACAGCAAGTTAAAAAATATTTTATTAAGTAAGAAAATTCTAAAATTAATACATGATGTTGTTCATAGGTATCTATTTTATTCCCTACAAAATCATTACTTTTGTACATTAAGTTTTTTAGTTTTTTAATAAATAAAAAAAGCCCACTAAAATTCAAAGAAAAACAAAGTATTTTTTGGAATTTACTCTAAATTTCTAAATTTCTAAATTCTAAAAGAAAAGTGAGATAGCAAAAGTGTAGGTGTACCTTTTATCTTTAATCCCCCCAAAAATAAAATTTCTTACTTCAAAAATGTGTTTTATAATTCAAGTTTTCCCAAAAGCGTTTTTTGGGGGATATTTGGGACGACAATGTGGGGTGAATTGGGACTAAAAGGGAGTCTGTAATGGGCGGAGGTTAGCTCAGTGACAACGCTGAAAAAATAAAAAAATTTAAACCATTAATTTTTAAACATGCAAAAACCTAAAAACATAGTGAAACCCAAATACTAGGTGGCAAAAATAATCGTATGATATTTTTTAAATAAATTTTTAACAATATTTGAGTGCTAAATTTTGAGTGTTTCGCCCTGTCCTATATAAGCCCCGAATTTGTCCAAGCCCACTTTGGCCCTACACGAGAAAAACCAAAACCGGTTCAAATAACCCCACTCTCCCCTAATCAGTGCAAGGGACATCTACCAAAAAATGCAAATAAAACTCTCGATGCTCCATGTCCTGAACTGAGGCCTCCACACAACCTGAAGAAAGCATTAGAATAAGCACAAACCCATAGGAATTTGTTGTGCTTAAAAATGTCTTCTTTCAAAAACTGCTCCTGCAGATTTTTTTGAAAGAAAAAATTTCAAGTGTTCCAAGTTTATTTCAATTGTTTAATTCAAACGCAATAACTAGTCATGGAAGACAATGAGGTGAAATACGGGCTTTTACTTTTTAGACATTTTTCCCCCATATGGATGGCCAGAAAGATTTGTTTCTCAAGGGCGGCCGGGTATATCAGAACCGGTTGGGTCTGGTGGGAAGAGTACAGCGAAGTGGCCTTTATTGTGCCTAAGATACTTTCAATCTGCTGGGCACGGGGAAGAGAGTTGAATTCGATGACTGGACCCACTGTTCTAGCACGCTCGATACTGCCAGTCCATGTAAACACATCGTGGCGTAGCCAGTAAAGAGGCTACATCTTATTTTCCGAGCTATGACAGTGACCATGGGGTATTTGAAGAAAAATGGGTGTACACCTTGGTGGAAAAGGAGGATTGGCTCAAGGTTATGGACGAGTTGAGGGGTGTAACGTCTCGAAAATGAATTAGATTTCAACATTGTTTATAATAATCTAGAGTGGGCTGTCCGGTATGTACGTAATCACGAAAGAATTGCTCCGTACCCCAGGTTTTGGGGACTTCGGGAGGAGGATTGAGAAAAAGGCAAACGTTTCCTCACCCCCCCCCCACCCCTCGCAAGGGCAGAAATTGATATAGGCGTACTACCTTGTCTCAATCCCTGTTTTTCAAGTAATAGGGACGTTTCTGGTCGAGCTGGCCCAAACCATGAGAAACTCTTTTGTTGGTGCGGAAGTCAGAATGAAGCGGGCCAATAGCGTTCGTTTGTTGTGGATTTAAGGCCCGGGTAAAGCGCTTTGTTTTTTCGTTGGCGCGAGAGAAAACTAAGGGATGGGAGCGGAAAAAAGGGGAATTTTACTTTTTCGTTTTTTAACTTCAAATGAAACTGAGATTATATCAATCAAAAAATTGAAAATCAGACCTGAAATAAAGCTAACGCAGGTCGATGTTTTGAAAAAAGTCGCGTTTCCCTAGCCCTAGCCGTTCAGCTGCAAAAAAAGGCCAAAGTGGCCTAATTTGCATAAGGTCCTCTCGGCTTTCCAAAGACTTTTACAACTGGTCAAAAGTACTTCAGGAAATAAAAACAAAAATCTGAAAAAAATCAGAGATGTTCTCACTATCTATTGCTATGTACATACTAAATTTGAAAGCATTGGGTTAAAAACTGTAGTACTTAGAGGACTGCAAAAACAGCGTTTTTGCATAAGGTCCTCTCGGGCTTCCAAAGACTTTCGGTAGGTACTGTAAGTAGCACCCAATGAAATGAGTGTGTATTCTATTTGCTGTAATAATACTATATTACTGATAAAATCAATTATATGTTTTGATACTTTTGGATTTGGGAAATGGATAAATTTTCAATCTGAAAATTTTTCTATGGTTTGGTTATCAGACTTTTGCAGTTGGGCCTTGGAAATTTTTCGAGATTGAAAGTTTTCTCTTACAACCAATGAAATTTTTCGCACTCAACTTCAAGTAAGTTTAACTGATGGTCTTCGAGTACCCAAAAACAACACCGAGAGTGTGGGCGGCAACCTGATACACCGACATCGGTTTGCAAATGAAACATTCGTCCTAGTATTCTATTCGAATACGGGGCAAGGTATTCGAGTCTTCGAATACTGGGTGATTCGAATTTCGAAGGGTAATCGAATTCGCATATAGGGTTCTGCTATGGGTATTCGATACTTCCGAATAGGGTTGAACCTATTCTAGACCTGTTCTAAGCAGCAAGGGTATGCGAAGATGGAATATCCGTCGTAGAGTTAGAATATCCTCTGAAAACTGAGTGTGTGGTAGCATTTCACTATTATGGTTAGTATGAAATGCTACTTTCAGCAAAAAGTAGTTCAATAGTAGCAGACTAGCAGTGTACTACTTTAAAGTAGATCCTCTACTTAATAGGCCTACGTAGAGGACGCTACTCTTTAGGTTGCGAAAAAATGCTACTTAGTGCTACTTAACGGATTGCTACCAGATAAGTAGCCCTCAATGAAATGAGTGTGCTTGAAAGACAGGAAGAAAATGCATTGTCATATATCTTCAAGGATATTATGTGGAAAATAAGTTTTTAGTCGTTTTTTTTCCTTTATTGTTCATCACGTGGCGTGCTGTTTTTCAATCTCCTTCTCAGTTATACATCCTTGATGAATATAGGCCCGCCGGCCTGCGTTTGTTCTATGTATCATCGCGTATGTTCTCATCATAAATTGCTATTTAATTTCCCAAATCGCTATATTTGAAACCAAATTTCCATTGTCCACAAAAATAAATTTTGCATCGAGCTTCGCATTTTTTTTTTAATTTTTTAAAAGGGAGAAAAGTAAACTATGAAAAAAGGGGGACCCATACTTTCCTCTTCTCCCCTTTCCTCCCTCGGGCCAATTCTCTGTGGATTCGGTCGCGAAAAAAGTAAACAAACGAGGAAATCATTTTTCTTTAAATCCCCGCTTGTCCAGGCGTGACGTCTACGTCATTCACCACAGACATCAACTGTTAGCAGTAATCAATCTCACAAAAAAACTGCATGAGATTGATGATGACAAAAATAAGGCGGTAATCTTGAGCTGAGCCCTCAAAGTGACAACACCTCAGAACATCTGAAGATAATTTTCAGCTAATCAACTTTTTGATTTTTGTAGCTGGATTTATCAAATTCATTACTAGGGTAGAGCGTTCTATTGACTGTATATAGTGTAGTGATATACACGACCATATAGGAAATCCAATGGTTTCCCGACTCCACTGAGCCGCACTCCTTATCCTGGTTTTTTCCCGGTGGTCCATCCTGTCGTTGATTCACAGCTAACGTTGTACAAAAGACAAACCGTGTTATTATGTAACGTGAAAAGGGATATTCATATATCCTTTAGATTTGGGATGTGGAGAATGCAAGACCACCGGGACCAAAATGCGGCCAAAATGGAAAAAAAAAAGTGTCAGTTCGGTTGTCTGCTAAAGTTATTTGGTGCTTAAAAGTCAGCATGGATGTCGCACTAGTCTCTAACAGCTATTACAACGAATTCATCCTTAAAGAGTGAAAACTGCAACGGGCAAATGACATGTTCACATTTTCACGGATGCGGGATGCCAAATTATATTTCAGTTTAAATTTTGGCGGGATCAGCTGGGTTGGAAAAAAAGTGTATTTGGCAACGGTGTTAATGGCTGCACAGAAATTGAAACTGTACCATGAAAATGTGATTCGTCGTGTCGTCGTGTTTTGTTTTTCGTGTCCCTTCATTTAGTGGAATTTGTTTAATGTAATACCGTGAAGTGGTAATACACTTGACGCTGTTTGAAGGTAAATAACTTAAAAAATAAGAATGATTATAGTATGATTATATGGGCTTTAGATAAGAGCACAGACTAAGAGGGTAAAGACTACGATCGCCTATAAACCCCTTGAAGCCATGCACGTCCTATGCCGTATGGTGGCGCCGTGTGGTGGCGTCAGTTTAGAGGCAACGGGCTGTTCTGTGGCATCAGTAAAAAAAAATTGTTTTAACTGCAAAAAAGTTTAAATCAAGATGGTGGATGCCAATTAACAGACTATCTGACTGCAAACCATGTGAAAGTAGCACGGGACCACACAAAACTGTAGAAGTATTAATTGTTGGTAGGCTAATCCTACAGGTTTACGTCTGAAGCATGTATGATGGCCAGTGAAAACAGCGGTGAAAGATTTAGAGAAATAGGCCTGAAAATGGGAAAAAGGGGGTTCCTAAAGTATTTTATAGTTCATGTGTAGAGAAGACATAAAAATATGAAATAAATAACACAATATGGGGAATATCTAAGAAAAATTTACAAATCAATACAAAATTGTAATGTAAATTGGTTTAATTTAAAACTTACGGTGTGTGAAGACTCACCGTGAGTAGGGAGACGAGAGGAAAAGCAAATCTAATCAGGCCACGTCACAGCAAAATTTAAAATCGATTTTTCCTGACGTTAGATTCTTCTCTATGATGGGAAATTGTGGTTTTGTTTTACTACATTTGCCTCTGTAATTTTGTGCTGGACAACTGAATAAGGCATTTTCGATTCTTCTAAATCACTCTGTTCATTAATCTGACGTACTTCATTGGTTCTTTTAAATTTGCGAAACTGTTTGTCTCCAGCGAGCAGCACGAGTTAGAGCCATTTGATACGCGTTCCAGATGGGCTGCGTGGATTTCTTTGCACTTTGCGTCCACCAGCTCTTTCTAGCACTCGATACTTTGATTAGTATACGCAGGGGCTTTTTAATTTACCTACACCCAATGCGGCACCGGCTACATTGGACGTTGTTCCCACTGTTTTGGCGAAATTGCATTTCATTTGAAATTCCTTGACGTCTCCTTTCAGTTCTAGTAGATTTCGACAAATCTTGTCGATTATTCCCAGTGTAGCTCTCATGTGACTTATGGCACTGGCAGATGCCGTGGCACCTTGGTAAATCATACGTGCACTGTTGTTGGCCGTTTCCTAAAAATAAAAATTAAGTAAATGTCAAAAATGGTGCGTCTTTTTCCGCCCGATCGAAATCTGACAATAACGTATAATGATTATGTCATTTGCCTTCATCTTAGTTTGCAATTTGTCTTTCGTGTGCTGCTTGTTCTCGTAATGGCCGCGTGAAAACGGAATGGCATCACATGGAACTTATGAATTCCATTTTCTTATTCTTACCGTACCGTAACTGACGTAACCTACAGAAACGTTTGAATCGATTTCCGCAACGTCAGCTATTATAAGAACCTGTGGCGCAGTTGTCATAAAGTGACGATTGATGCAAGTCAAGTACGTCTAATAATTGGCACGACAAAGTCGATCAAAACAAAGAAAGAAATGCAGAGCTGTTGTGTGCCAAAGTAAACAAAATCGAAATAGCAGCACTGATCCGCTTTTCCTTCCGCGCTGCAATTCTAGTTATTTTAGTTATTTAAGTTATTTTCTAAAGGTAATTTGCACATTTTCATCTGGTTCTCATATGTGATTTCGGTGCACTCGTTTGCTATGGAAACGGCAAGTCTTGTTGTTTGGCTTGCCATTTCTCTATATGCTAACTTAACCTCAATAAGAAAGTGATAGAAGATCAATTGGCTTCTAAATTCTCTTTTATTTGACTGATTTCACACCAATTGCAATAATAATTCAATTATTCCAATCACAATATTACAAACGAGCACTGTAGAATTTAAAATTTGAACCAGTAAATGAGTCAAGTAATACAACTCTTTTTCGACAAAGCTCAGTACAGTCTATAATAATAATAAACGTCTGTATCGTTTCGAACTCGATCACTGTCTGACTGTGCTACACAGCCGGAACGCAGCAGCCGCGACCCCCCACTTGACTGCCCTTAACCTAGACTGCTGTCTGGGAATTTAACCACTGCGTACTGTGCGTAGTGTTCAGCGAAAACAACTTTGGAAACATTTATTGAATATTGACTGTAGCTTCCGGCTTTCCAGTCCAGCTACAATTGCCAAGGTTTACAACTCAGCCTAAAACAGGACACTATAAATAACCCAATGATTCCTTTTTGACTTCGTATGCATCTACACGGTTGTAGCATCCACTTACTCTTGAAATTACGATTGATTATAAACCCTTCCTTGTCTAGAGGCGTTGCCAGTTAAAGTTGTGTTTATATTAAGAGCCAAGTAAAAGCAGAACTGCCAAGCCTATATTTTGCTATAACTGAGCGTATTGCATAAGAGTTAAATGTATTTTCTTGCACAAATCGATTTCACTGCCGACCTATAATTATAACTCGCTGGAAGGAAATCAATCAAACTAAGATTAAGCAAAAAGCCAAAGTTGTTGTTCCAGAAAGCGAGGCTCCAACTCGCAACCTCGGCGTTAATCTTTAACAATTTTATTAGCGGATCCTAATATATACGACCGTACAAGTATACCATGCGCTGACCATAGCCACTGCTTGCGGTTGATCTTTCCGCCACACAAAATTTTAAATTGAATTTGAGTTTAATGGTTGTCGTTACGAACCCTCATTTTTACAAACCTGACATAGTAGCAGAATTTAAAATAGTTTTAAATTTCTCTGTGATTTTTTATTCGGAATGAGACATTTTTTTTGTAATTTTGTGGATGAAAATGATTTAACTTGTCGATATTGTATGTGATGTACGTGAATTACTCGGGTGATGTTGGCAGTCTCAATCATTACAGCCATGAAAATTGATTTGCCTTTGCGATGGCAATCACCAGCTCCAACTCCAGCTAAAATGGCCCGATAATAATGTAGAAACGATGCTCATCTAGATTTATATACAAAAGTCGCATAAATAAAGACCTAACAAGCTTGTTTGTGCACAGCATTTAATCATTTGATTACCTTTGTGAAAGATGTTGTCGTTGGGAATGAAATTAACTCCGTCTTGGGGTTCCATGCACGGATGTCTGACTTGAATTAGTTGAGTGCTCCCCGATCCTTTCTCCAAGATTTACGGTCTGACGTACCGAATTGGAGCGCTAATTGAACATACGGAGAAACTTGTCAGTACATCCAGCTTTGACAAGGCATCGTTCAACGACTGCAGAGGTTCAACGTATCCAACTGCGTGTAAACAATAAGAAATTAGGCATTTCCCGACATATACGTCTACGAGGGATATAAATTGTAATAACTATACGTACCAGCGACTGACAACTGAAACTTTGTTGTTGCTCATAATCACGGCGCACTTATTTCAAGTAAGTTTCGTCGACTTCTTCCAAGGCAGAATTCCGGAATCGTACGTCATTTTTATTAGCTTCAATTGTATGGTATAATTGCGGTTGTTGCGAAGATTCTTTTCATCCTTCAGGGTGACTCGGAAATAATATCCGATCTGTGCGTTGCTCTCCAATTTGACGCTCTTGGAAGTCCCCAGCTTGAGATCGGATGCCGCTCAGGAGAGGACCTTTTCAGCTCTCGAGCCGCAATCATCTAGTTCATTTTTGAGCTCTAATAGCGGGCCGAATTAAGTCATTAAGTTCATGATTCCCCTGGCAAATAACGCGCATGCAAATGTGTGTATACCTCCTAGTTGGTCATGACGATAAACTCGCCTTGATTTGCTTGATTGAGGTCTATAGTTGTCTCTACCTTAATTTGACAAGCTTTTCGTTCGCATTTCGTAATGGCTGGATGAGCACGCCTATAAGAACAGCGGCATGATCCCCCTGGTTCTCCAGTAAGCAGTCGACCAGCACCGGCAAGCGACTCAATAAGCCCAAGTACAACCTGCAGCAGAAAAAATCGTCAAGGAGGAGCTCAAAGTCATCAGCTAATCAACAGGTTGGAATTTTATACTTGTATTAGAAATCTTGTAAGTTGGCTATAGACTTTTGTAACTTCTTGGCTATAGTCTTTGGTAATCCGGCATCCGTCGGAGGTGATCCTCTGTTATCATTTGTCTTAGCTGGACATCGTTGACGAATGTTTCTACGACATCTAGACGTAGCCTATTAATCCTGTCTATTATAGGTAAGATTTTCATTTAAAAATACGACGTGTTGCTTTTAAACTTTATTCCAACACTTACTTTTATCTGTAGAGGTTGTTTGATCCAATGAGACAACAGTTGCTGCCCACCCGAAGTTCGACACTTGTTGAGCAGGGCAGCGATTGTACGAGGAGCTCCAGCTTTGGACGTCACCACGGTGGAGACTTCAGCTCCGTACGAAGTCAGATGCAAGGCGGCGGATACTGCCGAATCAAGTCTCATGTATTGAGTAAAATCAAACTTATGTAGACTGTACTGTCCAAAGTTTGTTTCGTCGGCCATTGGCTATAGAAAACGTTTCAGTAGTTAATTGTAAATAGTTTAGAATATGTGAAGATAAATTACGTCTAGATGTTTGACTAGGGCGGCCAGAACTGCCATGGAATGATCTAAACTGACTTCAGAAAGCGCAGCTGCGTTTTCTTGTTGTCCTTTTTTGAAGCGCAATAGAGACGATTGAGTAATCGAACTGATTCAGCTGTGGATGAAAACTCAGCTTTCTTGTTTTCATTTACTATTAGCAGTCCATGCCAGTTCAGAATTGTTTTCGGCGCAACGTAGGCTTCCATGTGGAATCAAAACCTCCTGCGGGTAAGTGTTAAATTATATTTCACCTTTTATAAATTGATTAAATAAGCATGACTTTGGACTTACTTGGACGATAAGAGATTCTAAATTTGAGAATCTGGCACTATTGGCATGTTTTCTGGAACTGTGTCACAAGAATCTTTCTTGCATATGTATCCACATTAGCTGCATCCAAGTTTATTTTCTGAGCCAATTTTGAGCTAGAATGCCAACTTGAGAGGTTATATGTCAGTCGATCCCAAAATCGAATCTTCCACTTGGGTGAGGTTTCCAGGACTTACTTGAAATTGGAGAGACCTGTCACTTTTGGATCCATTGTAGATTTCAATGCAGTAGTGCTTGCTGACTACATCACATGCAAAGTTCTCAAAGTGACTTTTGTTAAAGACCACCGATTCCAACTTCTTAGCTCCATACACCAACATCTTGACGACACTGTGTGTTTTGAAGTAATCTCTTGAAGCAAAAAGGGCATCTTGCTCTTAATTGGTAAAAAATATCCCCTCGACCGAAAAATTGCAGGGTAGGGCATGTATCTGAAACAAAAAGCCATAGGCAAGTAAATTTTATTTGAATCAGCTGTTTTATTTCATTTTTGCTCTTGCTCACCTCTGGAAGATTTCCATAGAAACTGATAAACCTTGTTCATGGGGGATTTCTAAACACCAAGTGTGAATTTAGATAATAAACAAGCTTGACGAGGGATTATAATAATTACCTGGTAATACATGCCATGAGTCCCATGACGTTACTTATTTTCAGTATTTTGCTTCTCTGTGTTTTTCTTGTTTTGGCGCGCGTTGTAAAAATTCTTGTCAAGAAAACCGTGTTGCCAAATTAGATTTGTAAATCGGACTTTTTTTTCTTGACTTTTCTTTTCATGTCCATAGCTCTGTCTTTTTTTTTCTCTTTTTTCTTTTTTTTAAATGGGATCAACTCAGATTAGACTAATAGCGGAGTATGTTCCAAAAGTGAACAAGATTAATCCGTTATCACTGTTTTCCCAGTCCGGCTTTCCCTTATGACAGAAGTTCATTGTGGATTTTTTGCTATCTTACAAATATCTTATTATGTGTATCTTATTGCATGTCTTATTTATTAAGTTATTAGCTCCTCCATTAGCTCCACTACATATCTATTTTTTTGCTATTTGCGACTTTATACTACTTTTGCAAAATAGAAATTTCATTTGTTCGATTCTGATCATATTTTAGAAAATGCTAATTGAAGCTAATTGCAGAGTAATTTTTCCAGCATGTACAATCAAGGAGAAGGCATGTTTTGTATTTCATGAAAAATTGTTACACCAAAAATTTGCAAATGCTTTATTTTTTGTTGGGATGGTTAAAGTTAAACAGGTAAATAATGGAACCAACAGCTTAAACCTTTTCTCCTTTTAATTTGCGTGTCAAACAATGCGCATGTTGAAATTTCAGCAAAAAATATATGCATGCATGACCTAGTTTAATCAAACATCAAATTTGCATGAAAGCTGATTAAATTGTTATTCCTCACTAGATACTAGATACACACAATTCAATCCGACTATGGAAACTGAGAACTTTTCGACTATATTCCTGATTCATCAAGTTGAATGAAATCGGAGTAATAGTCGGAAAATTTTCGCTTAAACAAGCGGAAAATTATCGCGTATTGCCTGGATCGCAATTCGCATTGTTGGGCATTATTAAGTCATTACCAATCAAAATCATGTTCGATTATTATCAAGCAAAAAATCGCAATCATTCAATCATCTATAAAAAAATTTTAATCTGCATGAACCATCTGATCTGAAAAATTTCTGATTCCATGCACACGTATATAAAATCTGCTTGCAATTCTCAATATTTTCTACTTCTTTTCGAATTCTTGATCTCTCTCTAAATGGGCTTTTTTTTGTTTTGCTTCTTCTCGATTATTCCTATTAGCTCCAAAAACCTCCGAGTGAAAATCTAGTGATTAGTGTAAACTTTAATGTGTCTGTGAGTGTGTGATGATGATGGGGAATCCCTGTGCTGGCCAAAAGTCGAACGTCAAAAACGACCTAATGCGGAATCCCTCATGATATCGAATTGATGTAAACAAGAAACTGGCGGGAGAATTCGAAATTCCAGTTTTGCATGAGTTACTCAATCTCGCCGAGTTCTAATTTTAAAGAGCATCCGAGTGTTTAAGGAAATATCTTCCTCGTTCACTACCACCGTCTTTGATAACAACTTGCCGCAGAATCTTTTGGCGAGAAAACATGGACGACAAATTGTTGTTCGTCAAAGTAAACCACCAGCAAATGACAGACTGTCAGCTGTCGGCCATCGCGTCTTTTTTATTTTTCTCATCGTTTTGCTGTTGAAATCATCAACTCTTCTGAAATGGCAATCCCACTGGTGGCGAACGACGAACATCGAGGTCGCCTGGCACATGATAGACGTCGAGCGCAACTTTACCTCGCCAATGTCTACAGAGTTGCTAAAGCCCCGCTAACGTCATTTTACGAAAACCTGGTCGCTTCTTTCGCAAGTAATTATGCCCTGCCATTCCTTGAAATTTCTTATGTCTAAAGATTTATTTTGTTCTTTTTAGGGATGCGTGCCGATCGTGAGGTCGTGAGGCTCAGCTGGAGCGATCGCTTCTCAATAAGAAACCGCGTAGGATTTCGTTCAGTCCTGATCAAAGTAAGTCAAATTAAATCCACTGCATCTTTATTGATCGGCCGTTTTGATAATTGTCTACCGTAGTGCATCAGAGAGTGATATTACTAGTTAAGGTTAGATTTGTACACTTGTGGCCGTATTAGATCGTCGATTATAAGAATACGAACTTATAAGGTCGACGAGTGTTAAGAATAATCCTTCTCAAAATCGACGACGCTGAAACGGAAAGTAGCATTCATTCCGTTAGAAAATGAAATAATAATGCATAGGAAATTGAATTAACATGTTTTTTTTTATGAATTAGATAATACCGATAACGACAAATCAATAGAAGTCCGTTTGAATGACGGTGCAGTTCCGGCTAAGGTCATCAACAGGACCATCTTGAACAACCAATTCAATTCAATCAAACTCTATAGATCTTTACCCAATCGTGTGGTCGAACCTACTCGACATCTTTTAAAACCTATTTCAGACAATAAAATTGTTTGCATTACAACTGACGCCGGAAATTATTGCACGAAATTTCTCTGCTCTCCTTCCGACGGCCGTTCTAAAGGTCCTTGAATCGCTGGAAAAGTCAATTACATCAGTAAATACATCAAAACATTTTTTTTTTAATGAGGAAGTTGCTCCAAAATTTCTTGTGTTAGATCCGGTCAAAATTTTTGGCGAAATACCGCGAAATTCACTGGAAGCAATCTGATCTTCGAACGTTAACGGAACGGTCAATCCACCTGTATCCTGACTGTTAAAAAGAAGAGCAAATAATTGCTGCAACTTCTGTCGAAACCAATTTGCAAAATCCGGTTAACAATTCGTCAAACGTAATCGAGTTAACACTATAGTAAAGGATCTATCTCCCTTGTATGAATAGGCTGGAGTTTATGTCACTCTCCATTAGGCCTACTCAGCCGACTTCCTTTTTGAGAAAATTACTCTGCAATAATTAGCTTCAATTAGCATTTTCTAAAATATGATCAGAATCGAACAAATGAAATTTCTATTTTGCAAAAGTAGTATAAAGTCGCAAATAGCGAAAAAATAGATATGTAGTAATGTATATAATATATGCTAATAACTTAATAATAAGACATATAATAAGATAAATATAATAAGATTTTTGTAAGATAGCAAAAAACGCATAATGAACTTCTGCCATAAGGGACAGCCGGACAGGAAAACAGTGATAACGGATTAATCTTGTTCATTTTTGCAACATGCTCCGCTATTAGTCTAATCTGAGTTGATCCCATTTAAAATAAAAAAAAGAAAAAAGATTAAAAAAAAAAGACATGAAAAGAAAAGTAAAAAAAAAGTCCGATTTACAAATCTAATTTGGCAACACGGTTTTCTTGACAAGAATTTTTACAACGCGCGCCAAAACAAGAAAAACACAGAGAAGCAAAATACTGAAAATAAGTAACGTCATGGGACTCATGGCTGATTCTACAAATGTATTACCAGGTAATTATTATAATCCCTCGACAAGCTTGTTAATTATCTAAATTCACACTTGGTGTCTAGAAATCCCCCATGAACGAGGTTTTATCAGTTTCTATGGAAATCTTCCAGAGGTGAGCAAGAGTGAAATGAAACAGCTGATTCAAATAAAATTTACTTGCCTATGGCTTTTTGTTTCAGATACATGCCCTACCCTGCGATTTTTCGGTCGAGGGGATATTTTTTACCAATTAAGAGCAAGATGTCCTTTTTGCTTCAAGAGATTACTTCAAAACACACAGTGTCGTCAGGATGTTGGGGTATGGAGCTAAGAGGTTGGAATCGGTGGTCTTTAACAAAAGTCACTTTGAGAACTTTGCATGTGATGTAGTCAGCAAGCACTACTGCATTGAAATTTACAATGGATCCAAAAGTGACTGGTCTCTCCAATTTCAAGTAAGTCCTGGAAACCTCACCCAAGTGGAAGATTTTATTTTGGGATCGACTGACATAACCTCTCAAGTTGGCATTCTAGCTCAAAATTGGCTCAGAAAATCAAATAGGATGCAGCTAATGTGGATACTTATGCAAGAAAGATTCTTGTGACACAGTTTTCAGAAAACATGCCAATGATGCCTTCTCAAATTTAGAATCTCTCATCGTCCAAGTAAGTCCAAAGGCATGCTTACTCTTCTTAATCAATTTTAAAAGGTGAAATATAATTTAACACTTACCTGTAGGAGGTTTTGATTACACATGGTGAAGCCTACATTCGTTGCCCTTGTTAAGCCCTTGTTAAGTTACCGCTTAAAGCTGGTTCCAGAGAAGCAACAGCAATCGTCAACAGCTGCAACTGGCGGATCCATCCGGCCTCCATCCGGTTCTCGACTGTTCACGGCGGTGGCGCTGGCAGCCGGTCGCACAGCGTCGAAAATAGTTCGGTCGTCATCCGGCGATGGCGATGGATCCCATGACGGGATCCAGCGACTGGCTCAGCACCAACAGCTTCTCCTTCATCCAGACAACGGTCAACAACGATCCGGGGGCGGCCCTGACCCTCCGGCGCAAGTACGGACTGATGGCCTTCAACAACAAGTCCAGCGACAAAGTGCTAGGCAGCAGCCACCACCATCTCCACAACAACATCAAGGGCGACGTCATCCGGGTCATGCGGACCCAGTGGGAGACTCAGATGAAGCAGATGGATCAAATCCAGCCGAGTTACGAGGAGCAGGACTAGTGCAACGACAAAAGGCTGTCGCAGACTAACAAGTCGACGGCCAAGAAAAAAAGAGCCCGGCACCTCGTCCCGCCATTCCACCCACAACCAATCCAGTTTGGTCGCATTCAGCGGATTCACTCACGTGCCGGGAAAGAGAAAAGCGGCTTCGCCTCCAGATCAGTAGAATCCGACCAAGACTTTCAACATCGTCGCTCCTTATCCGGTGACGACGGCGGCGCTACCCGACCTGATGGAATCGACTCCGCCTGAAGCTTGTCCTCCGGAGGAGAGCAACAACAAGTGAGGCAACGACCTGAACTGCAATTTGCTGCTGGGCGAGAATAGCAAAGTGAAACTGTTCGCCGGTATCAGCAAAACAAATTGGACGACTGTCCGCTCAAAATCAACGACATCCTCAAAGTAGAAGGCAGAGTCCTCCGTCCGCTGGATTCTTCCAACAAGCAGCAGCCGCAACAAGCGGAAGCTTCCACCACCGGTTCGACGATGATTTCCAACCACGATGGATTCCAACTCTGGCATAATGACCCTTTCGCTCGAGCCGTGCTGGTACAAACGTGGCCGGAATCACGGAAGCAACGCGGAATAAGCCAATTGCATCACCTTACATCAGCACTCATATCCGCCAACGCAGCGTCGCGATCAAAATAATGGAAGGTTGCGGCTCTTCTTCACCAATGCCCTTCTTCCTCCGGTGACGTACGAGTGCAACAGCTAGGCGATGGGTTTGTTGGGCAGTCACCACAACCTCCACCCGTCAGAATCGAACACGATCCGCTCCAATTATTCGTCGGCCGTCAGTCCCGGTGGATCGACCAGGATTGAAGGCTAGTACGTTCTCAACAATCCGGCGCCAGTTCCTAAGTTTAAAATCAGCCAACCTTCGCCTCAACCCGGTCCAGCTCAAGGTGAACCAGCCCGTCCCGACCCAGCGCCACATTCAACCAACAACGGAGCCCGGAAGTCTTACAAATTACGAGGGGGATCGGTACAGCACTTGGGAAGCGACGGCCAAACAACACCATCAACCAGCAACCTGCTAACAAGATCAAAGACCCTCAACTAACAACAACAACCAACAACATCGCAACGGATGAACAGCAACTGGCGGAATCTGATTAAGGTAAAAACAACAAATAAATCCATTTTGATTTTTTATTCCTGTGGATTTCATTTGAATGACATTTGGATGAGTTGATAGTGAAGACTGGCGGATCGGATCCTGCGGATGGCTGGATCTTCCCCAGCTGCTGCATTTTGGTCAACCCAACGAAGACACGAGGCTTGCACTGTCAATCGACGGCCGACGGATCAACTTCCGGCAGTAACCAAGCCGAAAGTGGATAACAAGAAACTGGACTAGCGACGTCGTAACCAACGCCGACACTTTCGATTGTCCGGTCCGTCCGTTTGATGACCGTTCCCTCGGGCGTGGGCGTCACCTTGAGGGAATGTCCCCACAATTTCTGCAGGTAGTAATACTAATCATCCTACAATTGATGAAATTTTGAATTAATTGAATTCCATTTTCAATTGATGTCACAGGGATTGTTTTTGGCTCACCTGATTGAATTCAGAGATGAAAGTGACCGGTGACATGCCCGTACCACGACGACAATTACGCCTGTGACGTCATCCTACAGGAACTTGAAATCAAAAATGTATTTTCTTAATTTCGTTGGATTTCAATTGATTCCAGCGTTCTAATTGTCGATTTTGCTGCCGCTGCCAGTCGCTGTCGCAAGAGCAACTGCCTCATCACTAGCCAGTCCATTCACGAAGGCGCCAAGTGCAAGGAATTTCAGGATCGAGTCAACCATAGTGCCGAGACGGACGAGAACGCCAGCAGGTGGACCAAAGAAATGATCGATGTAAACTATAAAACCATCGGATTTTCATTCGATTGAGTTTTAAACATTTTGAGCCATTTTATAGGCGCTGCTGGTCAGTGGCCCTTTCGTGCCCGCAGCGTCAGGTGGTGTCAGGGGGTCCATATGAAACGTTTGGCGGACTGCGATTAAGTCCGCTGTTCCGTCTGCCGGACGGAAGTCTGTTGGGTCACCAAACAAAATCGCTGGGGTCCAAAGGTATTCAATTCATTATTATCATTTTTTAAGGGCTTGAATTGACAAGTGTGGGAATTTAGGGCAAAGGTGACACGGGCGGTGGCTGTCGGTGTGGCGTTGACGTCAAATATCATCTCCTCTGATATTAATGCCATTAATTAAAACTTAAATTTGATTACCGTAGAATGAAATTATTTCGCCGAGTCGTGTGCAATTGAAATTTATTGACATTTGAAATGCGTGTATTTAATCAATGTTTGGCATGTTTTAAAAAGAAAAAAAATTATATGATGAGAATTCCTACATATGTGAATAGGAGAACAGAGGCAAAGTAAATGCAATGCTCAGCAATGCATTATTTACAAAAGATATATATTAATATACATATTCAATTTCTAATGTTAGATTCAGAGGGAGGTTTCATTGGCTTTTCTTTTCTTTCGAATAGTTTGATGTTTCACCTTGTATATGAAACATGCATCCTACCAAAATTATTGAACGGTCCTACATTTTAATTTTGTAAGTAACAATTTGACATTCGGTGGTCGCTGCTCTAGAATCCGGACGGCGCTGTTGTTGCGGAATCTGTAAATTTCGTGCGATATGCTGTTGCACAGTTGGCGTGGAATACCTTTGCTCGACTGCAGAAAATAAAGGGAGAAGAAAAGATTTTCATGGTTCATTCTGATTTTTCAAACCTCTTCATCACCCTTTCTATAGAGAAATCGGTGTGGGGGCCTGAGGGGATTGTTCAGTTTGCCGCTGAGATTCAGCTAGAAGCCTCGAACGATTGTGCTGTATTGTCGCCTCTGTTAGAATTCTGCCGGAATTGAAACCGTGTTTTTCTTTTATTCCATTTCTTCTCTGTAACTTTGTGCTGGCGACTTAAGGCGATGTCTGAGAGATGACAGCCATACGGTTTCGTTTCCCTTTGTTATTCATAGGCGCTCGTTGAATAATATTAATTAACCAATTCGCGTTGTATTTAACCTACCGCATCCCTCGTTCTCTGGCCCGCCACTTTTACGCTGACAAAACCACCAGCCGGGCAGAGAAGTGTTGATTTCAATTGAGTGTGATGGCGTAAATATTATTTCGTCCCAAAGAGTGTGTCGCTTTAGCTTGTCTCTCATTTCGGCATTCGTAGCGAACGGTAGCGAATCATTCTTTTTTTCTAGCCTGAGCCGTTAACCTAGGGAAGATGTAAATAAGTGTTATCATCAATAACAAGGTGAGAAATCCAAATTCGAATGAACTATTGTTCAACTAGCAGCAAATGATTTCTGGAGGAGCAGAAGTTGAAAGCAAAAGTTGAACCTTGGTGGGTGAAATACTATATATGTAATCACATTTACTTGGGCTTATTTTGCGCAAGTCCTATTTAGCTTTATAGTCAATAAATCGGCTACTAATCAGCATCAGTATTTTATTGACACATCAATGTTCAAATCTTTCATCACACAATGGGGGGATTTAAGCGGATTTAAGTAAAAAACGGATAAAAAACCCAATAATCTCCATTTTCTCGACATGTCCTCTTACAACTACCGAGAAATAAAAAATGAACCTATTAAAGAGAAACAGATTATGAGATAAATAGATGGTAAATCTATAGGTAAATGGTAGTTCTCAATGTAAAGTAAGACTATTGGGGAAAACACAGGCGATGAATTTCCGAGGAACGAAATCACCTCACTATTAGCAAGAAAATGAAAAAATAGAGTATAAACAATTCGGAGAAAACGTATCTATGGCGTAAACATCGGCAGCCTCGCGTTTTGCTTTTATCAATTCCTTTCTAGAGAGAAACGATACAAAAACGTCCGAATAATCCGCGCAGCCAGTTCATTCCATTTCTACTGTTCATCTGTGATGGTGTTGCAACTAAATAAATCCGAATTTTGATTTTAGTAAATAATTGTAGCAGATCATCGCTGAGTCGTCACAGTTCGTTATTTGAATCCTTAAAAAAAGTAATTTTTCCTGTTTTTCGTTTCGAAAAGTTTATGAATTTTTTGTCTTAAATTAATTAACAGACCAGGCTGTTTAAAGGGTTGTGGCCTAGACCAACTGGACGGGGTCGCATTGGACGAGAGGCGAAAAATCTCCCAACTGGGTCGGCATATATGGGTTAGAAATAACCCGACCTGGATAACGGCACCGGTTAAAGTCGGGTCAGGCAAATTTTTGTTTAACTTTGTGCATGAATGTTAATAATATATGTTTCTTTTTCTTCCAAAGCATTTCACCGCGGAGAATATTTCTGTCACATTCCTTCAACACCACACCTGCGTTCAACGTTTGCGAAATTGCCATAAATCAATTGATTACCGCACTACATACACATACTTTGTAAAATTTTCTTTTTAAAAATGGTTCTGAATGTGAACTTTAAGAATAATAAATGATTTTTAAAGTTCACAATTCAGATACTCAAATTTAACTAGCAAAATGTTACAAAATATGATACCGATATGTGGGAAGTTATTTCAGATTATGGCGTTTTCAGAACACATATACAGTACCCAGCTAAAGTTTGGGAACGGGCGCGTGCGCGAGAGAGAACCTTATGGAGTTTGGCTTTTATTCTCGGCGATCCGAAAAATCCAGTTTTCGTCGGATCGCAATGAATTTTTTTTTGGCCGTAGCCATTATAGGTAGCAATGAGCTGATTTTTTTTAGATTTTTTCTATCAAAGGAAGGATAGGTTTAAACTTAAGTTCCATCGGTGTGGCTATATTTATATATACTGGATATAAGTCAAGTCCTATGAAAGCGAAATTTGGAAAAAATTTCAAATGTAGTGACGGTTAAATTTTTCCTTAGTTGTGATCGGGGTTTGTTGTGACCGGAAGGAATCAGTGTGTCCGCTGAAAGAGCCACTAATGAGCGTGTGAGGAGTGTGCAAATACTCGTGCGTCGCACATTATTTAGTGCTAGTTGCATTTTTTGTTTTTTTTTGCGGAAGGTCATTGAGAAACATAGAAGTGGAGATGGGAGGAGTTGTGGGAAAGACGGCCTGGTTGGAGAAATATATACGAGAGATGTGTGACACGTTATTGTGGACGAATAAGTTTGAAGTACGTGTATTAATACGACCTGAAAGAAGCTGTATGATGATGCAGAAATGGGGTAGAAGGATCTTGGGGTAGCTTTGTTTGTAGTAGGGAAGTGGCGTCTATGAGTGATGGAGCGCTTGAGTTGATCGTAAACGTTGGGCCATTAGAAGGTTGATGGCTCGCAAACGATGCATTTCTCGCTGAACGTCAGATCTTGCGACGTATTTGGCCGGATTTTTTTTCGATATTTTCCATTAGAAACAATCCTTCGATGGTTTTGACCCTTGAAAGAATGACGTACAGCCATCCACTGACTCCTGATTTATCTTTGGGGGCCAGGCAAGCTAGAATTATGGAGTCGGTGGTGAGTCCTTGCGTTTTGTGTCCAGTCAAAACTAAGGATAGGACGCACGGCAACTGGTGCATCTGAATTTTTGTCCGGTAGAATTCGTTGAAATTGCATTCGACGGATTTGGTGGAAGGGACGACCGGGAACCAGCCTTTGGGTATGCTGATGAAAGGAGAGACGTTGTTCCATGCAGAATTTTTATGTTGAAATAAGAGACATTGTACATCGTTGGCGTAGACGGTAGGCACCCTTTTTCGTTTTTCAGTTCGTGTATGGTGATGGTGCATCCTGGTTTCAAGAAAATATCCTGAAGGAAGGCTAGCGTTCCGTTGGCCACTCCTTTGGAACGTCGGCGTTGTTCGTGACGATGTATGGTGCGTCGACGATACAGTACAAGTTGCCTGACCGACCTAGTTTTTTGGAGCCTAGATTACGGATGGCTTCTATTTGGGTTTCTGTCATGGGGTTGGATGTTTTGGAGGGTTTGACGATGGCTTTAACCAGCAAGATGTCGTGGGTACGCCAGTAGTCAGGGTTTCTGCAATTGGGGAGTTTTTGAAGGAGCCGTTGCTCGCAGTTAAGCAGGGCTTTTTCGCGCATGTCGTTGAAAGGGAAGGCCGTCATGGTAAATTTTGGGGGACTGGGTATGGGATGGAGGTCATCGAATATGTACCTGCTGGAAACTAAATCGATGTCATCTTGACGAGGTTTATTGACCCTAAAATGTTCGAGGGCCGATGCCCATTTCGGGTCTTGTTGCCTGTGGTTTTGGTGAGTTCTATGACGTCGGTGAGGCACGTTTTCCAAGTGTGCCGGCCGTTTGATGCTCTGATGGTATGGACACCTGCTTTGGCATTGATGTTGGAGTAAATGGTGCCACTGTCGACGGCTGGAAGTTGGTAGAAGTCGCCACAAAAGATGAGGTGAACACCACCGTAGAGTTTGTCGGGTTGGCCTTTTAATTGCCTCAATGGAGTGTCGATGAGACCCAGCATGTGTGGTGTCACCATGCTGAATTCATCGATGAACAACACTCCCACTTCTGACCAGGCGTTGATGTTGTTGAGTGGGTTTTGGGGGCTCTCTTCTAATGCCAATCCCCAATGCGGAGTGGAGGGTGCATCCTCCAATGAGCATAGCAGCTACGCCAGAGGAAGCGCTGATGACGGTGGATGCCACGGAATGCCAGCGCCGAGCGAAATCTTTGAAGCATTGGATGACGCGTGATTTTCCTGTTCCTCCGGACCCGGCTAAGAACATCACGAGTTGGCGGTTATTGGGCAAAACGGCATCTAAATAGTTGTTGATTTTCCGAATTTTGGCTACCAGTCTCTGGTTGTAATCTAATTTGGAAAGCTGGTTGGTGGTGTTGACGTGTTGTAACAGCGCAGCTCCCATGAGAAGGAAAGCGTCGTGTTTGTAACGCCCGGTTGGCAGTTACAGAGAATAAAAGCAGACAAGTGCAAAGATGAAGAGCCGATGTATTACAGGTCTGGTCGATCGGGCGGGAGTACAGAGAGAGCGAGACATAGTGACAACTACAGATTATATAGGGAGTTGATCGAGGTCAAAAGTGATCCCGCTGGATCATCTTCGTGGTTGAGCTGGACCAGCGTCTTGGTTGAGCTGGACCAGCGGGCCGGTTGAGCTGGGCCGGTATTCTGAGCTGACCGCCGAGTCAGCGTGCAACGTCGGCGTTTCCGGTGGATGGCATTCCAGTGTGAGTCACGGGAGGTGACATGGGCTGCCGGTGTTGACGTCACGGCTGTGACGTAGGCGGGGGTGGTGGCCATCGCTGGAGGGGCGGGGATAGTAGGCACCGCGGGGCAAGTCGGCTCCGTGGGGCATTACATAGCCACCTTCTTTGAAGGCGACTCCCGGAGTCGGCTTAATTTTTAGGCGTAAGAAGCAATACAAAGATTAAAGAAAACATAACATTTGAAGAGAAATGGGACGAGGAGGAGGGAAGAGAGAGAAAACAAAATAGGAAACGAGTGAAGGGAAACAAGATGAGAAGGAATATATGGAAAATATCGGCTAGGGCTGTTTGGATACGGAAAGGAAATTGTCAAACGTGGCACATTATACAATTTCGGGGAAAATGGGAACAACCTGAATAAGGTGTAAGGGGGAGCATAAAAATGAACATGGGGGAATTAAGAGTAGGTAAAAGTACAAGAAAGTTAAGTAAAAGAAGGCGAGGAATCTAGGGATGTCAACTATAAAAGAGGTTGGTGCCTGATGGCGACGATGTCTCCCCCCCCCTTCCTTTTTTAAATTTCACGGGCCCCCGTGCAATGGGATTGTACGTGGCCGTTTAGGCCGCACTTTGGGCACGTCGGGCCGGCTATTGAACGTGCGGGCGGGCGGTACAGGCGGACTGCTAATGTCTGCGGCCAAGAGAAGCACATGTCTGGAAATCTTAATTGGAAGTCGACGCTCCGCATATAATCTAAGCCTAAGATGATGGGGGTAGTGATCTTGGAAATCAATACACAAAAATTCGGGTTGTTGGGAAGTGGCATGTTAATCTTTCCAGTGATGGGAAAATGCGACCTAGTCACGCAGTCGTAATACCGGTCCGGGCCGTCGTACGGTACGACAGCCGTTTCCGACTTGGATGCGTAAACCGGTGACGCAAGGGAGACACCGAGCTCGGTGGCCCACACCGGTTTTGGGTAAAGCAATTTTTCGTCTCCCGGTATTGGGAAGAGGGGATTTGAATGTTCCTCTTCGTCTATCATTATCGTACCTTTGATTGCTATAATTGTATCCATTCCAATGATTATTGATGCTCCTATTTCATCGTCCTGCACGACGTACGCAGTTGACGATATTGGCTGATCTTTCGTCGTGATGGTGAGGCGCGTTTCCCACAAAAGTGGATATACGCGGGCCGTTGCCGGGTCAATGAAGGATACGTCGGGGCCATATACTGGGCACAGAACACATTTCAACCCTTCCGCCACGGATTTGCGGATGAGGGTTATCGCCAAGTTTGTAGCGAAGTAGGTAATGACCCGGATGTTGTTCACGACCACTGGCACGTAGAATTTTGTCTCCATTTCTGGAATTTAATTCTGATTGTTATTTGTTGGAAATGATGTTGTCAAGGGGAGAAGAAGAACACTGTAAGCACTGTAATCGTTTGATAATTTCCGTCGGAAAAATGGGGCTTTTGGCACCAATTTTATGTTGGCACTGTACGTGTCAAAGAATTCGAATTACTGAGGCTGGAGAAAGGTGTGAAGAAGGGCACAGATGAGAGAGGGTGAGAGAGAGAAAAAACATGTAGATAGGCACAAAACTTAAACTATTTGGAGGGCAAAGAGATAGGAAGGTGACGAGGAAAAAAAAAATGAAAAGGTAAAAAAAAAAAATGATTCAGAGTTGCAATTTTGGGTGGCAATACGATTTACACAAAGCAAGTTCAGGAATTTCTTCCGCGAACTTTGGATTTTAAAATACTTTGGGGTAAGTTGGGAATATGGCCTTGCGCCAGGTGTTGAGTCTTTAGAGACTGGGATCCCCCCCTTTTTATTAAAAAAATGAAAAATAATAAAAACAAATGCCCCGTGCGTGTGAGCACTGACCTTTCCCTTTTTCCGTCATCAAGCTCATTGCTACTTGAGTTTGTTTGTTATTTTTCTTTTCCGTTGCTACGCTTCATCGCAGCCTTAACTGGAATTCCAAATTTTTTTTTGGTTGGTGCGAGTGCTTGTGAGTGAAACCTCTGGTCAAGAGGACGAAGCTTGGCTGAATTGCAATCTTTTTGCGGAAATATCTATTTGCGCGTCGAATAAAGGTCGATAGAATTCTTCCCGTAATTCCTCACTTTATTCTCTCCTTTCGTCGATAACGTGACAAACTTTCTGTAATGGCCAACAACTCGGGCCTAAAAAAAAAAATTAATTTTAAACCCACCTCATCTGGGACCAGATGAGGAAAAAAACGTTTCAGGAAAAATGAGTCGTTTCCTTTTGCTATTGCCGTGGGGGAGACTCAACGATTGCCATTTTACCCACGTCTGTTATGTATTCAACCACTGCTTTTATTTCCGCGAATTGGTGGTGGTTGAATTCCCATTTCGTACTTTTTGGAAAGGAGTCGTAACCCCCAGATTTAGTTTTTCTAATTTGTTATCGCGACGGCCATGAATCTCTGTTTATCGGCTTGTCTTCTGTTTTTGATATTTTTCTTTCCTACAATGAGTTGCTGCAGTGACCCTGTACCCAAGCAATTCAAGGTGCGAGCACCCGCTGGTCACACTTTCCAAGGGTCCCTAAACTTCTAGCGCCTTTCACCGTTGGTGGAGCCGTTTGACCAATACGCACAGTCTATCTATCCCACTGACGTTCGCTGACAGCCAAATGAGGCGGACGTCTAGGGGGGCAATTATTATCCCTTTTCCTTTGCGAAATATCCCAATAATTTCACTTTATTCGTCCTGTCTCTGGCTTATGATACTATCCTGGCCGCTGTGATTGTTGACAGCTCCAACCTAGCATCACAGTGGTCAGAAACAGTACGCGAAGAAAAAGAAAAAACCTTTGTTTTTCGCCTCCATTTTCTTTCCTTTTCGTCTTTTGTATCCTGTCCCCTATACACTTGTTATTTGTTATTTTTTTTTTCTTTTTGGATCTTCGTTTCCCCTTTATTTAATTTGAATTGTTTCCCAACCCCATAATACCCCCCCCCCCCAAAAAAAAAAAAAATATATAACAGAGACGTGAGCCAACCATTGGATCGAGAATTTCTTGTTCTGTTCACGTCTTTCCCTTCATTAATTCCATGACTAACTGGATCCAACACGGGATACTGACGTAAATCCCGTAAATAAAAAAAAAATAGGATGAGGCAATCTTCCCCTACTATTTTATTTTTATTTTTTTTTTCACATTGTCTTTACCCCCCCTTTTTCAAAATAGTGCGGCAAGGGCACATGGTTTTCCCTTTTCTTTCTGGCAATTTGTTGACTAACTCCCGGCATGCCTGCTTTATCGTTAACTTATTGTTTTACTTTTCACTGGACGAATATCCTTCTTCAATCCGTCTTGTTAATTTGCTGTTGACAGGGGGTCTATTGATAACAGGATAACATGTACTAGACGTATTCTTAGGATATACTTAACACGTCTTCCAAGGGAAATAAAATGGTTGGGGTGAAATGGCGACATTTCATCTTTTACTGTGGGCAACTTTCCCCCCGAATGTCCCTTACCCCATTGCTTTTTCTTACTTCATGTCAACTCATGGACTTAAATCCGTAATTACCCTCTTTCCCTTGGATTGTTAGCGAAACGGTTTTCTCGTAATTAATACACTATAAATGCTGCATTCTTTTTTCGTTACGTTTCCTTATTAAAAAAAAAATAGATAAAATTCACAAAAACAAATTCGCTCGGGGTACTTGATTTTGATTGATTGACGAACGGACTTTTTCGTAATGAGAGAGGAAAAAAAATATATATAACTTCACAAATTAGTCGTTATTTAATCCGTCTGTCTGAACGACCATACCAAGGTCGGTGGGGCGTGTCTCTATCTTACTTTCGGTTTCTCGTCAAAATACTAGAAAAGCAATCAGGCGATTGTAACGTAAATGTGAATTACGCGTGAAAAATATAAGAGAGGGCAGAAACATTGTCATGCCGTGTTTACTTTGCTATTTTTATTGATTATACCCGTTTCGACAAACACCGATTCGTCTTTAACAAAATTTTCTTTTAGGCGGGAAATAGAGAGAGAGCTTGTTCACTGTCAGCATTTTTTTTCTTCCGTTTGTATACCGTTTTTAGTTCGTTTATGACGAACATCGATTCGTCGCTTAATAAGTTTGCAGGTGTGTGCTCTATTCAACGGATTTTTCTATGCTGTGTCAAGTCACATCCTCTTTGTTTCGTGTCAGTAGCATTTCCTTATCTTTTTCTTTTCCGTGTTGCACTCTGTCATTCAACGGTCTTTTACATTATCCGTCGCCCAGTGTGCACTGGGTCGCTTTTACCACTTTTCGAGGCGGCGATTTCACGAGCGTATTTTCCACCTTTCCATTAACTTTTTTTTCCAAAGAGAAACATTCTGGGAATCAAAGATCAGAGAGATAGAGGGAAGTAAAAAAAAATTTACATTTTTAGGCGTAGGCCAATGTTGTAAAAAAAAATAAGATATGAAAATGGGTGACGAGAGAGAGAGAAAAAAAAACCGTTGGGGTAGGAAAGAGGGACAGAGGAAAAACAACAAATGGGTGAAAGAAGGTATTCACAGCGGTAAGGATATATAAAAAAAAGATAAGTTTCAAAGAAGAGAGGGAGAGAGAAGAAAAAAAAATGAGAGAGGGAAGGGAGGAAAAAACTTTCTCTTGTTCAAGATATATAATAATTTTTTTTCTACTTTTTGTTCTCTTTCCACATCTTCCTTAAAAAAAAATAAATTGTCCATTACAGGGTGAGGACTGGCATGTATGAGTCCGAATCGGTTGATTCATCGGAATTAAATTCAAGGGGGTCGTTATTTTCGTAACCCAATTCAACCGTTTCGGGCGGTATGTTAAAATATATTGTTCTAGTTTGGACGGGGATCTGTTGGGCTCTAACAAATGCCATTTCTAAATTCCGGATACACTCTTTAGTTTCCAGACTAGCAAATAAATCGCAATATTGCGAAGCGTTTAACCCTGCCAAATCTACTCTCGATAGCAAATCCGTCCCTGCGGCAAATTGCCACTCTAATTGGACCGCTGCGGCCTGTCTATTCCCTGACATGATTGCTATCATCAAATGCGTCCTCCCTCGACAATCTTGTGCTGTGACAGTCTTTCCCCTTTTACAAATTTCAAAAATTACGCTAGAATTTTTAGCTGCAGATGCCAAATGCAATGCGGTCTCGCCGGCTACATTGCACATTGTCACCTCCGAGCAATGTTCCAAAATATGTTTAAGTATTACTATTGAAGGCCTGGCACATGCAAGAAGCAACAAGGTGTTGCCAGCCTTGTCTACGACGTGCGGGTCAGCGTTATGGCGCCACAATATTTCCATAGCCATTTCGTTACCAATGGCGATCGCGGCAGCCAGTGGGCTGTGGCCATCGTCATTCACAAAATTTATATGCGGTTTTCGGGCCAATAATTTTATCGTTGTGACATTTTTGGATCTCACCGCGATATGTAAAGGTGCTTTGCCCAATTGTTCCTTATTTCCTCGTAGCTTTTTGGGTCAAGTTGATCTGATCGAATTTGGTCAGCTGGGCTTTTACCTTGTTGATTGGCTGGTTCGGGAGTTAGCGGTTCTTCACTATTTAATTGTCTTCTTAATGTTTGCTGGAGTTGGATAGGAAGAGACCATGACTTGGAAACAAGACGGTTAGATGAAATTGTTTCCCGAAAAGAGCGCATCCAACCCATTGGCCACTTCTTTGTTACTGATTATCCTCTAGTATTCTCTATCCCGTATCTGGATTACTATTCATGATTATAAAATTAAAAAAAAAAATGATAACAATAGTTCAAAAAGGAAAAAGAGTTGGTCCGTTCGAACTATCGGCCCAATAGTCCTCGTCGGAAGTTCTTTATTCCCACCCCCATCATTGTCAGCACCGACCCGATTGGATGTTAAATTTTTTCAAACCGTGTGTGTGTGTAAATCTCATTCGACCAAAGTGAAGACGTCAGAGAACGAGAGTCATAGAAGCGCGTCAGGTGCACCAACGAAACAAAAGACACACACGGGGTGCACAGAAGCCAGTTTTTTTCTTTTCGGGTGCAGTTGAATGCGTTATTACGTCACAAAACACTAACAAACACACACACACACACAACTTACACACTGGACGTAAGAGCGAGAGGGAGGAAAGGCGAAGGAAAAAAAAACGGGGTTCGAATCCGACTTCTTGACACCAAATGTAATAACCCTACTTACTGCTGCATAGTAAATAGTTACTACTCGATTGCCAGTTCT
This sequence comes from Daphnia pulicaria, assembly GCF_021234035.1. Taxonomy (NCBI): domain Eukaryota; kingdom Metazoa; phylum Arthropoda; class Branchiopoda; order Diplostraca; family Daphniidae; genus Daphnia; species Daphnia pulicaria. Next base: position 34,898,856 of record NC_060913.1, read on the forward strand.
GAATTCACCGTGTATTTAGCTCGACAGCTGTAGAAGGATTCGCATCGATTAAAAGGCAGAGCGTCCTTTTATGCCCAAAATGGCAAGGGAGAAAACGAGAGAAACATTCTAGAAAAAAAGAAGTAACTACCTAGAATTACAGAAGGCAATGTAAGAAAAACAAAAGCCAAGGACGGAAAGAGATTTCATGAGAATTATCGGCGAAGAAAGGTCAAACTGAGGAAAAGAACATTCTAGAGAAAAGGTTCAGTACCGAGAAAAAAAGGAAAAGATAAGAAGGTTAAAGAACTTTCTAAAATAACGTCGTCTCTTCGACGCCGCGGTTGACGGATCCTTACACAGCCAAAACAGTTTTGATGGTAACATTGATAGGAGTTTGCCGCACACATTTTCCCACTTTTATTTTTTTACTACCTACGAAACTCGACAAAATTCAAATCAAGCATTTTGTATTCAAAACACACAATGATACGAGTAACACGAATCTTCTAGTGATAGAGGAGTCTTTCCGTAACTTCGATGAGGTATTGGAATTTGTATAGAGATTTAGTTAAGAATATTTTATGCCACTTCGAGTGTTCTGGAGGTGCCTTTTGAGGCAAAAAATTAAGCTGAAGTGAAAGTGTCCATTTTTGGGTGAATTGGAAATTTTAAATCACGCGAATAAAATGTTCCTAATGATGTCAAGAAAAAGGCAACTCTTATTAACTAAAGGGCTTTTGTTGTATTTAGAAAAAATATTACCGCGTAGTCCATCAAAAACATGCGCCAAAATTTGTTGGTTGTTTTTTTTTTTTTAGTTTTTAATTTAGTTGTGACATTGATGTTTTAAAATGTAATGTAACATTCTTTTTGGAAACACGTATAAAATTACTTAAAGACGAGTTAGTAAATGCTAAAGAGCTGCTGCAATCGTACGTTAAAAAGGATTCCGAGAATACTATTAAAGTTATTCATGACAGAAAGGATGCGATAACACATATCTATATCGAATTTTTTATTAATAAAGTTTTTTTTATAAAATTTGGAAATTAGTACAATACCACGGTACTCATAGAAGGATATTACTACAATAGATTTTTTTTCAAAAATAAAATTTTATGTTTTATGTTGAATGTTTAGAACTGGATGACCTTGGACAGTATTTTTTCAACTGTTGGTTCGAGCAACCTTACCTGTGGTGTATGCTCTTTAGAAAGGATGTGTTCCAAAAAGGAACAAATAAGACCAACCTGTTTGAGAGGTAAAATTTTATAATGTTTCAAATATTGTGTAAAGTTTCCTCCAAACTGTATTTACATTTCAGACATTAAAGCAAAATGAAAACCGTTTCCGATCATAGATAATTAAGGGTTACTGATCTTATTCAAAACATGTCAGACATATTTTGCTTAACCATCATGGACAGGGGAAGGAAAGAATTGGAAGCTAGTGTAAGATTTCCAACAGCATCCGTCCTTCCTATTTTGAAAAGTTTTTCGAAATAGGTGACCCACTATGCTTTATAAATTGGTTAACCAACAGATGAAACAAATGAAAACTGGATATAATACCGTTCAAACCTGTCTACTTGTTTTATTTATATTTTGGTTGTTGCAAGCGTACTGCTATAACCACTGCATATTTTTTCCGTCTTTCTTGTAACCATACGTTGTTTATAGCGAAACATTTTTTATTAATTTAAGAAAATTGCTATGATCTTTGTTAGAACAATTGTGCATCAAATAATGAATCTATTGAAGTACTTTTTAATTTCATTTTTCTTTCAATAGTATTTAGTAATTATTACATATTATACATATACATATATATATAATATGTATACATAATATATATATACCTATAATAATTATACATATTATTGGTCTAGATCACCCAAGTAGTCACACAAGATGAAGTTTATCCCCAAGCCGTTCTTCTTAAAAAGAATATAGCAATTATACTAAATAAAGATGACATGTAGAATATCGCAAACAAGCTGTCTAAAGAATGGTGCAATGTGGTTCAAGATTTATAATGTCTAGAATTCGAAGGACAATTCAATCTCATGAAGAATATGATTTCTGGAGCAAGGAGTGAAACGGTGAAGTGTTTGTTTGGTAATTTTCTTTTTTTTTCAAATGGAAACAATTGTTATAGCGCTTTTGTTTCTAAATGCTGTCATAACTCTTTAAAAAATTTTAACTATTTTGAGAATCACGAGATAATTTTTTTTGTTATCACAGAATGTTATCTTTTTCTCTAGATGTTCGTGGTTCTGGAAGGGTGGGAGAATATCACCCTGCATAATACAGTCATTGTCTTCGCAAACTTCCCAATCTTTACCGTCTTAGTCTTGATCGCTGGGAATAAGAATAATTTTTAACTCTATTTTAACTTTTCTTATTCTTACTTATCTTAGCAAGCGTAATTTTTTTTTTGGGCATTAGAACTCTTGCTACGCCTGTTCTGTTGAAAAGATTAATAAATCTTCATAAATCACAGTTGTTATCTCCTCTCACTCTTGAAGATGGATAATGATGATGATGATGATGATTCGTATCAAAAAAATTTTGATAATTTTTTTCTGGCAAAAAATCTCTGTTTGATTGCCATCAATTCTCTTTCGTTTCTCGCACAATCCCTTATTCATTCATTATTCTAAGATTGTGTCGTAAAGAAAGGTTCGAAGACGCTTTTTCATACATGGAAGAATTATTGAAGCATAACAATCATTTAAAAATTGCGTCTTGATGCCTAGCTCATTCTGTTTTTTTTTATTGTAACCCTTTTTAGAAAATTTTACTCTTCTTTAAATAAAAATGTACCTTTGACAGTTTTATTGTAGTTCATAAGTATATGTTTCCATTTTTAGTTTTATGTAGCAAAAGGCGTGATTTCGCTTCTCGCGACACAAACTATAAGCGAGTCTTTTCAAAAGTGTAGCTTTTACAGTCATGTTACTAGCCTCAGGCACAAATAAACTTATATTTGATACTTGAACGCCATCTATCCTAAGTTTTTTTTGCTGTTATAGAAACAGTAACACTTAGAGGCTAGAGGTTTAGCCACGAAAATGCGAGGACTTAATAAGCCTTTCGTTGCAATAGAAAATATTTTGCTTGATGCAACGAAGATGTCTTTATGCTATAGCCATTTCATAAAAAAATTGTCATGACAACAGAGAGATCAGTAGGTTTTAGTGGCAATAGACAACAGTTGCCTCATTGAAAATAAAGCTTTACGTGGTAGCAGACGATGCAGTTGGTCGTATGACGAAACATATTGTGGCAATCAATTTAACCTTCTGACGGCTGACGCCATCCAATTCTTGTTCCTGAAAATGAAATAAAGATATTTCACATGTGTCGTACATTGTAATAGTTAATGAAATATAAATATCCTGTTGATTTCTGATTTCACTACTTCGTTTTGTGACAACCACTACTTCACAATCCTTTGAACTTTACACCTTTCTCGATTCTACAACTACTATTTTTTTTTCCTTTAGACTTTTTATATCTCTCCTTAGAGCAAGTAAATTTTTGAATTTTTTCACATGTATCAATATTTTAAAATCTTTGTTTAAATCTTTATTTTAGCTACAACTTATTAGATCTCATGAAAGTTTAAGAATATTCACAACTAATGTTGCCTTTAGCTTACCCATTAGTTTTTTTGTAAAATTTAATTACTTTTCCATTTCAAAGCTTCCTTTTAAAAATCAATGATTACCCAAAGAGATGCTGAGAATTTAACAAAAATTTTTTCGACAGCTTTAGGTAACTTCGCTGAAATCCAATTATATCTGGTGCTCGACATAACAAAATTGCAATTTTCAATACGTGTTCTTTATTTATGTATCAACCTCTGTCCAGGGATTTCTTTTCTCGTCTACTAAAAGTAAAATAAAAAATCCTGTTTACGAGGATGGGCTTTCCTTCCTTTTCTGTTCTTCTGACTTCACTGACTCTTTTCGGAAAATATTTCCAGTGAGTCCGTTATTCAATATTTTAGGGTACGGAAGATTTTCAAGGAATTTAAAACAGAGCAGGATTTATCGCAAATGCAACTTGGCATTGTTGATTACTTTTCCTTCGTCCAACGATTTTATTTTACCTTATTGATGTGAACGGAGAATTTTGCTACAGAAATTTTCGGGTGCTCGTCGATTCGGCAAAAAACGGGCTGCCGAATCGCCTTTGCAATTCTGCAAAATTTTCTAATTGTTTTTAAATGGTACACATTCACTTAAATTTACTACATAGTAAAATCACGGTTCGGCATTAAACCCTTACCTTTATTTTCACTGTAAAATCCATGGTAAAAACTCCGGGTGCAGGGAACGAGAAAATATCTGTTTTTACCGTTTGTTCTCTGACGCAATGCGAGAAAAATTAAGGGTATGGAATATTTCAAAACCTCGGTGGAGGGAATAAGAAAAGATCTGTTTTACCCTTTATACTCTGACACAATCCTAGAAAAAATATTGAGCTGTAAGGTTCACTAAAATCGTTCCATTTACCGATGATTCCTAAAATGTACTATTTCAAAAGCTTTGTACAATTTTTTAGCGTTGTAATCAATCTTTCCCTCTTGATTCAAACGAGAGAAAAAAAATATATTTTCTCTGCCAGTTCCACCGAGTGTCCGTTCTGTTCCTTGTCTTCTTCTTAATACCACAAACAAAAATTGGGTTCACTATTTTCAGTTTTTAGATGGTCCATCAATTCTTCAATTCTCATCTTTGGCTTTCATTTCTTATTATTTAATTTGGTACATAATAAAAAAATTATTTGACATGCATGGTTGAGTGGAGTACTGCAATATCGTCTATATTTCAGTGCGTAACCATTTTTTTAAGGAAAAAGGAATTTTCTTCCTTATTCGAAAACAAATTACAACTTTTTTATGTAATAAATGCTAAATTATTGAAATTTGCGTTACGTAACGCATTTTCGTCTGAACCACAATAAAAACTTTCGGATTCACATAAAAATTGTCTGTTTTAATTATTTCACAAAATTAAATGTAGCTTTGTAAGTTACATTAATCTGACATGACATGATGTGGGGAAATCGTAGAAAAACAAGATGTGGCAATCGTTGAGAACAGAGTTGAGAGACATCGAAGAAAGGGGTAAGAGGTTATATCCAAAGGGGATAACCTTGGCCGAGCATGATCATACAAAAAAAGGAAAAAAAGGGGTCTGAGGTTAAACCCTAAGATATTAACTGGCTAGAGTAGCCTAACGCACTAGTACAAGTACAACAATAACAGCAGAAAACACTTAAATACAAGTGCAATATTTAAGTTTTTCTCACTGAGACATTTTTCAGTAATTTTTACTGTTATGGTAATCAAAGTTGCTGTCAATAATCAATTTTCAACCATATGATTTTTAAAAGAAAATAATGTAAACTTAACGGAATGGAAATCCCAGCAGTATCGGGAACATTTATTTTTTTAAAGGGCGACGAAAAAATGAAAATTACATTGACATTGCTTTTTCTCTTCATCATTTTCTTCCTCATCTTCTTTGTCGATAATTGAAATTTTTTTGAATTCCAACTATTTCTTCTGGTGATAAAAATTCTTCTAGCATTTTAGTACTATTTCTTCCTAAGCCCAATCCGTCAACAAATGTTCGCGCAAAACAGTTGAGTTTTAATTACTTGACCCAAGGCAGATTCTATGAATTGAAATGAAATGTAAAGCATCATGTAATTGAAATATTAAAAACAATTACCACTTTATTTTTAAAAATGTTCAACATTTCTTATCCGTTTACTGAAAATGGATTGCAACAAACATTTCCTTCATGGGCTTCATGGGCCACCCAGAAAAAATGAAATGTCTGTTGGTGGAATTGGGAATTTTTAGAATCTTTGAGTATTTCAACCTATGTTTGTGAAATTTATAAATAGCACTGCGATGAATAATTAAAAATTGGAAGGATTACCAGATTTGAAGGTTTACATCTTATCGAAGAAAATATTGATACAACAAGCGTGACCTTGTCGTAATCGTTTTGGATTACTGCGGTTATCATGTACACGATGTTACAAATTGGGGAATTGTTGGTTCCCTTTTCGTCTTTCAATGCATTGGTCATGTAACGGTAGCTGGCTAGACCCATTGATCGAATTGGTGGCATCCCGAATTGAACGTGGTCATTCAAATGAGGCATTGCTCTATATTGGATATTTCAATAATGATATTCAAATTACAATTACGTAGCAATTAGCCAATTAATTAAAATTTTTGAAAAATGTCATTATATCAACAAGAAAGTTTTACGTTTTTTTCAAATTCCATTTAAAAGGAATGAAATTAAAAATTTGTTTTAGTTCTAGCACGAATAAATGTCATAATATTAAAATTTGAAAAATTCAAATGTTTTCTTACTGGGTGATTCCATATGAAAACGACCAAAACCTGTTGCGACAATCTAACGGATTCTATCCCCACTAGGCTTTTCGATTCATAACAATAAAAAAAAATTCCCTTTAGATGAGAAAAACATATTATATTTGTATGTATAATTCTATTGTTTCGATGTATGTAATTGAATATTCAAACAATACTCGATTTTTTCCTGAGTAAATAAATACCATTTTATCTTTGGCGATATCAAGAAATTCGTTGTAAGTAGCGTCATCTCGAAGTTTATCCAACAATAGCGATGCCTTTTTCTGTGTGTTAGCACGTGACTTTGCCATTATCCGAAACAACTGTCGTCTACGGACAATCTTACTGAACTTTAACGCTGTTAGCATTGATCCAGTCTCAACGATATAAAAATATATAATACATTTTCCGATTGCTATAATTATCCCCATCAGTGGTAGGAGTTTCATTTTATGGAGAAGTTCTAGCATTCCAAATATTGTAGTTTAATTTTTTTCAGTGTGTACAAAATTGAAATGGATTCCATCTAATGTAAGTTAATTTACTTAGTTACAATTTTATATTCAAGTAATTGTAATAAGTATACTTGTTATAAAAATTAGAATGAAAACATTGGCGATGTAGAGCTGGATAGGAATGGTTTAAAAAAGAAACTTGAAATGCTTTATCAATAAACACAGAAGGTGCAAGATGTAGAATCTTTGGACGTGCCTCCAATTGGTGTCTTTTCAAACGTGATTTTTAAATCTTTTAACATGCACAATACCAATGTAAAAGATTTAAGTGATGCTATTGCGAAAAAATGAGAGGTAATTTAAAAAAATAATTCCAATGGTGTCACAATTGGAATTATCAATACTAATTCAATGTAGTAATTTTTTTGTTTGTTTTAGACTTGTTCAATTGAGATAAAGTAGTATTGTCTATCGAAATCTGTAAAGTTGGCAGAAAAAAGCGGAAACCGGCAGAAGTCCATTATTGAAAAATTTGTTTGCTAAAAAAGAACATTTTGGAATTATCCATTTATTTTCCCCCAATGGTTTTTGTTGGAAATTCAAATTTTTTCATCTGCGCAGAACCAAAAGTGGTAGATCCAAAAATTATTTGTAGATTGCCCTTTTGCAACTCATCATTTTCTGAAAATGGGAGTGGATAAATTCACGAACGAACTATACATGCCACAAGAATTTTTTCGTGTAAAAGTTGAGGCTTTTTTTGCCGAAAAACAAGACCCCATTGACAATCATAATTTCTGGTTACAACGTGCAATAGAGGACAAGAATAATGAACGGTATGTCATTGATGTAAATTGCTATTTTTAAATTAAAAAAACAAATATCTTATTTTTACAGAGTAAATGAATTGCCTTCTTCGGAAATTAATTATGGACAGGAAGAGTATTCTGACGTTGGGATTTTAGAAACTTTTATTCTACAATTTTTAACGTTGATTAAACTATTAATAGTATTTGCTATTTTTTTTTAATAACAAATTTTATCTTCACAGAGTCGAGAAAGTTTCGGTAGCGAAGTAAAATATTGCCTTGACAATTGATGAATCAGTATTGGAATCACGTGAATGAAATGTCACTACCAGCGAACCTCTTCTTCACCAACAGCGAACGTATTAAACAAATGATATTTGCTATTTGCTATAAAATAAAAAAATATTTTTCCGACAGAATAAGTTGTTTGCAATGACAAGTAAAATTTATGATAACGTTTCACACGGCAAGAAAGATTTGCGCATACAGCAATAGACGAATTATCTTTTGGAATATTGACTAGTCCGTTGCAATGACAGAGTGGTGAATTTATACTTGTTTGATTTTGACATCCATCTTGAACATTCGTTCCACTTTCTTCAGCAGGGTTTTTTTTCGTATCTTACTGCTGTCTAATATCGAGTTAGTAATTCAGGCAATGCAACTTTTAACATATATAACTTTGATTTCGGTACCATTTGCTCAGTTACCAATGTTTCATCATAAAGTACTTCGATACACGCAAAATCTTTTGTCGTGTTAACACAGACATAGGCTTTCTTCAATTCGCAAGCAAACATTTGCTGCTGAACCTATATAAAGAAAAAATTTAGAAATTTCATTATTGAATATAACTATGAATAAACATACTTAGTAGTAGTAAGCGTGAGTTTTTTTTCAATTACAAAACACCGTTCTCACCAACTCTGAGACAAAACCCAAAATCTTCTTTGGCAGCATCAAATAACATTTTGTTCCGATGTGAAAATGGACATTTAATTTCAATGACCGTTGATCCATGACAAGTACATTTAAATATTCCGTCAGGTGAGGTTGCAATATATCCATGTGAGGTTGAAACATGTTATGCAGCGTTTTCTATTTCGAAGGCAGAATGATTATTTCTTTCTTTCATGTGAGCTTTCAAAATGTTTAAAGCGATCTTCTCATACTTGATTCCCCAACTAAAGAAATTAATTAAGTGTTTAACATGCTTAAAGATACGAAAATGTATTTTACTTGGTATTACTCTGTAGCTTCTGATGTGAATGAAAAATCCATAGGGTAAACGATTTATGGCACCAAAGATTTTGAAGGTGCCGTTAAGCTGGTACGCGTGACTTGATAAATCTTACTTGCAGTTACTCTACCCTCACGACCATGGTTCCACTGTTTGCAATGGGTTTGTTGTTTTGTAACAATCTCAAGAGCCAATGCTTGTTCTTTGGTGATTGAATAGACACCCAAATATTCCTGGCATTTAGCTTGAATTTCTTCTATCGGGAGATTAACCAATGTTTTGTCGAAAATTGAAGTAAGTCTTTTCGGTAATGGAGTTCTCACTTGTACGGGAACATATTTGTCACTGAAAGAATCGATTAAGAGGTGTAAAAAAACTGGAGCATTCTTCTCGTTATCCAGATTACGAAGAATTTTCACAAATGTCTCTTTTGTACATAACTCGTATTCATCGTCTCTTCGTTTAGTTTTCTGTGAAGTTTTCAACTGGGAAATTTTTGTTGGAAGTTCCTGAAAATATATAGAATTTAGAACATGTTTTACATGCTTCATTGTATTAAAGGTAAAAGCAATACTAACTGGATGTTTGGTAGCACTTTTGTTATGCCACCTTTGGATTGTGCTGGTGCACGATTCTTCTGAAATATTGACAACTCCCCACAAGAGAACTCCAACGTGGGAACATGTCCCTCCCAATCTGCATTTCAATATTAGTATTAAATATTACTGAATGTTGTGAAGTAAATGAAATATTTTTAACATACCCACCAATACAGTCACAATGTCCACAGGCAACACCACCATAGCTATGTAAAACCACCCAACATTTAAGTAGTGGGGGTTTACTTAAAGCCATGGAATGGGTAACCTGTAAAAATTTGCATAGAGGTTAACAATCAAATATTTCATCATAAACGAGTGGGTAAAATAGCCCTACACACCAGTCCTTTCACAACACTTTTTCCATTTGGTAACTTCATTGCAGAGGTAGAATATAAGTAGTAGAAGCATAAGTATCCATCAATATATTTTTTGTAGGATTCCAGACTTTTGACACATTCGATTGGTTTCTCTGTTGCCCTTGGACTTTTTGTACTGTTTGGTTTGTACATAAGAAAGAAAATGCGATCATTTCTATCTGTCTGTTTCACAAGACTCTTGAAGTCTTCTTTCTTTTTAGTCCAAAATTGTGGCTGGGTTTTGAAAGGGCACTGTATCAGACGAACATTTCACAGCTATTGAATATAAGATAACTTCTCTTCCAGGGGTAATCCCAACGCATATGCAGACAAATCTATTCCTTGCATACCGGGACTGTGACAACAAAAAACACTCTGAAAACGTAAACAACACGTTTCATTAACTTATAAAAAAACGTGAATTAAAAAAAAATACATCAAACTATTCTCTATTTATTTACTAATTTAATCACTATTATTTATTATTTTATAGATTTGTTCAAAGATACAATTGGAAGAAACTACACACTTATTCGAAGAGACCCTCACAAAACCCATAAGAGCTCCACATCGCCCAAAGTGAAAAGTGCACTTAATATGGCCGCCGCGAGGTTGCCATGGCTGGGGTACACGTCATTGGTTTGCTCTATTGCTATTTTTAATACATCGATAAATAGAAAAGGAATTTTATTTGTTTTAGGAAAAAATCGATGCTTATTACACCGAACCAATTGATATAAATTAAAAATGGTAACATAAAATTATAATGTAGAGGGAAATCAAAATGCTTTGTTTAAACTTTTTTTCTAGTCTGGATAAATGGTACTGCGCAATTTTGCGTATGGCCGTCAAACCGTTTGTCTTGCCGTTAAGTTCAGGTTTGAGCGGTTCAATTTTCAGATGTGATAGCAATGGATACTTCTAACAATTTTGGGTTTAATCACAGGTACATTTGTTAGCAAATATTTTTTAGATTTATTTCAATTTGTGTTGTGTAATTGAAATAATGTTATGGTTGAATCAATTGGTTTTTAGACTCTTGAACTTGTTCATGCCATTTTGGACTTGCACGAGTAAATTTACTTGTGGTTAGAAACTGTGAAAGATAGTGAATGCAAATCAGCTGACGTAATAATTTGTTTTCCTTACTTGAATAGTTTAAGTTATTGCAACAATCACCGTGGATTGCAATACTAGGAGTACCAAGTGTTGGATAGCACAGTGGATCGTTACATTACTGCAGTGAATGTATCTATTTACCCAGTTCACGAGAAGAAATTCGGGAAATATGTACTAGCAAAGAAACCGATCAGTGTTCTCATTGAAAAAAAATCTTAAGATTGTTTGTCGTGATGCTGTCTCACTGCAAATTGCCAACAACGACAGTGGGTATGTAATTTTTTCAACTTTTATTTGTCAACATGTAAACTTGATCTGTGAAATTATATTTGTTTATTGTGATACAAGGTCCTTGGGTATACGCCTTCGGGTTATTGTGGCTATTGGGATAACTATGTATTCGTTTTTTGTCATCCCCCCCCCAAGATGGCAGTACAATAGCTGGAAATAATGGCAAATGTTGAGGTGAAAGAGGTGGCAGTAAAATCGGGGCAATATATAAACCATAATCGTTCATTTTGTAATGATGGGTGTGGTCGCTAGGGGAACCATATGTATAGGGTAGTGAGGGAATGGTATCGTTAAATTCGTTATGTGCAATCTTTATGCATGGCTGTGTTCTTAATAGAGTTTTTTATATCGGTGCATCATGTCGCACATTGCAGGTCCGTCGCCCAAAAAATTTAGGTCGTCTTTGGCGACTTCATTGAATGTTCCTGTGTCCAGCAATAACCAAATTTCCCATACAGCGATTAAAGATCTGTCTTTAGAGACACAATCGTAAGCACAACCGTGATGTATTTTCTATGTATATTTTTAAATAATCATTTGCGATTTAACGTAACCGTATGTCTGCGCTACAAAGGTCTAAAAATGTTTAGTGGATGTCATGTGATTTCTTATCGGCTTCCCATTGGTTTAAAAGTTGTGTGAACGGTTTCCCATTGGTTCGGTAGTTTAGTCATGTTTAGGGAACAGTTGGCGTTCACACTTTGCGCTTTTCGGCATTATTTTCTTTATCAGCTGAATCTGCGTGAAAAACTACAGGGAAAGATGTAGTTTACATCGTGATTAGTTTAACATTTAAATTAGATATTTGTAATTTCAGAAACGCCACAGTCCTGGTATTGTGAGCAGCGTTCGTCATTTGTTTTATGTTTTGATTGTCATTTCTAAGGGATTCATTTATGTAGTTTACATGAAATTACAGGGAATAATATAGTTGAGTTTCGTTAGGCACTTCTAACGATTTCTTTTTATCGAAATAATTGTTTGAGCCCCAAAACACGGCTATTTTTTAAATGAATAATTAGGAGGTTGTCATTTTATTTCAAATTTAACGAATTATTTTGACGTGGATCGCAACACGTCGGGACCATCAAATCACAAATGTTGTTACTCGCCAGCAAATACTTTGTTTCCATGATCATGGAAAATGGAAAAACAATGGAAAAAATCTCGTAGGCGGCATGCATCAAATGGCCATTTTTATATTTCTATTATTATTATTTATTTGTCAAAAGAGTGTCCATCAAGTGTCTCATTTATTAGAAAATGGAGTATTTCACTGATGATGTTTGGTTTACGGCACTTTAGCCAAACACCAGACACTTGATGGACACCCTATTGACAAATAAATAATAATAATAGAAATATAAAAATGGCCATTTGGTGCATGCCGCCTACGAGATTTTTTCCATTGATTTTCCATTTTCCATGATCATGAAAATGGAAAAACAATGGAAAAAATTTGGCATGATCATAGAAAATGGAAAATCAATGGAAAAAATCTCGTAGTCGGCATGCACCAAATGGCCATTTTTATATTTCTATTATTATTATTTATTTGTCAATAGGGTGTCCATCAAGTGTCTGGTGTTTGGCAAAAGTGCCGTAAACCAAACATCATCAGTGAAATACACCATTTTACTGAGTGATGGATCGGGAACAATAAAGGCTGAAGGCTGGGGTCAACCTGGTTTGGCCTTCTTCGAATCTGTTATTGTAAGTAATTAATTTTCATCAATCGTTTCCCGTTAATTTATTGTTATTTTATAAAAAAACTAGGTCGGCTTATGTTATAGCTTATCTAGCTTTGCCATTAGGGATCTCAAGGAGAGATTTTTTAAATTTTCCTGGTTAAAGAATCCCCTTTATATATCCGTGGGATCCTCTTCCAAAGCCATTCCGGATGCGGATATTGATATAGAAGACTTCAACTGGGATTTCATTTCACTTAGGGCGTTAAGTAGAAAAGGACAAGGTAATTACCTTGTACCATTATGGTATGCAATTTTCAACATGAAAAAATAAAAAGAATTAAAAAAAAACCAACGCCATCTAGCGATCAACCTTTGATCTACATATGGTAAAAACGCCACTGCCATCTAGTGGTCAATTTTGGAACTACTTCCAATAACTTTTCTCCTTTTGATTTACAACTTTTAGTCTCGATTTAAGTCTTAGAAAAAATACTATACATATTCATATCTATCAGGGTCAATTATCAGTAGGCCTGCATGTTACTTATAATATCTTACTTATAAACAGTGATTTATTGATCAATTTCCCTTGATGTATAGTATTTTCTAAGACTTGAACCGTGACCAAAAGTAGTAATAATTATGTAGAAAAGTTTTGGGGTTTAGTTTCAAATGTGACCGCTAGATGGCAGTGGCGTCTTTTAACCTGATGTAGATCAAAATTTGATCGCTAGATGTCGGGATTTTTTTTTTGCATGTTGGAAACGGCGCGCCATATTTAATGCTTGTTTGGTCCAATGATAGTTGATGAACATAATTTCTTTTATTAGGGGAAACGTTCGCCATTGTAGGGGCCGTCATCGACGATTCGGGGGACATCGTTATCAATGTCAACAACAGAAACCTAACAAAGAGGGACATTACAATTACCGATCAGCTTAACGTAAAGGTATTGTTTAATTTTTTTGGACGTAACACCTGCCATCTATCGGACAAATTTGGAACTACACCCTAAACTATTTTTTCTAAGACTTCAATGGAGACTAATAGTTGTAATTCAAAAGTAGAAAAGTTTTGGGCGTAGTTTGAAATTTGACCGCTAGATGGCAGTGGCGTTTTAAACCTGATGTAGATCAAAATTTGATCGCTAGATGGCGGAATTTTTAATAGCAATCGTGATACCTAACCTAACCAAACTATTATTATCTTCCAGGTCATCGTTACCATGTGGGCCAGGGCCGCCCAATTTGTCCAAGCCCTACACGATAGCAATCAAGATTCCCCCGTGGTTGCCTTTTGTGGGGTGCGCCGGAACATGTTTCCGCAGAAGCATTCGTTGGTTGTCATCGATTGCTTCGATGACACCTTTATTGATGTAAGTATTTAAATGATTTATTAAAATCATTATTAGTTTTCCTGCTTTTGAATAATTGCGCTTAAATCAGAATTGTCATGACAATTCTTAATAGCTTAAATTAGAATTGTCATGACAATTCTAATTTAAGCGCAATTATTCACATAATATAATTGATATAATAATATAAATTATAATAATTGCGCTTCAATTAGAATTGTCAATTATTATAATTTATATTATTATACCATTTATTATTATTGTATCTTTTAAATAATAACGATTTTAGTCAAACATTTTTCATTTCTATTGCAGTTTTCACCGGTATGCCGCCAAGCGCAAGAAATTCAAGATTACTTGATCAGGACTAAAAAGGAGCAAGATACAGTTGCCATTCCTGAGAATTCAGAGGATAAATCAAGAAAATGAAAAAAGGAAAATTGTTAATGGCACACCAAGATACAATTTCATTTAATAAATCGAAGTCCTCATTCCACAATATGTCGAGCCAATTTACAGTAATAAAAGCGTCGCCGAAATCATTTCAAAAGAGATAAGACAACTCAAAAAGTTGTTACCCAACGAGCGCGCCATGCAAAATATATTTTGTATTTTTCTTTTTACCTTAGTCGGATAACGGGTCGACAGATGAATAGTCTATTTTGTGAGTGATGTTCGGTGATGTTGAACAAGTTGTCCACTTCAAAGATTTGAATACCTTGACCGTAAACCAGGATTTTGGGCAAAGAAGTTTTGGAGGCACCCACAGACACGTCCAGACCTTGAATGTCGGATATGTCGCAGCAAACGGGCGAGAGCCATCTAAGTCGAGTGTCTTCTCGTTTCCAGAGGATCAGTCGTTGGTCCAGTGACACGCTTAAACACAAATTGTTGGCCAGCAAGGCCACCCCTGTTAACGTATTTAAATTAAGGTGATGAAGCAGAACACAATTTTTTAAAAAAGGAATTCAAACATCAACGAATCTTCATAATAAAAATGTTTCTCGCAACATTGACCACATTGTTTTCATTGTTGTGATAGTGAAGTTGCCTTGTGTTCAATGACTCGGATGCAGTTGTTTGAAGAGCTTTTAAAATGTCTTCAAAGCTTAAGAACAGCACCTGCTTTTGAAACGAAAGACATGAGTTATGTATAATCACACCAAAGCAAGCCAACCATAATACCTTGATATTTGCAGCTGCTGGCCTGGATTCAAAGTCTTCCAGTACATTTCTGGACCTTGTTTTCCCATAAGGAAAGAAGGTGGACGATACAATCTGAAAAGCGGGCCGGCGTGCTGGTGAGATAATATGCATTAGATAATTTTCAGAACTTATAAATCACACGACCACAGCTCGAAGGGGGGAAAAAAGTACCAAGGGCTAAAAACTAGTGATGAAATCAAATGCGAATGATCTTACTCTATTATCATGAATTAGGTCTGAAACACTGTGTGGCGATGGACGCCTTCGCCATTTCGAAAACCTATATTTCGGCCGATATATCTGTATCACGAAATTCGTAACACCAAGTAACACCAAATTCTAGACTTAAAAACAACATCAAGAAGCAAACTCGAAACTTACACGCCATCTAGGAATGGTGATTCCATTCATATATTATGGATTTATCTGCTAGATGGCGTACCTCTGACACGGACTAATAAATTTGTTAGAAATTGAGGTAGGAATTTGTTTAGTTCCGCATGAGCATTACGAGCGAAATCATTCAAAATGCCGAAAAGAGGCAAGAAAAAAAGTACTTTCACACCAGACAGGCAGAAGATTATTAATAAGGCGCAGAAAAGGGCGGCAAGCGAGGAATGCAGCCGTTTAGATTTTGATTTAGTGGAAGAAAATCGAATATCGGTAACCAATTTGTGGTTTATTTTGAAAACGTACAATACTTAAATTCGCAATTAATGCAGTTGTTTTCTGCAAATGATTTGGCGCCATCTGAAGAACAATTGATTGATGTGGACATAGAAATTGAGGTAGGATTCCAAATATATTAGTCTGTTTGTTAGTATTCTGATGATAAGAAAGCAATAAAGTCCATTTTAATTGTGCTTGCAGTTTCAAAATGAATCCTCAGAAGTTCAAGACATGGACAGCAATGCTCTGGTGATTGAAATTATAACTGAAGTAGCAACAGGAGGAGAATTATCTCTATTGGAATCATCAGAGGAGTTTTTAACTGAAAATACGATTAGTCTGGACTTGAAAGAACCGCCAACAGCTAATCAACTAGCTGATTTTGAAAAAAACCCAATAACTGCACTTATGGCTTTGGCAACTAATTCTGGACTGGGAAGGTTTTCGGCAACTCGAAATCTTTACAGCAGTGGTATGGCACCTGTATATAATATTTCCTTTAGAATATGTCGTAATCTAAGCAACGTCGTTTCATGAGATTTGTTTTTCATTTAGCAAATGACTTACCGAAAGTCACTGAACAATTGCTTCATGAACTAAAGGATAATCTTAGAAATGAGGATAAAGGAGAAATAGTTGATAGATTTCAGCAGTTTTTTAACACCAATGCACTGTTGGTTGGTTGTGCAAGCTGTGGCATCAGGGAATTTGTAATGGGGAAAACAACGTACCACTACATTCCTGTAGAACAATTGTCAATTCTCCTTCTCACAAATGAACAAATCGCTTCCTATACCTCCGTTCCAGACCAATACAAACCGGTTATTAGTGTTTACAAATTTGAGAGAACAGGTATGATCTTACTTGAATCCCTATCGCCAAACACGTAAAAGCAAAGTTGAAGTTATTATGTGGTGTGTGGTGTAAATGCACAAAACAATCACTTTAGAATTACGATTTTACTTTTCTTGAAATTCCATATCACATAAGAGTATTTGCACAGAGCAAAGAGCAGAAGAATCTATCTATTGATTTGATTTGTGTCTCTGGCCATGGCGCATCTATCTATTGTTGTTAGAAAAGAAAAGTTGATTTCGTCTGCTTCCTAATATCTGGCTGGTCTGTGACAGCGGTGTCAGTCAAGCAAAATCACACTATTTGCGTAATATACGCTTCAACGTTTCTTGACGCTTGTTTGGCAATTAAAATATAATCTCTAACCAATTTTGCGAAATAAATAGGTCTTCTTTATCATTTGCATCGTGAGCTTGTCAAAAATGGAACTGCTGCTATTTGTTCAAAATGCCACAGCAACATTATGGTTGGTAAGCCATCAATACCGAAATTGGCCATTGCTGCTGGAATTGACTTTGGGAACTATGATCGCATTGGTTTAGAACCTCTAACAATCGTGGAAGAATTACTGATATCTAAAAGTAGACTTTATGTTTCCATTGTTAAGCTGATTGGCAGTAGAGCTCAAGAGAGACAGTCAGCCAAAAAAGGCCACGTAATTATATTTCCTCAGCCTGACGGACCATTAAAGTTAGCTGAGCTTCAAAGGATGAATTCATCCATTGGTAAATATAACTAATCAATAATTGATAGATGCAATAACTAACATCAAATATTAAAATAATTAGATGGTGAAGAATATCCAAGAATTGAAAATCTGGAAGATTATATTTTTGTGTGCATCGTTGGATCACGCTTTTTAAACAACACACTCGTCCCTTCCACATTTCCTGACGTTTTGGAACTAAAAGTGAGGGTTGGCGTAATTTACCTATGGCTTAGTGCGTTAAAACATATCAACCCATTTTACCGCAACATCGAAATTATTGACACACCTGCGATGCGTTCACAGTTAGAACAGATTACTATAAATTTGATTACTAATGCCACAGTAGTCGAAAATGAAAGCGATATCACAATAGATAGGATTGCTACTCAAGAAGAAACAACGACATCTGTAGAAGAACGCGAAGAAGATACTGTTCGTCTGATGCCAACTATCCTTCTTAAACGTGATATCCCGATCACACAAGGTCAAACTGATTCGGTGCGCACTGCATTTGAGGGATTAATGGGTGAGGGGTGTTGAATAATGTACATTCTGTTTAGAAAATAATGTATTTTTCTAAATTCGCAATTTTTATTTTGAATTTTATAGAAACGATTCAATGTAAAAGATCAACAAGTGAACCAGAATACATCAACAACCAGGCTGTTGGTATTCACGAGCACCGAGAAAATATTAACCAGGTAAAAATATCTAAGATTTAAACTAAACTATTTACATACCTAAAATTGAAAATATCCAATTTAGATTCACGTCGATATGGAACATACCCCCTTCAACGAATTTGAGGATAACAACCTTCTTTTCTACACATCTTTCCCATTTTTATTTATGCTTGGAAACGGTTTGAAGAAAAAGGGCACACTCTCAACTGAAACAATTCGACATCTTATGTTGCAGTTCACAGCACGTTTTTCAAACTGTGAAAGACTTATATTCCTTCTATTCGATCAATTACAACGGCATTCGGCTGCACGCGTTGTTGCATCCCGTGTAAAATGTAATCAAAGCTCTTTTGATGCCTTTGCCAAATGGGTGAGTGACCCAACATTCTCCATAGAGCTCCAGGAAGCTGCGAAAAACCCTGCGGCTGAATCGTCATTGAAGCTTTTACAAAAACTAAACAAGCACATCAAATCTACTACAAGTATGGTCCCTTACACAGTCGCACAACGCAGTGCTTCAATTAAAAATCTTATGACAATGCGATACATGTACGGGATGCCGAGCATATTTTTTACCTACGCGCCTGACTACGTTTATGGCAAATTAAATTTAAGAATGTCGATCGGCCAAAAAGAAAATGAGGGATTTCCTGCAAATGGATTTGGATTAACAGAAGCACTTCAGCAAGGTGATTCCATATTCCACGATGTTCCAATAGCGCCACACAACCTCGCGGTACTTAATGCTAAAGGACCCGTGGCTGCTGCAGAATACTTTAGACTTCTCACTGAATCTGTTTTCCATATTCTTTTGGGCACACCCGCCGAACATTGTTCCAAAAGAACAGAACCTCTACCAGCTAGAAAGCGTGGGGTATTTGGAGTACCTATTGCATCTTTTGGAACGGTTGAAGAACAGGGTCGGGGTTCTTTGCACCTGCACGTCGTGTGCTGGGGTGGACTGCCTGGGCATCTTCTTCAGTCGTCCGCAACCTTCCCTGTCTTAATTGATGCAGTCGCTGAAGCCCTAAATGGGATGGTGAAGGCCGAGGTTGATCCTTTAATTCAAGCTGGTCAACTGATCAATCAAATCAACAGGATAGCACCACC
Organism: Daphnia pulicaria; assembly: GCF_021234035.1. Lineage (NCBI taxonomy): Eukaryota > Metazoa > Arthropoda > Branchiopoda > Diplostraca > Daphniidae > Daphnia > Daphnia pulicaria. The sequence continues at coordinate 34,918,395 of NC_060913.1, forward strand.
AAGACCATGCCTTATCACTGCTAGTAATCCGATTGCCAATCCAGAGAAATTTTATGAGGAAGTAAACTCTGCTGCCATAATGTGTAATTGCCATAGTCATACAGAGACATGTCATAAAGGAAAAATAGGAAAAATATGCTGCAGATGTCGCAGGCCGCAAGGTCTGGTATCTGAAACCAGCTGTGTTCAAATCGAGGCAGCTAATGGCATCAACAATCAAGCTTCTTATAACGTTCTCGAAAAAGTCCAACAACCGTTGCGTTCATCCTTAAAAAGCAGAAACATTTCAAAATTGCCGATTCCGGAGAGAGACAAAAGATTAGTAATGTGGGAACTAATGCGCCGATTAATGGAAAAAATTCGCGATGAGGACTCAAGTAATGTATTTTTCTTGGCTATTTATTGAAATTGTTCTGAAAATTTCTAACTTGTTAAGGTGATGGACTACAGTTGACGGATCATTTACAGAGCAAGTTTTTAGACCTTACTCAGGAACAGAAGGATCGAATAAATGCCATATTTCCAAAACGGAATGGACTCATCGTGGAATACAATGAAATCATAACTGCTTTACTTGGGTGTAATACCAATGTAAGTATATTGGGGAGTGACGAGCAAGCCAAATGCACTCTTTTGTATTTGCTTAAATATGTGACCAAGCCTAGTATTGAGATCACGCACAGCCTTAGTCTAATTAGTCACGCGCGACGTACTATAGAAAAACATCCTTCAGTTGCACAAGACACTGGAACTGAGCAACGTACAGCCATGCATTTCCTCAATCGAGTGGCAAATAAAATAAGCAGCACCGTTGAAGTATCTGCCCCATTTGCATCTCTTGCTATATTAGGTAAAACAATTGTGTTGCTCAAAGTGTAGAACTGTTGACCGAAATAATCCTTATGATTCCCTACCAAACACCTAAAATAACCGAATGAACAATGTTATCTTTATCAGGAGCACCAGCTGAATTTTCTTCGGTAACCTTCTTCAAGGTGTTTGTCAAAGAAGCTATTGAATTTGTCAAAAAACATCCTGACTACACTGCTTCTGATCTCTCTATCGAAAGCAATAGTGAGTTCCAAACGTTACCGGGTGATGAAGAAGAAGAAGATGACGCTGATACCGTAGTAAACAATCAATTCAAATTAATTAATTCACAACTTTCTTATGTTGGGAATTATTCAATCAATTTTTATTCCAACATTTCACAGAATGGTGGTGACAATAATCTCCCATCTGAAGGGATAGACATGGAAGAATTATCTGAATTGTTGAATGAAGAATTACAGCCAGAGATTTTGTGCCCTGAATATGATTCCAGTGAAGAAGGTGACAGCTCTTCTACGGTACCAATCTACACTGGAGCAACAGGAAAAATTGCGGTTCCACAACACATTCATTATAGCTACCGAGGGAACCACTTTCAGAACTACAGTCTCTATGAATTTGCGTCAATTGTTGATGTTGTTCCCAAAAAAAAAGAGAATAACCAAGAAGACACTGGCACTGTAACGAGTCAGGACACAATTAAGGAGAACAGCAATAAGGTAAGTAGGCCAGAAGTCCCAGTTTACTATATGAAATGTATAATTTCTTTTTTAACAATTAGAGAAAATGTGGTCGTCCTGAAAATGGATGTTTTAAATTTGCAAACTCCCATCCCTTGCACGAAACACACGTTATGCGATTAAGATCAAAACCAAAAGTCCCAGTCGTGAAATATGCACCAGGACCACCACCTTCCAAACCGACAATTCTAACAGATGCATGGAAGAAAAAAGCTAGAGAGTTTGCTACTTTCTTTCTAGTCCTATTCCGACCATGGGGGTAATGTTACACTTGTAGAAAGTTTTTCGGTACTAGGTATTAATTACGAGTTGTTTACATCTAAACAACAGCTATAAAACCAATGGAAACGGGACTCTTCCTGGAGATTTGTCATGGAATCAATTGTGCTCCTTTATCAGGAACCTTGAAGACGGGATAAATGGGAGAGGCGCTTCTTTTTTGGACACCGTAAGAATGGCATGGATAAAAAACTTGGCTCACAACCTAAGAACGAGCGGAAAAGATCGTGCTGCGGTTCAAAAATTTGGAAGAAGAGCTGCAACGATATGGGGTGTCCCAGATTCTTCAATGCCAATTTTACTTAACGGGTTAGATAATTTACCTCACAAAGACAGTGAAGAGACCGCTCAGGAAGAATTGGCCCAAATCGCTATTGACCTTATCCGAGCTGAAGCCGCTGCTGATGATCAACTGAATCATCCCAACTATAAATATCATCAATATCTTCAAGGAACAACTGCTGCACTATCAAAAATCATGGGAAGTATTGATAACATGCCAGCATCATTGACAGCGCCTAGGCCTTTAGGCTATGACAACGCAAGAGCATTACTTCATCTAGATGCAGATAATGAACCTTCAATAGAAGAAATATTATTAAAGCTGAAGAAAGATGACGTAAGTCCCAATGAAAAAATGAAGTTACCAACGTAAGACAATTTCGCTGCTTTATTTATGATAGGAAAGAGAAGAAGTTCAAAGGAATGATGAAATGGATGTTGTTCCTGGTGAAAGAGGACCACATATAGTCGATGAACCGGCCGTCGACACGAACCTACTAAATTCTTGCCAATCCGCAATACTAAAGCAATGCGAATCGTATTTCCAGGTAAAACAAGTCTTAATAAACATGTATAATAAATAAAGAATGCTAACCTAACCTTCTTCGAATAGAAAAAGCAAGATTCGGAACTAAGGGGATCCTTATGCCCAGCCCCACTACAATTGCTCGTACATGGTGGCCCTGGAACAGGAAAATCTTTTCTGACCAGATGCATTTACAAAAAAGCAAAAGAACTAGGTTATATCGTTAGATGTGCAGCACCAACCGGAATAGCCGCAGGAAATTTGCCTGGTGGAAGGACGATCCACAATCTTTTTGGATTTTCAATCAAGGATTTGAAGTCTTCAACGGAACTGCCTGATTTATCTATTCAGGCTGTAAATGATTTAAAATACCGTCTAAAACCCGAAGAATTGATTATGATAATCATAGATGAGGTTTCTTACATATCACCTGAATTTCTGGGCCATATCGATAAACGTCTGAAGCAACTGACCGGAAAAAAAGATATTCCATATGGAGGTAACATGGTAGCAATCTTACTTAGTTTAGTTAATGGACATACTCATGATCATAACACAATTTTTTTTTAAGGTATCGCAGTTCTGTTAATGGGGGACTTTTATCAATTGCCACCGGTTGCAGCTACTTACACCCTCTATAGTGCTGTTGTAAAAATGTTTACGGAATCCAAGGAAATAGAACACAATCCCGCTGGACCACGATCCAGAGGAGCACAACTTTTCAGCATGTGTAATAAATTTGACCTAACGCAGCAGATGAGAGCAGCTGAAGATGAGAGTCACACTAATATGCTCGACAAAATGAGAAATCCCATTCAAGGAAGGAGTTACATCGATTCTGAATGTGTATCAAAGATTAAAACGCTACAAACATCAGACATCGTAAATGACCCACTCTGGTCATGGGCACCAATAATTGTCACAAGCAACAAAGAACATCTTGTGATTAACGATTTCCAGTCGAAAAGGTGGAGTAGTCATTTTAATACGCCGCGGTTTGTATGGAAAATTCCGCTGGTTGGTAACTTGGCTACTGTAATACCAAATGAGCTACACTCAATTTTTTACGATAATTGCAAGGCTCTAATTGGATGTTTCGTCTGTGGTGCCCCAGGTAATCAAAACTAAGATTTTTTGAAATTCTTCATTAAGTCTTTTTTATATTGTAGGATATCTGACAAAAAACATCAACCCTTCCCGAGGTCTATCGAATGGGACCCGAATAATTTACGATTCCATTACTTTAGATGAGAAGGAGAACATGCATAGTGTGATGGAGCAGCTCCTACTAAAAAGTGGCAGAGATATTGAGTTACAATTCCCACCCAAGTATATTCATGTCGAAATTCCTGACGCTGAAGCAGTCATGTTTGAGGATATCACGATGACCCCAGGTAAGGTAGTAATCCCTATCGCTATGAACAATCCTGAAAATCATCAGGTACAAGTTCCATTTCGTAATGAAGCTGTAAGGGTTGATGCAAAATCGCATGGAGTCGAGCTGGGGTTTTCTTGTACTGTGCACAAAATGCAGGGGTTGACATGCGATCGTGTGATAATTGACGTCAACAAACGTCCATTTCAACCACAAATTTGTTATCACGGACTTTATGTTGCTTTTTCGCGTGTAAAACGAGGCGAACATATCCGTTTACTCCCTCTTCAACCCACGTCTTGCAACTTTAATCACCTTTACCAATTAAAACCACCCTCCACTCTAATGACATGGGCCCAAGGATATAATAAAGATGGTTTGTGGTCGTCCTTGAACGTGCCACCGCAAAGTAGAGTGTTGCAAAACAAGAAAAGAAAAAGAAATGACGGCAAGAAATAAAAATGCTTTTAAATCTCAATTCTTAATATGAAATGTCTTGAATACTGTGTTTCTACCCAACGAAGTTGTCTAATTTTCCCATCTGAAGCTCTGAATTTTCCCAATAAAGTTGTCTAATTTTCCCATAAAACTTGATGCTTGATGAACTTGATGTAAAATATTTATGCACAAAAATAAATTAAAGAAAATAATTATATTGGATGGCTCAAAAAAAAAATACAGCTAAGCAATAATAAACAAAAATATTTCCAAAAATATTCAATTCGTCGACGAGAGAGAACAAGTACCACGGGTGTCCAACACAAGTAAAACAGAAATCGAAACCAGCATTAAAGGTGTCCAGCTAAGTGTAGCGTCCACCGTCATACACGTTCACGATCTGGCTCGAGGAGTCCGCCCTTATCAGGTAACGGCCCCCCCGTGAACTAGACCCTTAAACACTAGATCCTCTTCCATGTAATACTATGTGAAGACTGTGGCAATGAAGACGTGACGGACCGTCTCTTCATTCTTCAGTACCATCAGCGTAGACTTGCCGACGCCCGGATGGACAAGGTGGGTGGACATACAATGCAATAAACAATACATACAAACATACAAAAAGTGACTCACCGTTGTGTTTAAATCCAAGCATGTATCCAATGAAATCCAGAACACATATATCCAATGAAACACCGAGTCACTGACCACACACAAAAGAAAATAAATGTAACTGTAGACGGCAATGTCAAGGCATGTATCCAATGAAATATTCATAGACTCGCACAATATGTGACTCAAGCCTCCAGCAAACACCACGTGGAAATAAAATAAAAAAAAATCAAAGATTCAATCAATAATCGGTATTAAAAAAGTTACCAATAAATACAACTCACCAATGATTCCAATTCAATGTATCCAATGAAATATTCACAGACTCGCACAACATGTGACTCAAGCCTCCAGCAAACACCACGTGGAAATAAAAAAAAAAAAATCAAAGATTCAATCAATAATCGGTATTAAAAAAGTTACCAATAAATACAACTCACCAATGATTCCAATTCAATGTATCCAATGAAATATTCACAGACTCGCACAACATGTGACTCAAGCCTCCAGCAAACACCACGTGGAAAAAAAAAAAATCAAAGATTCAATCAATAATCGGTATTAAAAAAGTTACCAATAAATACAACTCACCAATGATTCCAATTCAATGTATCCAATGAAATATTCACAGACTCGCACAACATGTGACTCAAGCCTCCAGCAAACACCACGTGGAAATAAAAAAAAAATCAAAGATTCAATCAATAATCGGTATTAAAAAAGTTACCAATAAATACAACTCACCAATGATTCCAATTCAATGTATCCAATGAAATATTCACAGACTCGCACAATATGTGACTCAGGCCTCCAGCAAACACCACGTGGAAATAAAAAAAAATCAAAGATTCAATCAATAATCGGTATTAAAAAAGTTACCAATAAATACAACTCACCAATGATTCCAATTCAATGTATCCAATGAAATATTCACAGACTCGTACAATATGTGACTCAAGCCTCCAGCAAACACCACGTGGAAATTTAAACAAAAAAAAATTAAAGATCAGTAGCTCTGTTCTCTTACTACGCGACAACGCGACTAACAATGCAAGCGTCAGGACAGACAGTATAGTCAGTATAAGTCGCGTAGTGGTGGTGGCGCTGATTTCCGGCATTGATTTGGCAGCTAGCGCCACTAGTGGCCTGAAAAAGGTGTAAAATCAAATTTGACAGGCCTTAATGTCCAGTCATTCAGGCCAGTAAAAAATATTTTCAGGCCACTGGTCTGAATGTCCGGCACCCATAGACCCAATACAAAATATTTTTAAATAAATTAAAACTTTGAGAGTAATGAAAAGGTTTGTATCAATATCTTTCAACCATATCATGTGAGAAACATAACAGCCAAAACGGCACTTCCAATCGCCGAAATACCAGCTAGACATTTTAACTCCATAGATTGAGGCAAATCTAATATCAAGCTGCTATGAGCCAGCAAACAATAGAGAGCAAGTCAACCACATCAGGGATAATCAAATCATCTTTGGCGTACTGTGGTAACATAGAGAAATGGGAAATGGAGAGAAACCAGAAGGCAGTGAATGAGAAATAAGGACTAGCTATGGAAGCAGGCAACGTTACTAAAAGGATTGATTTCTCAAGGACGTGATAGGAGAATAGGAAAAATGCAAGAGACACGTTGATCAAAGAGATATGCAAATTACGCGAACTGTTCTTAAAATATAGATGAAGTCCACAAGGGAAACTGAAAAGAGCTGTTAGCAGTAAACAATATCTAGCGATAGCGGTGGGTTCCATTATTCGTCGGATTTTGACCAAAACATTTAATGTGCACCAGAAGTTGGCAACATAATCTTCAAAAATTCCGCGGTTGAAAGGAAAGACTCTGGAGAGAACTTGTTGCAAAAGCCCATTATGAAATTGTAAAAATAGATACCAAATAATGGTAAAAGTGGCCAATGTTACAATCCCAATACTTATCAAATTTCAAAGTTGATATTAAGGAGGAACCCCTACGGTGACAAGAAGCCAGCAAATAGAAGAACATGGGTATAGCGTGATAAAGCTCCATTTGCTTAAAGTTTAGTTCTGCTGAAAAAACAACTTGAATGAGGTGACCAGGAAAAAAGATTCTATCGTGCAAGCTCTTTCAATGAAGCCAAAGTGCTAATAGCCAGATTTAGAGGAATGCAACCTATGATAACAAATAAATTAGCTTGTGACACTTTAACGGTAGAACATATAATTGGATACCTTGTGGCAGGACAATATTCCCAAGACAATGAGTGAGACGAAGTTAGCACAAAGAACCATAGATGCTTCATTGTTTTGCACCGTCTTGAAATTTATAAGCCAATTCCAAGGCATCAGGAGCTGTCAGTGGATGATCTTTTGATAGACCAACGACTATAATATGGAGTAAAATGTATCCTACATGATGGAAATTAGTAGTCAAAGTCAGTAGTCACATGAATATTCCAACGAAATTTTTAAATACCTCCATAATTTGTTGAATCCATTTTTCAGAGAGTTTGGCTGCAACACGTCACGATTATGCACAAGTTTTTTGTGCACTGATACAAATTTAAAACAAACAGAAAACATGACGTATCCTAGGATGCAATGGCTACGAGTCTTTCGACCACGCTTGACAAAAGTAAAGGGAATGAAAATTGCGGAAAGAAGTAGTGGAAAATGGATACGGGCGTTCACATGCAAAGGCTCACAAACATGCAGTTGCCCTAAGACTAGAAAAGCTACACATGGGGATTACGGAAAAAAATAAATAAAAAAAACTTAAACAGATACGAACGAAAATATCCAGTAATACTCAAAGAAATTAAGTTAAGAAGGTTACCGAAATTTGGAATAAATCGGTCAAGTAGAAAAAAAGAAGATAGCAAAAGACCAAACTGACAATAAACCTTTTGGAGCCCAACTCCAAGAAGGTATCGATTACTACGATACGATACGATACATGACATGATCAGAAACTTAAGAGCCTTCGGTATACTAGAAGTATAACCCTCAGGGATAAATAGAATTTCAATGGACGATTCCCTTATATCACCAGTCGAAGATGTAGTCGTTGCTGGAAGCAGTTACAGAAACCAAGCGGAAAAATACACACAGACAACTGCAATGCAGTTGCTTTGTTTCAGTTAATTCAAAATTAGTTTCATGAATTGTAATTATCATTATTGATTCACTCATCTGTTTTAGTTTTATTTATTTTTCTAGTATTTTGGAGCAACTACAACGACCAAAAAAGATTGCCTCGCCGTAATGTCAACTGGCGGTTAGAATTCCGCGTTTTTTCTTCTACCTGGATTGGTTGAGCGTGGAGTTACTTTCGGGTTTTCACCTCTAAAATAGTTGATGTGGGATCATGTAAACTATTTGAAAAGTCTAGGGATAATTAAAATGAATCGTCGTTTCCATTGCATATGAAATGTGCTGAAATGTTGTTATCTCCGAAGGGGATTGTCACGACTATTTAAGTTGCTCAACCCGTGTGTTTGATTGACGATTACCAGGGGAACCAACTAGGAAGCGGTGTCTGCTACGGCCGGAGCGGGGTGAGCGTTTTCGTTTTCTGACTCGCTTTTTGCTCTGCTCTTTTTTGTGTGAAATACTTCGCCTGTGTCCCGTTTTTTCAGCGAAATACAGAAAATTGGTGAGAATTCTCATTTGATGTTTTCTTGTTTATTTTGCTGTGGGAAATAATCTCACAGGGATAACCTCTCCCCCTTTTTTTCTTCTTCCCCCTTTTTTTGTCGCGTCCCCTCTCAAACGTCCCCAAATACGTCTATGCCTCCCGGCGATTTCCTCGCCAGACTTTAACGAGTTTGTACAAAAAAGAAATGTTACGAGTTTCTCCCCCTAAATTAGAGCGGATAGCCGATTCGTTCAGATCAGTGCTGGATCACCGCGCTTAACTTACTACCGCGGTACTACCGCGCGGTAGCGGTAGAACCGCGCGTTAGGACCAAAGACGCGTTAGTGTCAAGGGTTAATTTGTTTGTTTCAGTGGGTTAATAGCTGACTAATGACAACATTTTGGTGAATTTGATTCAGGTTGTTTGTTCCAAGATTACTAATTGGGTGGTTGGTTTATCGCCAGCATGGCGTTTGCAGCCACCACTGCTCGAGGATCGAAAGTTACAACATCAGCAATAGGCTCCCGACATAACGGACAAATTATAACACGTAAGGTATCAATGCAATTTAAACAAAAAATGTGGTGGCATGGACGAAGGAATGATCCGCTTGATTGTCTAAACAGACTGTGCAAGTGCCATCAGCAACTTCGGGGTTCATCTCGCGAATTGCGGCCGGGTTATAAGCTTAGAATGGAATTTCTTCTTGAACTTCCATCATAGCTACTTCTTCTTCAAATAAAATTTCCTCCTCTTGTTGTCTTCTTAGACGATCTTGTTGTAGTCTTTCCATAATATCATCTCTTCTGCGCAGGTGTTGTGCAGTCTGGCGGTCAGACATGTCCTGCAGTCTTCGTGCACATTCGGGATCGTCTGGGATTTCCCAATATAGGTCCACTAAGTTATCGGCAGGAGGCAGATCTTCTCCACGGCCTGGTTCTTTGTCGCCACGGCCTGCTGGTTAGCCGCGAACAGGAGGCAGATCTTCTCCACGGTCTGGTTCTTCGTCGCCACGGACTGCTCCTACGCCACCGCGGTCTGCTCCTACGCCACCAAGGCCTGCTCGTTGGCCACGCCAAGCTCTTTGGCCACGACCACGAACAGGAGGCAGATCTTCTTCTTGGTCTGGTTCTCCGTCGCTACGGCCTGCTCCTACGCCAACGCGTCCTGCTCCTATGCCACCGTGGCCTGCTCGTTGTCCATGACCACGAACAGTGGCTGCAGCAGGCTTATTTACCGCAGCGTCTGCGTCAAGAGGATTCTCAGCAGCGGTTGCGTCAACAGGATTCTCAGCAGCGGCTGCGTCAACAGGATTCTCAGCAGCGGCTGCGTCTACAGGATTCTAACCAGCGGCTGCGTCAACATTATTCTCACCAGAGGCTGCGTCAACAGGATTCTCACCAGTGGCTGCGTCAACAGGATTCACAGCAGGATCATTTTCAGGGGGTTCTACACCATCATCATTTTCTCCTCCGTCGTCATGTTCGCCGGGCAACACTCCAACGAACAGGAGCACTTCAAATGCAGCTCTGGCTTCCTCCATTGGAAGGTAATAATCTTCAAATTCTCCAGCATTGTTGCCACCATTATTGCCATCATCGAATTCAAATTGATTTCTGGCGGAGATCAAGAATTCACGGAAAGTAATCCGGTCTTCGTCGAGATTGTTGAGCAACCGCCTGAGGTTCCTGTTACGAATGACAAGCTGTCGGTGCATCGTAGCCCTAACAGGTCTTCCAGTTTTTACAGCAAGATAATCGTACACAGCCAGCATTCCAAATTCCTGCTGTTTTTCTGCAAAGATTATTTGTTAAAGTTATTCTAATGTGTTGTATTTACTAATATTAGTTCCTAATTCTAATTTGTTTACCTAGGAACAGCCAGGGAGCAGGGTGAGCTAAACTGACGATGGCGTTGAAAAGCCGGTGTTGCGCTTCCAATAGGTTGTTGGTACGGTTGGCATCTTTGTAAACGCAAAACCGATCTGGTTCGATCCTCTCCAACCAAAAGCTCCTGACGTAGACAAGAAATTGTCTTAGTTGGACCCTCGTCTCAGGTCCAACATTATCCGGTAACTCTTCCATACATTGTTGAATAACCTATGAAAGTAAAATTTAATGTAAAAACATAAAAAATATAATGAATTTTTTATTTCTAGTTACCTCAAAGCCGCCCCACACAAGTCACGCCGGCAAAAGCGCGAGCGCGATGGCCATTTTTATCAATCTTCTTACTTCTTCATCTTCTCTGTAGGCGGCAGTCAACCCGATTCTGGTTGCATATTGGTAAATAGCCTGTGTAAATTTAAAAATAAAACACAAAAAGTAATAGAAGTGAATCCAATTTAACGCTTATAGGGAGGAAAAAATACGTTTCCGCTGAGGTAGTGACAGCCGCGGAATCTGGCGCCGGGCAAAGCTCTGGACATCGCTTGTAGTAGGGCCAGCTTATAATCGCTGACTACCAACTCCGGAGCTGGCACTCTCCCTGTGAGTCGTTATATTAATTTAGTATATTGTTTTGCATTGCATAACGAAATAATTGTTTTATTTAGATATCCTACATTTTTTTTAGGCAAACTTCGCTCAGACGTGCCAGGCATGCTTCGTAAAGAGTTTGCGTCTTTGCGGTCATCAAGAACGTGGCCGCTTGTATAGAAATGCCGTGGGAAATGGCATGAACACTTTCCAACTGGTAGTACCCTCTTGGAGTGCTGTAAAAGGTTGAATCTGACTTGACTGCAGACCGAGCTTCCACTAACGCCGGCAACGCTCCAATATTGACGAGAACCAAAGCGTGTGCATTCCCTGCCGTGACACGACCGAAAAAAACGATGTTCCCCATTTAAATCCAGCCTATTTCAACAAAAGAAAGGTATTTTTTTTTGTTTTTCTGTAAAGTATAACGTTGTTTCTTACTTATAACGAGGAACGCTTTCGATTAACTCTGCAAATTCTTCTGAACTGCCAGGGATCGTAGGGTTCGTCTCTCTCCGCGCCCGATACATCGTCGTTCTTATCTTCTGGTATTGGCATGGAGGAGGGCCAGGAAACCTTAGAGAAGTTCAAATCATTATTTTACGGTTAAGGACACAACGATTGTCAAAGAAGGACCTTTTGTTAAGGGTACTTGTTATATTTTTAGGTCCTGAGCCTCCAGGTTTTGATGATTCCGATTCGGATTCTGACGATACCGACAACGTTGTCAGTCCCGGAAATTCGATTGTGGTTCAGCCATATTCGGCTACTCTTTCTTCCATTGTTCCAGATGATTCAGCCTCCGAAAACGGATCAACTGGCATATACATAACAAGCCATTCTCGTGAAGACGAGAACAGCATCAAACTACGAGTGATTGGTGCTGGATCTTGTTTCGACGCATCCGACAACGATGCTGCCAAGGGAATGGAAGAAACTGAAAGAAAGTCTCCAAACAATGAGGAGAAGAAACAAAAATAGGAGAGAAAAAATATTTATTTTCTTGATTTTATCGTCAGGCACCTTTTTGTAAAAGGAAATTTTGTTATTAACTGATTTTAGCCAGATATGCAAGGAGTGTGTAATAATTTTACTCTTTAAAAAATTGAATATACATAGGGACGGGTGCAATAAAATCGTCAATGTTGATATGCATATCGAAAACGGATGGTGATGTCTAGCCTTGGGGCTGAATTTGTATACGTCAGAGTGGCCGAGTGGGATAGGGGGTTTTTAATCCGAAACTCTTGCAAAACAGTCTTCTTCGCCAGTGTACATCCAGTGTCCATTCTCTGTTAATCCAACAGCAGTCAAATTTCGTGAAATACCTTCATAATTGACCATGGTTATAAGATTAATTGAACATGATTGGGGTTAGAATAGTTGATTTCATACATGCGAATATATTGGTAACCAGTAGCTGCCAATAGCTGGCTGTCTGGGGTGATATTGAGAACATTCACTTGGGACTCATAAATACTGAAAAAAGCTCATCAAAAAGAGAAATTTGACACATCAATTAATAATTACTTTGGACTTTATAAGCTTCATTTTCTGATCAAATCTAATCCAGTAAAGCTTCTTAGTTTCGATAGTTCGTTTTGGCAGATGGTCTTAACCCAACTGCTCCGCTCTTATCCCAAATTACCTTGTCCAAAGTATTATCTAGGCAAAATGAAATCATAACGGCCGCTCGTTTTGCTCCGTAATTGCTGGGGTTATTTTTGTTTATTCCTTTTTCTTTTTTTTATCTTTCCCATTTTTTCGACATGACAAATTGCGGTCAACTTGTAGCGACCGTCTCGCCATCCTACAATCATCCGAGTGAAGAGAAAAAGGCCGAGAAAAACAAGAAGAAAATGATTATTAAACGGATTGCGGCGGCCAGAATATGTAGTATTTGCTTCTTCTACATAATCCGCCATTGTTCGGCGGCTGAGTCCCATTATTATATTGAAAGTCTTCGAGAGAGACCGAGAAAGAAAATAAAAATTGGTCCAATTATTCCTGGAGGATATTCCGCTATACTCGAATGAAACCTTTGGTGCATAACGAAGAAGAAGAAGTAGGCATATAAACTTTTTCCTGCTTCTTTAATAAAGTTGGGAAGCAGTAAACAGCCAATTGCCTATACATTCAGCGCGGAGGGGAAGAAAAAATAAGTTTGGCATATATAACAAGTTGGAAAAAAGCAAGTTAATAGGAAACCAAATAGAAAGAAAAAAGAGGCTCGGACAAATAAGAATAAATTTCTTTTTGTTTCTTTTTACCAGGGGGAAGAAATCCTTTCAGTAGCTGAAAAGCCGTTCGTCTACTGTTACCGCTGTTACATTCGATGATATCCGCCATTCCGCGTTTCAGTTTTTTTCACAAGAGGGGAATGAGGAAGAAAGGAGGAGCCGTTCCGCGATAAAGAAAAACCCCACCGTAAGAAGGAGGAGGTGGGTACACACACGAAATACTTGCATGGATGCCAGGCGAGTCAGACGTGTCCGTGCCCATCCCGTTTCTCTCTCTCTCCTTCCTCGTACCCGCACAGATAGATAAAAGCCAACGCATTTCATCTTTTTTATTTTCATTTGCAACTGAATCTTAGTGCCGAGAGACCACGCGTATTTTCAACATCGTGAAAACTCTTTTCCGTGAAGACTTTATTGTGCAAGACTAATGAAACTTGTTTGTGCTAAATCGCGTGGAAACAAACCGATCGCCAGAGATTGATGACTCAAAGTGTCAACAGCTGTTTGGTATTCTTTTGTGTGAGCGTCTTCTACTCTGGTTCGTTCGTGTCGTCGTGAGACCAGTCAAATTCGAGCGCGGGAACGATTATGTTATCTGTTTTATTTTTTTTTGTTTTTCTCTTTGGTTTGTTGTTGTTCAATCGCTTGATCTGATTTCGTGCGTCGTCCGGGCGTGCCAAACAACGTGTCGAACCACCCTCCTCCTCCTCTCTTGTCGTGTGTTGTTTTGTGTTGGAGAAAAGGGAAACACAAAAAGAGAAGGATATATACCGACGACATCTCTCTATATTTTTACTAGTGGCAACGCGACAAGCGACACAACCAGAAAAAACCTCATTGAGGCTACTGGACGCTAAATTGGAGACTGGCAGCAGCCGCTAACAGCTGCGATATCCTTCCGGACGTTCGTTGTACCTCTTTTCATCTGGCCATCAACCGACGACTAGGACGACGACGACTAGCAGTTCCAGCTCTTTTTTCTCTCTCCTCCACCTGGTAAGTGACGACTCTATTCAACTATTCACAGTAGCAGCAAACAGACAAACACATTTTTCTATGAAACAACGCCCATCCGATTGTACCCAAACACACACACTTTTTCCCTTTTTGTTAAGTGCGCTAGTGGCACAGACTAGCTGATTGCATTAGCAGATAGAAAAAAATGAGATGGAAATTTGATGGGGGTTCACCACTTGAAAAAAACAGTTAATTAATTTTAATTTGTTAATCAACACGGGGATGAAAAGGGCAGAAAAGGGTTTTTGTTTTCAGTTCAAAAGATTTGATTCATTTGTTTTGATGGTCGTCTCGTGATCCTTGTCGTCGATGATACAGCCGCACAGCGTATCGTCCGTGTAGTACTCATTTCCGTTCCCTTGGCTGGACAAGACTGGGAAAGGATCGGCCATGTAAACAGATCCCGTGTAAATCCCAGTGACGCCTTCGATTAGCTGTCGGGTCCAGGTCACTCTGCTGCCTGCAAACGAGGTCAGTGGCCATTTTAGTAAACTTTCCCTCTCTGAGAACAGATTGGGACATTTTATTAGTGTTAAATCTTATCATATTTAGTTTGATTAAACTACTTTAAACTTCCGGCAGGCCTGCGCCGTAGAGTCCCTCGCTCTCCACAAACTCAATCTAACCGTCAATGTCCTATTCATGGGTGGGCGAATCAACTTTAGCCTAGTCACGCTGAAAAAGCTGAAGGAGAAATACGACAACATTCACCTAATCAGTTTCAATCTGGACGATTACATGGCCAAAACTCCGCTCGAGTATTGGTACCATTGCAACGGCTGGAGGGACGGGCCTTTTCACGTGTCTCATCTCAGCGACGGACTTCTATTCTTAACGCTGCACAAGTACGGCGGATACTATTTCGATCTGGGCGTGATATCCGTCCGCCCAGTCACAGACCTGCGCAATTTTGTAGCCGCTGAATCGGACGACTATCTCGGCAGTGGGGTCCTCCATGCGGATTTCAAGAATCCCGTCATGGAATTGGCCGTCAAAGATTTTGCCGCCAATTACCGGCAATTTGAACATTGACATTATTTTTCCTCCAAAATATTTGAATTCGAATTTTGGCGCAGGTCAGACGTATGGGGCCACAATTGTCCCGCTTTGTTGCGATTTCAGTTCCTGAAAAATTGGTGTAAAGCCCAGGATCTCCTGGAGATGAACTATGTCAGTTGTCACGAGTTCAACGTTCTTCACTACTCGTCGTTTTGCCCCGTCTACTATTCGGTTGCGACGAAAGAATTTTTCATCCATCGACTGGCCAACCAAAGTCTACCTGCTTGGCTCACCGACCAGGTGGTTGGCGTTAACACCGTAACAAATTTCACAGTTTTTTTTTCACTGTAACCAATTTCACATTTTTTAACCGTTCACAGTGGAACAAGTTGACGTACAACAAACCAATTTACAAGAATTCGACCCATCGTTACACTTTGCTGGCCCGAAATCTTTGCCCGTCCATTTTCGCTATTGCTCCCGAAATCTTTTAATTGTCAATGTCAACTTGTCCGGCAGTTAATTATATATTTTAAAATTGTAAAAAATAGACGTAAACAGAACATTGGTTTATTTGACAGTAAAAGTTTAGAACACGACACAAATAAAGATTAATGTTTACTAAAGCCAATACTTTTTAATTTGAATTTTTTCAAAGTTTATTGTTATTCAATATGCAAATGATTGTCGTTGTACTACGAAATTTCATGGCCAAACGATCCCCACAGTCCAAGTTTGGTGAAATTGCCGGTTGACCAGGAATTGTATTTCGAATCGAAGCGGATAATTCCCTTTCTTTCTAGCGTCCGTAATATTTTCGCCCATTCGCGGTACTTGTAAATTGGATCCCGCTAGTCCAGATGGACTTCGATGCCGAGTTAGAGGACGTTGGACATCATCCCAGACTCGATGATCTGCGGCAGGGCCAGTCATTCGTAAAACTCGACGTCGATTTTCAAATAGTCGATGATTTGACGGCCGTGACGATCAGAGGACAGCGTCTCGTAGATGGACGATAGCGAACGCACCGTCCAATTTTCGTAAATGTTGAATTCGTCCCGGTTGCTGAGCCCCCAATTGTAGAAGTGGATGGTGGGGCTGTGGTCGTGCTGGTCCAGGCCCATCAAAGGGTCGAATGCGTAAACTTGACAGCAATACCGTTCCATCTGCTCTTCGAACGACCATTTGCCGCTGATGACGAACGAGTAGATGAGACCATTGCCGGGTTGTGGCGCCACTTTTGAATCAATGTAAATGGCTTTTTGTTCAGCCATTCCTGAACTGAAAACTTCAAAGAATTGATTCTCGGTTTTTTATTGAAATGTAATGAATGAGGGTAAAAGGGGCGCAGTTTATTCATATCGTTTTTTTTTATTTCACACTCTTCTGTTCGGCATGGAAGGACAGGTTTGCGAGTGCCGAATTAACCGACTCACTTTATTACTCGTGACGGATGGGCGCTGGGAGAACGTGACGTAAGGCCAATTGAATCATTACGCTCCCTCGCTCGTGCATTTCCGATTATTATTGCATTAAATAATTTAGACGAAATTGTTAGGAGAGAAGAAAAGAGCAACATGTTCTAATTCCCCCCTTTCTTTTTGATTCCCAAAACCAGTATCGTGTGCTGTTTGTGTATACAATCTAACGAGGTACGCACGCGAGCCACTTTTCACACACGGGCGAGGATTGCCCTTTACACTTGATTTATCCCGCGTGTATTGAATCCGGCGGATCATCCGAAGTGTTGGACGAAGTAGTTTGCTTCTCATATTGGTTCCACATGTACGGCAGCACAACCGGTTAGTGTTTCGCTTCATCCATATCATCTTCATTAACATCTCTAATTTTTTTTAAATTAAATTTTCAGAATCTAAATCGATTTCATTTCACGTGTTTTCAATCTCGGATAGTTAAACTACTTTTATAACTTTTGTAACACGGTGTGTGATCTAGTGTATATTTTTAAAATGGCAGAGAATTTTGATGTGGATTCTAGTTTTTCCTCGTGGTTAGATACTTATTTCAATTCAAAATTGCTTCCAGTGTTATTATCAAAAGGTGAGGTTGCTACTTCACGTATTGAACAACACTACTCCCAACCAGGAAATGAAATGGAGAAAACGTTAAGTGAACTAGTAGAAATCAACAATGACGATGATTTACTCTATCCTCCATCGATAATGGAATGTTCTGTTAGTGTTGCAAATTGCAAGAACAAGTATTGGGGGAAATGTGCTCAGTGTGGTAAAGAAAATAATTTCAGAAGATATCTTTCCAAACCAAGGAAGGAAATCTTTTAGTGCTATCCCGCACGAATATTTGTTCGCGGTAGGAAGACACACTGGCGGAAAAACAATGCATACCTTTCATCGCTTCAGATGTGAAGCCTTTTACTACAAATAGTAAGTTTATCGCTACACTTTTTTACACTACTCATTTTTAAAAAAATCATGTTTTTTGCAGTTTGGACCAAAAAGGCATTATCAATGTGGATTTCCTTCAAATTTTGTCACTACATTTGACGCTCATGCCGATGCAAGAAGTGCAATTTCGGAAATGACAAGTTGTTACACAAATTCACCGAATCAACCAATGTGCAACCTTACTGATGCTGTCGAAGTATTATCCCGGAGCTCGTCTAACTGTTTTAATGATACATCCGGCCAATTTCACTATTAGCCCCTTTCATTTTGTAAGTAACTTATTTATTAAAATTAATAAATCATACTATAACTTTCAAATGACTTAATTAGGCTGATTTCATTATCAAAGCTGAAAAATTTGGAATTCCTACCAAAAGTCTAAATTTTTTTTTGCTATGTTTTGCAGTTAACTATGACAAAGGACGGTGGTGCAACAAAACCGTGCAATGTTTTTTTTTTCCGGGGAGGATTTCTTGATGGCCATCGTGAAATATACGGAGGAAAGATTCAGTCAATTGGAAACTCCAACTCCAACCATACATCGATACCTAACAACAATGTTTAACGGTAATCACCTATTATTAAGTTTATCTACCTTACAATAGCTATTTTTGTATTTTTTTAAATAGAATCCTTAAAAAGGACCCACAGAGGGGGTTATCCAGCGCCACAAGGAGGACGATCAAAAACTGTTGAACAAATTGATATTAATTGGTGTCTATTTAATTAATTTTTTTTTTCATTTCAATTTATCCTACTTCGTTCTAATTGGCCATTGATTTTTCTCCTTCCCATGCTCAGTTGAGGGAATGTAGATTTCTGTGGAGATGGGTTCAACCTTGAGGAAGTTCTTCAAGGGAACCTTGAGAAGTTTCTCCTTCCCCTTCTCCTTTTTTTTGAATTCAGTTCAATTTCATATTCTCAATTAAAGTTAAACAAGTTAAACTCAATACATTTTAAAACAAGAAATTGTTTTTTCTGGAAACAAATCCATGTATTTTATATAGAAAAAAAAATCGTTTATTAACTTAACGAGTCGTAAACTTGGCCCGGTAGTGTTACACAATTTATGTAGGCCATCGCCGTCTTCTCCGCTGACCTCTGCGGCGCTTGGCGGCGCTAGTTACCTAGATTTTAGGAAATTTCTTTTTCAAACCTCTACCTTGGTAGCGTCTGAGGTTATTGAAATGATTATTCTGTTAATTTATTAAGCTTTAAATTTAAAAATTAATCGCTTCTTTAAAAACACATATTCAAGCTGTTTCTCGACCTGAATGATCTTTGCACCGTTAAATGACGTTCCGGCCCTATACCATTCCGGCCCTACCATTACCGCCCAAATTTGGAAAATTTACGCTTGGGCCAGAAGGGTGTCCTTTCCGGCCCCAATTTTTGAAAACCCTTCCGGCCCCATCTTTATATTTACTAGAAATAGAGTATTCACAATATACGATATGCGAAGAACCTACCTAGTGCTTCTCTTCTTCGAATTCTTGGAACTTGGACTTCACTTTTGAATTAAATCACGTCCCAAAAAAGTTTATCCGAAAGGACATCAGGTGGTTTGACCGGAAAGGGGTGTTGCAGAGAATTGTAATCATGGCGACCGACACCCAACTTAAAAAACTGAGGGTTGCAAAACGATGGGAAGTTGATGCCACATTTCAAATTGTCCCTGATCCCTTTTACCAGCTTTTTGCTGTTCATACCTCGATTAGAAAAGGTAAGCATGTCAAAACGGTGCCTCTCACGTTTGCCCTGATGTCCTGTAAAACCAAAATAGCATATTTGAAGTTATCACGCGCACTTGTTTCGCTTCTAGGGCCATTCGGAACTTTACGTTTAGTAGCTGTTAGTCTTGATTTTGAGTCAGGGCTGTGGGGAGCCTTCTCCACTGTGTTTCCTAATGTCAGTTTTCGTGGTTGCAGCTTCCATTTCTCCCAAGCGGTTTTTAGACAAATTCAAAAGTGCGGGTTAGCTAACTTGTATAGAAGAAATGAAAGAATTAGAAGAATTTGCCGTAAACTTATGGCCCTAAATTTACTGCCCCATCGCTTTATACCGCGCTTATTTCGGGATCTAAAAACACAAGTTCGCGGAGCTTTGACCGTCCCTTTTCGATTATATGGAAAAGACATGGCTAAACAGCACTGTGTGGCGACCGAAATCATGGTCGGTATTCATGCAGCCAATTCGAACTAACAGCCCCATTGAAAGTTACCACTCCCGCCTAAAACGGTTAGCTAAAAAACCTCACCTCAACCTTTACTTACTAATTGAATTGTTACACACAGAATCACAAATGGTCCCTTTCAAATCGTTTCTATTGGCAACCGATAAATTAGCAGAAAATCAAAAGAAAAGCACTTCTCATTTTACTTCTACTCTCTTTGCCTACTGGGAAAATTTTAATACTGGGAAATATGGCAGCGTCGAAACCCTGTATGAAGATTTAACAGATCTAATTTCTGATAATTATAAATACAATTTCAATCATAACATATAGTCTGAAGATGCTTAAGCTGTTAAAGTTGTACACTGTTTATATTCTGTTTCTGTTTTGTCAAATAAAAGTACTAAATATTTAATTTTTTTGTCATATAATTTCGGCTATTTCATCAAACGGTATAGTTTCAAATATGTGGCAGGAAGGGTTTTCAAAAATTGGGGCCGGAAAGGACACCCTTCCGGCCCTACCTGTGATTTTCCAAATCGGGGCCGGAATGGTAGGGCCGCAATGGTATAGGGCCGGAACGTCCAAGACCCCGTTAAATACTTTGCTTCGCTTGAAACGCGATCCATCGACTCACCACTAGCGGACTAGGTAATTAAATAACATGGCGGATAAAATTTCAACAATAAAATGTTATCCGAATGACTAATACGTCTAGTTCCGAAATAGTAAACGCGCTTAAAAGTACAGGGAATTCGGTGAACCGCCACTTTTTGAGTAGCACGAACAATGAACGAGTCTAGACTTTGTATCCTGAAGTCTGACTCTATACTATATACGGACCTAAACCATAGCCTACTTTATTATAGGAAGCCCAACGGTTTGGGCTTTTTTGGAAGCCAATTTGGGTTCCCTTCCTCTTATTTGGCTCCGCCCTAAGTGGACCCACGGGAGCCAATTTATCGTCTAGTGGCAATATTTGAAAACACGGATAGCACGTGTTAAATGGCTACGAAGGGCCATTCACTAAACAATAATGTACACCGTTCCATGTAACATTGTCATGAAATCCCTCACGGCAACATATTAATGGAGCGTTCTTAAATTACAGGGTAATCTCCCCAAACCATAACATTCGAAATTTCGGAGGTGTCATTATTTCGATCACCAGATGGCCCCCCTGGGTCCACTTGGTGGATGGGAAATTGGAGGAAAGGTGAGCAAAGTAGGCTTCAATTTTCCAACACGCGAGAGATATCCTTCCTTTGGGCTTCCTATAATAAAGTAGGCTATGCCTAAACGTGCAGCTCTTTTGGCCGCAAGAGGGCAGGGTCATAGCAACGAAAAAACAACAAATCGAAAGAAAGAAGCAAAGAAATGAAAAATGAAAAATGCTTCAAAGCAAAATGTCGTTCTGACTTCAACTTTTATTTACTCAATTAGAATTATTAATACAGGTTTCTGGACACGTAACGTTTTATACAGTTTATATCGAAAAGTAACTTGAGATGAAGCGCAAAGATAAAGACATGAAAGTAAACATTGCGTGAAAAATCCTTGTTATCGGTATTTCATTTTGGGTACAATGTTAAACATCAAATTCAATTTTTTCGTGAATCATTAAAACAGTAATACGAGCTCCGGGATAATGCTTCGACAGCATCACATCAGTAAGGTTGCACATTGGTTGATTCGGTGAATTTGTGCAACAACTTGTCATTTCCGAAATTGCACTTCTTGCATCGGCATGAGCGTCAAATGTAATGACAAATTTTTGACGGAAATCCACATTGAAGACATTTAACGGTACTGGAAGTATAATTGATTCGATATTATCAGATACAGAATTGTTAATTCACGACAACTTTTTATCGGATTAGGCACACGGTTAAAATGTCAGGTGAGACATTGGCCCGACTCATTTGCATATGAGTCACCGTATTCTTGTTGGATTCGTTCAACATGTGGCACGGATTAAACGCACAGATGTCCTAGACAACTACTAGTTTCTAGCTTATGAATATCTCCGCCGTAATGACACTTACACAAGTATCTTTTGATCGTTTTAACTGGAACGGCCATTACTCTGAATCATCGCAGCCGTTTGCTATTGACTGGCGATGCATTATAGCGTCGTAGTTGTTAGGTTTTTGAAAAGCTTAACAGAGTGGAACTACACAGGAACTTCATTAGTTTTTAATTTGTTCACAGGAGCTGGCGAGTCAGGCAAAAGTACAATTGTCAAACAGATGAAAATCATCCATGAAACTGGATATTCCAAAGAAGAATGTGAACAGTATAGACCTTTAGTATACAGCATCACAATACAAAGTCTGATAACCATCATATTAGCCATGGGCCAACTCAGAATCAACTTTGCAGACTCCAGTAGAGCCGTGGTGAGTTATCACCTTCAGTTTGAATACAGCCCTCAGGCGTTAACTGGTGTTTTTCTAATAGGATGATGCCAGGCTATTTTTCACACTAGCAAGCGCTGCTGATGAAGCAATGCTTACATATGACTTCGTTCAGGTAAGACAATCCATCTTTCCTTGTAAATTGAAAAATCCTAGCTTTAATATTCTGTTCGTTAGGTAATGAAACGATTGAGGATGACCGGAGGGGTGCAGTATTGTTTCTCTCGCTCCCGGGAATACCAGTTGAACGATTCAGCTGCCTATTATCTCAACGCCTTAGACCGTATCTCACCACCCAACAACGTACCTACGCAGCAAGATGTCCTGAGAACAAGAGTGAAAACCACAGGAATTATCAAAACACAATTTTCATTCAAAGGACTTCGTTTCAAGTACAATCATTCCCTTGTTTTCCATCATTGAAAAATCATAGAAACTCATTGGGTTCATTTGAATCTACAGGATGTTTGACGTCGGCGGACAGCGATCAGAACATAAAAAGTGGATTCACTGTTTCGAAGGAGTGACATCCATTATCTTTTGCGTGGCGTTATCAGGTACCAGCAGATTCTTTAATTTCTCGTTTTCTGTAAGCTTTACTGTTGATACTTTGCTCCAGATTACGATCTGGTGTTAGCCGAAGACGAAGAGGAATGGATATCTCCACCGTAATGACAATTTCCCAAGTATCTTTTGATCGTTTTAACTGGAACGGCCATTACTCTGAATCATCGCAGCCGTTTGCTATAGACTAGCGATGGAGTATAGCGTCGTAGTTGTTAGGTTTTCGAAAAAGTGAACAGAGTGGAACTACTCAGGAACTTGATTAGTTTTTAATCATGTTGTTGTACTTGAGTTCGGTGAGTTTTCGTATTAGCTCATTTTTAAAAGTTATTCCAAGTTGCTAATTATTTTTATGCATTCAAAAGGTGATGCTGTTGTCTACTGTCTTGGATGTCGCCCAAAAAACCATCTCCCAAGGTGATGCGTTCTACAAAATTGACGACTAAAACTTAATCTAAATTGATGTGATTTAATCAGGTAATTGACCGGAAAATTGCTCACTACATCCGGTGATGGCGGGCGAGAAGAAATGCAAGGTATACATCAGGAAAAGAACGTTTTTACTATTTAGTTTTTGGACTTCATTGGATATGATATGGACACATAAAAAAGTGGATTATCGTGCATCCATGTCGGTTGTAGTGTTTGGGTTGGTTATCACAATCAGGTTGTGGGATGGGTGACTACATTAGAGAGGTGCTATGTTGTTCCCCCGTATCAGTTCTTTGATTCATGTTTAAACATATTGTCCACACCCTCCCATTTACTCAGTTACACATTTCTAGTCATTAAAAAAATTACCTTCTGAACAACTCCAAATAAATTGAATGCGGCCGGATATTTGTTGTTCTAGCTCTTTCTCGGCACCATTCAACGAAAGTGTGTCGACTAATCATAGCTTGATGGTTTTCGTAATTGTGGTGGCCATGCGCATGGTATATACCATGTAAATCGCGAACAACACTTGCCCGGCATCTTCTTTCGGTGTAGCTGGAACAACGGTATCTGAAAAAAGCGATTCGATAAATCAATAAGTCGGTCCCTATTTACTTACACATACTAAAACTTTGCACACCATATCGAAACACACACACACACACATGTTAATAATTCAAATACATACCTTGTGTTGCCTGCTAAACAACCATTCCGATGCCAAATCCATTCACAACGCAGTCAATTAACACAATATAATTTCTACGAGCACCAGTTAACTCAGTGTAGCGATTTATAGCACTCGCTTGCCAATAATCAAACAAGAAATGAGATTTTTTTTTGCGACAATTCAAAAATGAATAAAGTGACTTCGGGGTAGCAGTTTTCCATCACTCTCTCCTCTTTCTCATTGGTGAGTATTTGGACAATCCGTCCAGTAAGTTATTTCTCCAATCAGAGTCGGAGTAAAGAAAAAAAAACCCCATGAGGAATTTTTAGAGGGGGGGTTACATATTGAACTTGAAGTCACCTTCTACATACAGCAGACATGTTCATCGCTTTGCTCTTTTTCGACTCCTTCCCCCACTAGATTGGGTGATGTATCCATGACTTTAACAAACTCTTAAAATCCAACGGTTTTTATTAATGAATTCTGCACGTGCTTCACACGTGCTCGTATTCCATCGCGTTACTCTGGCCTTCGATATAACATACACTATCGATTCGATAAAATAATATAGACAACTAAAAAATTTTGAGAGATGCCGTGCCAAACAACAAAAATTACGGACCCGTTACTTTATTTATTTGGAAAAAAAAGCTTTCTGTGATTCTGTCCATTTTTTCCGTTTTTTTAAATGTTTTGATAAAAAAATTTTCTCCGACGCTATTTAATATCATTTTATTTTTCCCCCTTTTCTATTTTTAAATAAAAAATCTGGAAAGACATAAAATTGATCAGATTAACTTTTTGAAGCTCCTTAATCTTATTTTGTTGATTTGACGATTACATTTGCGCCGGCAAAAATTAAAACTCTCGGGATCAAGTGGTCGCCGACTCTTTCACCAAGTGAAGCAAGGGGAAAATTGGCAAAAAATTTTCCAACAAAATTGTTTACAAAAATATTTTATATTTCGCACACATTTATCAATTACAGGTTATTTACGAAATATCTTATCAGTGTAGTTGATTGTGGAGGGAGGCTGCATTTTCATTCCTCTTTGTTGGTTGATTATGAAACGAACTCGAAAACAGTATTTTTGGGGGAAAAATCGTTCCCATCGTGATGGCTTCTTCGTGGAAGATGTTAATGATATGCTCGGTAAGTTGATGGCAACTGGGCAATAGAGGTTTGTGTAGAACGTCGTAGAGTAATTTTGCGTGTTCGATCCGGTCACCGAGTCGAAGTAAACCATCTTCGCCTAGAATTGGATGCAGAGCTAAAAAAAGCGATGAATTTCGTAGAGGTTTTTGGTAATGCTTGATTAAATCAAGAGCTCGGTTGTTTAATCCGAGGAAAGTCACAAAGCTTGTCTTGTAGATGGGCAGCTCCAACCAATTCTAGTCACAGAGTTTGAGTCGGTATAACTTGCAATATTTCATTTCATCTGGGATGGGCAAAGGCCAAGGCAAATCTTGTGACAATAGTGCTCCTAAAAAGAGAAAAATTCTAGTTCCTTTATCCATGTTGCATAGATCACCTGTTCTTCCAGTGCAGATCGAGTCGCTTCATCCAATGGGTTCATCCTTCTGGAACAAATCGCCATTCATCTTATGCTTTTGCATAAGATCGTTGAATCAATTTACGACGTAGACCTGATGAAATGAAGCTGTTGCTTTGGTCAAGTTGCGGACTACACTGCTGCCAATCGAAAAAAATTTCCATTCGATAGGTTTGCTGAAAAATGTTATTGTAGAACGGTGATGGATTTCCTTGGTTGGAGTTTTGTACTCACTTTCATATCATGAATATAGACTCGGCTATCGCAATACACGTGACGCAGGAAGACGACAGATGCGAACGCTTCTTCAGAACCCTCGCAAAACGTATGCAGTTTGGATTCTTCGATCTCTGCTTCCTATAAGAAAAGGCTTCATCTGTTGAAAATGCGAGCTAGCAAATTCCTTCCATGAACTGTTTTTAATTTGATCTCCGTTCTTGAAGTTGAAGATCGACTGAGAATAAGACATTTATCACCAAAGTTGTTTCTTTTAGTTCAATGACTGCCGTTTGCGCTGATCCTAAGTAGTCTTCAACGCACATATTTTTCTTGATGGCTGCTTCGATTTCTTCGGGAGCGCAAAATTCCGTCGCAACTCTACGAGTTCTCAAGGTTGCTGTAAACAGTGGTCCAAATAATTAAAACTAAAGAGTTCAAACGAGGATTTTTTTATTTTAACTGACTACTGTTTAGCAACAACCTTTCTTATTTGTTGTTATTTACATCTTGAAAAAGGATGAAAACGAATATTGTTCGGTGGCTTGCAAACTTAAATTAAAAAATTGTAATGCTAAATCCAGTGAAAAAGAAGTGTCGTCATTGTCAGTTAGTGAAAAGGAACTGTTTGAGTTCAGATCAGGCTTGGCAGTAAATGATTTCACTTGCATTTGCCATCAGCACCTCAAACATTTTTCTCTGAATGACTCAAAGTCCTTTTCTTGCCATTTCACAATTTGGAAAGGCAACTGTTACAACCCTTTCGAATTATACAATGGAAAAAAACTTAAAGGTAAATTAAGACTTATTAATCTCTGACAAAATGTAAGATAACTTGTTTTGTCGTTCCCAATTATTTAGGTACTGACAGACCAATAACTTTGTCACTTGCCAGAGAATTTCCATGCGTTCTTAAACTTATGCCAGGGAGTTACCTTTGTTGCCAATGCAGGAAGCATGTTAATAAGATGAAATATTGGGCAGAAGAAAAGTTGAGAAGAGAAGCCGAAGAAATAGAGTGGCAGAGGCAACAAGAGAACACAGCAGAGAGTCCTGGGTTTGTGGATCCTTCAACAATCCGCCATTCTGCAGCCTCAACAGTCAATGACATCTGTGGTGCATTGGGTCTGTCACCTTTACTCGCTTCAAATGCAACGAAACTCAGCAAAGATAGACGCTCAACAGTAGCTATTAACAAAATCGTCAAAGTGAATGAAGCTTTGGCTTATCAACTTTCAACGTCTCTTGAAGTAGATATTGATCCATCAAATCATCACTGCCAAGATTGTAATCGACTTGTTCAGGAACTCGTAAACAAATTTAAAGAATCAACGAGCTTTTTGGAGAGAAAAAGGTTGCTAACTCTCGTTCCTGAATCTTTTAAAATCAAGGACATCATGAACAAATTTAACTGCACAAGTTATCTTGTCCGCGAGAGTTCAAAGTTAAAACTAAATTATGGCATTCTTCCTACTGTGAAAAAAAGAAAGCAGGAAACGAGATTTCTCCAGAAGACAAAGCTTTGGTTGTTTCGTTTTATGAAGAAAATGCAAAAATGTGTGCGGGCTCACGAGAGTATGTGAATATAGTTGACCCCAACGGAGCAAAAACTAAAAAGCAATGTATGCTGCTGTTGGATAAAATCGAAGAATTTTTTGTCGTTTTTCTGGCCGAGAACCCAACAGTCAAAATCGGTATGTTTTGATTTAATTCTTAATTCCTCCTGCAATTTCCCTTCTCATTTTTTATACTTTATTTTTTGTTTATATTTTTTTATTTTGTTTTATCCAAATTTTTTGAGTTGAGGCCAAAATGTTGTGTTATTGTTGGATCACCAGGAACCCACAATATCTGTGTGTGTGTCCATCACGTAAATCCTGTTCTAATGCTTGAAGGTATAGACATCGATCTCGATTATAAACAACTGATGGAAAAATTAGTGTGTTCAATGGACAATGAAAAATGCTGCATGTTAATCAATATTTCTAAACGAAAATGCCAAAACTGTCCGTCATCTGATGATCTATTTGATTATCTTATGGATAACATTCATGAAGAAGAAGTCACCTACAAAGAATGGAAAGCTTCCAAGGAGACCAACACACAGCTAGTTTCGACGACTCAACATGTGACTGACTTTATTCCCAAACTAATCAACCTACTGAAGAAACTGGTTACTCATCATTTTATCAACAAGTCACAAAACAAGTATTTCAAGAAACTGAAAAGCAATATCGGAAAAAGAGAATGCGTTATACTACTGGACTTTGCTGAAAATTATTCTCCAGTCATTCATGACGAAGTTCAAGCCGCTCATTGGCAGAAGACACAAGTTACTCTTCATCCATTTGTAATCTACTACAAAGGTGAAAACGACGAAGTTGCTAAACACAAATCTTACTGCGTGTTAAGTGATTACCTAAAACATGACGCCGAATCTGTTCACACATTCATTAAGGAGTTAATTCCAAAGTTAAAAGAGTTAATCATCGGCATTGATGCAATCCACTTTTTTTCAGATGGTGGCCCAGCACACTATAAGAACAAATATAATTTCGCAAACTTGTCTTTCTTTGAAAAGGAATACAGCATGAAAGTAAGGTGGAACTTCTGGGCTTCTGGTCACGGGAAGAATGCATGTGATGGTATCGACGGTTCAACAAAACGGCAATTTCGATTGGCCTCATTGAGAGGGGAAATGCTGATTACTTGTCAGCAACTATTGGAATGGGCAGAATCAAACATTCCTTCTGTCACTTTTATGCTTATCTCGAAAGAAGTGGTGGAGACGAATTCTCTTTGCATCTTACCAAGAATAGAAGCGGCTCAAATGATAAAAGGAACCCGCCAATTTCATTGCTTCATCCCAGGACCACAAGGAGTACTTTTCGCTTCCGATTTATCTAACTCATCACTGCCCAGCAAAAAATTTGTTGTCGTTAAATCAACGTTTGTCCCCGTTGATCTTTCCACGATCTCGATTGGCCATTTTCTCGTTGTGTACAGAGAATCGCAATGGTGGGTGACTAAGGTCGATCACATTGAAGCAAACGACGGTGAACTGAACGTTATATTCTTCGAACCTTCCGGATCAGAATCTGATGGTAAAAGTTTCACTCTTAGTAATCAGCCAATAAGGGAAGAAGTAATAACATCAGTTGACGTCATTTTTAACCTTCGCGAATCACTTGTTCGTCGTTCCAAGGCCAGTAAATTTTTTGATTTGCCTGATACTATTTACAAAGTACTCAAGAACGTCGTTAATGAATACCATTTTTTCAAAGACCAACAGTAAAATACACCCTGATAATCACACGTAATATTTTTTTATTTTTTATTATAGAAAATCCCATTTAATTTTTAATTTTTACCCTATCACCGAAAAACGGTAATAACTCAGAAACAAAAAATAACACACATCGAAATTTTTGATATGCTTTTAAAGATATACTAAGCTATACAATGTGTAATTTTCACAAATTAAAAAGGGTCAACACCTTTTCTGTGAATTTTCCAAAAAGAGTGATTTTGACACTTTTTCCGTTTTATGGAATTTTTTAAATTTTTTCTGCTTAAGTTAGGATTACCATCTTATGTATACTTAAACAAGCAATATCAATCTATATTTTTATCGAATAAAAAATTTAAAAAAATTGTGACGTAATCCCAAGCGCATAGTTCAAAGTAGGGTGGTTTTAGCGTTCGGAAATATCGATGGTGCTGCCATCTGAGTCGTCCGATTTCGACGCGATTTTTTTCTAAAATTAATTTATCATTCCCTTAACACATTATGATCAAAAGTTTCCCTTTAATTTTAGTTTAAAATATAAAAAGTGTAATTAAAATGAATACGGTGTTAATAGGGTTCGAAAAATATAAATCAATGCCACGCCCACCCATCCCCTTATTTTTCAAAACCCTTCGACAAAAAGTCTTATTTTGACCTATATTTAAGATTTATCATACACAAATTAATTCGAGAATATGACCGCGGCAAGGTTTTGTCGTTTTGGCTTGGAATGTCCCAGAAAATAAAAAAAAATTCTGGATGAGTAGTTGAGTTTCACTCATAAATATAGTATCAACTCTCCTTACTGTATAGCAGTTTCTGTATTTTACTATTCTTCTATGAAAGTTGTTGTCAGATGTCTGTTATTCTCCTGAAGTCGAAGTAAAATCGTGTGATTCGTCTAAGTCGACTTGTACTGTGAATTCAACATGTCGCGGAAGCCAAAAACCAAAGCACAGTGGACTAAATCAATAAAACAGAAAATGCGTTGCTAAAAAGTAACTTAACTGAAGCAAATTGTGAATTACAGTTTTTCAAGTTGGATGTTGGAATCACAAAAACGATTACAAGTAATGTTTAAATCTTACACGAAATTAAATTAAAAAATACGAAATAAATTACGAAATAAATTTAATACGTTTATTTTTAGAAATTAAAAAAATGCTTTAGGTAAAATTATGCCTGATGTCATCACAGAAAATTATGATCGAAAATTAAATTTATCAGAATCGTTCACAAGTATAAAAATTCTTACAGTATTAACTACTCACTGATTATACGTTTATGTTGAGGAATTAAAACAACCAAATTTTTATGTATGGATTAATATGGAAATTAGAGAATAACTCTCCAGTTCGTAAAGTTCGTAAAGAAAACGATTCGGTTAGTCCCTCTGAATTCAACCCAACACTTAATTTAACGCCATCGTATGATGACAATTGGGAACAACATTTCAACTCTATCGATGAACAAACATCTCATGTTCTACAGAAAAACACGTAATTATTAAATGTGACGTTTTTTATTGATTTTTAAATATCAGATATTTAAAAATTTTTGGATTCCAAATATTGATGCCTAAATGGTGGTTGTGGATGAGTATCAAAAATTTATCCTAGATATCAACATGCGTATTCGCGGAAGAATTGCACGATTCGATGACCATAAGTTTTGTCGTACATCTTGAAAGAGAGTGGGGTATTGTATCAAGCACAAGATGTTGCCAGTATAAATGGTACTGTGATTGGCCAAAATTATCCTCATGAGAATTTTTAAATGGGTTTGCTGCAGGACGGTTCCAACCCTGACAAAGTCACAGTGATTGTGAAAATATCTAGCAAAATAAATGCTTTTTCTGTAAGTCATTTCTCTAAATGTACAAATTAACGTAACATTGATTGATTTATATCCTTATTTAGACTAAATCTCAGTTGAAAGATGATCTGCTAGTTACTAGAAATGTTTCTGTAAACGATAACCTTCTCGAATTGCCATCTACATAATTTTACAAGATGCCAATTCCTGCTTTACTTGACATCACTGATGCAAGTAAAGTTACTGTACCAGAAAAAAATGTAATTAATGGATTTTGAATTACAATTGTTGTTGTGTATAATTGTAATTTTGTTTCACCTAGGCAATACCAAAGAATTCATTGTTTTGTTGTTTCGCTTCAATTGTTTGAGTTCAAAAGTGTCTTTCAATATGCTTGCCGATTTTTGCACCCAGCGTGGTAAAGTAGTTACATCAAGAAATTTAAAAATTGCACATGGCTTGTCGAAATTGACGTTGATGCATAAACTGCGGATGCCTTCGTTGCAAAACATGGGAAAACTTGTCGCATTAATAACACTCGTTGTGTACTACAAATGTCATACTGTCATTCAATTTTTGACAAAAATGACCAATGGATATATGAACACCAATTGCTATTTTTATTACATCGATAAATAGAAAAGGAATTTTATTTGTTCTAGGAAAAAATCGATGCTTATTACACCGAACCAATTGATATAAATAAAAAATGGTAACTTAAAATTATAATGTAGAGGGAAATCAAAATGCTTTGTTTAAACTTTTTTTTCTAGTCTAGATAAATGATACTGCGCAATTTTGCGTATGGCCGTCAAACCGTTTATGTTGCCGTTAAGTTAAGATTTGAGCGGTTCAATTTTCAGATGTGATAGCAATGGATACTTATAACAATTTTGGGTTTAATCACAGGTACATTTA
Organism: Daphnia pulicaria; assembly: GCF_021234035.1. Taxonomy (NCBI): domain Eukaryota; kingdom Metazoa; phylum Arthropoda; class Branchiopoda; order Diplostraca; family Daphniidae; genus Daphnia; species Daphnia pulicaria. The sequence goes on from NC_060913.1 coordinate 34,950,310, forward strand.
TTAGCAAATATTTTTTAGATTTATTTCAATTTGTGTTGTGTAATTGAAATAATGTTATGGTTGAATCAATTGGTTTTTAGACTCTTGAACTTGTTCATGCCATTTTGGACTTGCACGAGTAAATTTACTTGTGGTTAGAAACTGTGAAAGATAGTGAATGCAAATCAGCTGACGTAATAATTTGTTTTTCTGACTTGAATAGTTTAAGTTATTGCAATAATCATCGTGTATTGCAATACTAGGAATACCAAGTGCTGGATAGCACAGTGGATCGTTACATTACAGCAGTGAATTTATCTATTTACCCAGTTCACGAAAAGAAATTTGAGAAATATGTACTAGCAAAGAAACTGATCAGTGTTCTCATTGCAAAAAAGTCTTAAGATTGTTTGTCGTGATGCTGTCTCACTGCAAATTTCCAACAACGACAGTGGGTATGTAATTTTTTCAACTTTTATTTGTCAACATGTAAACTTGATTTGTGAAATTATTTTTGTTAATTGTGATATAAATAGAATTTCAATGGACGATTCCCTTATATCACCAGTCGAAGATGTAGTCGTTGCTGGAAGCAGTTTCAGAAACCAAGCGGAAAAATACACACAGACAACTGCAATGCAGTTGCTTTGTTTCAGTTAATTCAAAATTAGTTTCATGAATTGTAATTATCATTATTGATTAACACATCTGTTATTGTTTTATTTATTTTTCTAGTATTTTTAAGCAACTACAAGTAGATGTAATCGAAGCAGCGATGACTAAAAAAGATTGCCTCGCCGTAATGCAAACTGGCGGTTGCAAATCCGCGTGTTTTCTTCTACCTGGATTGGTTGAGCGTGGAGTTACTTTCGGGTTTTCACCTCTAAAATAATTTATGTTGGACCATGTAAACTATTTGAAAAGTCTAGGGATAATTAAAATGAATCATCATTTCCATTACATATGAAATGTGCTGAAATGTTGTTATCCCCGAAGGTGATTGTCACGACCGTTTAAGTTGCTGAACCCGTGTGTTTGATTGACGGTTACCAGGGGAACCAACTAGGAAGCGGTGTCTGCTACGGCCGGAGCGGGGTGGGCATTTTTTTTTTCTGACTCGCTTTTGGCTCTGCTCTTTTTTGTGTGAAATACTTCGCCTGTGTCCCGTTTTATCAGCGAAATACAGAAAATTGGCGAGAATTCTCATTTGATGTTTTGTCGTTTATTTTCTTGTGGGAAATAATCTCACAGGGATAACCTCTCCCCCTTTTTTTCTTCTTCCTCCTGTTTTTTGTCGCGTCCCCTCTCAAACGTCCCCAAATACGTCTATGCCTCCCGGCGATTTCCTCGCCAGAGTTCATCGACTTTAACGAATTTGTACAAAAAAGAAATGTTACGAGTTTCTCCCCCTAAATTAGAGTGGATAGCCAATTCGTTCAGATCATTGCTGGATCACCTCGATAAACTTACTCCCGCGGTACTACCGCGTGGTAACGGTGTTCGTCGCCACGGCCTGCTGGTTGGCCACGAACAGGAGGCAGATCTTCTCCACGGCCTGGTTCTTCGTTGCCACGGACTGCTCCTACGCCTTTGCGGCCTGCTCCTACGCCACCAAGGCCTGCTCGTTGGCCACGCCAAGCTCTTTGGCCACGACCACGAACAGGAGGCAGATCTTCTTCTTGGTCTGGTTCTTCGTCGCCACGGCTGCTCCTACACCAACGCGTCCTGCTCCTATGTATCCGCGGCCTGCTCGTTGTCCATGACCACGAACAGTGGATGCAGCAGGCTCATTTACCGCAGCGGCTGCGTCAAGAGGATTCTCAGCAGCGGCTGCGTCAAGAGGATTCTCAGCAGCGGCTGCGTCTACAGGATTCTCAGCAGCGGCTGTGCGCTGTGCCAACAGGCTTCTCACAAGCGGCTGCGTAAACAAGATTCTCACCAGTGGCTGCGTCAACAGGATTCACAGCAGGATCATTTTCAGGGGCTTCTACACCATCATCATTTTCTCCTCCGTCGTCATGTTCGCCGGCAACACTCCAACGAACAGGAGCACTTCAAATGCAGCTCTGGCTTCCTCCATTGGAAGGTAATAATCTTCAAATTCCCCAGCATTGTTGCCACCATTATTGCCATCATAAAATTCAAATTGATTTCCGGCGAAGATCAAGAATTCACGGATGGTAAACCGGTCAGATTGTCGAGCAACCGCCTGAGGTTCCTGTTACAAATGACAAGCTGTAGGCGCTTCGTAGCCCTAACAGGTCTTACAGCAAGATAATCGTACACAGCCAGCATTCCGAATTCCTGCAGTTTTTCTGCAAAGATTATTTGTTAAAGTTATTCTAATGTGTTGTATGTACTAATATTAGTTCCTAATTGCAATTTGTTTACCTAGGAACAGCCAGGGAGCAGGGCAGCGGCCTGCGCCTCTTACGTTTACAGTGAATGCATCGACACCAAGTATCTTTTCGACACCAAAAATCTTTTGGACACGAAAGAATCATGTCAACCCGCGTGCCCTTTTCCCGTCGCTTCGTAGAGGAAATAGACGGATTCGTAAGCTCCGCTAGCTTTCCGCCAGCGGCCTATCCGTCCATCCGCAATAGTATCTCCTGGCAGTTATCAATTGCATTTATTTGTTTTTCTATTTATTAACCCGATATTTCTAGGTAAAAGTCTAGTTTAACTAGTACCTGGTTTTCACTGTATTGTACTGTACTACATGCTAAGTATAGTTAAGTATCTAAGCGGGAATGAGCCCGAGTGAAACGAGGAAAAACAGGGGATTTGGGTGGGTAAAGTAAAATACAATAAAGTATAGTATGAATATTTCTTTACTTTACTTTACCATACCCATTCACCAGATTTCACTATTTGCAATCGAACTCATTTCCGCTTAGATACTTTACTATACTTAACATGTAGTACAGTACTATACAGTGAAATATAATAAAGACTGATTGATAATTACTCACACTGTTTTGGTATATCCTAATGTCTCCAACTTCACTACTCTATCAACCAAGCAATACTGAAGGCGATATTCAACACGAAAATGTTCCGTCTAATACAATGTTGCCATGTTTAATTAATTGTGTTACATTTGAATAAACGTATATATAACACGAACTGACATGTATGTATTGGCTTTTCTATTACGCCCCTTTATGTTTAAATTGGAAATCTCAGTCTACTAAGTTAAGTTTGATACGGTACAGGTTTTTCTGTGCAAATTTATCTGTACAAAATGGAAAGTTTAACTGCAAGTGCTTTAAAAAATAAAACTAAAGATAGCCTTATCTCAGGATTTACTATATACAACAGAAACATAAAATAATCAAATCGAGGTAGTAATATAGTTTAAATAGATATGATTTTAAAATATTTTAGCTATCAATTCGATTATAGAGTTTGAAACAAGAAAACGTACGCCTTCAAGCATTAGTTGTAGGCAATAACAACTATGAAACTGAAATTGAGGTCTACAGTTAAATATAATTTGTTTTATATAAGTGTTACAGTAACTTATTATATACAGAGTTTGAAAGAGGAAAATTTGAAACTTCGACAATGTATAATTGAAAAAAATGGTAAAATAGAAAGCTTGGAATTGAATATGCGTGTTTTAGAATCACAAATTATTGCTGCTGAAGTAATAACAGCCGACCCTGTAGAAAACATGGTACAATAATTTCAATTCAATTATAATACATTTTCTTATATTATTCTAATTGTTAAGAGTACGGAAGATGTGGAAGAACAAAATACTTCAACAGAAAGTGTAAATGACAAGGATGGTGATGAAGAAATTGACTATGAACCTGATGAAACACAAAATTGGAAGGTAGTAGATTATTAAACTTTCAATGATATCATTAAATAACAACAAAATTATTGAGAAATATCCAGATTCCAAAATTTTTCAAATTTCCTTTCTTATAATAGAAAATCTTGATGAAAAGGTGAAAGAGGTTTTGGAAATTCCTACAATTAACATTACTAATATTAAAAACCATAGAGATTTTAACATAAATAAGTATGTTAATGAGGTAATGCTCGACTCGTTCACTCATGAGTATCTAAAAGATATCTATAGATAAATAAAAATTTTAAAAGTTAAAACACATTACTGTTTCAATATAGGTCACAAAATGTCTGCGTTGGGTGGAAAAAAGGGGCTGTCCAAAGGGAAGCAATGGATCCTGTATTTGTCAAAACCATTCAAAGTATAATCATGTTTTAAAAATTTTCTTAATCTACTTTAATTTATTTTCACTTCCCAGAACAAGTAGCAAAAGCTTAGCATGGAATACCAGGTGGATCTAAAGAGAAGTTAATGGAAATAGCAAAGGCAGGCATCAAAACATTTTGCAATAATTATAGCAAAAAATGCAAAAACAAACAATTGTAATTCTTACTTCAAATATTTTGTCATGTTGGTAACATGAATATCAGTTTTTACGAACACTAATTGTAAAAAGTAATTGTGTGAATTCAATAAATATAAGTTCACGAGGAAATATTTGCTACACTATGTTACATCACAATCAATACAATACTTTTGTCTTAACTCACCAATGAATCTCAATCATTAGGTTGAATGAACCTGCCAGTAGAATTAAATAAATTGATGTACACGATGCCACATAATTTTGCAAAAGTTACACTATCTAAAAAAGTAAGGAAGATTCTTTACGAGTACTTTAGACACAATACTTTAGTTTTAACTCACCAATGAATCTCAAACCTAGGGTTAAATGAACCTCACAGTTGAATTCAATAAATTGATGTACACGATGCCACATAATCTTGATTCCAAATCATTTACACTATCTAAAGATGTTAGGAAGATTTTTTACGAGTACTTTAGACACAATACTTTTGTCTTACCTCACCAATGAATCTCAAACCTTGGGTGGAATGAACCTCCCATTAGAATTCAATAAATTGATGTACACGATGCCACATAATCTTGCTTCCAAATCCTTTACCTTGTCTGAATATGTTAAAAGAATTTTTGTACGAGTACTTTACTTTGACACAAAACTTTTGCCTTAACAAACCAAATTGAATAACAGTAATTTTTTTTATTCTTAAAATTCTGCAATGTAACTTTTTTTCAGGTCTGTTTGTAAATCCTGTATACAAAGAAATATAATCAATTAATAAAAATTCAAGATGAGAATTTGAATTTCATACATAAATGTTTTATCAACCACTTTACTGTATAATCGTTACTGTATTTTACTATACTAATAAGGAATTTGTTGTCAGATGTCTATTTTAGTATTTTAGTCATAGTTATCCGTCAAGTTGACTTGTAATGTGCTAAATTCAACATGCATCAAAACTAGTAAGTAAACCAAAAACTCTTGCCAACAATGGACTCATATGAAGTGTGAAAAACTCTCAACATTTCCCACTTCAAGCAAGTACACATGCAAGACTTGCCGGAAGAACAAGTAAAATCTTCATAGGTTTCTATCTTGTCTTGTCATTAATGTCAGTTCTTATCACGATGAATCAATGAATGAATGTTACTTGATTTTAAATAAAAACATCGCTCCATTCAAACCAAAGAACAAAGACTTTTAATTGTTCAGACCTTTTCCTAACTAAACTATTTGATTTAATACGTTGTTACTAATTGTTTACATTACGTAGGTAGTACATCCGAGCAATGCAAGGCTGAATTTTCAACATGTCGTGGCAATAGACATTTTCGATCTAATTGACACGACATATGTCGTGGCAATAGTTGTATTTGAACTTATTGCCACGACAGGAGAGAAACTATAGGATATCGTGGCAATAGACAATTTTCTCTTTATTGCCACGACAGATGTCGTGGCAATAGACAGTTTCGATCGTCGCGCCACGACACCATGTCGTGGCAATAGATTTAACCTTTTACTTTTGAATTTCATATATTAGATTTTGCTTTATTTCATTTATTTCATTTTAGGGAATTGAAGATACTTATTCTATTGCTGCACCAAATCTTTCTGTTGGCAAACCTAAGGAACTAAATGATAGCAGCATAATTCCTATGAGTCAAGTGATGGAGAATTTATTGGCATGTCAATTTACACAACTGTAACGTAATCTATTCTTTATTATTATTGCTTTTTTAAATTTCAGGAATATACATCAAATGATTCTGAGGAAAATTACTATAAAATGTTATGTTATTTTGGGTTTTTTAGAATGTAGAGAATGTAAACTACTGTTGCTATCAGGAGAGGAACACAATTTTGCAACGTAACACATAAATTAAAAAAAAAACCATCTTCATTTTTCCATTTTTTATGTAACATGAAGGTTGCTAAATAACTTTTAATCATGTCTTAATTCCTGTTGGTGGGAGGAAGACTTCGTTTTGCCCAACTCCAGAGAACTTATTGTATAATTAAAATAATTATTTGATGTTGCATTAAAAATTTAAAACATTACTCTCTATCTGGTTTGTGTGTGCTTCAGTCTCGGGATCTTTGAAATTGATACTGTGATTCACAGTTAAATGTTTATAGTCATTGTGATCTCTATGAAAACAGAATATTTTAATTAAGTATAGTTCAATAAAATACAGTATAAATGACAACAAGAGTATGCTGGAATAAGGCATAAGAACTGAATTAAATAAAGAATATTGCAATAAAGTCTTGAAATAACTTACTTGATATTATCGTAAGCCTTCCAACAATCCGAAATAATAGTTGTACCCTGCTTAATCCATTCTTTTATAACTGCCAACAGGGTAGATGCTGAGCGGTTATGAACAACAACTAAAAAACATTTACCGGTCAGCCTTTCTACACCACCAAATACCCAGACACCATCTACGCGCTTTCCTCTATTGTACTTTCCTTAATTTTGGAATACAAAAAATTAATTCAGCTAGGTACGACTAGATGATTTAGTATTACAGAAATTTAAAATATTTACTTTTGCCAAATTTTGACTCATCAATTTCAACAATTATACCCGGTCCTCCAATTAGTTCGGAACTACTTATTATAATGTCTTCTGCTACTTCTCTACAAAAACTAGCCCAGTCGATGACAGTTGCATGGGCTAAAAAGTATAGTAAAATACAGTATTATACAATATTATAAAGTTCTATTATAAACAAATTTGGTATTACCCAATTTCAATTCTTCTTCAATAAAACTTAAATATATTCCTTTCCACCTATAATACGTAAATGATAAAATGTCATGAATAGTCATCTGAGAACCGGAAAACCATGAATATTTTCTAATAGAAACATTAGTGTCACAATTTTTTTTTAAATTTTGCTCCCTTCTACTGGAACTTTGTTGTTACACTTGTATTTACACCCATCAATGACAGTAGAACTTGCAACCTCAAAAAAATTAGGTGTAAATATTTAGAATTTTAATAAAATTATTAAAACTTAAAAGAGTTAAACTTCCACCACATTTAGGACACAAAGAACTATTTTTGTTATCAATGAATCCGATTTTTATTAGATATTTAAATAAATCCATTGGAGCTAATAGACTACTCAGCATTGTAATTTGAAAAGCAGTCCAAATCTGTTTTTCAAATGGAATTTTGGATTTTTCTTTAGACAACTTATTTTTACACTTAGAATAACTATTTTCTAGTTGATCACAGTAAGAATTAATAATTCTTGAGGTAGATCGTAAGAACTCTTTAGACATTTTTGGCATATCCAATACACACATTTTCTAACGTTCAACTAAAATTAAAAACACCCACTTTTGTAATGAAAAAATCTTCTATATTTCACTTTATTAATATAATTTTATTTGTCCAACCATACTATACTTTATGATATTTTTTTTTACAAGGGTACTTTACCTTCAGAGATATACTATATTGATCTATATTTGATCTTACTTTACTTAATCAATCAAGATTGTATTTTAATATTATCCAAGTAAAGATTCATTTCTGGTTGGTTTTGAACCATATTTTATCTTACTCTACTTTATCGAAACAATGCTTGCCGATATTGAACAATATTTAACCATACTTTACTTTATTAAATATAGTATACATTAAATTAAGACTGACGCAAGCTAGTATCAAATCCTGAATTTATGTTGTAATTGCCAGTAATCTAAGAAGGTATCAATACGCCACAAACACTACAGATATTTGAATAAATCAGGAATGGTAAATAAATTCAAATATAAAAATATTTTTGTATTTTTGTATATTGGCAACGTTGACAAATTTGTTCATTGATTTTGAATTGATACTTGAAGTCAGTTCATTCCGACATCTTGTTCAGAGCAGTCAGAATCAAAACGTGTCAAAATAATTTTACTTATTTTACTATACCATTTGATAAAGTAAAATAATATAAGTAAAATAAAAACAAATAAAGTAAAAACCAGGTAGTTAAACTAGACTTTTACCTATTTCTAATTGGGGAAAAACTATTTAATGATTATAATAGCTGACGGAGAGAATACACATTTTGTATAATCAAGTGTCCAACTCTTGTCGCGACTAATTTCCAATTGCAGGGGAAGTCGAGGCGTTACACAGATATTATTAAACCAAACCTATTTTGCGCCAAGATATGCAACGCCGTGTTCTTGTTTTTACTATTTAGTTTTTGGACTTCATTGGATATGATATGGACACATTAAAAAGTGGATTATCGTGCATCCATGTCGGTTGTGTTTGGGTTGGTTATCAAAATTACGTTGTGGGATGGGTGACTACATTAGAGAGATGGTATGTTGTTCCCCCGTATCAGTTCTTTGATTCATGTTCAAACATATTGTCCACACCCTCCCATTTACTCAGTTACACATTTCTAGTCATTAAAAAAATTACCTTCTCGACGACTCCAAATAAATTGAATGCGGCCGGATATTTGTTGTTCTAGCTCTTTCTCGGTACCATTCAACGAAAGTGTGTCGACTAATCATGGCTTGATGGTTTTCGTGATTGTGGTGGCCATGCGCATGGTATATACCATGTAAATCGCGAACAACACTTGTCCGGCATCTTCTTTCGGTGTAGCTGGAACAACGGTATCTGAAAAAAGCGATTCGATAAATCAATAAGTCGGTCCCTATTTATTTGCACACACTAACCTTTTGCACACCATATCGAAACAAACACAAACACACATGTTAATAATTCAAATACATGCCTAGTGTTGCCTGCTACAAAACCATTCCGATGCCAAATCCATTGACCAACGCAGTCAATTAACACAATATAATTTCTACGAGCACCAGTTAACTCAGTGTAGCGATTTATAGCACTAGCTTACCAATGGTCAAACAAGAAATGAGATTTTTTTTGCGACAATTCAAAAATGAATGAAGTGCCTTCGGGGTAACAGTTTTCCATCACTCTCTCCTCTCTCTCATTAGTGAGTATTTGGAAAATCCGCCCAGTAAGTTATTTCTCCAATCAGAGTCGGATTAAAGAATATAATCCCGAAGAGGAATTTTTAGAGGGGGGGGGGATTACATATTGAACTTGAAGTCACCTTCTACATACAGCAGACATGTTCATCGCTTTGCTCTTTTTCCACTCCTTCCCCCACTACATTGGGTGATGTATCCATGACTTTAACAAACTCTTAAAATCCAACGGTTTAAAAAAAAATTACGGACCCATTACTTTATTTATTTGGGAAAAAAAAAGCTTTCTGTGATTCTGTCCATTTTTTTCCGTCCCTTTTGATGTTTTGATAAAAAAAATTTCCTCTGTCGCTATTTAATGTCATTTTATTTTTCCCCCTTCTCTATTTTTAAATAAAAAATCTGGAAAGACATAAAATTGATCAGATTAACTTTTTGAAGCTCCTTAATCTTATTTTGTTGATTTGACGATTACATTTACGCCGGCGAAAATTAAAACTCTCGGGATCAAGTGGTCGCCGACTCTTTCACCAAGTGAAGCAAGGGGAAAATTGGCAAAAAATTTTCCAACAAAATTGTTTACAAAAATATTTTATATTTCGCACATATTTATCAATTACAGGTTATTTACGAAATATCTTATCAGAAAGGTGTAGTTGATGATGGAGGGAGGCTGCATTTTCATTCCTCTTTGTTGGTTGATTATGAAACGAATTTCGAAAACAGTATTTTTGGGAAAAAATCGTTCCCATCGTGATGGCTTCTTCGTGAAAGATGTAAATGATATGCTCGGTAAGTTGATGGCAACTGGGCAATAGAGGTTTGTGTAGAACGTCGTAGAGTAATTTTGCGTGTTCGATCCGGCCACCGAGTCGAAGTAAACCATCTTCGCCTAGAGTTGGATGCAGAGCTAAAAAAAGCAAGGAATTTCGTAGAGGTTTTCGGCAATGCTTGATTAAATCGAGAGCTCGGTTGTCTAATCTGAGGAAAGTCACAAAGCTTGTCTTGTCGATGGGCAGCTCCACCAATTCTAGTCACAGAGTTTGAGTCGGTATAACTTGCAATATTTCATTTCATCTGGGATGGGCAAAAGCCAAGGCAAATCTTTTGACAATAGTGCTCCTAAACAGAGAAAAATTCTAGTTCCTTCATCCATGGTGCATATATCACCTGTTCTTCCAGTGCAGATCAAGTCGCTTCATCCAATGGGTTCATCCTTCTGGAAAAAATTGCCATTCATCTTATTCTTTTGCATTTGTACTTCGTTGAATCAATTTACGACGTAGACCTGATGAAATGAAGCTGTTACTTTGGTCCAGTTGCGGACTACACTGCTGCCAATCGAAATAAATTTCCTATCGATAGGTTTGCTGAAATTATTGTAGAACGGAGATGGATTTCCTTGGTTGGAGTTTTGTACTCACTTTCAGATCATGAATATAGACTCGGCTATCGCAATACACGTGACGCAGGAAGACGACAGATGCGAACGCTTCTTCAGAACCGTCGCAAAACGTATGCAGTTCGGATTCTTCGATCTCTGCTTCCTATAAGAAAAGGCTTCATCTGTTGAAAATGTGATCTAGCAAATTCCTTCCATGAACTCTTCTTAATTGGATCTCCGTTCTTGAAGTAGAAGATCGATTGAGAATAAGACATTTATCACCAAAGTTGTTTGTGATCCTAAGTAGTCTTCAACGCACATATTTTTCTTGATGGCTGCTTCGATTTCTTCGGGAGCGCAAAATTCCGTCGCAACTCTACGAGTTCTCAAGGTTGCTGTAAACAGTAGGCCGGATTGTTTTTTTTTTTTTTTTTTTAATTCTGATAAAGTCTTTTGGATGAAAAGATGCATTAGGCTATAAGTAATGTACTGCTGAGTTTGAAATGAAATACTTCATTGCCTTTTTATAGCACAAAAACCATATTCTTAAAACTAATAACCGTTTAAGGCAGTGCAACTTTTTTTCATTTTTCATTGAAATTTCTGAAAAATGAAGGGATTATAGAAATCATATTTGTCTATCATACTGTATTCAAATAACGAAAAAATAATGAAAATTGTGGTCTGTACACAAAAAATAAATCACAATTTCCTATTTTCTATCTATCTTATGGATTTATACGATGGTTCTGCCGGTCTTATGGGAAAATTTGGTTTTGGAACAGGAAATTTTTCAAAAAATGAGTTCCTTAAAAGGGAAATAGAAGTTTTTTACTGTTTTCTTATCGCTAAAATACGCTTTAATGCACTGTTTCTAATTGACCGATTGGAGTCAGATACTATCGATAGCAAAATACTTTTTTGGTGACAAAAAAATTTATTAAGCAATAAAATGCGATGGATAATACATTTCTCTTTCAAATCTCAGTATAGAAGAGAGATTGATGAGGTTGTGAAAGTTTCTAGCCGCATCTTGAAACTTCGGATGACATTCAATATGGAACCACGAAGGAGCGTATACAAACATTACAATAAACGCTAGTCTAAAGGCAAAAAAAATAATTTTTAAAATTCATAAGAGTAAGCAAATATATTAACGGGAATACCTTCGAAGACTATCAGATAGATTCAGGGTACTGACATATAGCCTCATAATTCTATTGGCTTTCGTTAACCATCTTGAAACCAGGGCTTCAATTTGAGAGTCAATTTGACAATGAACAGTTGGCTCAAATCATTATTAATTGTCAATCCAATGGACCCTTTATAGCTGTTTGGACCACTAGTTCCTCCTTCCAAGTGCATAAACAGTTGCCGAAAGGAAAGTTCATTGAGATGAAGCTGAAAAATTGCCCATTGCAGTGTTCGACTGAGTTAAAATTTTAGCAATCTGATCGCACCGTCGAAGGAAAGTTCATTGAGATGAAGCTGATCAATTTCCCATTGCAGTGTTCGACCGAGTTAAAATTTCAGCAATCCACATCTGTTTTTACCAGTGTTGACATTTGTCCCATCAGCTCCAATAATGACAACGTTGTGTTCAGACTTCCTTTGTTTTAAGAAACGGTATACAGAGTTCAAAGGCAATATCAGAAGCTTTTCCACTTTTCGGATTGACGTGATCTTAGTACTCGATCCTGGCTCCCTTATGAGAGAAATATGTTCTTCTTTCGTAGAACCTCTCAAGGTGTTTTCTGAGTAATAATTTAATAATGAAAAATTTTTATGACGGTGATATTTTCATTGTGGTAGTCAAACACATTGTTCCATCCTTACGACCATCAAACATCAAGCAAGATATTGTTTCGTTCTGCTCACCGGCTTACTTCCTTCAATATTTATCAAACACACGGAGATTTTTTAAGATTTTCTCATACCTCTAACAAATTTATTCACGTCAATTAGTTTAACTAGAGTAAAACTTTTTATATTACCAAAATCATCTAACAGTGCGTTGCTCAACGCACACAATGCTCGCTTTCCGATGCAAACTATGTTGCTGTAGAAATCAAAGTTGGATATTCATTTCTATTGTGATTGGCGATTGATTTATTTCTCGATTCTTTGCAACTATCATCTTCTTCTGATTCTTTGATTTCATCTTCTTGCTGTTTGAGTGATCATAATTACTCATTTTGGTACTTATCACTTTCATTTGGATAGAGTTTGTTTTTTCTTTTGACAAATTTAGATTGATTCTTTCTGCTCTACGTTCCAATAATCTTTCTATTTTCTTTAGTTTTTTTGGTTTCTTATTTTTCAATGGAACCAGAAACAAATAATGATAGCGACTCTCAAGTTGATCAACGTAAAATTCCCATTCTCACTCATGGATCTTTTTTTCACAAACGCAATCCGTTGACTTAATTGATGGTGAGTTTATCGTTTTTCAAAATTTTTGTTTGTAACATGGACATGATAAAACATCTCTTTGAGTTGTGGCTTCGTCGAATTCTTTCGTACTTTTTGATTAGCAAAAAACTATCTTTTAAATTTGAGTTTCATCAATCATTTTTAAAGAGGCTATCTCCCAAATCGATGACAATTTCTTCATTATTTGAGAAAAAATTTCATATTTGTAGCATGAGTCAAACGAGACAAAAATTTTTAAGCAAAAAAATCTCCCTTTTTGGATGGCAGTTGACTTACTGATAATTCATCCGATTCCTTTATTATTAAATATTCGGTGGAATTTCGTTTTTTTTAGCTAAAGCCATTTTTAAAGTGGAAAAGCGAATGCATCTGCGACTTGTCTGGACTCGCATGAAAAAAAACTGAAGAAAGACTGATGACTGTTGGTAGTTGCGTGTATCGTGATGCGTCTACCACTTTTCATTGAGAATATGAAGTTGGGATAACTGGAGACACTTCATAAAATACCTCATGGACCATGAGGTATAACCATGGTAAAACCTCGTGTCATTTCAAGACATGCTGTTTACTGTTGACGCTTAATCTAATTTTTTGTGTAGCAACTAATTCAACATTCAAAATTAACGCGGAGTCGATGTGGATAAATGGCGTCTTCTGTGGGATCGTTTAGTTGTCAAAGAGATGTTTTGCAAAAAATTAAACATTATACACATGAAAATGTAGTCTGTAAAATAACGATTCTGAATATACGGAGATTAACTTATCTTATGAAAAATTTAAGCGAAATTTTCCCATGACACTGGAGCCACCGTGTAAATTTCCATAAGGTAGACAGAAAGTAGGAAATTTCCATTTGTTTTTTTGTGTACAGACCACAATTTTCATGATGGGGGACGGGTAGGGGAGTCTGATAAGGCGTCGCTTGGTGATCAGGGGCACCATCACACCTGAGTTCGACTTTCCTGGTGAGCATAGTTGGTTCCATACCCGGGCACTACCACTAGTAGTGGTCCACTACACATACAATTCAGACCTCTTCCTAAACAGCCGAGCACTAGCGCCAAATCGTACACAATGAGGGTACAGTAGTATCCTTCAAAAAAATCTGAACGGCGATTTTTTTTTCAAATAGCCACCTATCCATATTGCGGGGAACTGGGTTTGGTTTATAGGCCGAATTTGGGGGGTTAGAATCAAAAAGAAAGGTGCCTCCTCGCCGTTCAACATTCCAAGCTAGTTGGTCTTGTGTAAAGGTCGACACAACAGAATCATTGTGTCACCGATACGAAGAACTTAAATACTATGAGGCTACTTTACTCACAATGTAAAAGTGAAGTGTCTAAGACCAACGGAAATAGTTTAAGGCTAAACAATGTATTGATAACGGACAGATCATACAATAAGGTTATCTAATAATATTAAATAGTGAGACGAGAAATAAGTGAGACAATACTACTTGTATGGAGAAAATGTGGTAGCGGGCTGAGTGGTTAGGCTTGTCGAGAAACGGCAAGTTTCGAAGTACATTTGGAAATTGCACTTAGCTTAAATAACAGGCACTGAGCACAAGGGGAAAATATAACTAATACAATACCAAAAGGAGAGTGCGACTGTAACACAATGGTAGTGTGAATGCCGTGGGAGAATGCAGTACAGAATAACCTTTACATACAGTTTTTATACTAATTCTGGTTTCACGGTTAGCATAGGCCTAGAAAGGGAGGAGTCATGTTTAGGCCTAGAGAGGATAGTATAGGGAAACGTGAGCAGACACGTTAAGACATGATCAGAGCGGAGACGGACGAAAAGGGAGTTTGTTATTGAAAAGCGTTGAATGAAAAAGGAAATATATTTATATAGTGTCAAAAAAGATAAAAATACGCCTAAAGTTAATATAGCAAAAAGGGAAAGGGGATAGTAAAAAGGGAAAAGGACGGGCAAGTTGCCGGCAGAGATGGGGCGAGTTGGCGGCAGATTCAAATGGTAGCAGCCTCCTCTGGTATGAGATGGAGTATAGCGGAAACGACATCTAGTAGTCTACGTTAGAGATTGTCTTGTAGAAAAGGAAAGTAACAGAAAAACGGGAGTCGGCCGAGCGTTCTGTTACACTTGCAGCTGCAGTTTCATGCTTAATTTTTCAATGATGTAAACAGCGACCGTCTCTTTGATTCGACTGAGGTAAAAAGTATGCGTTCTTATCTTTTCTAGATTGTACCGGAAGATTTGTTGGTCGTTCTTGCACTCGAGCTTCTTCATAGCCTGTAAAAGGACTGCTCGCATTACATCTCGGTGCCCACACGAAAGTCATTAATCGGATGAAGACTTCGACTTAGGCTTCCTCTGTTCCAATCAGTCCATGCACCAAGTCCAGACATTCTTTCCTTAAATTGCGTTTGAAAAGCGCAAGCTTCACTCCTGATCTGTATCGTGCATAAAAGCTTTGATCAAGTCAATCCAGCCAAACCAGTCTAATGTCTTTCCGCTGAAAGGTTTCAGATCTGCTTTGACGGATGGGCGTGCCCCAGCTTCTGTCTGATGCGCTTTTGTGGCTTCCCACAGCATACTTGTCAAAACAATCTTCAAGATACATCGATTGGAGAAGTAAATTTTGTTTTCTCTGTAATCGTATCCACTCTATCACTGAATCGGGTGCTAGATTTGAAAGGTTAAGTTCCTCCAATCCTTGATTCAACAATTCTAATTCTTTTTCTGCTGCTTCAAAAGTGGCTTGGGCGTCATTCATTTGGTTCTGCGCTAGTTCAGCAGCCTTCCAAGTTGGTTCAACGGCTTTTGTTTCTGCTTAGGGGAGAACGAAGCAGTTAGGGTTGTGTGTATGTTGGCACTATCGATATTGAGGTATGTTTTAATGAAATCTAAGTGTCGGAAAAATTCATGGTTATGCAACCCGAAAATCTCCATCCTTTAAAAAAATCATTAAAAAAGTCGCCAAGGGTTTAGTTATAAATGAAACAACAATTTTGGCGCCTTAAAATCGTGTCAACAGCTTTGACAGATTTTTTCATTTGACGGGTTTCAGAAATATAATAACATTTTCAAAAATAATGTTCTTCAAGGAAATTCTTTTTTCTTTCAATCCCATATTTAAGTTCATTATTACTCCTTAGAGGAGTGACTGAAAAATTAATTTGATTAACGACACCTATTTTTGAGGCAAACTGGCAAAGCAAAGGGGGGAGGGCAGATTGTGGGTACAAAATCTCTGTCGTCTAACGTCAAAATGGTGACTCTCAAATCTGTCAAATTTGTGAAATGTAAGATGATTAGGCATTATATTAGAAAAACTGAACGTTGTATGTATCCAGATGGTTACATTTTGAAAACTGTCAAGAAAGTTGTTGCTGAAAAAAAAGTATGTGATGTTTCCAAAGAAACCTCCATCCCAAAAATATTTCTACTGAGATATGTTAAAAATGTCTTGGCTGCTGGAATTCAAGATAAGGCTGAAGCAACTAAAATTATTGGGGGTTACCAAAAATCTCGTAAGGTAAATCCACTTATGAGTTTTACTGTATATGAGTTGCAATGTTAACTCTTTCATGTTCGCTCTAGGTTTTCAGCAGTGAACAAGAAAGCAATCTTAGCAATTACGTCAAAAGGGCCAGTGACATTTATCATGGAATCACTACCACAGACATGAGAAGATTGGCTTATCAGTACACTACCCAAGAAAAATGTATTGTCCCTCCCCGTCTGCCTTGCGGTATCTGCCGCAGGGAAGTCCATGGCACCACTCTTTGTCTTTCCACGGTTTTTTCAACTAAAATATGGTGTTTTGCTAAGAAATTTGTCTGTTTCTTTCAGAGATCATTTTAAGGAATATTTCCTCAATGGTGCTCCTCTCGGTTCTGCTGGTTCAGCCAACAAGTCTGGCTGGATGTCAGACCAAGATTTCGTTTTGTTCATGATACACTTCATACAGCACGTTCGGTCTTCGAAAGAGAACGAACAACGAAGTTCTTTTATTACTCGATAACCAGTGCAGTGTCTGTGAGTGAAATGTTGATTATGGCTCATGCAAATTGTGTTGACTTAGAGTAGGTGGTTTTGTGAGTTGATTATTCATAGCTGTCTTTATTCATGGCCATTTTTGTTTGTGATTTTTACATTCGTCATGTATCGTCAATATTTCTAAGAAGAATATATACATTAAAATCGTAACGTTCTTTATTCTTTTCCATTTCTTCTCTGTAATTTTGTGCTGGGCGACTAAAGGCGATTTCTGAAAGATCGAATCAGCTATGCGGTTTTGTTTTCACTTTGTTATTCATAGGCGCGCGTTGAATACAATCGAAAGCATCTTGTCCGGTGGCGTCCGGTGGCTTTCAAATTCTTCGTGAATAATTCCTTGAGGCTATGGTTGAACTTCCTCGCGATAAAGTTTTTTAAGGCGTAAAAAAAGGCTTGGAAAAATAATATTTGTGTTCTTATAACCTTGAATCTCCGAGCCAAACACAACTGCTGATGCCTCAAGGTCTAATTTGTGTTTCAAAACTCAAATGCCCCGTGGATATTGTTTTGTTTCATTTATAATATAAAAGTCTCGACTCCTTTCAGTCCCTGATTCAGCGTGTGATTCAGTTAACCTTCGTGGTTTCGTTGATTTAGTAGCCTTATATTTCTCTTCCTATTGCATCTCGACTTCCTGGACAATGCATTGCACGCGCATTGCGGTGAGATAAATACAAAGCGTATAATTTTATTCGGTTCATTTACGTTTACTAAGATAAGATATTGTTTTCGATTTCAGGTAATTGTTTTATTTGTATTTTCACTGGTCGGTGTTTTAACTGCTGTGGAGGACAAATCAACAATTAGGGCTGCCATTGGTAATCTATCACATCAGCAAGTTAGATCTTCCAAACATATCTTAATCGCGCCATATCGTTTACTTGTTTCAGAAAAAATTACTGAAGACTGGGGCAGCGGACGTACTTCAAGTAAGTGCTGGCAAATGTAATAAATCCGACTCTTTTATGTTACAAGTGGTGTCATTTAATTAGGCGACGGCTGCATTTGGAAAGGCACTTCCCCATTTTGTGATGGAGGTTGCAATGTGGTGGGGCACGTCGTTCGCCAAACTAGCGCAACAGGTGACGGAGAAAAGTGTTTGACTGGCCTCAAAGTACTTTGCTGCCCTTCTGCTGCTGCGTAAACTGGGAATCACAATTCCTCAAATATATCCCCCTGGAAACTTGCTTTTTATCAAACTGTAATCTGAACTATAGTTTTCTTTGCGCTGAAATTATGAAAAGAATTTGAAATTCCCATACCATTAAGCCTAATGCTTTCTTATTATTCCTTTCGCTAACTATAAAGCAAAATGTAGGCCTTTGTGCAAATAAAAAATCAAATTTTCAATTATTACTAGATTATAAATTATAATACTGCCAAAACATTTAAGAAGGTATTAAAACTTCTGTATAAACTTGTATACAAGTAAAATACTTTCAAGCTGTTTATATGATTGCATTTGTGGAGGCAACAATTTAAGAAAAACGCCAGCCGTCCAATCAGGTCCTATGAACTACTTTCCCTTTGGCGCAAGAGAAAACAAAGGGATGGAAGCGGAAAAAAGGGGAATTATTAAATTTCGTTTTTCAACTTGAAAGGAAACCAAGACAATATCATAAAAAAATTGAGAATCAGACCTGAAATAAAGCTAACGCAGGTCTATTTTTAAAAAAAGTCGCGTTTCCCTAGCCCTAGCCGTTCAACTGCAAAAAAACTACAAAAATCTGAAAAAAATCAGAGGTGTTCTCACTACCTCTACATATGCACATACGAAATTTGAAAATATTTGGTTAAAAACTGTAGTACTGAGAGGACTGCAAAACAGCGTTTTTGCATAAGGTCCTCTCGGGCTTCCAAAGACTTTCGGTAGGTACTGTATATAGCTTATAGTTGGCAGAGTGGTCCAGACTCGAGATTGTAAATTGCAGTTTTTAGACTGCACATAGATTCGTGATTCACGCTGTAATTGTCAGTGCAAGTCCATATGTTACTATAGTTCAATTTCGGCTCAACGGAAGATCCTTTTTGAAAATGGGCGCAGCAGCTTTGGAAAAAATCTTTATGGACTAGATAAACCGGGAAGCTAAAAATGTAAAGCGTAGCAAAGAAAAAGCGATAGCAAGAGAAATCCCATTGAATAAAAACAACAAACAAGAAAAAATATCGCTGTTGATGCCGTTGGGCATATAACGTTGATAATCAGAGCAACAACCTGTGCTAGCTACGGAACACCATTTTCCTTGTAGGGAAACACAGCAACAGCTCGAGCGCAAGCTGAAAACGGCACGGAAATTTAATTCCAAAACTTCTGTTATAATGTAATTTTATCTATTTCTTTCAATGCATACTGATGCTGATTGGTTAGAGCTTTCAGGGTGGTACAGTACCTTTCATAAAAACGATTCTTGGCCCACGACAAAATAAAGGAAAAAGTCGAACTCGAGTGCAAGATGACTACCTAATTCGTAAAAAAAAGCGAGGTCGGTAGATTCCTGGCCTTTTCAGTTTTTTTCTTTTCTTCTTTGTTTATGTAAACGGACAGGGGGGGGGGGGGGACCCAGACGGGGTGACAGATAAAATATTTTTTATTTTTTACGAAGCTTTTTCTACCCTTCCTGTGTCCGGCGAGATTACAAACAAGCTAAAGGCTAGCGGGATCAAAATTCTTTATTAAGCCTTACATAGAAGACTTTTTCCAGATATATCGAGGGTAAAAATTGCCAAGCCCTAGAGCAATATACCCGTTTTCAAAACCCCAGCCTTTCTTACAAAACTTTAACCCCCAACCCAAAGAAAACGAAGTAAAAGGACGGGAATCTGCCGACCCCTTATTTTTTGTTCGTTAGGTAAAGACACCTAACGCTAGAAATTGATTTTTCTGCTTTCCTTGTCGAAAAGCGCGAGTCGTTTTTATGATAGGTACTGTACGTATTTATAACGCTGCATGAAGTAGAGCTTCTATATCAGCAACTAATGAAAGTTGGTCTGCAGATGCTCTATTAAATTTTGGTCTGAAATATTATGTGTATTAGCGAAGTTTAAATGCTGGTGGCCTGATCATATATGCTCCTTTCGAAACAAACGAGCGGGTTTAAATAGATTTATCGACAATAAAGCTAAATAGGACTCGCGCAAAATAATCCTAATGAAACGTGATTAGCTACATATTCATGCGTGTTAATTTCTTGAGCAGGCAAATTGCTCTATCTGTTTTGATATTAAATTGACGGAAGGTATACTGAAAAGCACACCTTTCCCCCTTTTTAGATTTCTTTAGCGTTTTTCCATTCTCTTCTTCCCTCCCTTTCCCTCTTTCAACTTTCCCACCAGAACGAACAAAATTAGAGAAACGGTTGAGCTTCCTCAACGTATAACTTCCGTCAATTTAAAATAAGAGCGAAATGTTTTTCTTTCTCCTTTCTCTCAGTAGATGGCACGACGAGCGATGGGTTGGCTGTAAGTTTTTGCTCGACCCTTCGTTCACCTTCTTGTAAGCTGGAGTTCCTTCTTGTACTGAAATTTTTTTTTGTTATTACGGAGTTCAGCTTACTGCTTATCTCCGTTGGTTTCTGTAAGAAAGTTTTTTTTTAAATTTAAGTTGATTACAGTTAAGTTTATTTAGAGAGAAACATAGTTTGTATTTAACGAATATTCGTCATCCCAAGCATGCAATACTATGTGAAGAATGAGCTACTAATTATCTTCCATTTGTTGCTCCAATCTTCTAATCCAGCTGATCCTTGAAGTGGACCTCTCTCTCTGCTGTGGCCTTCCTTTTCCTCTGCTCCTTCCCTGTTTGTGGTTCTGCCACTTGTGGTATTGGTGGGATTGCAACCGGTGCTGGTTCTGCAATTGTTAAATCATCCCCACAACACTTACAAGGCCTCCTATTCTTCCGCTTCTCCTCCTTCAACCGCTCCGTCTTCCTCTCCTCCAACCACTCCTCCTTCCTCCCGGTCGACGTGTGGTTGTGGGCTGGGGCCGTGGAACAACTGCCCCCTGGTTACGCGGACTTCTCCGTCGACTCTTTTCCTAAGACGATGAATTTCTGCTATTTCTTCCGGTGTTTGGAATCTTGTCACTCTTGGGGGGGGGGGGGGTTCCCAGGAAGCTATGGTTGCCTGGATCCGGTGGTGGATTACTTCAAGTTCTTCAGGTGTTGGTGTTAGGCGAGGCGGGTCAGACGTAAACCACGGCACACAGGACGATGGGACGATTGCGAAACGCTTCAATTCGTCCCTCTCGTGTGTTCTTGTGTAGCGGTGGTAGAATGGGTCCTGTCCTTTCGGGATCCCTCAATGTTGGCGGGCCTCGTTCCGCTTCCTTTTTTGTTCTGAACGAATTTTTGTTGAGTTAAGGGAGCTCTGTTTGGAGCACTAAAGTGTAGAGTGAGAAGGAGAAAATGTGATTAAAAGGAAATTAAGTAGGAAGAGTTTAACGAAAAGCGATTTTACGTTCTAAGAAACGGGAAATCTAATTTTAAGAAAAGGGATTTTACTTTACTAAGTTTAAATTTAAGTTTACAGAAGGAAGTTTAATTGAGAGAGAGAGAAAGGAGAAAAAAAAATGTTAAGTTGAATGGTTTTACTTTAAATTAAAGAAAGAAAGGAATGCAAAGTGTAATCACAGCTGAGAGTGTGTGTGTGTGTGTGTGTGTGTGGCGGCTCAGAATTTCTGACGCCTTAGGCCGCCGTGCGGTTTGCCAAAAAGGGCGATGACGGTCGGACGATTTTGTTTAAAATTGTCCACACACATACACTTAACTAAATTTAGTTTAAGTAACAAATGGAGATGAAAGATTGACAGTACAGTACAATGGGTCTTTTTTCAAAAGAACCGGCCAAGAACGATCGTTTTTTCCGAAAGGCTTTCAAGTTTGTTTTGAGTCACGGGTCACAAAAATTTCACAAGTTCAAGAATTGTAGGATTCGAAGGACCATGTCCAGAAAGATAGAAGTGTTGATTTACCTTACCGAGATTAGTGGTGAAAAGATGTATTCCGTATGGAAATTTTTGGGACAATAATCATGTGATGAAATCGTCCAATTATGAATAAATTGGACAATTTGGGACGGATTAATTGCTGATATATCTAGTGATTTAATCATGAATGAATATTGCATTTATAGCAGATATATTTAGTGATTTGTTCATGATTAACTATGAATAATTGCCAATACGTCTAATGATTTCATCATGATTAGTAGTCAACTAATCTTTGCTATATCTAGTGGTTTGGTCATGATTAACTATGAATAATCGCCAATACATCTAATGATTTCATCATGATCAACAATGAATAATCGCTTGTACACATAGTAATTTCATCATGATTAATAGCCATTTAATCACAGTAATATCTAGTGATTTGGTCATGATTAATCTGCAACTAATCGCAAATATATCTAGTGATTTCATTATGATAAAAAAAACAATTAATTGCACAAATGTCTAGTGATTTCATCGTGATTATGCTCTTATGTGTATTACACCGATAACCATAACACACACCAAAATAGAAAAAATCACACTTAATAAAAATCAATTTATTCTATTTAATTGATTTAACTACTTTCGTCTTCTATTTTAATTGCATTCTTGGAGTTTCGAAAATTGCGAATTTTAACACCAAATGCATTGTTAATCTTGACAGCAGAAGGCACAGGGAACTTTTTCATTATGAAATCTATTAAAGAAAATAAATTATTTTGTTAAAAATCTAAATAGTAGCACAAAATTACCTCTTATTAAACACAATTTTTCTGCGTCTAATATATTCGGATGCTCCTTGCTTTCTTTAACTGTGGAATTCAGCAGTTCTTCAGTAGTGAACAAGGCACCTAACAAATTGCCGGCCATTTTATTGGAGTTAGAGTCATGTGTTGCGCGAATGGCATCGGTGGTTTATTTACTACCGTGTTTGTAGAGTTTCATCTGTAAAAATAATTGAATCCAACACAAAAAAGGAAAAAAAAAAGAAAAAAAAGTAACCTTGCACTGTTTGATTTCCTTAGTTAAAGTTTTGTCTTCGCCGTTTTGAGGAAGGTAGTTTGACATTATAGTTTTGAATGTGCCTGTCATTTCTTCTTTGCAAAACTTGGTCAAGATTGCATCAATGCGACCAGGAAGAATGTCATTACTGATTTAAAGCTCTTTCTTCATTTTTTTAAATTTTAAATTTATAATAAAGAATCTGGTCATCTTTTGTTAGAAATTGCGGTTCGTCCTCAGACAAATCATTTTCCGATGAATCATCAATAAATTGTAGCTTCCTTTTTAACTCCATTGGCTCCTTTATGAAGACGAATTTTGAATTATTTTGATCCTCGTATTCATCTTCATCATATATTAATTGTATCTATATACAACCAACAAGAATCAAAACTCTTTCTAAGTTAAGAAATTAGAAATGAATACCTTAGTTCTGCCTTTCTCAAGTTTTTTCTGTTGGTCACCATCTGTTGCAGGCATGTAAATCAAACAAAAACAAGAATCAAATATCATTCCGATAATTAAATAAGAGATAAGATGTACCTTCGTTTTGCGTTTGTCGACTGCCTTCTCAGATTCATCATCTGCTGCAGACATCTAAATAACAGAAACAAGAATCAATATAATTTCGAGAAACAAATAAAAGATGTGTACCTTAGATTTGCGTTTGTCAACTGACTTCCCAGCAACATTCTCTGAGGCAGCCATCTAAATACCACAAACAAGAATCACATATCATTTCAATAAAAAAATTTAAGAGATGTACCCCCTTCGTCACTTTCCCCCTTTTTTTGCCCTCGAGGATGTTTGAAACGACGCGTTGTGACGAAAGGGTGTCAAACATGGCGAGGGAAACACTGAAAAACTCAAAACGTTTCCCATCTTTGGAGGGCTACCAAGACTTTAATTTAAGAAAAACCTCGGCGATTTTTTAAAGGGATATAAACAAACATGTTAATTTGCTGTTCGTAAAACCTAATTATAAAACTTCAAAAGCCGTTTTAAGCTATATCAATTTTCCTGGAGGACACTTTAGGCACTGATAAATTGATAAAAACGTAGGTTGATTAAATTTTTTTTATATTTCAAAAATGAACTTCGTTAATATCAATAAATAACGTTTATTTGCTAAGTTTTTAAACATTTTCATTACTATTTAAAAATACTTAATTTAAAAAAAGAAAAAAGCGGAAAACGCACAAAAATAAAGACGAAAAAGTTTAAAATTTGATATCTTTTTTTGTATTGTTTGAAAAAAAATACACCACAAAATCATGACGTCTTTACCAGTAGGTGGTTAAATTTTCATAAAAATCTGTGATTTGGTCGCGCACTGCATTGGTCGATTTCGCGTGGATTTATCCCGTTTATTCTATCGACTAAAGTTTTACAGATGATTGATTGACACTAAGGGCACGACAGCTCCCCAATATCTTAAGTTAACACAGGGGGGAAAGGACACAAAGATATAGGAACAGTTAAACGGATGTGACAAGGGGCAACCTATTGGGGGCCCCGCAGATCATCCTACTCCAAATGAGCCGGAATTCTGGTGGTGCGGCCGGATCTCGTCGTCGGCCGTTGGGGACGAGTTTCGTTTCCAACAAAAAGTATCATCACACATCTGATGAACCCAAAGTGCACAGTTTGTTCCTTTAGCATCACATCCTACCCAATCAGACGTTACACAATCAGGCGTGTATTTTGTTCTTCGACAATATCAAAATACTTTCTCTCCTCGAGTTCTTGTGTGAATGGTGCAGGTCTGGTAGGAAATGGAGTCAGCTTTCCGGAATCGATGCAAATTCTGAAATGGTCACGCAAAAGTGTTGTGTCGTAAAGTAATGATGATGGATCCTCTCCATTCACCAAACTATTAGCAAATGCTATGGCGAAGACCCCGCAATCATAGCCATTCCATTGCTTATGACATCCTCTCGATTAGATGTTTGTATTAAGATGACATGCAGCTGAGGACGTGGGGACAAGCACTATTTCCAGAACCGCTATCGTACACAAGTAAGTCATCGGAAAAGGGGAATCCTTTCGCTACAAACAACCAGTGATTTTTCCCGTTGTGGACAATTTCAAACCATCATTCACCTGTTGCCTGGAAATATTCCAGGGTTCCTCCAAGAGTGCTAAAATATAAACCACCAATCTCGGGATGCTGTTGTATGAGGTTTTCCATTGCCCTGTTGATGATGCCAGAATACAGCCAGTTGCTCTTGGTCACTGGCTCTACCTTATCAAGGAATTGCAGCATGTAAGGGTCACGGACTTGACTTGCACCGACCTGGAATGTCTGTTTCTGTTTAAAAAAAATTGCATTAATCAATTGTTTGATATAACTTAGACATTTTAGTATTACCTCCACAGATAATGTTACCAATGTAGTGGGTGTTGGTGATAAAGAGGAGTTTATGTCCCTCGTCATATCGTGGTCGGCTTCATGATCATCTCATGATATGAATTAATAGAGATAACTGAAAATAAAATTTTTTGAAAATATTTCTCACGATGACGTCCTACTTCAATTCCGAGTCGGTGACAGCGTTCTACTGTTCTGAAGTGATCAAATTTTCATTCCAAGTTAGTGACAGGCACTATTGGTCCGACCCGTTTAGTATTTAACGGGTTCAAAGACGGGTTGGGTGTAAATATGAAGATTTTAACAATCCGTGAAAAAGCGCAAAATTTTATTTTTCATTACCTTTTGAGTGTCAATACGAATGCAACCCTCATGCAGATTCTTTGTAGTTAAAGCAGATTCCTTTTGTGATTTTGTGCTAAAACAATTCTGGCTTTCAAGGGGTAAGATTAAAGCGCTGTTTGAGTCTGTCTCTTCTATTAACTTAACTTGCGACTTGTGGACGTCCCCTAACGCAAAAGTCATTCTTGCTATCACAGCTCATTGGATTGACAATGTTTATGATCTCAAGGAAATTCTTCTTGAAGTTGTAGAGGTCAACGGAGCTCAATCTGGGTTAAATATTGCTAGTTATATGTTAAAAAGCTTAGAAGACTTTGCTATTTAATACAAGCTGTTTTGTATCACGGGCGATAACGCATCAAACAACAAAACAATGGCGCGAGAGATAGAAAAGCATGTATCTGCATTCAAATCAGGCAAAAATTAGCAGCCGTTGCAGGATTAAAAATTCTTGGATATGATGCAAGAGATGACATCATTGCAATTGAGGAAGATGAGGAACGAGAAACGGATATTTTTTACTTTAACTGGGGCAAGGAACAGCAGTATGAGAGCGATGACAACTTTGACCCTTCCTCTATCGTTGATCGCGTTGGGGAAATATGCAAGTTCGTTCGTGCTTCTCCCCAGCGAAGAAAGCAATTCGAAGAATGCGTAAAAGTATGTTATTCGGCTTCATTTCGTGAGTCGGATCCTTCTTCACGAGAGACTAAAAATTGTTTCGCCACCAACGGCAACAACTTCAGCGAATGGAAAAAGACCGGGCGAGCCGTTAAAGGACTCTGCTTGTTCACAACCAGTCCACAAGAGCGTAAGGTATAATGACTCTTGTTCTAAACTAAAATATTCTTGTCATTCTTAATTTTTTAAATTTCATTAGACTAGGTTTGTCAATGGCCACTCTGCCAGCGACGACCAGGAAAACTAATCCACCAGGCAAGAAAGGTCGACCTAGTGGACAAAGGGAAAACTCGTTTTTAACCGACGAAGGTTTAGGTATAAAAAGTTTACTCCAAACAAGCAGCACACAGCCGCTTCAAAGAGTTAAAGCCGTGGGTCTGCTACTTGACGTAAAAACTAGATGGAATTCATCTTATTCGATGCTTCAGAGATTTAACGATTTGCAGTTTACCTTGACCATGTTTTAAATCGCGTCGGCCAGTCGGGTGATAACTGGATGGAAAAATTTATACTTTCCGATTTTGAGCTGGAGCAACTCAAACACATTTTGGAGCATTTAAAGCCACTTTATGTGGCGACAACAGTTAATCTTTCAAAATCGAAATTCCCATAATTAAGTACTACCTTGCCGGTATATATGGGCATGATCAAGGTATAAATTTGAAAATTTGTTATCTGTATGTGAACTTTTGAGTAATAACCTTACATTTGTAGGAATTTAAAAAGATCTCTGATAGAATTCCATTGCTGTTAGCTACAGCATCAGCAATCATTGAAAAGCTAGAAGAATACTACCAACAGGTAGGAAAAAAAACAAGTTTACGTAATCACGATCATTTTGGACCCTAGAATTAAGCTACAATTCTTCAAGCGCGAGGTATAGGAAGTTAGTATTTTAAAATCTATTTTTTATTCACTTTTTTTTCATTCAAATCCAATTTTCGATGCATAAAAATGCTTTTCTGGTGAGGCAGAGAAATATAATCAACATCAGGAAGCAGATACGGGCGATCTTGGCGTGTTCAGAAGATTGGCTTGATTCCATTTTCCAGTGCAAGAAGACTTCTAATTAAGAAGCTGAAATCAAAAGCTATTTGCAGTTGTCTATAGAGGACAAAAATGTTCATCCCCTAGAATACTGGCTGTCAAAAAAAAGGAATTTATCCAACTCTCAGTTTAATGACCCCAAAATTTCTCGCCGTCCCTTCCACTAGCACACCGGCTGAACGGGCTTTTTCGAGTGGCCGGTTAGTTCTTCATCACACTCGTGGCTCAATTTC
The DNA here is from genome assembly GCF_021234035.1 of Daphnia pulicaria. NCBI lineage: Eukaryota > Metazoa > Arthropoda > Branchiopoda > Diplostraca > Daphniidae > Daphnia > Daphnia pulicaria. The sequence goes on from NC_060913.1 coordinate 34,978,183, forward strand.
AGTCGTAACAATAAGGGCTAGAATGTGTGTTCGTAATTGGTTGTTGCTAGAATATTGTTAAAAATAAAATATTTTTTGGGTGTACTGTAAATGTAGTCCTCGGACTTCCCCACTGCAAATGATCTTTTGATCCACAAACAGTTGCACCCTTTGTATAATTAAAAAAAATAACCCGGGAAAGTGAGAATGGGTCATGTACCCATAAAAATGTGGAATGCTACGGGTCGAGAAAAAGAAATAATCTGTTTTCTTAAAGGCGTTTTTTATTCTTCGTGGACGGATTGACCCAAGGTTTTTGCCGGATTTAAACGGATGTATGCGGGTCGGAACACTAACAGGCACGATATTCCAGTGATCTCGGAAAACAAAAGCCTGCTGTTAGGCGCGGCCCTTCCCCGTAGTCCTCCTGGCGCAAGGGTAAATAGATATTTTATAATTTTTTATAAATTAAGTCATGCAATAATTTTCATTGTAGTCTAGGGTCATTGATGACAATTCCATCGAAGTATTGAGGTATCTGAGTAAAAAAATGGCAAATTTTGAACGAAAGGTAGGCGAAACACGTATTTACATTTAACATGGTCCTTCGAAGCCTTAATTATTAAATGTTTAAACAAGTGGTACTCCGTGCCATTCCATCCCTACCACACACTCAAATTAGCATTAGTTATTGTTTGGGGCCTACAAACAGTGAAGGTCCCTCAAACATTATTTGTGTGTTGTTTCTTCTCTCCTTTTGGGGGCAATTTAAAGAACTAACCAGGGTTCACGCGTCAATTTAATTGTAACTTGCAAAAAAAAGGGGGAATCTCAGCCCAAATTATTTTTCTTTTTTCTCTATCGGGTTAGCCTGAGGGTGCGGCCATTAAGCACGTTGAGCTTACGTATAGGACCGCAGCCTCGACCACGTCAGACAAGTCTAAGTCGCCACTTCTATCATTCTTCCCCCAACTTGAGTTAAAATTGTATCAGGAAAGTTTCAAACCCCGTGAATCAGAAGCAAGTAAAAAAAAGAAAAATCGCTTCTTTTTCTTGTGTGCCACCTCTCCTTGTCTCTCTCTTGCGCCGGTTGGAATTGGCACTAATATTCTCTCTTTGTCTCTCAACAACCAATAGAGGAGCCGAAAGGACTCCAAGCCCGATTGCAAAATAGGAAAGAGAAGCCAACGCATGAAGAGGGCGCCGTGGCGCAGAGAAGGGCTCGTGCCCACCTGGGTGGAACCACCAAGTCGTCCCCCACAGCGGGAGCCGATCTCGGATGACCAGCTGCCACCAGCCGCTCTTGCCCCTCATCTAAAGGGAATCTTGCCTATAGCCCGCAGATTCCTGAACGCGGAGAAATTGGCAGAGGCTCTCCGCCCGCGGTATTACGGTGACATCAGAAATCGGCAAGCTGACGCCTTTCAACCAGTTCCAGCGCTAGTTCCGGCCTCATTGCCGGACGTCATTGTAGATCCACAACCGGCTCCAGCGCCAATTCAGGCCCCGTTGCCGGACATCATTCAAGAACCACGTCTAGCTCTAGTTCTACTTCCGGAAAAACCGCTTCCAGCTCAAGTCCTCCGGGAACCCCAGGAGCCAGCAGCAACAGCTGCAGCTCGCCCGGAGTCCACACAAGCTCACTAAGAGCCCAAGGAGCCAGCAGCAGCAGCTGCAGCTCCAACTGAGCAGGCAGCCAGAGCCGCCGAGAGTGAAGACGAGTCGAAGGAAGTGGACGGGCTTCAGCTGTGCTGGGTTAGTATGTGCGATGGTTCAGCAAAATACTCCAGCTCCACGAACGAGGGTCAGCGTGGATTCAACAACGAGTGGAAACGGAATCTAGCCCTCGCAGCTGACCACGCCAGATCAGAAGAGGCAAGACGTCAGCGAGGTCGGTTCAATACGCGACCGGGCCTGCCTTGGAGCAGGAGAAACACCAGAGGGGTTGGTGCACAACTAAACAAAATTGTATTCTTTGAAGATGGCAGGTGTCGAGGCTGTTAAATACAATCGGTAAAATGACCATGATTCCGTGTTCTGTCTTTCTTAAAAAAAACTCTTTCTGGGAAAAGGAGCCTGAGTAATCGGTGTCTCTAACAACAACACAAAAACTTGCTTACATAAGTAGTCGGAGAAATGGGCGCCTCCAATCAAAAAAAAATCTCTCTCGCTCAGTGCAGTGGTACCAACGTGTGTGGCACCACTAAGCAGCGAAGCTGATACAAAAAAAAAGAAGTTGGTGGCCGTCTTTTGACTGGATGACAACATTGTAATACAATTTTTTCCTACTATACCATGGTTTGGAATTCAATAAATTTAAGTACGCTGTGACCTTGAATTGTCGAGCGGTCTATGCGATAAAAAAATTGAGAACGGGATCATTGGAAAACAATCCATGAGGATCCACCGACTTACAGTACATAAAAAGTAAACGGTTCGTTAACGGAATTTTCATGGTTAAAGAAACATCACTAGCACATACTGATGTATATATTTTTCTTGTTAAAGCCATCAGTGTTCCCATTCCGACCTATTGTGTTACCTAATTTCTTCGAAAGGGTTGAACGCAAGGCGGCATACGCTGAATCCTAATCATGGGAAGAAGAGGAAGCCTCTTGGAGACGTGGCTCTAGAAAAGACGACCGTCAACAACGTTTTACTGCCAAAAAAGGCCCTGCTGGTTATCGAAAATGCTGTCTCCCGATTTTTTGTTTCTAATCGGCAGTGTTTTGCTGCTGCTGCTGCTTCGGCTAGCCTAGTCAATAGTTTCGCCCACAAGTCTCCAGCTATTCTCTGCTGCTTGGCTGTGTAACGTGTGTTACGAGAGAAAGGAAGTTGCTGTCTAGTCCTCGTCGATCGTGAGTCAGCCAGACCACCGGAACACACGAGAGAGACGTAGTTGCTGCAACCATATTGTGATTTGCCTTTTCTCTTCTCTTCGTTTCCTCCACGCATTTAGTAGCATACTTAAACCAATTAACATGAAACCGTGATTCATAATTTGTCTGCTGCTGCCGGCGGTGTGGATATAGATATGCAGCGCGTGTTTCAAAGTGCCGCAACATGCCGACAGGGGCAATGATTATTCAATGACACCTGCACATACTTGCCATGAAGACTATTTAATCGTTTAGTCTGATTGCCAGGATTTCCACCATCTGACTTTTTGGGATTTTGGGTCTTCTGTTCCATGGTCTATAAACATGTAAGAAAACACCAAGTTAAATAAAGCTTGTTTACAACAGAAACAAAGCAACACTTCTTACATGTACCATATTAAGATACTTCTTTTGAGCCTTTCTTGATAACTCTCGCCCCTGGTCCTGAGGCCAGCTCAGGTTGACCCAAAAGCCTAGCACTTGATTTCTCCTGGCTGATTCTTACTCGTTGATCGATTATGCGTTGCTTCTCCCGTTGAGCTTCATCATGCAATTGCTTCGAAAGTTACAGGCGTAACTAATGCCTGCAGAGCTTCTGCACTGCTCTTTCGTCTAAAGACGTCATCGTTTAAAAAAACGTAAACAAACAAGTTCTGTTCTCTGCACCCAAACAACTTTTTTCATATGCATATTTACAACCTAAAAATTGACCTTTACCCTAACTTTTACAACCTTTTACAACCTTTACAACTTCATTTGGTAAATTTCCTACTAGTTTTTGTTGACTTTAGGTTTCCCTGTTATTTGAAAATACAATTATTCATTTAAATCTTAAATTATTAATCCATCAATAAGCTTTCTTGATGGTGTTTAGATTGTTAGATAGGTTAAATAGTTTCGGAAAAACAATACCAATAAGCCAAGCTCTGTATTTTTTGGCTAAATTGCATTACCCATTTCGTTCCCAAATAGAAACATTTTGAAAGTAATGTCACCAAAGTAAACAATATACCTTTCATCTTAAGCTTTTCAACATTTGTTACATTGATAATTTTTTCTTCGTTAAAATTTTGTTTGACGTTAACAAAACAATTTTAAAGAAAAGTACAATCAAATAAAATTATAATATGAAGATTTGCTGGTGTTTGTTGGTTAGCTGTTTAGCCCTACCTTCTTCTTTGTTAAGTCTAGTTTTTATTGTCTACTAATGAAGAAATAAAACTACATTATTGTAATATTTTTAATTGGAAAAGTGTGTAAAATGATAATTGAAAAATGTGAAAATGTGTGATTTGAGAACTGTGTGGAATGTTGCTTCATTTACTATACGTTGATGCAACAATTTTACAGAAGAAAACTTGAAAAACATTCCCTAGACAATAGCTATATAAAAAACAAGAGAGTGACCACACAGTTCATTTCCTTTAAAGAAATTATATTGCTCTTGTGCAACTTTTGAATTAAATTTGAAAAACTTAAGCGGTTGTCATTTAATCAACTCTTACAGTACCAAACTATTTTATTTAAAGGTAATATAAGTCTATATATGGCACATGACAGTTCTTTCACACAACAATTAACATTATTCCTTTTTTACAGATTTCAAACTGAATCGGCATTCAGATAGACAAGATATACAATTTATGTTTGTGATCTTACTGGTGTGCCATCGACTGCAGCAACAAACTCAGTTTCAACACTTGGGTAATAAGTTTCTTTACATTTATAAACCTGCTACATGTTTGAAGTTCTTGCTTGAATGCAATGTATTACATATCATCTTCAATTTTAATGTTTACTTATTACTAGGGCCTACAAACAAATTCATCTTAAGCTTTTCAACATTTATTAACTTGACAATTGTTTCATCTGTCAATATTTTTCGTAACCTATTTTTTTTTCTTTTTAGACCAACAACATCTATTTGATTGGAGAAACTACGCTTGGATATGTGGAACGAGTATCGGATCTATTTTTTTTTCCATCTTTAAATGTCCTCGTGTATGCCCATGCGAGTGTGGGTGTATTCACGAGGACAACCCTTTTTCCTTCACCGCCTAGTCAAATCAGTTCGTCAACGATCAACCAGTTCGTCAACCAGTAACCACAACCAGTTCTTCAGCAGAAGGAACATCTTTGAATGCCTGGCTGTATTTCCCTGGCAAAAAGGTAGGAGAAATCCATCTCTACGAAAAATCTCCAATAAAAGAATCCTTCCTTAACATTGGAAAATGGTGCGGTTGAATCCCAAAACTAGAAACATGCGCGTGAGACTCTTCGTTCACATGAAATACCATTTTGCGTTGACTTGGGTTTATACGTAGTTCGTGGCACGAATTGTTGTTTACTGCACCTGCACTGTGGGTTGGAAAAGAATAGGGATTATTTTTTATGTTGACATTTTTCCTTTTCCCAAATAGATTATAATTTGTAATTCTAATTTTAGGCCAAATTCTACGTCACCCTCTACAACATCTTTTAACAAATCCAGCAATAGTGCTATGCACACTTCTTGTTGTAATGTTCTAATTTTAGGCCGAATTCTACGTCACCCTCTACAACATCTTTAAACAAATCCAGCAATAGTGCTATGCACACTTCTTGTTGTAACTTGCAGTCAAATATAGACGTTTCAGCAGAAAAGGCTGTGTGTCCATTCAGTGTGTCCATTCCATTCATGCACTCAGCTTTCTTGCTATAGCTTACTTGCGTTACCTGGGCGTGATCGTGTGTCCATTGGTCTATTAAAAATTATTTACGTTACATTTTGTAAGATAAGCGATTATTTTTCTTTGATTTCAATTTTAGTTGAAAAAATTGTTTACTAACTTTCAATGTTTGGCTGATTTGCTTTTGGAACTTATTGAATGCTAGAAGATTATAGATAATATAAGGCATAACATTTTTGCTCGTTTCCAAATAATCAAAATAGTCGTCGTTTGCCCATAGATCCTAATATTCAAGATTGGGCTTGAATTTGGAAGGAAAGTCCTTACCGTATTTCAATTAGTGCAAAGATGTTTTCTTTGTTGATTTTTTTTTGGCTATTAGTTCGACATTTGTCAACGATACTTTCTGTTTGAAATGATCTGCCATTTTATAATTAGCCTGCATTTTTGCTTTTGTTGATGCGATATATTTACAATGCCGTCACCAATTCTAATCGGAGTTTGGTGTAATTATTTTTCCTTAAGTGAAGCACCATGTCGAGCCATTCGGGCAATATTACTTTGGTGGTCATCAGACATCTGTGGAGTTCTGTTTGCTACTAGTTTAAGGGCCTGAAATTCTTTGTATTATTATTCCTTAAATTAATTGAATAATTCTCTTTCGTTAAACTATTCACTAAAGCATAGAAATACTACCAGGAATTACTTAGAAATACCAATGTTTAACATTAATTGTTTATCGTCTTGAAAGACGATTTTGTCACAGTTGTATAGGCGTAATCAAATCGACCTTTGGAGTGGCAAAACAATGGGCCGAGATGGGCAATAATATGCGGAAATCTTCAAGCCTTTAGAACTGAAACGGGATTAGAGTATGGAAATATGGGAAAAGACCGTTGCAATAAAGACGATTCAACTCACTAGATACAGTCCGTAAGATTTTTGGAATAAGTGTCGGGTATAAGAACCCAGTTGAGCAAGCGCAGTTAATTACACTTATACATTAGACACTTATACAGGAATAAGTAAATCTGTATTTGAAAATATTCAAGATAAACATGAACTAGGCGATAATCAGCCGTCCACATTCGTTGTGACTTTGAACAGAACAAGGGTGACAGGTGACATAGGACAAAATTTTGTCGATACATAAAAAAGGGAGAAGTGATCAAACTTAAACAAAAGGTGATCACAAACAAAAGATTACTCATATAATTAGTCGGTTATTAAATATTTGGGATAAATAAACTACATTTTCCTGCAATACGGTTTGGTTTTGCGCACTTCCATTGCTTCTTTTCAGTGTAGACTGCTAACGGATGACCAACACAATGGCATCGAATATTTCCGCTAGCATCTACCAAATAGTAAGGGAATTGTTTTTGTTCGGGATTTTGAGAGATGAAGCGATTAAACTTTGCATTTGTTCCATAAAAAATTTTCCCAAATTAAGGTTGTTTCTTGGAGCAAATGTATTTTGATTGTTCTGGGCTTCAACATGAAGAATTTTTCGCTGAAAGTTTTCCTTAGGCTTCGTTTTCAGATATTGAATTCTTTTTTCCTTTTCTAAAAGGAGCAATTCTTGTTCTTTAGTCTTTCCTTCGTATTTCCTTCTTTTTTCTTTTTCTTCGTACAGTTTGATCTGTAAGGCCATCCTCTTCCGATTAGAATCTTCCACCTCCAACAATAATCTTTCCCGTTCAAGTTTACGATACTCCATAACTTTCAATTGTTGTTCAAGATTAATTTTTTGCTGCAGAAGATATAAATTTTATAGGAGGTTGAACTTGGAGAAACTGAATCAAGGGGAAGTTGTGTGGTGGAAACGGCTATAACTGCGGCGGGAACCGATTGAGGAATATCGGCTGTCGATCCTGGCAGGCATTTTGACGTGGATTCAATACTATCGACAGATACTACGCTACAATGAGATGCAGCAGGAGTAGATTTAATTATACGCATCTTTTTGGAAAGAGTTTCCTAAAATTTAAAGAAATATGAAATGTAAGCTTAGGTTAGGGAAATTATGAAATTCAATTTTCCATACCGATAGTTGAGGGTCGAGTAATATCTCGAAGTCCTCCATCCCAACTACTTCGGCAGCCATCAACTTTGTTGCTCGTTGGAAGACAGGATCGGCTATTTGTTTTGCGAGTTCAATGTTTTCGTACACTGCCTTTTCAAAATGCCCAGGATATTTTTTTGTTCATGTTTGGACAATGGCGATAGGTTAGTGTAAGAGGCAGTGCAGTACTCACAGTAGTAACCTTCGTACACTTTGCTTTTTCCATATGCAAGTAATTTGATAATATCCTGAATTACCGTCTGCGAAACTGGACGACGGTATGAGGGATTAATAGAATTAACAGAAGCTAGCGAAAATTAATTTCAATTAGATTAGTTTTTACTAGATATATTACTTTTTTTAAATTTTACCAACAACGCCTTCTAGTTCAGTCCTTTTGTTTTCAATTTCTTTTTCGAGAGCTTCCAAACGCTTAGCCGCTTCTATGGCCGTTGCAAACGATAGTTTTCGTGCATGTTCTTTAAATTCAACTGAAAATGTCTATGTGACATAGAAAGTTGATGTTACTGCTAGACACGATTACGATTTTATAACTAACTATACCTTGTAGAGGGCTCTAAATTTGCCCAACGTGGTACGGGAATTGAAGAACTGGTCAGCCATTAATTCATTCAATTGGCGTGTAGTGACAAATGCTATTTTTTCTAATCAATAAAACTTCGATATCTTTCAACAAAGCGCAGCATGTGGAAAATAATTTCTTAGTCTAAGGTTAGAGACAAAAAACAAAAAAGGGGATATCATAACAATGTTAACGGTACGTGCGCAAACAATTACGTTCGGCTTCAACTTACAGCACGTTCAGTTTCTTTATCCATTCCAGATCTTTTTTGATGTAGTCTTCGTATGAAATTTCCATGTTTTCTTTAAATACATCACTGAAATAAAAATCCTCATCCTCACTATCTATAAAAATCACTTCTTGATAATCTGCGGAAGCCATTCCGATATGCCTTCTGCACGCAGTGCCGACTGACTGGCTCAAACTGAGAAGAAGAATCGTTGTCCCTGTCTTCGCGACTTTCCCCGTGTTTTATGATCATGGAACACCTTTTTTTTAAGATTTATCACGCTAGTAATCCATTCCTTGAACGAGTTAATACCAAAGCCAAAGTCATGTACCTTCCCCTAGCACATTTTCTCCGCAAAAAGGTTGGGCGCCATTTTTTCGATGGACGCGATCGCCACTCGCCTTTTGACGGATTTCAATCTTTTTCTCGCAAAATTCCCACAAAATACATGAACGTTTCATTTCTGAGATTTACTTTTGTTGATTAAAATTTCATTTAGTTTTCAATATGACAAATTTAAACAATTTCATCAAACGGCTACATGGCCGTCTTATTCTTAAGTCTTACTTTTCCACCCTCGCCTTTTCTCCACACAAGTTCGGGCGCCATTTTTTCAACGGGCACGATCGCCACTCGCCAGCCATCGCCCCAAACCTTTTTGACGGATTCTTCCACCATCAACTTGACAAGCTTTTCCGACGTGTTTCACGTCCAGCTTTTTATACATGTCCCCACCGCTCTTAAACAAAAATCGGATTTTTTTTCCTCAGAGGGTGTTTTATTTTGACGCCGTGCAGTTTCAGTGACATTCTAAACGTCACAACTCCTCGATCCAGCACCTTGTAGATTACACTGAGGACAGGCAGATTTACACACAACGAGTTACCCTCATCAGAGACCTTGTCGTTCATCGTTTTGCAAACGAAGGCTTCGTCCTTGCCCTGTACGTTCTTTTTATTTTTTTCCCCCTTCATAAGTCAGGAAATAAAAGCGAGGGAGAGCGAAAGACAGCGATCTGTCGATTCGAGAGCGGGACGTGTTCGGCCATTTCTAGAACATATAAAAGGAGGGTGATGAAATTGGCGGTTGAAGAAGGGTTGCAAACATATTACAGGGGGGGGGGGTGCAACATTGCACCCTTAAAACGAAAACCCAAGGCACAGGAGGGTCCCTAAATCCACCAACCTGCCACCATCCAATCACAACCCGACTTTCAGGACCAAAATTTTAATTTCGATCAAATTAATAAATATATTTAGTGAACAAAAATGACAACAGATTTGAAAAATTGTCTCAGGGACGTAGTATTATATTGCAAATTGACTAAAAAATAAATAAGAACTAAATAGCCCTGTTTACACACGATAATTCTGCCCTTCTTTAGCCAATCACAGATCGGCTTGAACCCGATAAAGAATTTCATTGCTATTTGGTATTCATTAGCAGAGATCGTGCAACACGGTCCTTTCATGGTCGTCTGGTAAGTTGATAGGTTGATCTATCAATCATTATATTTTCATATTTTAATGTTTTCATATTTTATAATATTATTATGTTTTCATATTCAAGGTTGACAATCAATCTCAAGCCAAACTTCCACAGACATGACTAATATCCTTGAGAAAGTATTATTAAAACTTAAAAAAAAACTTCAATGAAGTGCACTTGACAGTGATTAAAGACAAACTGACTCTCGTTGGTAATAAGTTTCAGGGATGTCAGACTTCTCACGTGCCTTTTACTATGTGCTACACAAGGAGTTTGCAATTTCATTTATTATCTTCTTTTTTGAGGATTGGGGATGTATCTGATGGTTTTTATTTACATAATTATAAGTTAAAAGTTATAAGTTCAGTTTATTGTGTTGAATTCTAACGCCACGAAAAAAATTGTCAATGCCATTTCCATTATTTTTCTGTTTTCTTATAATTTATCTGTATAGGATTGTACTGTTGTTGTCGTATAATTGAAAATTTCCAGAAGGATCGCTCGGCGATCCCAAAGGTAATTAGAATTATATTAGAAATAACGTATGAGACCCTGGAGGATATACACGATGTATTTTCTAGCTTCTTCAAAGATCATTTCTTCATCCGCGCAACGGCCCTTTTTCGTCAGACTTTTTAGCGTCCAACTCATTGATAACATGGTCGAAAATAAGCTGTGAGGTAGCTCAAATAAATCATAAATTAAATGTGAAATAAGGAAGAGACACAGGTTGGATTTGAACATATTGGTTACTCATTGGCCCCTGCAGCAACTGAGAAAGTGTCGAGGATGCTGTTCTGGCCAAAAAAGAGCGTTCCAGACAAAGGCTGCAAACACGGGAATATAAACTTTTTATTACAAAAGTGGGATTGGCAAACTTTTATTTTCTTGATTATTGCTCGCTCCCCGTCTAAAGACATGAATGAAATAAATTGAAACGTTACATAATGGAAAAAACTGGATGGGTTGGGTGGGAATGACACCCTTAGAATCTCATTCGTTATTTCTCATTTCTTAATAACTTACAGTACCTACCTGAAGTTTGGGAACGTGTGAGCGCGCGCGAGAGGGGAAAGGTGTTTTTCTCGGCGTTCTCAAAAATCCAATTTTTGTGGGATCGCGACGAATTTTTTTTGCTGTAGCCATTATTGGTAGCATAAGGCAAATTTTTTTAAGATTTTTCCAATAAAGGGAAGGGTAGGTTAAAAATGGATCCCAAAGTTGGGGAACACTCTATAGAGCTCCATACAAAGTAGGGTACTTTGAAGGGGGATAACACCAGAACGAATTAAGGTAGGAAGACGTGGAAAACTCTGAAAGGAAGAACATCACAAGCTCAAAAACATTTTTCGTTTTCAGATTTTTCGCCTCATATTTAATTTTGCAATTGTGAATTGAAAACAGAATTAATTTTTTTTTCCTGTTCTTCCCCCCTTTTTCCACCCACGTCGGGTTGTAGCCCCCTCATAAGCGCGCGAATTCTCTGTTTCAAAGAGAAAAATACGCGCGAGGTAGAAATGGGGGGGGAGAAAGGGACTAGACTTGTATCCTGAACTTCTGGCGCGTTTGACCCTGAAAAATTTGGCGAAAATTTGTTGCTTTTCATAATGGTCCACCGCAGAAAATCGTTTTCAACTTACACGCATCCGCATCCTATCTTACCTTCGCTCGTTTTCTCCGTTAAGGCAAAAAGCCTCGGCGCTAATCGATCCAGGGAGCTCTAAGCTCGACACTACATTGGTGCTAATGTTGTTATTCAATAGCGCACCACTAAGCACTGGTCCACACCCGGTTTCGTCGTCAAAGTCAGGGTTTTCCGTGACTCTTTCGTTAAAACTCCAACTGGCAGATTTTTCCACCGTAACCGCTGCTTTCTTCGCGACATCACGCTGGAGGCCACTTTGCCACTACGCCCTGCAACACAGAAGAACGACGCAAACGCTCCCATCGACACTCACCTTAACGATCTATCTCCCCTTTGGGCCCCATCTTGAAGGCCTCGTCGTTCTTTCCGCATCACTGCCAAGAACATTTAGGATGCATTTTTTATTTGTTGTGCATGTTTTCTCATTTATCTTTTCTTTCATTTACATTTTTGTTTCCTTTGTCCTATGTGCCCCATTTCGTTTTGTGCTTTCCAATCAATCAATTTGGGGGCCAACAGTATGATGGCCAGTTTTCTGAAAAATATTGTCCTTAAAAAGAGTGTTGAATTCAGCCACCAATAGCTATCATTTACCAAAATGCGATGATTAAAAATGGGAGACAAAATCCATACAGTTGGGCGTGTATAGGAAACACATAAAATGATACTACTATTAAGCTATTGGAAAGGGTAAAGAAATTGGATTATTTTTGCGATATTACGTATTTGGGATGTTTAACGAAAATATGAAAATTTGTTTTAATAGGATTTGTGTTCTTGCATCACAAACGCGCATAACATTTTCATTTCATAATTAAACGCCTTGATTGGTTTGAATAAGATTTTGACGTGCACGCATGTAGTATACTATAGAACTAAAAAGTGGTAATATGATGCATAATAGACCAGTTAATTATTTGTGCTGGCTAAAAAAATAAACACTTGGAGAGATGTCATTCCAAGAACCACAAAATTATCGTATGTGACATGTGTTTATCCACCAATTTGCTAGGCAAAGTGTTGAAAATGAGCCTGTTCATACAAACAAAAAATGATAACTACCATTTTCAACCACCAACCACCAAAAATCAATCACAATTTATCATGTATTAAACACCAATAATTAATTTTTTATCTTTTGGTTTTATTATTTGCAAAATTAATTGGCTTAGTGCGAAAAAAGAAACACATTCTTAAAGTTTAATGTAAATATTTCCGTTTCTCTATAAATTTATCGCTGTTTACATCAGCCGGAGGTGCACATAATACTGGAGTAGACGTAAACATTGATAACGGAGTCGACAACAGTGATCATCACAATGGACAGCGGGCAGCGGCTGAGAATTGATATTGATTTCGATATTGGCGATATAGACGATGATTCCTTACCAGAGCGAGATGCTTATTTCGGAAATGAAAGATAGCAATAAAGAAATTACCCGGCAGTTCAAGACATGTAACTAAAGGGTCCGTTCTATCTCTGTTATTTGCGTTATTTTATTCGTTACCGTCGTACCAAGTGTTGCTTGGGTGACATTTTCCAGCTTCTCTATAAATCTATCGCTGTTTACATCAGCCAGAGGTGCACATAATACTGGAGTAGACGTAAACATTGATAACGGAGTCGACAACAGTGATCATCACAATGGACAGCGGGCAGCGGCTGAGAATTGATATTGAATTCGATACTGGCGATATAGACGATGATTCCTTACCAGAGCGAGATGCTTATTTCGGCTTTGATCAGATAGCAATAAAGAAATTGCCCGGCAGTTCAAGACATGTAACTAAAGGGTCCGTTCTATCTCTGTTATTTGCGTTATTTTATTCGTTACCGTCTTACCAAGTGTTGCTTGGGCGACATTTTCCAGCTTCTCAAAACTTTTTCCCATACTCTGTTCGTAAAGCAAACTACTTCTTCGAAAATATTTTAGTGATACTGTAGCTTAAACGCACCTTTTTTCCGGATTGCCAATCGTATCTTGGTGAACCATGATGGGTTTCGTGATGGTGAATTCGAAGAAACTGTATTGAGAACGGTTCTGGAATGACGAGACCGAGTTTTTCTCCTGTCACATCCTCTCCCTGATAAAATCCCCATATACAAATAGAAAAATTAAAGAACTCACCAAACAACATTCCAGAAAGCAGTTGAATCAACCCGACAACGAAGAGAAGTGATTAAGCTATGGTTAGGAAGCCAAGGAAAATCTTATTATGTTCCCAATATTTCCCTAATGGGCGATGAGTTATCGCATTAAAAAACAACGAATGATATTTTTCGTGATTTCAGAAAGATGGCTGATATTCTCGGCGATTGGAAAGCAAGCGAATACCGTGATTACTTGGAAAACAGAAAAAGGGAAAGTACAGTTGAAGTCAAGGTAAGTGATCACTTAATTAATGAATTCGTGCAACATCGGTTAATGTCATGTGTGTACAGTTTGTTTTGTGGCCTATTCCTTCGTGGCCGCTTATGGGTTTTGAGGCCAGGCATGAGTTTTGCATGCTTGAGCTTTACATTACCGGGCATGGGGTTTGTGGCAGAACAAATCTCAGCTTCTATTTGTTTTCAGTTGCTAGTTATTAGGTCTTATACATACACAACTTACTGTTTAATACGTGGATCAGGATGTTTGCCGAAATTTGTGTCACCATATGGCTTTATAATGTGCGTTTGAGTGCGTGTGATACCGAGATTTTGCAGGGAAGGAAGATCTCGCATTGATTTACTTTTAGTTAGAAACGAATTACCGAGGAGTAATGGACGAAATGAGTTATGTTTAGGTAATAAAAAAAGCTTCTCATATTGCTGCTAAAACTCGTCCTAAACCTTCAAAGGATTAAAGTGATCTCTAAAGTTGCAATAGTTGAACGGGTCATCTGCTTCATAAAGGTAATTTATTTGAAAGTAGTTTTTTAACTATTTGTTTATGAACGTTATTTATTATGATTAAGGCGAACGATGACATTTTTTGAAATTTCTAAAGAGCACAAGCCCCATCTGCTTATGTCACCCTTTATTTGCTGCGTGGAGAGTATCCAACATCCTGCAAGTTTTTCCGTCGTTTCAGAAGGAGAAATTATCCATGCTGGCCAAACATCAATTGATGCTTTAAAGACTCTCTATGCTTCATTCCATATGCTCCGAATACCATATCCTTCAATCTTTTCTACTTTTTTCAAATTTTTGACAATAACGTTTTCCGTGTGCATCCGGAGAATTTGTCCTAGTGTTGCGGACTTACATGTTCTGTTAAATCCTAATGTACACCCCAGCTCTTAGCTATACTTTAGAGGCCAGTTCCCTTTACAATTTAACTGTAGTGTTTCATGCTACGTATGTATGAGTTACCAACTAAGATTTCGTTTTTAAATGGTTTCAATCTCAATACATTTCTAGCTATTCTGCAGTTTTGAAACTGGAACAAATAACGAGTATCGATTTATTCATCCCTTTTTTAAATCGATTTATTTATATAAATTCATTACCGTTCACAAAATGTTCACCTTGGGTGGGGAAAAAAGAAGCTGTCCAGAGAGAAGCAATGGACCCAGTATTCGTTAAAACCATACAAAGTAAATTTCTTTTAAGCTACATTAATTTAGTTTAATTAACTTACCAGAACAAGTAGCTCAAGCTTGGCATAGAAAATCGATTGGAACTACAGAAATGGTAATGAGAATGGCAAAGTCAGGTATTAAAACATTTTGCAATAATTATAGAAAAATGGCAAAGTCGGGTATTAAAACATTTTGCAATAATTATAGAAAAAAAAATGTAAATCTAACTTCAATTTTTCGACCATTTTGATAAAATGATCATCATCATTGTTTACGAACACTAATGGTGGTGGAATTCAATAAATTGATGCTTAAGATGACATGATTGCCTTTTTACTCTCAATACCACTATTATTGAGTTGACCACTGTTTGATTGACAAACAAAAACATGATTAAGAAGGTATGAGAAGTTAGGATGGAGGTGCTGATTGCAATATATAGTTGCTATTATATCGTATTCAATATCTAAAGCACGGGTGGACGTCATTCGGGCCCAGTCATTCGGTCCCCTACATTCGGGCCCTGGGCCTGAATGTCGCAAAAGTGGGCCTGAATGGTCCAATAAAAAAATAATTTTAGCGCTGGTAGTGCGACTTCCGCTAGGCATTTCACCCACCACCAAACTTTAATTAAAAAATAAAAACAGCAGAGTGCTTAGACTAGTTTATTGGATAGTAAATTGTTCAATATCTCCTCCATTCCCATAGTTGAAATAGTTCAATCTCTTCAAGGTTTGACAGTTTTCAGTTAGTTTGACTCTACACGTTCTTCTGCTGAACCCTTCTGGTGCATTTTTTCTGTAAAGAAAAGTCGAAGTCGACAGCACCAAGGGCAATTAAAGGTCCCAACTCTAAAGTCGACGACGGCCGTACGACCAAGAGAGAAAGTAAGGAAGGTCGGGCCGTCCTTAACCCGAACGCCATCCGGACGTTGCGAAGCGGAAAGAGGTATGACGTTTTCTCTCTCTTATAAGATGTGAAAAAAGGACAACTCAGTTCAGTTCGAATGTTCCTTCCGGATCGAAAACAGATTCCTATTGTGAACCCCATTTTGTGACTCGCTCGTCTTAAACCTTATTAACCTGTGTGAATCTTTGATTGTGAACAACCATTGTTTAAATACTTCCCCATTACGGGCTCGTGGGTGAATAGGTGCGTCGTGTGAGCGTTCACCCACGGGACTAGCACCGGGAGTTTGGCTTATAGTGAACTGATTAAGCATTCTCCCAGTTGCGGTACTGTTGGCGTCTACTCTTCGGAAGAAACCCGCTGTCAAGTAAGAAGAAGGTCCATCCGGACCTATGTTGTGTGTTTTGTCGCCTCCGGTTCCCCTCTGCCTAGGTTTTTACATGGTCCGTCGAACCGGAAAGCTCGTTTTAGGTCGGAGGGGAAGGATCTACTCAAATTCAAGACGGTGCCTATAGAAGGCTAACAAATACAAGACGGTTCCCAGTGGGAGTCTCTACAAAACAAACAAGACGGTTCTTTGAGAAATCCCTAGGAAATTCAACACGGTGTGATATAGAGTAACTCTCTATCCCATATATTAAAGCGGTTCTTGAAGGAAAAGTTCTAAACGGAAGGGAATAGTGTCTATTCTCCTTCGGTCTGGGTATTTCATATGGCTATTTGTAACAAACGGAGACTGGGGGTTAAAATTGTGAATTATTTTCGGTAAAAAAAAAAAAAAAAAAAACGGCTTTCCTATGTACCAACATGATTAAGTGGTTAGAACGTCATTTTGACGCATTTCCAGCCAACGACGATATTACGATGATGACATTCTTGTTTGAATCCTTCTTTTAAGATTTAATAATATTTTCTATTCTGCAGAAAATGGAGAAAGATCTGCGCCTAATCGAGATTTACAGTAACCGGTTCCGGGCAGCTCACGAGCTTATTCGTGAGGAACTTGGCAAGCCTGAACCGGCCGATCTTGACGAACCTTTAGAGAACTTAGAGGCTCAATGGGATACCTTAATTGGTCTGTATGATACAGTGATTAACGGGTCCGAGGTCGAGCATCTGGAAGAACGTGTTAACTCTATGGAAGACTGTCGGACTCAATATCTCGCAATTCGAAGAGCCGTGGAGAAGGTAAGAGTGAAAGCATCCAGTTCCTCTGCCCCCAGTAGAAGTACGGCGGATACCTCCCAGAATGCCTTGGCCACGGCCATTGCTAAACTGACGGCAGCTAAAATCCCTTCCTTTGCGGGCGAAACGGTCAAATGGCCAGAATTTTGGGGCATCTATCAGATAGCCATTCATGACCAACCAGTCCTACCTGATCTAGAAAAATTCATCAGACTAAAAGAAGCGCTGACAGGGGAAGCCGCGTCCATTATTGAAGGGTTGCCATTAACCAGTGCCAACTATGCCGCGGCTATCGATCTGTTAAAACTGCATTACGGCTCAACCGAAGTTATTATTCAAGAGAATTATCGGTACCTCTACAACTTACCCGCAGTCCCTCCAGGTAACCATCTAGCTTTAAAGCAGTTTTTGATCAATGGTGAAGTGCGTATACGCAGTCTGGAGAGCCTTGGAGTCCCATATTCAAATTATGCGAAACCGTTCGTCTCCCTTTTTGTTGATCGACTCCCAAGAAACGTCCGTATCGCTTGGTACCGTTTTTCAGCAGACAAGGAGGAATCGGACGTTAAGGATGTTTTGGCGTTTATTCGAAGAGAAGTGACTAGTCAAGAAAGGAGCCAATCATCCGGGCTGATTAATCGGAAAAGGGAAGCTGCGGAGGAGCCGATGATTCAGATGGAATCTAAAAAGATGCGAATAACGCCGTCTGTAGCCGCCCTTGCGGCTTTAAACAAATCCGGAACTCACCGCACTCAGGTCAACGAATGTTGCTTTTGTCACGCAGCCCATTCCCCCTTCAAATGTGATTTACCGTTACAAAAAAGGCTAGAAATAGTCCGAACGGAGAAGCGATGTTTTGTATGCTTGAACAAGGGGCATCAGGCAGCCAATTGCCGCAATCCAAATTGCAGAAAATGCAATCGTCGGCATCACATCACCTTGTGTCGCGATACGGCCTATGTCCCGAATAAAGCTAAAAAAGGCGATCCCCCACCTTCATCCTCAAGCAACGATGGTTCAACAGCCTGTTATGCCGCCCTCCCTCAAGAGAAAGAAGTTTATTTGAAAACGGCAACTGTTCTTCTTTACGGAACGAACAAGACTATTAAGATCACGTGTCTTATCGACGAGGGAAGCCAACGTTCCTACGCCACTGAATTTGTGGCTGATCAACTGGGTCTTCAGGAAAGCGGTGTTGAGACAATATCGATTTGTCCGTTTGGATCAAGAAAAGTGAAGAAACCTTCCGCAGTTCGTCGCGTCCTACTCGTTGTAAGCGGTATACCCGAAGGGAGTAAATTAATCAAGATGGATGCACTATTAGGGCCAGAATTGTGCGCGGATTTATCAGCTCCAAAAGCCTACGCTGTAGCCGAGTTGGCAGATCGTGTACTTGCGGATTGCAACCTCCTCTTCTAAACTTGCTAGGATTGACCTGATAATTGGTGCAGACCATTGCCGCTCAACCGTTAATTACAAAACAATAAAGTGTCGGAGTGGATTATTGGCTGTATCCAGTAAATTCGGATGGCTGGTGTTTGGTCGGGAAAAACAACCTGGAACGTCCCTTATCTCCACGCTCCCTGTCGCGTCCACTTCCGTAGTAGAACCCTCCGCTAATGAAAAGGAGAATTTCGACTTAAGAAAATTCTGGGATGTTGAGCATTTCGGGATAATCGATCCGTACGGAGGCAGTAAGGAGCCCAATCCTCTAGAAGGGTTTGAAGATTTAATCCGAAGAGGATCCGATGGGCGCTATTCGGTACCTTTACCATGGCGCTTGGATAGAAAAGATTTACTTGGGTCGAATTATCATCAAGCAGAAGGGAGGTTTGATAGACTAATGCTTCGACTCCACCAGAACCCTGAACTTTTGAAGGCTTATCATTAACAAATGATGGAATATCTACGAGCAGGATTTATCAGTAAGGTTGAGTCACCGGATCAACCAATAAAAGGAATTACGTTTTATTTGCCCCATCGTCCAGTCGTACGTAACGAATCGGTTTCTACAAAAATAAGACCAGTTTTTGACGCTTCTGCTCGAGCCGACAGCGGTTTGTCCTTGAACGACTGTCTAGAGACCGGCGAAAATTTAAATCCAGAATTATTAGCGATTTTGTTACGATTTCGCTGGAGTCGTGTGGCTTGGGTGGGAGATATTGAGAAGGCCTTCCTTCAAGTGGAAGTCAACCCGGAAGATCGCGATGCCCTCCGGTTCTTATGGATAGATGAATTATCAACAAAGGAAATGAAACCCGTTATGTTCCGATGGAACCGAGTTACCTTTGGTCTCTCTCCCAGCCCCTTCTTACTTCGCATCGTCATCCGAAAACATCTGAGTACTTCCAGAGATATGGATCCATCTCTGGCTCGCTATATAGAAGAACGGCTCTACATGGACGATCTCCTGGCTGGATCGGACTCTACAGAAGAAGCGACGAGGATCATAAAACGAATTATTAAAGCCTTTAATGGTGCCTGCATGAAACTGACTAAATGGGTCACAAATGATCCAGCTGTAACTAGTACTCTGCTCCAAGCCGGAAGGACGCCCATTGATAACGAACTGTCGCGTCCCATCGGCTGTGAAGAAAAATCGAAAGTGTTGGGAGTCATTTGGCGTCCGAGTGAAGATTGCTGGACCTTTGATGCGATAAAAATCGCTGAGCTTGTAGCCGATATACCCGTTCGCGCAACCAAAAGACAAATGTTAAGTATTTCCGCCCGATTATTTGATCCGCTGGGCCTTACGTCCCCTGTTCTTCTACTAATAAAATTGCAATTCCAGAGACTCTGGGAAAGTGGGACTCGTTGGGATTCCCCTATTCCAGAAAATATCCATCAAGATTGGTCAGCATTGGTAGCTGGATTACCGGCATTAGCGCAATTAAGAGTTCCCCGTTGGTACTTTCTGGAATTTAATCCTTCCTCTAAAATTGAACTTCATGCATTTTGTGATGCATCCGAAAAGGCGTATGGAGCGGTGGTTTATTCTCGAAGCAAGTTCAACGATTCGTTCTATACTAATTTAGTGGTCAGCAAAACGCGTGTAGCCCCAACTAAGAAGATTTCTCTACCAAGACTTGAATTGATGGGAGCCTTATTGGTTAGTCGCCTGGTGAATTACGTAATCGAAGCTCTTTCTCTTCCTCAAGCTACTCAAAACCTTTGGTGCGACTCAACTGTAACTCTGGGCTGGATCAAAGGGAACATCAACAGATGGAAACCCTTTGTACGAAATCGTGTTGAAGAAATAAGGAAGTATACCCAGCCAGATCAGTGGCATTACTGCCCGGGAGAAGAAAATCCTGCTGACCTTGCCTCCAGAGGGTGTTCGGCAACTGAGCTACTAGCCTGCAAGAAATGGATTGACGGACCCGAATGGCTACGGAAGCCTGTCGAAGAGTGGCCTAATTATCTGCCTCCTCAATTGTCCGAATCCGCTAAACAGTCGATCAGCCATGAAGAAAGAAAAGGAGTCATTACCACCACCACCTCAGTCTCCGTGAAACCCGAGTTGTTTTCACTCAAGAAATATAGTTCCTTTCTACGCGTGATAAGGATCACCGCCTGGATTTTCAGATACCTGCGCAACAGGAAGAAGGGGGAGTGCGCAAAGAGCGATCCTGCGGGGAATGAGGCAAAGGAGTCGGTTAGAGTAAACAAGGATAAGGTTATTCAACTAGACTGCCTCACGGCCCAAGAACTTGAAAAAGCTGAGCTATTTTGGATCAGAAGCGCTCAAATGTCGGCCTACCCGAACGATTTCAATACTCTCCGTCAAAGGAAAGAGATCTCTAAGTCATCCCCTGTTCGAACTCTACGTCCTCTCTTCGACCATGCTAATGGTATTATGCGAGTAACCAGTCGCCTTGTAGATAGGTACGAGTTTGAAGAACAAGCACCACCAATCCTTCTACCCGTCGTCGACAATTGTCCAGCCGATCGGATTGTGCGATTGTTAATTTGGAAGACCCATGTGGAATGTTTACATGGAGGAGTTAGCCTGCTACTTGATAAACTACGGCAAGACTACTGGTTAATCAAAGGTAGGCAGCAAATAAAAAAGGTCATCGGAAATTGTGGAAGGTGTCGCCGATTCCATGCGCGCCCATTTTCTCAACCAATGGGAAATCTTCCCATTCAACGGCTGGTCGAGTCTACCCCCTTCCTAACAACCGGAGTTGACCTTATGGGTCCCATTTATGTGCGTCCTTTCAGCAAGAATAAAGAAACGACTAAAGTGTACGTGTGCCTATTTGTATGCGCGGTGACTCGAGCTGTGCAGTTAGAGCTAGTTAGCTCTTTATCCACGGATACGTTCCTTCTCGCATTAGAGCGACTAATTGCCAGCAGGCAAGAAGTCCGCATGCTAATGTCTGATCATGGAACAAATTTCGCTAAGACCGCCCGCCTTCTAAACAATCTAAGGAGCTGTCCTCGGCTGGCCGCATTCCTCGCGAATAAACGTATGGAATGGCGATTTATTCCCACTGAGGCTCCATGGTGGGGAGGGTATTGGGAACGGTTGGTTCGTGTAGTGAAAGACACGCTCAAAAAAAGCCTCGGGTTCCAGTGCCTAAATTTTGAAGAAATGTGGACTCATGTGAAATCGATCGAAGCCATGGTCAATTCCCGGCCACTAGCGCGAGATACGGACTCACCGACTGATTTACCCGTCTGCATTTCACCTAACGATCTAATCATCGGACGAAGCTCATCTGCTCTTCCAGGAACCGGGATATCGCCAGATTTTTCAGCCATTGAAGGGGCGGAGCAGCTAACAAAAAGATTGCGACACCAAAAACTAATTTTCGATCGCGGCTGGAGATGCTGGACGACCGGCTATTTGAAGGACTTAAATAATTTTACTCAGCGGGATCGATCGGGCTTTCCCTATCCTATCCGAATTGGGAAGATAGTGATGATTAGGGACGATAATCTGCCACGACTTCGTTGGAAAGTAGGCGTTGTCACCCACCTCCATCCTGGACGAGACGGCCGCATCCGGTCTGTCACATTACGACGCTCAACGGGCCGTTGCTCGGATTACGCTATCCAGTCACTCTATCCCCTAGAAACTGAAGCATCCCGCAAAGCATCAGAAACCGCCGACGCCGATCATCCACCACGAGAACGTCTCGAATTAGCTGCCAGAAGGTAATTCGAGAGGGGAGTGTAAAGAAAAGTCGAAGTCGACAGCACCAAGGGCAATTAAAGGTCCCAACTCTAAAGTCGACGACGGCCGTACGACCAAGAGAGAAAGTAAGGAAGGTCGGGCCGTCCTTAACCCGAACGCCATCCGGACGTTGCGAAGCGGAAAGAGGTATGACGTTTTCTCTCTCTTATAAGATGTGAAAAAAGGACAACTCAGTTCAGTTCGAATGTTCCTTCCGGATCGAAAACAGATTCCTATTGTGAACCCCATTTTGTAACTCGCTCGTCTTAAACCTTATTAACCTGTGTGAATCTTTGATTGTGAACAACCATTGTTTAAATACTTCCCCATTACGGGCTCGTGGGTGAATAGGTGCGTCGTGTGAGCGTTCACCCACGGGACTAGCACCGGGAGTTTGGCTTATAGTGAACTGATTAAGCATTCTCCCAGTTGCGGTACTGTTGGCGTCTACTCTTCGGAAGAAACCCGCTGTCAAGTAAGAAGAAGGTCCATCCGGACCTATGTTGTGTGTTTTGTCGCCTCCGGTTCCCCTCTGCCTAGGTTTTTACATTTTCATTCCCATAGTTGAGCTTTTGAGTGAATTTTCGTCAGTTTACCCAATTCTTCTCAAAGTTTTTCAGACGATATTGGATTGATTGTCCTTTAGTACGAATTCCAGAGATTGCAGAGCTGGTATTGCATCGATTCTGCATTCTTGTTTACCTTTTTTAATACTACTTTAATGCTATTTTGTCAGCTACTTCTTTCATGAGGGAAAGAAATTTTACAGTGTTAGTAAATGCAGAACCTTGAAAATAAAAAATTCTTTTAGAGTTTTAGTATTTGATAGTTAACATTTTGAAATTGCAACTTACCCACAACGACTTTTAGATTGTTGTGCGTGCCTTCAACGTTATTGTTAGTTCTGACGAATTGCATGAATATTTACCTTGAAGAAGGAGGCCAAATAATACTATTGATGTATGTGTTTTCAATATAGCAGCAGAAACGAAGAACAAGGTCATTAGTGGTATTTTCTTTAATATAATTGAACCGACCTTCAATTTTATTGTGAGGTAGAAGATAAAGACTTAGAAGTTCTCGGCATATTTTTCTAATGTCTTTATCTCTTCGATAGAGCGGAGCCAAACCAATTTTTTTAATGTTCCTGTAAAATGATTGGTTAAGATGAAATAAACATCCAACGGGTTTCACACCTGGAAAAATTTCTTTGCAAGCCTGCCAAGCTGCCGCTTCAAAATCCAACATGATTTCTTTTACTTTAGGATAGTAGATGTCTGGTTTCAGTAGGTCAAGGATTGAGCTGAAGACGGCACAGTAATCTTGTTTTGTCTTGCCTGACATCAGTACTGTAACAAGTGGAACCTATTTGTCCAAATCACCGTGCCTTATGAAAGCATGAATCTCAAACACTTGGTAGAATGGTTTCGGGCATATAAAAAAGGAACCGTCGCCGTACCACCGTTTTGCTTCACGCAGAAGATTAAGTTTGAGGTCGGTTGCAAAGAACCAGATGGCGGGCAAATCGTTTGGGAGTTTAAATCTTGATATCATCACGGAAATAGGATTTCGGTGTGACGGCTTCGTTTGTTGCTAAAAAAATAACGATTATGCATAACAAATCCGAATTTAAAATGTAAGTAAGTATAATGTAAGTTAAGTACCCTAATTGAAATGAAGATCTATTGGATTTTTCAAAAACTGTGCCATTTTCTTTCTTTGAACGACTCGAATTAAGTTACGTCTTACGGGCTGGTCACTTGTTGGATCCATGGTGAAAGCAGCCATCATTTCTCTTTCCACAACTTCCCTGGCACTTAATAGGGGATTTGCGACTCCTTGTTTTTTAGACGTCATTATGATTGAAGCGTCGCGTGACACGTTCTTCCCAGGTTTGCAAGTGTGTTGTTTTTTCAACCTGAAGGTATTATTCATCTGGATCACATAACTTAGGCAAAAACTTGGTTTGCTGTGCGAATCTTGACGAGTATTTCTCATTAACAAAATGTTTGAATTGACCACTATTTGAACTGACAAACAAACCAGAGTAAGGTATAAGAAGTAAGGATTTAAAGTTGATTGCCCCATACTGTTGCTTCAAAATCCTTTACAATATCTAAAGATGTTAGCAGAAATTCTTTACGAGTAGTTTAGTTTGACACAATACTTTTGTCTCAACTCACCATAGTGTATAACAGTAACTTTTTTTTATCCTAATATTCTTCAATGTAAGGTTTTCAGGTGTCTGTTTTTAAATCCTATGGACAAAGAAATATAAAAAATAAAAATAAATTCTGGATGAGTAGTTGAGTTTCACTCATAAATATAGTATCAACTCTCCTTACTGTATAGCAGTTTCTGTATTTTACTATTCTTCTATGAAAGTTGTTGTCAGATGTCTGTTATACTCCTGAAGTCGAAGTAAAATCGTGTGATCCGTCTAAGATGACTTGTACTGTGAATTCAACATGTCGCGGAAGCCAAAAACCAAAGCACATTGGACTAAATTAATAAAACTAGAAAATGTTTTGCTAAAAAGTAACTTAACTGAAGCCAATTGTGAATTTCAATTTTTCAAGTTGGATGTTGGAATCACAAAAACTATAAAAAGTAATTTTTAAATCTTACACGACATTCAATTAATAAAATACGAAAAAAAATACAGAAATCAATTTAAAACATTTATTTTTAGACATTAAAAAAAATGCTTTAGGTAAAATTATGCCTGAGGTCATGACAGAAAATTATGATCGAAAATTAAATTTATCAGAATCGTTCACAAGTATAAATATTCTTACAGATTTATTTGCTCACTGATTATACGTTTATGTTGAGGAATTAAAACAACCAAATTTTTATGTATGGATTAATCTGGAAATTAGAGAACAAGTTGTTCTCTAATTTCCAGAACGTATAATTCTTTTATCAAGAACTACTATGTCGAATAGAACGGGGTAATAAATAATAAGTTTCCATCTTTTACTTACATCATTTATTTTATGCTGGTTTTCACCTCTAATAGAATTAAAAGAAAATCGCAGGGATTGCCAAAGACACCTACTACAATCTATCAGCCAGAAATAGGAGAATCTGATGAAAGATCAAGTGAAACATCCTTTGAGTTGTAGGCTTATAAAATGTATGGTATTAATTGCTCCTTTTTTAAGAGATATATTATTTTTCAGGGAAAATAGTATGTCTGCTACAGCAAGCACTCCAAAGAAGATTCTTAATGTGCCATCATCAACGTTTGAATTAGTAGGCCCTGTCATCGGGAAAAAAATGTTGTCTTACAAGTGTCTAGGATGTATACCAGTAAAATCCATCTCAAGTGCATAAAATTCTAGGGGCAATCTTAAGAGACACGTTAAGGTTACCATTAAATTTCTACACGTTTTTTTTCAATAATAATAAAAAAATTTATTTTTATTTTAACAAAAACACTCAAGTAGACTTCCTGAATATATTCAAGAATGTACCAACTTACATAGCTTAAAAGGACACAATTCAAAAACTGTCCCAGAAAAGTCAAAATCTTTAATCCAGCCAGAAATTTCATTTGATGGAAGCAATAACAACAATAGGCATTTGCCTCAGTCTCTTGTTGACGGTACAATCTTGGTTTGTCACTATTTGTATTAAGCATTTAAGCAATTATATTAAATTTATTTAATCTCTAGGATTATTTGATTGAGGAAGTTTTGCCAATGTACACAGTTGAAAAGAAAGGTTTTCGAAAATTTGTAAATAGGCTAGCAAGTAAAATTCAGATTAGGTGCCGAAGATTCTTCACCAATAAAGTGAATGCCCTTTTTGCCAAAGGGAAGGAAAAACTTATGAAAGATCTTTCAAATGCTAAATACGCTTGCACAACAGCTGACTGTTGGACAACTCGACGAAAAAGCTTCCTTGGTGTGACAGTGCATTGGCTTGATTCCAATTTGTAGGTGAATACTTAAGTAAATAGATATTACAAAACTGTTTACTTAAGCTTTAACAATTTCTATTATAGAGGAAGAGTGCATGTCTTGCAGTTCGTAGAATCAAAGTTTCACACACGTACGATATTATTGCCAGAGAATTAGAGGCCATTCACGATGAGTTTCAGTTAACTTCAAAACTAACTGCAACTGTTACTGACAGTGGTAGCAATTTCGTTAAAGCTTTTCGATTGTTTGAGAAAGATCTTACATCCACCTCAAGTACAAACACATTGAAAGCAGTGGAAGAAATTGAATTATCAACTTCAAGTTCGTCTGACAGCTCTTTCAGCCATCCTGAGAATTTGCAAGAGAGTCAGATCAAAGTTTCAGAAGAGGACGAAGAACTAGATTTTTTCCCTATAACAAAGACTCTTAATTTTAATTCTGATGCTTGCGTCCAATCGGCGTTTGACAAAAACCGAGATCAGTTTGGAACAAACAATCTAGAAGTAGCAAGTTTTCAGATGTAATTGAGAAAGAACTTGGGAAGCTTTTTGTTACACCAAATGACACTCGATGGAATTCTTATTACCGTGCAATTAAAAGAGTGAAGAACTTTCTTTAAAAAAAACACCAGAAACTAACAGACATCTTCAAGCACTTCAATGTTACACCTTTAAGATCTGTGGAAGAAGCATTTGTTTTAGAATATGTCAAAATTATGACACCTGTGGCCAACGCTCTCGACATTCTGCAAGGAGATAATAATATTTCCATTGGATATCTCCTCCCTTCTCTAACTGTATTACAGAATCAGTAAGAGAAGTAAAAAAAATACAGCGGAATAAAGCACTCGAAAGCATTAATAAATGCCCTTTGCAATGGACTTACTAAACGGTTCAGCCATATGTTCCTGGATCGAGAACTGCGTTTAGCAAGTATGTTGCATCCCCGTTTTAAACTCTCTTGGATTAAGGGTGAAGATCAAGAAGAAGCCATCATGTTATTAAAAGATGAATTTCAAGATGAGTGCGACCGGGTTGGAACCGACAGGCCTTCATCTATTTTTAAGTAACTATATTTTTATGAAATTAAAATAATATTGGATTTTATTTTAATTTTTTGATCGTAGCTTAAAAGCAATAACACCGGAAAGCGATAGTGATGACAGAGATGATGAGAACCCACCCAAAAAGAACCCAAAGAAGGATTTCTTTAAATCTTTAAGACCCAAAACGGCCGTAGAAACTGAGGAACTTGACAGATTTTTTAACAAAGGAATTGCATCTACTGAATCCATTTTAAATTTTCCAATTTTAAGCCACTTGTTCTTGCGTTACAACACTGCTCTCCCTTCATCCGCATCAGTCGAAAGGCTCTTTAGTGTAGGTGGAAGCATTTTTAAGCCAACGAGATAAAGGTTGAAGAACAGGAATTTTGAAATGCTTCTTTTCCTCAAAGTCAATGGGTACTAAAATATAATGTCTTGTAAATTCTAGCTTCAAAAAATAAATTTATTTTGCGTAAGTGGTTTTGTGTTGAAAACGTATGTACTTTCCCCCTTTGCCATCTAGCGGCGATCGCAAAAGAGATCGCGATCGCGACCGCGATTGTTTTTTTTCTGTTGATCGGGACAGGGATCGCGATCCAAAAAAAAAAGATCGGTCACAACACTGAGAACAACTCTCCAGTTCGTAAAGTTCGTAGAGAAAACGATTCGGTTAGTCCCTCTGAATTCAACCCAACACTTAATTCAACGCAATCTAGAGCTCGCCATTTAACCAACGAAGATGACGAGACTTTTGTGACGTTTTACTTTTAAATTTAACATATTGGATTTTGCTTTAATTACTTTTTTTTATTTTAGGGAAATGAATATACTTATTTCATTGCTTCACCGAATCTTGCTGTAGGCAAAACTAATGACCTAAATGATAGCAGCATAATTCCCATGAGTCAAATGATGGAGAATATATTAGAATGCCAAATTAAACATCTGTAATGTAAATAATTTCTTCATTATTTTTGCTATTTCATAATTCCAGGAATATACATCAACTGATTAGTAGGAGGATTAAAACAACTTGCTATGTTTTCTTGGGTTTTTTAAAATGTGGAGAGGCTAAACTACTGTTACTATCAGGAGAGGAATAAAATTTAGCAACGTAACACATAAATTTATAAAAACCATCTTCATTCATCGATTTTTTATGTAACGTGAAAATTGCTTAATAACTGGTAATCATATCTTTATTCCTGTTGGTGGGAGGAAGACTTCGTTTTGCCCAACTACAGAGACCTTGATACATAATTAACATAACCATTTGATGTTACTTGAAAAAAAAAACTTTACCCTCTATCTGGTTTTTTCGTGCTTCAGTCTCGGGATCTTTGAAATTGATACTGTGACTCACAGTTTAATGTTTGTATTCGTTGTGATCTCTATGAAAACAGAATATTGTAAATAAAGTTTAGCCCAATAACAATACAGTAAATGACAACAAGAGAAAAATGCTGGAATAAGATTATATAAGTGAAGTAAATAAAGAATATTACAATAAAGTATAGCCTTCCAACAATCCAAAAATAATAATTGATACTGTGATTCACAGTTAAATGTTTATAGTCATTGTGATCTCTATGAAAACAGAATATTTTAATTAAGTATAGTTCAGTAAAATCCAGTATAAATGACAACAAGAGTATGCTGGAATAAGGCATAAGAACTGAATTAAATAAAGAATATTGCAATAAAGTCTTGAAATAACTTACTTGATATTATCGTAAGCCTTTCAACAATCCGAAATAATAGTTGTACCCGGCTTAATCCATTCTTTTATAACTGCCAACAAGGTAGATGATGACAGGTTAGGAACTACTATTAAAAAACAATTACCGGTGTGTCTTTCTACACCACCAAATACCCAAACATAAACCCCCATACCCAACTACCAAATAAAACGTAAATGATAAAATGTCATGAATAGTCATGTGGGAACCGGAAAACCACGAATACTTTCTAATAGAAACATTAGTGTTACAATTTTTTTTTTTAATTTTGCTCCCTTCTACTGGAACTTTTTTGTTACACTTTTATTTACAGCCATCAATAACAGTAGAACTCGAAGCCTTTAAAAAATTAGGTATAAACAATAAACATGTATTGTTTTTAAAAATTACTAAGACTTACAAGAATTAAATTTCTTTCACATTTAGGACAAAAAAAACTATTTTTGTTATCAATGAATCCAAATATTTATTAGATATTTATATAAATCTATTGGAACTAATATACTACACAGCATTGTAATTTGAAAAACAGTTCGTCATTGGATGAGGTATCAAAGAAGTGGTCAAGTTGGCGAAAAAAGTTAGTTATTCATAATACTAGTGTGTCAATTTACGTAGAATTACTTAATCCATAGAAGGATTTCATGAACTGTGGTGATTTCTTTTCAAAAAGATTTACAAGGTCTCAACTTGTTGATGATTGGTGATGAAGCTGCTGCTCATGTTCAAGGAGACTGCACTAATTCATCAATCGCTACTGGTAATATAATAATTTCTTTACAACTTTATTACAAAATTTTATTATATGTAGGAAACTGTAAGGACTAAATTCACTACATATCTTCGAAATCTAACAGGTAAATTGAAGATTAAACAAAAGGGTGCTTCTGCTAGAATCAATTCTAGTTCAACAACGGGAGGAGCTAGCACTTTAACAGAAGATCCACATTCAGATGTAACTGCGCAATACACTCAAAAAGAAGAGTTAAAATTAAGGGGAGTTGTGGGTACCGATAACAAAAAACTATCAACATCGGATATATTGAATGCTGTCCCGTATTACAAAGTTTTTGCAAACGTCAGAATGCTAGGTTGTCAGCATGCATCGGAGCAGTTTTTTTACATTAATAGAATTACATTTTTTATTGTTTTCCATTATTTTGTTTTATGCTGATTTTCTTGTTATGGAGCCCATGTTTAACATTATTGAGCTTATCTTCAAAACGAATTTCAACTTGTTGGTGGGTCAATTTAGACATTACTCACTTCAAAGATCCCGAAATGAAGTACGAAGGAGGGAAAAGTGGAGCATTAGAAATGATGTTGGCTATCAAAGGATTGTGTTCTGCAAAACAAGTAGCTGAAACCTCAACACCTGTCTTCCAATACCCAAAGGTACATATATTACACATTATAATGGAGTAATTTACATTTACATTGAAACTAAGTATTATATTTTTCTTAATTGCAGCGTGGAGAACCACCAACCTTTGATTACAAAGGTGTGAACACAAGTGTCACAGTGTATTTCGAAGCTGCTGACGTACATTTAATACTTATTGTATGTGGCAATGTCATCAATTATAAGAACATCAAAACGCAAACCCTGAGGCAGAAGGTATTGTATCTTTTGAGGATCTGTTATGCATTTGACAAAAACTATCCGGCGCTCTACGTTATTCTACTGGTTATTGAAAGGTTTTGCCTCTGCACAATCGGCGGAGCAAAAGGAGGACAAAATAATGTGACAAACTGACCTGGAAGAACTTCATCAGAGATTTCCAACTCTTCCTGGCTACATAAAAATAGTCATAATTTTTAATAAATCGTCATTTGTAATAGAAATGTTGTTTCATTTTGTGGCGATTGTTTTTCATGGTGGTGGTATTTTTGCCGGTTCAGGGCCACCTCGCTTTGAAAATTGCAAGATTGTTCCAGTGGTCGACAGGTGACGTTTACCTATCACTCAAACTTACCAGTTGTCATTAAGACACTTTCACTAGTATGACCTTGCCATTCATTGTTTGTTTGAACTTTTTGGAGGGAGAAAAACCATCAACATGCCGTCGGTAAGTGGCATTAGCTCCATGCCTTACAACAAAAGTTTTACAATCGATGTTTTGCAATTGGAGGGGAATGATTGATTGACTGGAGATGTTTGATACAACTCACATATCTTTACAACAGCGCAACAATTTTCACCCTGGCCTGCCAAAGTAGTTGAAATTTATTGCGATTTTTTATCAGATTGTTACATTTTATTTTGTAACATTTAGGTTCTTGGAATTACAAAAAACAAGTACGTCGTTCAATTTTTTGGCTCAGAGCACAAAAAGGTTATTTTGAGTGAAAAAATGTCCAGACATTTACAGGTTTTACGATCAGGTTTATGATGACAGCAAGTATGATCTTATTAATCGAATATTATTAATATTGTTTTAATGGCCTATATTTTTTTTAATTATAGGCAAACCAAACTGAAGATTGGCGAATAGCCGTCGAAGAATTTAGAAGGTACACTGCAAGGCTTGCTTCGGCAGAAAAATCAGATGGCAAGAGTGACGTCGATTCGTTAAAGAAGAAAGGTCAATCCCCGCCAAAAAAAATCCCTGTTTTAAAAGTATTTTTTGCCTACTCTTTCTCTTTTAAACTACTAACTTTTTTCAGACTAATTTTCTAGGATCAAAGCATAATTCTCACACAAACAGTTCATGAAGAAAATGGCTGCTCTGCAAAAGCAATTGGACGAAATAAGAGAGAAGTTAAAGTCAAAAGACGAATTATTAGAAATTTTGATCAAGGAAAACGAAGCACTTAAGTTGAGACTGGATTATGAAAAAAGAGAAGCAGCTAAAGCACACGAAATTGTGCCGCGCGCCTACCGTCGCCAGCTTCCATTTTGTGGTTTGTGGTTGTAGTATGTGTGCCTGAAGGCCAAGGATTCCATTTCCTATTATTATCCTCCGACTCTTCTTTTTGTGTGTAAGTGTGCGAGGAATGAGTACGTGACTACCACAAAAACAAAGTTGTTTCAAGACGATAAAGGATGGTGTAATGGAAGAGGTACAAGTTACAAGTTACCAAACTAAGTTCAACGAAAAGTGGAAATAAATAAAAAATTGACAAAGATTTGCCCACAAAATCGACAGAGCTCGACAGAGCAGAATAAAGGAACGATGCTGCAGTTTTGGGCAAAGCAAGCAACTGTATTGCCAACAAAGACTGTTGATTCGACACTGCCTATTCAATTTTTGGCAAATTCCTCTCAGTTTGACGAAATCAACTCAGACTGTGTTGCGGTACTAAATGACGAGTCAGAAAATTCAAAAGAAACGGCAAAAGCAGGTGTATCAAAATAAAGGCACAAGATGAGATTAAGGCGCAAATTCATGCTATAAATGGCGATTTGACCTGGCTCTATAATCGCAAATCTATAGGAATATTGACAAAAAAAATCAAGAAATCGAGTTGAAAGGGAAAAAAAAGATGATTTGGAACTTGATTTGAAGAAAAAAAAAGATAATCAAACGAGGCAACAAAAAATTCAGAGTGGAAAGCAAAAGAAAATTGGTAGAAGAATGCGAAAAAAAATTCTGAACTGAGAGCTACACTCTCATGCTTTAAAGGTACTAGAAGTGCACCGAAGCTCGGTGCGAAATGCGTCACCACTCGAATTCGAGTGATAAGAGCTCGAAGCTCGAGTAGTTGTGGTTCGATTACCCAACCCGAACCGTTCGAGTGGGTTATTCGGCGTACATTATTTTGCCCTCCTTCGAGTAGGTTACCAGAAAAATGGGGTGTAAATGAAAAAAAAGTAAATGGGGCCCGAAACCCATGCAAAATATAAATTATTATCTATATAGGAATATATTAACTAAAAAATACTGAAGTCACAAGGTAAAAAGCACTTTATTTCATGTATCCATGCGTACATACTCTTATCTTTATCTATTCTGACTGGAAAAATATCAAAATAAAAGTTAAAAAACGCCTACGCCTCCTTTTTCCGCCGAAATTTTGGGGATGCAGATTCAATAATTTTTCTCCATCCACTTCTTCGTCTATAGACAATGAAAAAAAAACTCAATGAAAATGTAAGAGGCATAAGTCATAAAATCCAAAGCAGAATACTTGCATTGTACTTGGTTCTCATATCTAATGTAAACTTGCCAAAGAAATCTGTTTTTAGCTCATCTGATTTGACAGACAAGAGTTTTTCACTAAATTATGAAACTGAAACCGGAATATTCTATATCTTCCCCAATTAATGAGGATAACTCTGGCAACAATTGCGTTCTGTGGATTTTCTTTAAGAATGACACCTAAACAGATCATTCCGATAATCGTTAAAATTTTGTTAAGAATTGACAATAACGAACGAACGAATAACAACACGAAAAATAATACTATTTTTCATGCTTTGTCTGTATCTCAAATGTAAAACAAACAGCTAATGCTAATAGTACCTTTGACTACAATCTTTACACTACAGACATTTAAAGCATGTAAATTTTTTACGATCAGTGATACCTCTGTGTTGTTTACTCATTTTTTTACACCTATGTCCACAAGAATAATAGAGAGAACTTAACCTTTACTGAGATTACTGAGAACTTAACTTAGAGAATAGACAGAGCTTAATTAACATTTAATATGAGTGAAATATAGTTTGATACCGTAGAGTGTTGATAAGACGAGGTTGTCAAATCCTATCGATGAGAGATGATCCTTGAGCTGTGCTGATGATGTACTACTTCTCTTGCATCTCTTCCATACATTAAGTAATGCGGTGTATATCCGGTGCTGGCGTGTACCGACGTGTTGTACGCGAATGTCGCATGTGAAATGTAGTCGTCCCAATTCGTCCGTCCTTTTGACAGATAGCTGGCCAACATGTCTGTCAAAGTACGATTGAATCTTTCGACTAATCCGTCACAGCAGGGTCTGTACGCAGTCGTTTTCTTTCTTTTTACACCAAGTTGACTGTAGAAATCGTCCATTGTTTTTGATAAGAAATTTGTACCTTGGTCCGTCAGTACTTCTTCTGGTACTCCATGCGTTAAGATGATTTTATCTCTGAACGCTTCATGGACACTATCCGCCGTTTGATCTTTCATAGCTGCTGCTATCATATACCTTGTTGAATACTCGCCCATCACGAGTATATACTTATTTCCTTTTTCTGTGAGGTCCATTGGTCCTTGAATGTCCATTGCCATTAGTTGCCATGGTTTATCCGGAGGTGTTATGGGATTAAGTGGTGCTTTACTTGACCCTAAAGCTTTTCTCTTTTCGCAGATTGCACATTTCTTTACGTACGTTTTTATCTCTTTAATCATTCCAGGCCAGAAATACCTGCAGCGTATTCTGCCTATTGTTTTCTTTGTTCCTAAATGGCCGGCCAATGGGTCGTCATGATATCTGAATAGGATTTTTTCTCTTAGCGCTTCTGGGGCTAGTATCTTTCCGTAACTGGTTGCTAATAATCCGTTGTTTAACACCGTAAATTGCTCTTCTTCTGAATCCGACTCTTGCGGGTCTGTTGCCAAATCGTAATTGGGTGGGCTGAGGGTACGTCTTTTACCAGATTTCTTTTCTTTATTGTTGCCTTGTATTTTGTGATACACTTCCTCCCTTCCTGCGAGTCTCTTGACTTGTCTGTCGTACGTCTCCCGGGCTGCCTTGCAGTAAGCATCTTTTCCTTGTTCTGTTGTAAGACTCTCCACGATGAGACAGATTGGCGCCGTTGTCACATGTGGAGGGAGATACGTTTTTGTAGGGAGTGGAATTCGACTTAATCCGTCTGCGTTTGCGTTTGCCGATCCTGGGCGAAACTTCACTTCCAGATTATACTTTTGTGCTTGTAGGACCCACCGTGTTACTTTGGCCGTTTCGTTTTTTAATGGGTTTTTAAATATCTTCACCAATGCCTGACAATCAGTATATACTGTAAACTTTGGACCGTAAAGGTATGTGTGGAATTTTTCTAGCGCGTAAATTATTGCATATAGTTCTTTGTCGAGTGTGCTCCATCTTGCCTGAGTGTCAGTCAGATGTTTGGATCCGTATGCAATTACTACGTCTCTTCTCTTGCCTTCCACCCATTGGGTTTGTCCCAATACTACTCCAACGCCGTATCCTGACGCGTCGGTTTGCACTATATATTCCTCCGTGAAATCCGGGTGTGCTAAGATGGGTGCCGTAGTCAATTTGAGCTTAAGTTTTTGGAACGCGTTTTCTTGTTCCGTGCCCCACACAAAATCGACGTCGTTTTTAGTCAGTTCTGTGAGTGGGTGGGCGATTTTGCCGAAATTTCTTATGTACTTTCTGTAAAATCCAACAAATCCTAGAAAGCTTTTTACATGCTGTTTATTTTCTGGTACAGGGTAATTTTTTACTGCCTCAATTTTCTTTGGGTCTGTCGCGGAACCCTCTTCTGAGATTATGTGTCCTAGGTATAGTACACTTAATTCGAAGAAACGGCACTTGGAGAGTTTTAGTTTCATCCCTGATTTTGCGATGAGGGAAAATATTTCTTCGATATGCTTGATGTGTTCTTCTTCTGTTTTCGAGAATATGATCACATCATCCAAGTATACTAATGCAAATTTCCCAATAACTTTCCTCAGAATTCCAGTCATAATTCTTTGGAAGCAAGGAGGTGCATTGGTCAAACCAAATGGCATTCTTTTGAATTGGTAATGACCATTTTGCGTTGTGAAGGCTGTCTTGTGCCTATCCTCCTTCTTTATTGGTATTTGCCAGTATCCACTGATGAAATCAAGCGTCGAGAAATATTTTGCTCCCTTCAAGTCGTCTTTTATTGCTTCGATACTAGGGATTGGAAATTTGTCCTTGATTGTTACATCATTTACGAATCTGAAATCGACACAGAATCGTATTGTTCCATCCTTCTTTTTCACTAATAGGATTGGTGAACTGTACGGACTTTTACTTTCTTCAATCACATCGTTTGCTAACATCATTTCTACATGTTTTTCTATAACCGGCAACATCACTCGCGGCTGGCGTCTTGGTGGTATATATACTGGAGGGCCCACTGTCGGAATACTATGTTCTTCTCCAATGGCTTCGCCGAA
Source organism: Daphnia pulicaria (assembly GCF_021234035.1). NCBI lineage: Eukaryota > Metazoa > Arthropoda > Branchiopoda > Diplostraca > Daphniidae > Daphnia > Daphnia pulicaria. The sequence continues at coordinate 35,014,373 of NC_060913.1, forward strand.
GTCCGAATCTGAAGTGGCGAATATGTGTTTATTTCTTTCCAGTACTTTTCGAAGGTCTTCTTTTCTGATTTCTGTTTTTCCGATCAATTCTTTTATTTCTTCTTCGAGTTTTTGATGTATAATGACGCATACTTGACATGGTTGAATTTCTGATACTTTGGCCACGATGTGGTACTGTTTGCCGTTATTTTTGTATGATATCCGCCTGCTGGCGGTGTTTGTTCGAAACTCTAGATTTGTTATGAAATCCATTCCTAGGATGCAACTAACTGCTAAATTTGGTACTACGTGGAAGTTGTTTTTAATCGGGTCGCTATCCACCGAATGTAATTTCACTTGCAGTTCTACTGTTTTAACTTTTGGCATTGGATCCCCACATGCTGTAATGAGATTGAGGTTCTCTATTGATCTTTCCTTCTTTGCTGTTTGCGGTATCTGTTTTTCGAAGTCGGAAGAGATTACACTCGTCGTGGAGCCCGTGTCTATTAAAGCTGCTACTCGTCTGCTGCCTACTGTCACTAATATTGTAAATGGCTTATACTGTATTTTACACTGGGATGGGTCGCATTGTTTTGTTGATACATGTCCGAATGCGATTATTTCCGTACGTTCTTGTGGTTGTTGAACGGTCTCCTGGTTGGGTCTCTGGGAGCTTGATTTCTTCTCACATTTTCTTCGCGCCATCTTTGGTATTTGCGACAGGCTCTTTTTATGTGTCCTTTATTCTTGCAAAAGAAACAGGTTCTGTCTTCTAGTCCTCCCGGGAATCCTCCGTTCCTTTGGTTATCCCAATTTCCTGGAGTACGATTTAGCGAATTACTCCTTTGTGGTTGTGTTTCTTGTGCTCCTTGACGGCGATTCTGTCTCCAGTCGTTATCACTTTGCGATCTTTGTCCCAGCGGGTAATACCGCGTGCGTCCGTCCACGTCCTCCGGGTTTTGCCTTTCTCTATATCTTGGGCTATAACTTCTGCTCCTTCCGGAAAAACGGACTTGTTTCTCTCCCTCTTGCTTCTGTTCGGATATGTGTGCTACCGTTCCTGCTGCTACACCTGCGGGGCCAGCAGACAACTGTATGTTAGCTATAGCTTGCATAATCTGTTGCAATTCGGGGTTTTTGTTTTTCTCGTTTTCTTGTTGCTCCGCTTTTTTATGGGCTTCTGATTCCTCTGTCAGGCGTCGCAAGTCCACGACTTGTTCGCATACTTGTGCTTTTTCCACTACTTCTTCGTACGTATCCGTTGCTTTCAAGCTATTCCATAGGCTTGTCCTGATGGTTAGGCGCATTCCTTTCAACAAAGCCTCCTTTTTAACAGCGTTTCTTAGTTGAATTACTTCAGCGTCCTGGCTTTCTGCGGCTGCCCTTCCGTAGGCCGATTTGTATAGCTCATCGATGCGGTGTCTGTATTCTCTTATACGTTCGTTGAATTTCTGCTCTATCTTGCTGAGTTGTGCTCTTCTCATATCTTGTATCGTCGCGTCATCGAATCCCGCTTCCATGGCTGCTGTCCACGCTGCAAGATTCGCTTTGATATTTACTCCTAGCGAATTATTAAATGCAGCTGCTGCTCTCCTTAGTTTGGACTGGAAAAATTTCAACTTCTGCTCTTCGGTCCATCCAGCTTCTACGCCAACTCTGTTTGCTTTCTTTAGCCAGCTTTCAAATGTAGTGTTGTCGTCGAGGTCGCCACTGAATTCTGGAATATCTTTTCTATAATTGACGGCTGCTAGATTTAGCATTCCCGTTGTCATGGCTGCTGAAAATGTTCGGAAATCTCCTGGATCGATTCCTCCGGCGCCTACTTGTCCCATAGGTCCTTGGGGTCCAGGTGGGCCTTGGGGTCCTGGTGGTCCTTGGTTGCCTGGAGGTCCTTGGTTGCCTGGAGGTCCTTGCTGGCCAACTTGCCCTGGAGCGCCTTGTTGTCCTGGTTGTCCATCTTGCCCCGGCTGGCCATCTTGCCCCGGTTGTCCCGGTGGTCCTTGTTGGCCTGGTGGCCCTTGTTGGCCTGGTGGCCCTGGCGACGGTGTTGGGGTATTAGGCATTTCCTCTTCTGTATCCGTCTGTTCGGATGAGTAATCTTCTTGGGTTGATGAAAGGCTTTTGTCGAATGCCGGGATTTCTGTTTTGTTTCTTTCGAATATGTCGATGAATTCTTTATCGACGCCAGCTATTTCTTTTTCTAGTTTAGTGATCTTTGCTTCTCTTTTATCGTTTTTTGGCTTTTCTTTAAGCTTTAGTACTTTGTGTTTGAGTTCGAAACTTCTCGTACTTAATTGCTGTAGACGTCCTGCAATTTGGCTTGGCCTTTGTGATCTCCGCAGTTCTGTCTCTGGTTTTGTTTCTACGCTGTCTTTCGGGACCACTTGGTTTGAAGGTGAGTCTGATTTTATATTTACCTCCAATTTGGGTTGTCTGTTGTCGGTCATGTGGGTCCTCGATGTTCCGTTTCTGGGTCGAACTGTCGTTGTCTCCAGATAGTTCACCAAATGTTCAGATTTGCACAATAGAGTTAAGACACTTGTACAAATTGAAAGGTTCAATATTTTGGCACGTTCACCACTTGTAAGGCTCGTTCCAGCCTTACTTTACTTGTAAGAAATGGAGACGCAACGAATTGTACGAGGATGACGTTTGTATTCGAATACACGAGATTAAACATAAAAGTACACGAATGCGACTATTCAATATCAGAATAATAAGAGAGAAAGAGTTTACCAGCGTGAAGGCCTGCTCGGAGAAGACTGGTTATACAAGGGAAACAAGGGGGCTTTTATACTGGTCAAGGCGGAAGTCAGCGTCGTAGATTGATCTCTTTATTGCCATTATTGCCGTGTTGGGATTGATACTCTGGCTGATGTCGATATCACGGTGTTGGAAATGGATACCTCCCGTGGGTCGACATCAGGGTGTCGGCAAGGGATACTTCCCGTGAGTCAGCCTCACGGTGTCGGCACTGGATACCTTCCGTGAGTCAGCCTCACGGTGTCGGCACTAGATACCTTCCGTGAGTCAGCATCACGGTGTCCGTGAGCGGATCCTATTTGCTCAACGGACTCGTTTGCGCAGACGTCTTTTGAATTGCGCGCTTATGGCTGTCTGTGCTATAGATGCGCCGCTTGTTTGCTGGTTGCGGGTGCCCTCCCGTGGCTGGGTTCGGGTACTACTCTCTGCCAGAGCGGTGAGTTAGCCCGATCCTTACAGAGTTATGTCTTCTTTCATTTATGACATGATGAAACAAATCCATAGTAAGGAGAGGAAACAAAATGGCCATAAACATGTTGCTGCTTAACTTATCGATGACTTTTACACCCTGAATGGGAAAGTTGCCAAATGTAACACAAAGCATCTATATAAGAAAATATGGCACGTTAAATTTTTTTCCACCAACACTTTGTTTTTATATACTTATGTGATGAGAAGAGTACACTGTTTTCACTCGACATTGGCATCTGTTTGCACACGAGCACTTGAATTGACATTCCCTGAAATGTGTTTGTCAACATTTATGCCTATTCATGAATAAAAGTGAAATTATTCTTTAAACTATAATGAAGTATGTGGGGGGAGGTCGGGGGGTATAAAAAGATAAAAAAAAAACCCATATATGCTTTAAAAAAAGAACCATTCTTTCTTCTCGTCTTAAAAAAAACAGTAAAATTGTAAACAGACAAATTTTTGGCTGGCTTGCTTTGTTGCCAGATTTCACTTAATTTTCGATTCTCCGCACCAAATTTCGAGTACGTTTAAACTCTTTGAGGGAACTACTCGAAACATGCTCGAAATCTCGAGTACGTTCAATGCTAGTTCTGCGTATTCGAAGAGGTAACCGAAGGGCTTCGGTGCGCCAGGGTAGCCGAATTCGGGTATGGAACTCAAAGATCGGTATGGGGTTTACAACTCTTTGAGTACGCTAAGGGTAATCGAAGTCATACTCGAAGTGACCCTACCCGGTCTTCGAGTACCCAAAAAGAATGAGAGTGTAGCCTTAACTTTATAAAACAGCCCGGTAGACCTCAGCTAGAAGAAAATCAGCCTTTGCTGTTAAACTCTGTTGTTAACATTGCTCTTTACGGGTCGGCGGCTCACGAAAAAAGACAATCTGAATCATACAGAAGCATCAAGACTCTTGATGAGTTGAATCTTGATCAGTTACAACGAGATGGATTCAAAATCAGAAGATTTGGCGTTTATTTGCTCTTGATTCCGAAACGTAGCAATACTCACGAGGGCAAACGGCATGTTTCTACTGTTCCGGGTAAGTTGATCCGATCAAAAAATGACCACCACGTAAAACATCCCGACGGAAAGTTTGTACGGCCACAATTCTACGACTAGAAGAAGTTACCTCTTTTTTGGGCTGAGAAAAAACCTGTTTTTTTTTAGTCAGGAAGACAAAGCGAGAGTCCCTATCGGATTAACTGCTGAAAAAAAACAGGCCCAATCCTGATACACGTGGAATATCGAGTTCGTCTCCCGGATCACGACTGGGTAGTGGCAGAACGCCCACAAGTTGATTCCTTCTGTTATTGCCGGCATTGAAATTCCACTAGAGGACTTGCAGTTTTGCCGTATGACTTGTACTGTTCTTCAGTTCAGTCACAACTACTTGAGCGAATGTGCAAAGTGTGTTCACTATATTTTGCATCTAAGGTCATGCTAAAGAGTCATTTGGTCATTCACAAAGCTGAACCACCCGTCAACGTTTCAACAAGGATTACACTAATTCGTGTGGCCGCCCGACGCCAAAGAGAAATTATGGCCATCATTGCCTTAAAAGAAAATGTCCCAGAACAGGCCGATTGGATTGACGTCAACGATCTTGATCTTCAAGGAATCCCTGTCCTACTTGAAATTTCCGATGAGGAGCCAAGTATCCTTCCATGTTGTTCCATCGAGGAACATCTAAGTTCACCATGGGAAGAAGAATAAAATAATTTAAAATTGAAAGAAATGCCATTGTATTTTAACTGCGTCACTGCTCATGGTCCCCAAATATAGAAATTCGGTTGAATAAATCAAATTTTTTGAATTAATATTTTGTCATTGAAAAAAGAGGTGGGGGGGGGGGGGTTCAGCCTCTGTTACGTAGTAACCTAGGGGGGGGGGGTCAAACTTTTGTTACAATTTGTTACAATGGGGGAGAGGGGGTTAAAAAAAACCCTTAAAATCGCGTTACATAATTTATGAACGCCGCCCTGGGCACAGTCTGATATCGACAAAGGATGTACCAGAAGGAGAGAATTTGAGTTCAGTTGTCGGCCGATTTGCTACGTTCAGTTTAAAATAGGCCAACACGGGCTCAAATTCGGAGGCTCGCTTGTTACTCAACATGCTATTTTAAAGCAGGGACTTGCCGTTAGCGTCAGTGCCGATAATGTTGAAAGGACCAAGAAAAACCTCAAGAATTGGAGTGATCGTATCAGAGAAATTAGAAATATAGGGCGAAGGTATATAAAGGATCGGCGAAACGGGCCGGTTTTCATTGTAAGTTCCACACGAGCAGCAAAATTGGAGATGTGCTTGCAATCAATTGCAGACCCGTAAACATGGTCATCAGAGACTGGTGGTAAGAGGAAAAACAAGGAGGGACATTTGCTACTACCGAAGAAAAAGATGGTAGCGCATATGGCTCCTGAATTAACACAGTTTTGGCATCAAAATCAAAGAATGACTTGGGCAAGGGAGGCCGAGGCAAGGCTGGAGTGACGTAAGTTAACTTGAAGGCATTTAAGACGGTTGGGATCAGATAGAGAGGGTAGAATATGATCTGGAATTTTTTAGCGGAAGGTTTTATACCGATCAACCGCCTTCACCTGCTCAGCACAAGCCGTGTGTCCCGATTGATGTAGACCGCTGCAATTGACATATTTCAAAACGGAGCAGATGCATTCATTAGAACGGTGCCCATCCGCACACTTCCCGCAGGCTGCTAATTTGGCCGGGCAGTCCCGTTGAATGTACTTGTATCTCTGAGACTTGATTTAGTTTCTGACCTCCCTATTTAGGTCAACAGGAACGATTCGGTAGTATGTGCCGAAAATTTAGGCTCTCCGTGAGGCTAGGATGTCGTCTCAAACTACTTTAGACTTAAGGAAAACTTTAACATTGCCTTCAGTAGTCTGTGGCTTGGTGAAAATGACTTGAAAAGACTGAATTTGACCACGCAAGAGCGTATTGCGGTGTTCAAGTTCCTTCTTTAGGCTGCCCAAGTCATAAATATTTACAAGAAGTGCAACAACATCATAAGAAACATTTAGTTTACCAGCAGCCTCAAAATGGCTGTGAAATTTCGGCTTGTTGTTCGGAATAGCGGCGGCTTTGGCAACTGCCACCTCGTTGCCACTGCCACCCGAGAGTAAAAAAAAACACCTTATTGTTTTTATACCGAACGTGGGAGGGGATCGAACCCCTGTTCTTGGTTATGTCCACCTTTAACTCCTCAACAGCTTGGAAATCCAAGGGAAATGCAGAAACGTCATCACACTTGGCCACCAAAACTGAGCCAGAAAGGTTACCGCGGGCCACAGATGCATACGACGGGCCAGAAACAGCCTGACCAAAAAAAGATGGCCCAGCAAAACCAGAAGTGTGGGCTTGTTTGAGGCTAAAGACATGATCAGCAAACTAACTTTCATCTGGACAGCTTTTTCCTCAAGAGACTTAATTTTAACTGCCTGATTATCCAAGTCATCACTAATGACGAGAGACTTTGTACTCAAGACCCAAAACATAATCGTCGCTAAAGTGAGTGATATTTGACTCAAGTTCATTAATCAAGACATATTGGTTCTCTAGTGGATCACTAGGGGCCCCACTGTCAGACTCATCCATGGACTGAGTCTGGATTATAAGGATAAAAATACAGATATAAAGACGAGATGTCCAGATTAACCATGTAAATGAAGCTCTTTAGATTCTTACAACTCCCGAGGTCGACGGGTATAATTTAAATGCATATATAACGAAGCAAAACCAAACCAGATTATTTGAAAGACCTGTTCCTGTGATGGAGCCTAGTTTGGAGTCCAACAAGTCCGGTGTTAGCGATATTGGAGAGAGAAAGAGAGAGTGGGAATATTTCGATAAACTTGGGAAGAGGTTAGTAAATTGTCTTTAATAATATTCCTGTTCTATCTATCTTTTAACTATATGTTATGTCTAGACGTACGCCGTCTTTAATAATATTCCTGTTCTATCTATCTTTTAACTATATGTTATGTCTAGACGTACGCCATATCTATTTGATCCATCTGGCTATGGTCATACCATAAAAAACAAGAAAAAAATGGATCTGTTATTTGGCGTTGCACTGTCCGACCAAAACAAAATGATTATCCCGCTCTGATCTGCCAAGAAGGATTAATATATACCACCACTAAGGAACACAGCTTTAGCCTGGATAAGCATAAGAAGATGGCTACAATAGATACCTTCTACCTCCGACCAAGATAAAGAAAGTATTTGCGGTATTGAAGACTAAGGCCGGTGCACTCTGTATAGATCAACTGGACAATTTTTTTATGTATAAAGAGAATACCTGGATGAAGACAAAAGGTATTTGGCCACCTTTTGTCTCGTTGGTTTTAGTTTACAGTTAATACGAACTAACAATGATGCCGAAGAATGGCACAACAAAATAAACCTAAAAGGTAAAATGGAAGGGATCCACTTCTATCAGTTGGTTCCTCTATTACTTAGAGAGTCTTACTTTGCAGAAGTAGAGGCCCTTTTTTAAAACAAAACAAAACTACGCGTTTCACACGACTTAGTAATAACCTGCTTCAAACAAATCTTTTTAAGCTGTGGAACAACTATGATTCAAAAAAGAATAAAGCCCCTTGGGTGCCTTCGGGATTCAGGTTTTGTTTGGCTAATGATTAACTGTTTCTAACTCTCCACTTCAGACTATGACTTAGTTTTCATACCATATGTCTCACCATTTTCGTTTGTTTACATTTACCCATTAACCTAATGTAGCGCCATCTGCTGTCACATTATGAACTATCTCATAAAACAGCAGCTATCAAAAAGTAAATAGCCGCTACTTCACTTTTTAAATGCATCGAAAAGGTTAAAAAAGTCCCATAGTTTCTTTTTTTATGTAATGCAGTGTCTAATAAGCTCTATGCCTAACTTTGTCATGCCTTATAGTTAAAAACTTAACTTTAAAAATACCCTAAATCGTGTTATTCGGATTTCCTCTATTCTGATTGGTCGAGAAAATTCCCAATAAAGACTTTCGAGGTCGCAAAGCTATAAAAAAACACAGTGAGTTTACTGAGTTAGATGACTAATGGGAGACTAATGTGTAAATGTATGTTCTATATACAGTACCTACCAGAAGTTTGGAAACACGCGAGAGAAGCTTATGTAAAAAGCCAATTTTCGCCGCGTTCCCAAAAATCAGGTTTTTCACGGAGAGTATTGAAATTGTTTTTGGAAGTAGCCATAATGGTTGGCTACTTCCTGAATTTTTTTCAGATTTTTATGTCTAGGGGGAGGGCATCTACAAATGGAAGTAGAAGTTTGGAAACACGCTGTAGAAGCGTATTAAAAAGTGGCTACTTTGCCGCTCTCTAAATAAGGAAAAAATAACCCTATAAAGACGCCAAAAAGTGCAAAATAAAGAGCTTTGTTAGCTCTATGACATTTGTCATTTTCAAATTTTTTGAATTTCATTTATTATAATGAATTTCAAATTGAAAATGAGATTTGTCATTTTTGCTCATTTCCGTCTATCCCACACCGCGGTGTTGTCGCGATTTCTCCTTTGTTTCATTTTCAGAGGTGGGAAATTTTTGCCTTTGCTCTAGTAGGTGATATTTACCCTTCCTCCGAAAATGATTATGATGAAAATGATTCGCGTCATATAGTTCTTCACATTTGGGAATTGAAAACTGAATAAATTTTTTGGCCCGTTCTTCCCCCCTACTTCCACCCACGCCGGGTTGTCGCCCCCTCATAAAAATCTGAAAAAAATCAGCTTAATGCTACCCATTATGGCTACGGCCAAAAAAAATTTCGTCGCGATCCGACAAAAATTGGATTTTTCGGATCGAAGAGAAAAAAATCCAAACTCCATAAGGTTCTCTCGCGCGCGCGCGTGCGTTCCCAAATTTCGGGTAGCTACTGTATATTAAGGGGAAAAAATTCGAGCTGATTTTAAGGTTAATTTTTTCAATTCAGATCAGAAAAGGCTCCAGCTTGAAAATAAAAGCTGATATCTGCTTTAAAAAATTGGAGCGAAACCCTAGATTAAAACTTCCATAATGAAATAAGCTTACAGTTAGGAAATATATTAAGGGGAGGGAGGATTCAAACTGGTTTGAAGGTTAATTTTTTCAAACCAGATTAGAAAACATCCTAGCTTGGAAAATAAAAGCTGATATCCACTAAAAAAAAGTGGAATTATGCTAAGATGAAAAATGCTTGAGCTGTTATTAGCTAACAGTCTAAAATCTAAGCTAAAAGATTCGTACGGGCCTATTTACCAATGTTGCCAATTTTATCTGTTTTTGTGTATTTGGATGAAACTTGAGATGGAGAAAAGCAATGATGTTGCACACTGTTCTTTTCAAGTTACAAATAAAGTTTTGTAGGTTATAGGGGAGACCGGGGCTATGTGGGACACGGGGCTATAATGTACAAGGCAATTAAAACATGTAAAATTAATTTAAAAATTGTGAAATAAATACAGAGTATGTTAAATTACGTTTTATTTATCATACAAACTTTATTTCTTGAAATTGTGATTTATTTTTCTTGTTCTATGGGAAATTTAAAAAATGGGAATCTGAAAAAATATTTAAGACGTTTAGTTTTTTATTTTATTAATACTTAAATCAATATTTTTGTAAAACCCAAATAGCTATCTGATAGCAATTTTATTCTAGTTTAAGGTGGTGTATTTTGTTTTTGTAATGGGTTCCTAAGTATTTAATAATTTAGTTTATTTAATGATATTTGGGTTCGGGTTAAACGGGACATGGAAAACGGGGTAAAACAGGTATTGCCAGATCAACGTTATTTCCAGAAAAACGCCCCCTGGCAACAAAAACAAAGGAAAAATGATCGGAAAAACTTTTTTGGTAGTATCTCCACTTCTACTTTATAAAATAAATAAAAATTCAGCACTTCTGAAAGGGAAATGAATTTCCTTTTCACCAGTGCATTATTTAATAAATATAATTAAGCCGTTGCAGAGAAAAACGATGTTCAATTTTACCCCTGGCTCTGTTCCGTTTAACCCAAATTTTTTTGTTTTTCGGCATTTTTTCATGTTGGCATCACATAACTCTTAAACGATACAACGAAAAAAATTTAAAAAATTACCAAATGTAGATAAATGCCAGGGGTACTCCTATACTTGAATTTTTTTCATAATTTTTATTTTTATATAAATGGCAGCGTAAAGAAAAAAATGTCCCACATAGCCCCGGTCTCCCCTATATATGTTGATCTTGATAGACCGACTTTTCTTTTTATAGAATTTTAATCCCTTTGTCTGCACTTAAACCATATACCGCTTCCTATGTTTTTTGTTTTTTTTTTTTTTGTATTTGTTGAAAATTTTGACCGCTTCTTTGTGTTTAAGGAGTGTGTGAGTAGTATTGACATTAAATTCATTCAACCATGTTTGTTTAGTAGTATAAAGATTCTATTCTTCCGTCAACGATCTTAGGTTAGTTAGTGGCAAGCTAAAGTAATCGCTCCGTCTTCCGTCCTCCGTCCTCCGTCTTCAGCTTGAACTCTTCTCTAAACTCTCTGAACTTTTTGTTGTTGAGTGATTTTTATTGTTCATACAACAAAAATGTTGAAGAAAGAGTTAAGAAAATCAAAGTTGTCTGAAAAATGACATGAAATAAGACAAATATTTGTCTCAAGATGCGGAGAATAGTTATTGCCTCATTCCTCCTGTTTTATGTCTCCAATAGTAGTTTGCTACTAACGATTAATAATGTCGATTAAAATAGATATTTCATTTAGGTAGACCAAGATATGAAATGTATTATTGTTAAAAAACATGTGTGACGTTAAATTTGAACCATTAGCCTTGTGTACCTTAATCAAGTAGGGGAGAGGGCGGCTAGTTGGCAGGTGCTTTTTTCCTGAATTTTTCTGAATTTTTTGAGTACACTACTGTTAAAATGAATGAATGAATCAGATTCAGATTCCAAATCTCTATGAATTGATCGTATTTGTTTACAATGTTCGTTTACACGAAATTGTGAAATCGAGAAAAACTGCGAAAAAAAGTCTGTCAACTTGCCCCACTTACGGGGTAAGTTGGCTAGTGACGATTCTCCATTGCTTTAAGACTTCTAGTTCGAATTTTTAAAACTTGCAACTCAGCATCTGGGGAGAAATCTGTATGACAACATGCCCCTCAAAATTTCTGACAACTAACCCCACAGGGTGCTTTTCGAACAAATAAATGTATAAGTATAACTAAATAACTTTTTAATGTAGAACTGTCGGGTTTCTTTTAAAACTAAGACAAACATTAATTATTTTTTGCTAATGGGTTTTCTGACAGTATTAGAGTTTTATACTATGAGAAAAATAACAAGTGCTGAGAGGCCCAAAAAAACTTTTTGCCGTTTATTTTTTCTTTTTGCTAACTCCAGCCAACTCCTGTTGGGTAAGTCCTATACTTTTGAAGTTTTGTATGAGCAATCTGGGTGTTGTCTTTCATATTTGGTGTAAAAGGCTTGATTTGTTTGTGTCTGTAAGGGGTCTAACTAGCAAAACGCCAACTTACCCCACCTGCCATCTAGCCCCCCTCTCCCTTATGCTATCCACCATACCATAATCTAATGAATACAAAAATTCAGAGAGGTGTGAAAAAGTCGATTCGTGCAAAGTTTAGAATTGTCAAAATCATTGTTTTGGCTTTGGTTATTTTTAGTTATTTATGCAGGTTTGTTAATTCACGGTTGAGCGCACATGGAAACTGCCTTGCGATTCTCAATAGGATAGACCTATAAATACTGGATTTTTAAAGTCCCTTTCAGGGTCAGGACTTTCAGGATTCCTTTCTTAAAACTGCCTCCACCAAAAGAGGGTGTTTCGAACGATTTGAGTCGGAGATTGCTTTTGTAGAGATCTCAATGCTTATTCCATGTATTACCTTCACAGCACACATACGTACATACACAAGTAGGTAAAGAAGAGTACAAAAGAGGGTCTTACTCTCGAGCTTGATGAAGGAGAGCTGAAAGAACTCTGATTTCAAGTGCCAAATCTGCGAGTATTTATACTCAATAGGCTTGGTGCATGAATAAGGGATTTGTTTGAAAAAAAACCATTAGAATAAGTTTTTCACGCTGATTCTCATGGTATTTTTTTTATATTTTTTAAATAATAATTTCCCCCCGTAATCTCACTTCAAAGTTGAGACACGATGTGTCAGGAGAGGTGGGCTAACGCGAGAGGAAAAAACTGTGCCAACTTTCGGTAATCATTCTCACTTCTGCCGCTAGGTTCTCTAGTGTTAGTGGCCCTGAAATATGGCGCGAAGTTTAACCATTGTGGATAACGCATGGTAGTTTAAGGGTGTTTCAGTTCAGTAAAAATAAAATTAACACCATGCTAGTCTGTAATAACGATATTTTTTTTCAAACGAATCCCTTATTCATGCACCAACCCTATTTCACGCTGATTACGTACACACAAGTCTCATTAAACAAGGGTGTGGACGCATCCAGGTTGTTACCGAATTCGGTAACGACCTGGTCGATGAAACGAAAGAGGACAGGTGAGCTCGAAACTTGTTCTTGCTCTTCTAGTTTCTTTCGACTTATCCGTCGATCTTCAACTGAGCTATTTGGCTCATTACACTTGTTAAATATCACCTAATAAATAAGTAATGTAGCCTAATCATTGAAATAATGAATAGGAACTGAAGATGAATGCAATGTAAAAATAAAACAATTTGGCCTAATAAGCCCGGTCAAATCTACATAGATTTCATGCAAGATAAATTACCGGATTACTGGTTCGTGTTCAAAATTTGGTGCTCATTTTAGTAGAACTGGCAACTTCGGGCGTTACCTAGTCTATATAAAGTGACGTGTTTTTATATTTACAAGCCTCTAAGCAGACATCTAAACTCGACAAACTAAAATTCACGTTTTCATAAAGCTATTTTAAAAAACAAGTGTCTGTAAAAAAACCGACTGCATTTGAATCGATAATTTAAACTATTCATATGGCTTTGTAACTTTCAAAGTGTGTCAGCATATATTTTTAACGATTTCTAATGCGGCCTATAAAAGGCGCACGAACTTCGAAGACAGTAAAGACACCCGATTATATATAGGAATACGCCTTAGTTAGTGATGTTTATGATAATTTTATAAAAAATATAAAAGTTTCGGTGTTATTTGGAAACTTTTGAGACGAACATTCTCAACCTCGCTCAATCTATGTAGATGTTTGGCCAGTGTTTGGCAATAGGGAAAAAGTAAGAAATCTAACCAGATGCAGTCCTCCAGCTCGCTTACATATTCTGGGTCTCGTCAAGTAAAAAAATCAGTCGAATCAGTCTCTCATAAGCATACACGAAAGAAACCCTCTACCGGGAATCAGTTCGAACTAAATTTCCCGTGTATGCTTATGGGAGACTGATTCGACTGATTTTTTCCTTGACGAGACCCAGCCTGCTGGAATCTACAGTATATTGACTCATCGCATTGTCGAGTTTGTCTCAGCATCAGTATCTCTAAGCGAGGGGTTCACCACTAAAAAATTTTTCGTAGACCCTGCCAAAAGTACGCAAATTTTAAGCCTACATAACACGTGCAATTTACGCAAATTACGCAAAAATTATGCAAAATACGCAAATTTTCGTACACCCAAGACCTCAGTGATGGTGAACCCCTCGTCTCTAAGTCCAAGCGCAGTTTGTATGCATTCAATGAATGACAGTCAATGAAGTTCGAGAATGATCGAGAACGATATAAATATTAAATTGCTGTGTAATAATATAAGAGCGTATTAGATTTAATTGAACATTATTTAGGTCCGAAAAAAGAACTGTCAGAAGTGGGATTTGAACCCACGCCTTCTATCGAAGACCAGAATACCAATTTACTACCAGGTTGAATCTGGCAAGCTAACGCTTGAGTCTGGCGCCTTAGACCGCTCGGCCATCCTGACATACCATGTGTGTATTAGCGAGAACTATGAATTCCGAACCAATATGATATTGGTTCGGAACAATATGTCATTTAAAATGTCTACTCGCCCCAATTCAATTTCAGCAGAAGCTTTCCAAATGTTATAGTTAAAATTATGAAATCTGTTGTACGTAGCCTAATGAATCCATATTTGATGTCAGTCTAGAGATCATGAGGTAAATCGGCATTATTGATGATAGGCCTACGCCTTCCCACTAAGAAAGGAAGTTATCGATTTATTCTGAAGAAGGCTGGCTACTTAGAATGCAGAACCATAATGTTTGGGAGAACAAATAGGACTGAAATGAGAAAAACGCTCGATCAAAGTTAGTATATTTTTTAAAAAGAATACATTAATTAATATTAATTGAAGATTAATTATTCGCCAATAAAACTAGAAGTTCTAATAACCTCCAGCTGACAAAGGAGGAGCGCCATAAGAGGCCACTGATGGAGCTGATTGGAAATGGGAAACTGGGGCTAATGGCTGGTACGATTGGGCCGCAGGAGGAGCATATCCAGCATGTCCGGAAGAAAACATTGGAATCGTCTGGTGATGAAATTGAGCAGCCGGGGCTGGCTGGTCATAGGATTGCGCCATCGGAATAGGAGCATGTCCTCCGGCCGATCCTCCATAGCCACCAGCTTGACTGTTACCTCCATGTCCTCCTCCATAAGAAGACGCTGCAATTGGCTGATGCTGGGATTGGGCAAGTGCAGAATGAACGTGAATGTGCACTGGAGCACCTCCTGAAGATCCACCATAACTTCCTTGCCCACCAATTTGTCCACTTCCTGCTGAGTGTCCGTGACTTCCGCCGAAACCTCCTCCTCCTCCGTATGAAAGAGCGGGAGCAGGAACTGGCCTAGGTGCTGGTGGGCGATGGACAGGAGGTGGTGAATAGACCATCATCGGCTGCGGTGCAGGAGCGTAAATGATTTGCGGTGGAGCAGCTGCGTATCCACCGCCACCTCCATGACTCATACCTCCACCGTAGCCTCCAACTATAATTTTAAATATTCATAAATTTTATCAGGAATAAAAGTTATGCAACATCATAGCTGGAGTAATGAGAGTTGAGACCAACCTCGTCCTTTTCCTTTGGTTGCATCAGTGCCATGGGCTAGCGCCAAGCCAAGCAACAAAAAACATTTCAGCGAATTCATATTAACCTATATTTAATACATCTCAGTTTGAATATAAAGTACATATATTCATCAAGATTTAACATTTCTTAACTTATAATTTGTGAATTATTATATCGTGTATTTAGGCCTACTTTAACCATGTTGGGAGTGGGAGAGTATTCCGGTATTCTAGTCTTTACTAACTGACACCGAGAACGATGATCAACTGTACCTTAAAATTGTCGGCTCCTTTCGTTTTTATACCGTTGCCCAGTCCTATAGTCGGATTTCTCTGATCTGAGACAACGACAAGAGAAAGTAAACGTTTCTTAGAGTCATATGTGAACACGTAGGCTTCAATCTCTACATTCATTTCGATTTTACTTGCGTATAACTCGACGATTATTGTACTGCTAAAATTATCTTCGCGCCTCCAAGGATAAACCTTTCCCTTTCAACAGGTAGCCTATTAGTCTTCAATGAAAAACAGTGAAAAAATATTTAGGGGGAAAACCTGGGAAAACCTCGGGGAAACCCTTTTCACCCAGTTTGAACAAAAGAAGAAAAGCTCTCCTTTCAGACTGAATTGGCGAATTTTGAAAGGCATTCCAGGGCCAACGCTAGGCATGAGAGAAAGCGAAACACATTAAATGAAGCGAAATTTTAACTTATTGAAGCCAATCTTTATACAAGAACTGAGAAAATAAATCAAGTTGCGTCTTTATATTTGAGTTTGTTTTTCTATTAATGTAAAATTAGATTGTTCGTGTGATTATGCCAGCCATCAACGTAATATTAAATTGTTTAAAATAATTTTTTTACTGTCGGATGTGTAGTGTAGTGGTTATCACGGTTGACTCGCACATCAAGTCCTCAGTCCAATGCTGGGCAGATGCAACTGAATCGTAATTATATTTTATATTCGACCTGATGAATTTATTTAAATTGACCACAAGCAAAGACAATTAAAGCTTGCATATCTTCGCGCCATGGGATTATCGTGCTTTGGGAAACTACGGTTTTAAAATGTAGTTGATCAACAAATCCTGCTCGTATAAATAGCCTACAGCCTTTCCTGTTCTCGTGATTAGCGTCCAATTTTGCGTCGAACGTATTATTTTATTAACGTATTATATTAACCCAGATTGACAAAAATATTGATGCTAACGGTGATTTGAATTCAGGTTCTCCCTTTTCTGCTTAACGAAGCTAGATTCCAAATCACATTTCCCCGTCTAACAGCAAATAATCCACTTATTAGTATTATGACCAATTTTGGCATTTGTTTAGTGTTTTTTATCGCTAATTATCACGATATTGTTTCACGGGCATATGATCAAAGTAACATTCGCATTGAATATTTAAAGATATTAAATAAATAATGATCGAAATTGAAGATCTGTTGTGCTTGTATTGTATGTGTGAGACAACCGTGATAATCACTAACCCTACCCATTATGCCACATTACAGAAGCTGATGTTTAACAAAGATGTCATTGATAGTTTTTTAGAATGTAGATTTTTTAATAGTTTTTTTGAATGTAGACTATTCAAACATCAGAAAAGGAAGGGGTCCACCCTTAATAAGAACATTTTTCTGTTTTTTCATTCTCAGTTTTTGCAATTAGAATTAGCCTACACATCTATAAGCATCTCACCTTTACATTGGACTTGTCTCATTTATAGGATCGATCCCCAAGTCCGTTATTGACTCTTTTTCTACACGTTTGTAGAAGAATTTTTCCGTAAATTATTCCGTAGATCGTTTGCTCAAATAGAAGTAAATAGAAATTACTGCACTGTTATTTAATATTTCCCAAACAAAAATACTGGCACGATTCATTAAACTGAGAAGAAAAACATTTTTTATGGTTACAATTAGCAGGTAAAAATTCCTAATTGGTCATTAGACAAGAACATAATATTTTTTAATTAGTTAACGGGTCATTTGATTGTTGCCATATTGTGTCGACCGTTGTCCACTCGCGGCCTGGGGAACCTTCCAATACAAATTTTAAGTCCTCTCATGTTTCACTCGTTGCGCAATTTAATTCATGCTGCCCGACTGGCAAACTATATATATTGAAAATCGCGTTTGAAATCGACTGAAAAATATAAAGTTCCAATTTTTATGCCAAGCAAACTAAGAAGAGGAAGTCGAAAATTATAAAATTGTTTGGATCGAATCGTGAGCGTCAACAGAGATGCACGTACGTAGACCACTATCTAGTAGTAATATGACACCGTCTGCGTCTGCAACGAAAACCGATATGTGTTTTGATGTCAGTTAAGATATTTTTTATCGCATCCTTCCTTGGTTCAACTTCAAACCCCTAAGCTTATTTTGTATTTGGGTGTGGTTTGCATGCACACACTTGAAATCAGTGAAAATAAGTGTGTTAGTTAATGGACATTAAAAAGTAATTAAATTTTATAATAAAATGAAGAATAAACAAATATTTGACTTATTAGCTAAATCTTAGTAACCGTTGATTCATCAGCCAACGCCAAGTCTACAACAAAAATAACAAAATGTTACCTCACGATTATATAACACAAAATGGCAACTCAGCGTGACCATCATGACTTCATTCCTCATTTCTCGTTGAAACTGTAATTTGAACCATTTGTCCAAAGTATCGTTCAGTTTATTCTTTAGTCTCACACATTGCGTGTCAATTCTCTAGTGTCTAGCCTATATATTATCTTAGGCTGTTTTCCCTTATCTCTTTGTCTTATCCTGTTGCCTTGGTCGTATCTCCCCAACTTGTGTTTACTTTGAGTAGAAAGTAATATTCACCAGTCAGTTCGTGGCATTTCTTGGCACATCTGTGAGTCGAGTTTCGTGATCATCAGTAAAACTTATACGTGAGGTAATTAGAACTGTTATCGTATTGTTTTGAATTTGTTGGCATCCAAAGCAAATGCTGACCATACCGCGTGAGCGTAAATCACTTCGATGTGTGTCAAATAATAAAACCAAATCTGGGTGTATCGGGTAACATCGTAACACACAGAGTTTCAAGTTTTATGTTCCGATAAGTGTTGTGTGGAAATCAAAGTCTTCGTTTGGTTGACCAAGTTATGAAAACAATCTGATTTTATTGTCTGATTGAATGTACACATTTATAAGCATCGTCTATTTCCGATCTTTGTAAAGCTAATCGTTAACAGTAGTCTCTTTTCTATTTTTGTTTTCACTAAAGGGCCCCAGCGTGAGAAAGAAGGATTTTGTCAATCGAAAATAAAGAAATCGATGGCATTCAATCTTAAACACTTGTATTAAAGCTAGATGAGTCTACTCGAAAGTATGATTAGCTACGCAACAGAATACGTAGCCTAAGCTAAATCAGAGTCACGTGTCCTCTGTTCGAGATCTACAGCCAAAGGTATATCAGCCAACTAAAATAACTTGACTATCATCAAATGGAGTAAAACGTTTATTTGAAGATAGAACACGTCGTTTACAAGCAACAGACTAAACATTTACGGTCAAAAGTGTTGGGAAAATGTCGAGAAGAAATAGGAGTCGGTTCGATCACATCCCAGCTGCGAGAATTCCACGAGTGTCACGTTATTCCAGCCGAAAATCAAGTTTCAAAACCGAACCAAGGTAATTGTGTCTCTTTGACGTCAAGTGTGCCGTTTATTTTATGAAAATAAGTGTTCAGGTTTGAATCGGAGAGCCGGTTAGTGCGGTACCGTCGAGATCGTCGCTCGCCGAGTGCAAATTGCCGGCCTTCAAACGAGGAATTCGATTCTGATCGAACTGAAAATGGAAGGAGAATATCTGGAATCAACTTTCGGGACCTTTCTCCCGATTCACCGAGAAGATCCAAAGATACTAGGGAAGAAAGCTCGACGCGGTGGAGACCTGTGCCACAGCTACAAACTGAATGGCGTCCGGAAGTACCGGAAGTTCCAGAAGAGAGACCGCTGGTGCGGCAGTTCAAGGAGCAACGGGCAGAGGATCACCCTCTTTACGCTGCCGAGTGGCAATCTTTTTGGGAAAGACGTCAAACTCGTCACAAGTCGAGAGAATCTTGCGACGAAGACTTCTTGCCAGATTGGATCAAGTACTGGAACAATCGGATGAACGAACTTGACCTAGAAGAGGAGATGAAAGCCCAGGAAACTGCTCAATTGAACCGCAAGCGCAAATCTCACCAAGAAGAATCTTATGTTTGCCAACAACATAATTCAGAATCCGTCATCAACCCAAGTCGACAACTAGCGGGTCGGAGTTCAAAAAATTCTCCCAAGAAATTCCACGTGACGCTGGATCATGACGACAGATTGGATCTAGTAAACCCCCACTCTTCTCACACTATTAAGCAGCAGTGCAATTTCGAATCATCTCTAAAACCATCCACTTCTAATGGTGTGGGAGTCCTTCAAAATCCGAAACGCGTTTGTCACGTCATACCTTCCCAAATGCCAAAAGACGCACCACTTCCATCTGGCCCAAATTTCCTTGAAGTTCTCCGAATGTTGGTCGCCCTTGAGGACATTCTTGATTCTCTTGGTCCAAGCATCACGAATTTGCTTGCGCGAGCCCTATCGTCTGAACGCCGTGAAATTGGTAGCTCATCTAAACTGTTGAACGAAGATCCAACCTGCGTTGATTTGCTCGACACATCGAAAGAGAAATTGAAAGGATTAATTTCAGCTGGAATCCTGGATGGAGTTAAAGGAACAGCTGCCTCACAGGCTGTTGAAAACGTTACTCGCCTCCTCAAGCAGCCTTCAGTTACTTCACATTCTAGTACTTCCTCGGACGGACCTGCGGGTTTTAACATGGCGAAACTAATTAGCAATCTGCAAGCTGTTGGACTGTTGCGCCCTCTTCAATCGACTACAACATTGCCCTCAACTATTGGGTCTCCCAGCGTAGCCGAGTTGAAAGATAAGGATTCAACACCAAGCGCTAGCAATTCGCACAATTCTCATGTTAAAAAAGATCAACTATTCAGCGGTGAAGAGCTCAAAACCCTGATTGTAAATTTTCGGACATTGACCGCATCGCAAAAGGAAGATCTCGTTCAACATTTACGCCGATTAGAAGAAAGTTACCCCGAGAAAGACGTGAAGAATTCGAGTGAACCGTCGTGTTCATCAGGTTCGACATCTCCGCTGTCTAAAAAATACCGTCAATACGAAAACGGTCAAATAGTCAACCCGATTGCTCCCAATCGTCCGCCGTCCAAAATTCGATTTCCTTTCATATTGAAGAAGACGGGACTGTCGTCTACCGACTTGGACAATTACGGCATTCCGCTCGATGAGCTCGGCCCTTCTCGCTCAAAGGTGCCGATAGATATCAAACGTGAGTTATCTCGTGGCGCAACAATGACTGAAGGTTGTTCACTATCAGCCGTCAATCATCAACCTTCAACTGGGATTGATCACTCCGATCAAAACAAATCTAAACTTGGTCAATCTTCCCAGCAAGTCCACCAGCCATTTGCGCGTTTGACAGACGGGAAAAACAGCTGTCAGACGCCGTTAACACATCGAGATGGAATTCAACAAGTGCAAGAATTGAATAAAGTGCAATTGCAGAGACTGAGCTTCTACAAGGACCAGTTGGATCCCAGGAGAAATCGAATGTTGAACAACGGCAGCATGCATGTTGCACAACACCGGCCAGTTCCTTACCAAGAACCTATCGTCATTCCCACTTCCCCTGTCTAAGCACCAATTTGCTGTTTAATGCCAATACCAAAATTGCAACACATTTTTCTCATGCCAATTAATGAAATTACTTTTCAACTCGGAAAATTATTAACAATTTTGCTGCCCAAATCCCCTGCCAAACATGTTTCACAATTTCGGACTAGAAAATAAAATTATATTTTTAAAATTGATTTCACCGTAATTTCTGTATCATTTATTTTGCCTTGTTGGAAATTTATTTTGTCTTCTGTATTATTTCCTTTTCTCCACCAGGGAATTGAAAAAACAAAACAAACATTAAAGATATAGTATTTTTAAAGCTAACCTCTACTTCTGTTATATGAAAAATTTGGTGGAAGTCGATTGGCTTTAGTGGAAGCTTCACAAATCACGGAAGCATAGCCTAGGTTGGCACCCAATAACTTAAAATTAGGAAGCGGTAAAAATAAAGAGAAGCTTCAACCAATAATGAGAGGTGTAGGTGAATAACTAAATAGAGAGAAAATTTCACACTGTGCGATATCAAGTAACGCCTCTTTTGTTTTCGGTTGAGAGATGTTTTTCATCCGATTAGCGCTAGGAGAGCCTTTTTGTAATCACCCGACGTGTCACCCTGCGATAAAATGATTTCGACGTGTCATTAAAATGTTATCAGACATTGATAATAAGACGAAATAAATACCGAAACATCCGTTAAAAGACTTTTGCTGAATTTCTTCTCATATTCTCTCTTGATGTTGCCAAGGTCGATGTCGCAACGGCTCACAATAATGCGAATAAGATTTCCACTGAAAATAAAAAAAAATATATACAATTAGATTCAATTAAATGCAAAACACATGCCAACACGTATATAAACTCACTCTTTGGTGCCCATTCCTCGAACTGCGTTATTCAGGCGCTGGGCGAAATATCCGGGTCTATTTTGAGCACACTGCACTGTAAAGATAAAGAATTTAGAACAAATTATTTCAGTAAGAAATTAAATGTAAACTAGTAGAATTCGAATTACATATTCCTAAAAGGCCCCTCTCGGCGTTGGCAGAAAACTCGCTAACGACAGCCTGTTCCAGTGTGTGGCCGTGCATAGTTTGGTACTCGGACATAACTTGGCGTAAATGAGCCCAGCTGCGAGTCGCCAAAATCGAATTAAAAGCACTTTCATCCGTACCCAATTTGGCCGCTCCTGGAAATCAAAACAGAACATACATTATACTAAATGAGTTGCGAGTAGTAATTTTAATTTAAATGCGAATCATTACAAAAAAATGAATATTAAATCAAATAGTACTAAAATGGAAAATAATTAAAAGTCCAAAAATTGGAATTAAACTTACCAGCTTGAAACAAACGTTGGGCATCTGCCTTGGCCTTGGCAACGTCAACACCCTGATTCTCATCTCTTTGACCCTGTTAAAGTTAAGACGTAACAACACCGGAAATTATTTCAATTTGTACTCTGCAATCGAATGAAATGCGAAATCAGAAAAGGTTTGAACCTGGGCCAATGAAACGAGTAGCATTTTGAAGACGCCAGAAGTATCTCCTTTGATATCCTTTTCCATAGGATGACCGTACACTAACAAATAACAAACCACAATTAATTGGCTAAATTCCTTAACAGCAAACGATCAATATCGCTAGAGATAACAATAACAATAACAGTGTACAAAAATACTCACATCGTAAATAGGCAGCATTGATTTCGCGGATCTCCTGGTTAGTTCCGCTGCAAAGTATTTCAACGAGCGTTCCCTCTTTAGTTCCCATTCCATTGACAGCTTCGTACATTTCCCTGGCCATAAAATCGGCGACAGGGAGACAGAGGGCCACCATTATCTTTTCAAACGTGCCACTCAACTCACTTTTCAATTTCGACTCCAAATCCTAATTAAAATCATATCATTTCTGAACTGAACTAAAAAAAAATGATTTTTAAATTAAATTGAAAAATATACCTTTCCGTAGCCTGACTTGAAGGCCTGATAGATGGCAGTGCGCTGAGAGCTGCTGCGGTGACAGAGAACGTTGATGAGAGCTTTCTCGTCTGTGCCCAATCCTTTCATGGCTTTGTGGAGAGCATCGGCGTCGGCTCTGGCGTCAAACGGCGAAGCCGGACGTACGGTAGGAATATTCTGCAATCGAATCATATGATAATATTTTTATTCAATTCTAAACTTAAGAGCTAACTGCAATTTTTTAAATTTACCGCTTCCATTTGTTGCTGCTGATATCCAAGCGGCGAAGGAGCGTAAGGTTGGGCAATCGACGGGTACACTCCACCCGAGACAGCCGGCTGTAAACCGATTGGGGCCACGGGAACGCCCGGATAGCCTACTCGTTGCGGAGCACTGGCGTTGTACGGCGCAGGGTAAGCGGGGGCCGGTTGTGTCGGGTAGTATGGTTGTTGCGGCTGCAATGGATAAGCGGGAGCAGCACCAGCTGCTGGAGGATATTGATTCGGTGCTGGCGGGTAACTAGGGTAGCCGGGCTGAATACCGGGATAAGATGGATATGCCGGAGCTTGGTCAGTCGGGTATCCTGGGTATGCCTTGAGAAGTTAATTGAGAAATAATTATAGTTTAGAAACATAATATTTCCATTTTAGTAAAAGAAATTATTCAACAATGTTGATTAGACATCCATTATTTCGCAAATAACTAGAGCTTTTGCGAATAAAACTAACTGGAATAACCAGATTGTCTGACCTTAACATACACCCTAAAAATAAATTGGACTGATTAGGAAATCTTGCAGGCAACGTCTGGGACGCCCTACATACAAGGATTCTTTTTTAGAAAATGGGAAAAGCTTTTTTTTAATGGCTGCAACTGCGCATTAGTAGCACTGCTCAGTGTTTGTGCCCTCAATAATGCCTCCCCGTGTTTGATATTTTTCCGGCATTTTGCCAAATTCCCTGAAGGATATCGGACCTTGAATTAAATTAAATTTGGTATTAATCGAATAATCGCTACGTTAGAAACAAAAAAAAAGTTGGAAAATTAAAAAGTTAGACTATCTGAAATACACTATGAATACATAAAAATGTTGCATTTCACTGGCCTTCCGGCGGGATGCAAATTTATGATGAAAGACTCGCCCACATCGAATCGAAAAAAAAATGGAATAAAATATAAATAAATAAATAAATAAACAACAACAAAAACACCGCTATACCTACTTGATTAGGGTATCCTGGTTGAGGCTGCTGAGGATAACCACCAGTGGAAGGAGGATAACCACCTGTAGAAGCAGGATAACCAGGATAGTTTGGATAATTAGGATAACTCATTTCCCGAATTAGACCACCCGTCAGCAGTTAACAGTCGTGAAAAAGGAAACTTTTCCCGTCGACAGACAGAGTTGGATTTGTGCAACTGAAAGATAATTGAGAAATGAAGAAACATCAAAAGACTGTGACAAAGAAACTGACAGTTGCTTAAGGGGTGTATACATTTGGTCCATAGAAAGTTTATCGGGGAGATCAGTAA
This sequence comes from Daphnia pulicaria, assembly GCF_021234035.1. Lineage (NCBI taxonomy): Eukaryota > Metazoa > Arthropoda > Branchiopoda > Diplostraca > Daphniidae > Daphnia > Daphnia pulicaria. The sequence continues at coordinate 35,038,848 of NC_060913.1, forward strand.
ACACTAAATCGTGAATATAATAAACACAGATAAGAATATACGAGTCTCAGGCTCAGTCTCGATTGCACAATCTAATCCAATAGTCAAATGACGTTATCTAATATCTATATACTTTTACCAGCAGGAAAAGAATTATTATCAGGGAAAAACTGACAAACTGTTCTGCTAAACTTGGAGCTGTGGACCCAATTTTTCAAACTTACTCCCCCTACCGGCTCATTTGAATTTCGGTCGGAAAAAGGGAAGGGCATTGCTCAGTTTGGGTGTGGCTTAAACGTTCCAAAACTGAGACATCTCTGTCAGACTTGCTTCGGTGCTGCTAACCAAATACGAGGGATAGGCCAAAGATATTGAAACATTTTCCTTCGTGAGCTGCATATTGACAGCGTAGTTTTCACTGTTCTCCTTCAACACTCCCGCAACATTTTCAAGTCTAATATAATCAAAAATTGCTGGATTTCCATTGCTGATAAAATGGATTCAGATTGTAACGAATGAGCTCTGTAGAGCACGTGTCTTGCGTGAGGGTTGAAGGAGGACACTAATAATGTACATTTATGATATTAACAAAGTCCCACAAACAAAAATATTGGCTTCTCCATAATTTCAATTTCTTTGAGGTAAAAAAAAAACTAGATCAATCGGACAAGAAATACAGTTAAACTTACTCTAAAACTACTCTGGAAATAACTCAGAAATTTTTGTAATAGTGGCAAACGCAGTTCAACGTTACCTATTGAAGAGTACGTAATCCGAAAAATCACCAAGTTTGGAACGTTTAGGAGGTTAATGTGAATAACAAGTTTCAACAGCTGATCGGGAAGAAGAGGCAACACACGTCGTCACTAGTGAACGTCAACTAGCGCCACGAGTGTACAATTCCTTCCTTTATGTATTAGCAGCTGCAGGCTCTTGTAGTCTAGCCCACAGATTCGTATTTAGGTCGCGGCATAGTTTCCATTTTTCTACACCACTGCACGTTCAAGCAATGAGTCACGAATACCACCCGTTTGCGTCTGTGTACTGTTGGTCGGAGCAACCTTTTTCTTACTGTTGCCCAATACCTGCAAGTCTACAAGAAACTAAATTTAAAAAGTTGCCGAACCCAAATTTGATTTCACAGACTGTGTGATGACGTCAGACGAGTCGGTTATTTACGTCATAGACGACTCATACGTGTCACAGATATAAATGAACAAAATCCCGGAAACAGTTAATGACGTCATTTCGCGCGCTGGTTGTTGTACTAATAATAAAACTTACCGGAAGGAAAGTTTTTACTCAAACAATTACTCCTGTCTCTTTAGAAACATGTTTAATCTCATACCGCAATCTGTTCTTAAAATAATGCGATTGCTTTAAGATTTAATTAATTAAAATATCGTCGATGGCATCTTAAAGGAATTTAAAATATGGTGAGGAAACGCATTGATTGTAATTTGTAAGTTACATTTCAGAGAGAATAATAAAAAGGAAAATAGTAGAAAAAATAAAACTTGTTACGAATTCCAGTTTGTTTGTTTTGAATTCTTCCCAGGAGGAAATCACATGAAACATTATTCGTGTGGGGGAACAAAGCGAAGGCTATCAGAATGCTTGAAACCATCTCGCTAGCAAGACATTCCAGTCGCACATCATTGACTGAGTATTCGTCAGCACCTGACCCTTTCATTCTACACATTTTTTGGACGGAAGCGCCAAATCGCTTCCACAAAACTTTAATATTGTTTTCAATCTGAAACAATGGGTCGCCATTTAACATACCAGTAACAACATTTGTCACTATTGGTCTTCATTTATTCGAATCACGCAACTCTGTCAATACAACCATACAACGTGAGACACGTGACCGATGCTCGCGATGCTCTCTTCCGGTATTAGTTTATTTTATACTACCGCACACTCGTACAGTGCACTTTTTTTTAAGTCGATGTTAACATCTAGAATGTATTTGCCATCACATGTAGAAATATTGTACAATTTATTTAATTATGCGTTTCTGCGTTATTTACTTTGTTTATTTTTCCCAAGTTACCCGAAAGGTTTTTCTAATTACGTTTTTTTTTTTTGCTGGAATAGGATGGATTAGTTGTTGGTAGTCTCACTAGATGATCTTTACAACTATAGTCATCTAGCGCTAATTGGTCATTCAAGCAAAAATAAAATAAAATGTCTTTAATGTTAAAGGCTAAAAGCAGGGTCATCCAATAGTAATGCTAAAAGCATAAGAAGAGTTATCCAAGTCGCGATAGTGCACCGCGTATGGGTCACACAGTGACGGCCGAAAAAGTCCATTGTAATGATTTATAGATTTATAAACTTGCCACACAGACAGCACTTGTCATTATTGGTTTAAATGAAGGTTTTAACTATTTTTATTGCTGACCTCACGCCGTGCTCTTTTTCTCCGATTTTTATAATAACGACCTGACGGCACGCAATATATCCCACAGGTATATATGTCGCCCTCGTCTCTCTCCCAGCAAGCAGTCAAAAGAGAAGACCTATAGGGGGAAAACGGCCGGCCTTAAGCGTCGTTATCATCATTAATAAACCTCTCAGCGCATCTCCTCTGATGCCGAGTTAGTTAAAGATTTCATTAATGTCATTCAAAAAGAAGAAAAAGGGTTTTGTCATTCAGGGTTCGTCATCTCTCATACCGGTCTATTACAGAAGTAGCCAACATTCGAGTACTGCGGCGTACAAGATTGTCCTACGTCTTACAATGATAATCGATCTGACTTGCCCCAACGAATTTATCTCATGTTTTTTTTTTTGTATGCCGCGCATATCAATTGTTAGTATAGTTAGTGTTAGAGTGTTAGTGTTAGTTGTTAGAAGTTAGTATTAGTCGTTGAGAGTTAGGGTTAAGTTGTTTGATTTGGGTTAAGTTATATTATACAGGGCGATATGAGGGACAACAGTGGAGGGCAATTTGGCGGAAGTGGGAATCGAACACGGGACATTTTCATACAACGCTAGATGCTATATCCATTATACCATTTCCTTACTATTTCCGGAAGTAAATCATATCCTAAAACAGTATTGGCTAAGAATATATTATTTCTTTTTCCTTCGCATTACCTAGTAGCTCAGTGGTACAGGCTGTTTTTGGAACGTCAGAGTCTAAGGTTCAAATCCCGTTAAAGACTTCAGCAGGTTAGAATTTATTCTCAACGAAATCAGAGTTCTTCAATTGCTAAGTGATCCTAGTTGCAGTAGGAGATAGGTCATATTCTATTTTTTTTTTTATGGAAAAAAATCACTAACAGTTACAGGCTAACAGCCCTTCGGGTATCTTGCTAACGCAGCGCAGGTAGCTGACAATTATTATTATCTGAGCGCAAAAAGACTGCCTGTAGAAATAAGTCATCATTACTTTACTCACTAGATGTCTCTGATTTTTTTAACTGCTTTGTTTGAATGTGTCGCTAATCCTAGATGGACGGAATTGATTTATAGATTTCGGATTGACTTACCGAGCTACACGTCAATATTATATCGGGTTGCATGTCACAGTTTCTGATGTGAAATAAATTCAAAGGCACCGGGTAGCAAGTCAGCAGTAACCGACCTCGAGATAAAAAAATATATTCTTCTGTGCGGCTCAGGCGCTCAGCAGAACCTATCGTGTCATCCATCAGTATTTAATGATTCCGTGCTCTGAGAACTGTCGAACGCAACAACCTGACCGGATCATTATAGCACTTGTTCGTTGGAGTTCGGCCTAAAATAAATGTTGACTTTATTTTGAAAATATGTTGTGCCGCCAAGATGATGCTCGATGATGGTTGTAGCTGACACAAACTGGCAGATTGGCAGCTGAATAAATTATTCGTTCGTTCGTCACAATTTTCACATTTAGAACAAAAAGCCTCTGAATAAGGGTTTGAAAGAATAGAGAACAACTCTTTTATGCCTATCATCCATCAGTCCATAAGTAAAATCGTAAAAGTATTTTTTGTCTGAGGAAATAATTGAAATCTTCGTAGTTATTTCAGCAACAACCAAATTTCATAGTTCCAACAAATAAATGGAAAAGGCCATATGCCGAGAATTTTCTTCTCCTGGGAGCAGGTTATCAAGGTGTGGCGAAAAGCGTCTTTCTGAGTAGCATAGCACATTCATTCTGTACAATGGAAAATAAAATAAAGGAAATATTATTACGGAAATATTATTACGTACAGGGGGTACCCGGCACCCTACTACTCATAAACTGACGGCGACGTCGAGTCACATACGCTAACGTCGGGTTGGAATCGGGGTCAATCCGACGATCTGAAGTCGGAAACTATTTCTCTGAGCTATACGGCCCTATACCCCCTAGAAATTTTTATTAATCTGTTTTTAAATTAAATGGAATGAAATCATCTGTTAACAGATGATTTCCATTACCTTAGAAAGGCTGATTGCCATTACCTTTAGCGTTACATATACTGATATACGACATATACATAGCTGTAAAGAAACAAAGTAAGCACATTCTTTTGAACTCAAAATAATTAGAACGTGAGGTCTGTAATTATAAGCCCACTATTACACGACGTATGAGACCATGCAGATTTAAAACCTTAATATTGAAGTGTTTTAATAGCCGAGAGTTGATGGGACTATTTTTACACATCGAATAATTCTAGCAAATAATAGAAATCTGAGAAAACGGTTGTTTGGCGTCCTGCGCCCTGCGTGGCCCTGCGCTGGAACGGCATTATGAGACCTTCCACCATCACGAATTGTTCCACAAGTTGTTTCAAAGTTCTGTGTTGTCCCACAACTGATTATTTAGAGAAAAATGCAACAAAACGATTAGTGATTCGGTTATGCCGATTATGCTGTTCAAACCAAATAACATGTGACGAGGAAACCGGAGGAAACGCCAACCCCATCAACCTCCAGTTCTTACTTCTTACACTTTATGCAGCAAGGTAGAGGGCAGCACTACGAGTCAATTTGAGCATGAAACGCATTGAATCCTATATACGTACAACGTATTGCACGTATAGGAAGAGAGTATACGCTCACAAGCAACGGAACAAGGACTCAGATAACAAGTGTCTGCGGCTGCGCTCAATTATTTTACTTTAAAAAAATTGAAAAACAATCTTAGAAATGGTTTCCTTGACCAAACGCCTGATGCTTCTCTCATCTCTCATCTCCCTGTTTCTATGGCGAAAAATGTATCGTTATTTAGTGGTCTTGTTCTTCTGCTACTACATCTTCATCAATTTCTTCGGGCAACGTAGTGTCATCAAAGAAGTAATAAAATTCATTAAGAAAACATTTAGACTATAGGCCTATTACTTATGTTAATGTCATATTATTAATTAAGGTTCGAGATGATTTGATTGAAAATGGTGACAACATTTTGGCCAATCAGCTGGTCAACAATCAGCAGCATGAGAGTGTTTTGCCAGTTTTGAAAACGATTCTTTACTGGAACAGCTTCTTCGGCAAAAAAGATTTCACCTTCGGATTTGGACAGCAACCGTTTGTCAATGCCAAATGTCCGACGGCGACCTGCTACGCGACTGACGACCGGAGCTTATTCAACGAGAGTGATGTCGTCATCTTCTCCATTCAAGGCATGAACCTGACAGATTTACCGACTTATCGATTTCCACACCAGCGATTCGTCTTCTTTGAAATGGAACCCCCGGCCACCACCGATTACAGACCGCTTCTGCATAACCACACCCGTTTCGGTTTCTTTAATTGGACCATGACGTATCGGCTGGATTCGGACATCGTTAACCGTGACTCTTACGGCGTAGTTTTGTCTTTTCGAAATAGCACGTTGACCTCCTCGTACCCCCAACCTCGTCAGGGAATAACAGCAGCATTACCCTACCAGAAGGATGAGCTTGTCAACATTTCCAGCAAAAAGAAACTGGTGGCGTGGTTCGTGTCCCACTGCGTGACTCCAAATCGTCGCGAGGATTACGTCAGAGAACTGAGTAAATACATACCGGTGGACATTTACGGCAAGTGCGGTAATTTGACTTGCTCGAACCGAAAGCATTGCAAGGAAATGATCCGCAGAGACTACAAATTCTACATCGCTTTCGAGAACTCGCTGTGCACCGATTATGTCACCGAAAAGCTGGCCATCGCTCTCATTTATGACGCAGTACCTGTAAGTCGTTTAAGTGTCACTTTTTTAAAAGAATCATGTTGTAATCGGTTGTAATGATTCAATGCGGTATAACGCCAGACACGCAGTCACACAGTTGTAAATTATTCAACAATTAAACGAATAATTGGCTTCAAATTCTATCTGATGCTTTTTTTTAAATAGATTGTTATGGGCAGTGTTGATTACACGAAATTTGCCCCACCTCATTCATTTATTGACGTCAAAGACTTTCCTTCTCCAAAGCAACTTGGTCGCTACCTTCTACTACTGAGCGAAACGGATTCACTGTACATGCGCTACTTTGACTGGAAGCGGGACTATGCAGTCCACTTGAACCTTAAGCTAGGATGGTGTCATCTTTGTAAATTGGCCCATGATAGCCAAGTTTCATCAACGACATACAACGACATTTTAGAGTGGTGGGTGAGCAATAACCCTGCCAACTGTATTAGCAATTTACCGAAGTACATATCAGCACCCATTCCTCGATTTCAAGATAAGATTTAATTTGATTATAATTAACTTCAGTTATTGTTTGTGTACATAAAAACAATGTGTGGATCAATAAATATACAGGCCTACATTATATGATTATAGCCTACACCAATAAAACCTGATGCACAAGTAACTTTATAAGGGCTGTAATTATCGAGGTAATTATAACAAACAGCAGGAGCAGGCTGTGTCTAAGTAAGATTAGAAAATGCAAACTTTAACTAAAATTTTAAACTATGCTAGCTGTGATATGCACAATAGGCTACCATTTATGATTGTTATAATTATAGCCTATTAAATGAATTTAGGAAATTCCAATGGGAGTGCTATGTGTGTATGACATCAACACATTTAAAGCATCAAAACATCTAATATAAATGAACGATCTCTTCGTCGAATTGATGAAAGATGATCCCGCCAAACAAGGAATATCATCATACCACCATTTGGCACGCAACATTTTCGTAACTTTTGTTCTTTTGTGTCGGATCGTTCAGTTTCTCACACAAATCGCACCAGCCATACATGGGTCGATTTATCACCTCGAAATTTTTTTCCCATTCAAAGTATTTCCTGTACAATACGTCATTTTTGTCCAACAATAGAATACAACCAGGAATTTTTGGCAAAAACATATTTGATATAAAATAATCTATGTAGGCCTATATTGCTCAATAAAGATTTTAATGCGTGAAACTTATTTCACGTATATTTCTTTTCGAATCACCTGTGTTGTGCGTGCTCGCTACTATTATATGTTTGCAAAGCATATAGGCTACTATTTAAAATATTGACTCAAAATTCTTTTATTCCAGCAATGAAACTGTTGCTATATCGGATAATACGGATAAAAATTATGTTGGCAACATGCAGCAAATGTGGCATCGGCTGCAGCAAATACGGCAAACATATGATTCCAGTTTAGCTAAAATAATTAAAACAAAATTACATTTCTTGACATTTCCGTGGATTTGTCTTTGTGGTGGTTAAAGTATAGGTTTGGCAATCTATATACGAATGTAATCTCGAGTTTTCAAATAATTCAAACGACGTGTTTTAACTTTCAAAACAATGTTAATTTTCAAGACTCCTACCACACTGCGGTAGACTATATTCGAATTGATTCTAAATAGTCATGAATTCTAAACTTCAATTCGATTTCTCTTGTTTTGACATAAAATCATAATTCGAATAAACTCGAGTTGGGCTCTATATTTTTTCACAGAATTTAACTGAAATTGCGGTTTTTGAATTAGTACTAATATGCCTAGCTACGAGTGGGAGTTACATAATTAATTTGGTACGATTTTATTTCTTGTGTGAGAAATAAAATAAAATATTATTTACAATATAGGCCTAGTTCAACGAAGAATTTTATGAATTGTTACTATGTAGCTAACTTCTAGGTTTTGAGAAGAACTCCTAAATAACAGAAAAAAAATACCTAATAACTCTTCATATATAGTTCATATATTGTTCCCCCGGCCACTGTTGGGCTATCCAAAATGCCAAAAACACAACTAAAATTCATATCTTATTATGCTGTTATTTAGCGGGGAAAATGAGTGAAAAGTCAAAATAATTCTCCAGCTAGGCCTATACAAGAACAAAAGTTTTTATTGTCCGGTTATTAATCGCCGATAATCGCGTTGAGATCGTCACCAGCATTTCTATATAGGCCTAGTGTTGCATGGTTGATGAGCTATAACCATGTTAACTGTAACAATTTAACGAAAAATGTGTAGGCCGAATAATCTTTTTTCCACAACCCATCAGAATAGGCCTAGGCCTACTAAATGTATAATTAAAAAATTCGATTAAATTAAAATTTATTTGCTTTGTAAGAGAAAAATTCGATTGATTTGTTAAAATGCAATTTGACTCTCAAGAAACATACATATACTCAATCATTTCTGTTTTTTCTGATCTCTAAATATAATTTTTGTCGATTGAAACCATTGAAAGATCAAATAATGAAATATCAATGTTCATTTATGAAAGCCGAAAATTTTTACCTATTACACAAACTGAAAATAGTTGAATTGCAGTCAAATTATCTAACACGACTCTTTACGTAAGTGAACTCAATAAGTAAAAATGGGAAATATTTTTTCCCCCAATTTTCCCGTATTTTTTCCCATTTTGTCCTAAATTTCATTAAATTTCCCTTTTTTCCCCAATCAGTGAAACACGGGAAAAAGAGTCGGTGACCCCTCGACTAGAAATGAGTTCATCGAATAATGTTAGGCCTGTTTACGAATTAGGCTATTATATTAAAAAACAGGATTGAATTTCCTCGAATAAATACTGAGTTAACTAGTATATTCCTGGTTCAAAAAACGAATATATAGCTACACTATATGGGTTTCATGCTGCATGCTGAAAGAGAGCCTGAGCTAATATGCAAGTTACATTATTAAGCTGTAAATGAGCAGCGTGACTTCTCTTATGCAGCGTGTTTAAAAAGAGTATTATTGTATACAGCACATGCTAAAAACCTGATTCGAGTTTTTAAACAAATACAGCAAACAAAATGTTTAATAGGAGAGTGATAATTGAATGAGACATGCATTGGCGGCATTGTAGTACTATAGATGACAATAGTAGGCTATATTCGCTCCCGGAACAGTTAGTAAAAGAGTGGTAACTCGGAGACTTTCTTATTGGAAGGTTGTTAACTCAGACTCTCAGAGACTAGCTATCTTATAGCAAGAGTGTGTTAACTCGAAGACTTTCTAAAAAAGAGTGATAACTCGGAAACTTTCGTAGCAAGAGTGTTAACTCGGAGACTTTCTTATAGGAAAAAGTCTTAGGAAAAACTCGCGCGGTGACCTTGTTAGCAAGAGAGCGTTAACTTGCCGGAGACTTTATTAGCAGCAATGGTATATTCCTAAGCTAATTTATAGTTCCATTTATCACGCGTTTATAGTGATATAAAGAATGCGGTATAGTTTTAGTTGGGGTGGTGCTGTAAAGAATAATATATGGTGTGTGCAGATGTGATTGTTATTCGGTCTTTGGCCAACACGAGGGGTCAATTAAAAAAATTCCGAAATATACTTTTCTCGTGCCCTGCTTTATTTTGACCTATAATATTATAATAATAATAAATAAAATGTGTATTATCTTAATATAAGCAGCAACAAATATACACATAAATAATTATATAGAGACATTTCTAAAGCTATAGTTTAAAATCCACGTTTTCTCTTATAGATATACAACGTGATGACTATACTATAGCTCAAACTGTCAAAGTTTGTTCGGGTTTTACCATCACCAATTTGTGGCCGTAGGTCTTCGGTAATATGTTGGGGAGAGTAGTACTAGTTGGCGCTTTTTTAGTTTTTGAGCCCTCACTTCTTTATTTCTCAATATTTTTTTATCCCCGCTAGGCTTTAAAAAAAGAGGAAAAAATTAGCAATCGAAAGCGTATTTTAGTTTATGAAAATTTGCTTTGTTTAAAATCAAATGCGCTTAGAAAATGAAGGAGGGTGGGTCAAATCTGGGGGCAACATGCTCATGTACGCGGGGTTGGACGGCCCATGTTATTCTTACGGGGTAAAAGAACACCTGGTGATGGCATCATCAAGTAAATTTTCCGAAAAATTTTCCCTCCAATCTCTAACTCAGCAACACAAGTTGCCCCGAAAAAAGGTTTCTTATTTCTTTGTTATTATTGCGTTTTCAAGCAATAATTTTGTTAATAAAAATAAATAAAAATTGGTTTCTGAAAGAGAAAGAATTTCCTTCAGAAACTTATTTTTCTTAAATTTTAAGTTAACTAGGGAATTCCACAAAAGAAAAAGAAAACGAAATGGACGATACGAATTAAAGGTAGAAAAACTATTTTATTTCTTGTTACCATACTACTTGGACTATTTCAGTATTTTTTTAAAGGTGCGCATTATTGAAGAATATAACTGGTAATTTTTTAAATGCAGTCCCTCTGTCACAAGAGGACGAAAAACGGTGGGTGCCAAATTACACACTACCATTGCCCCGTTCTCCCCTAATGAGAAGATAACTATTAAAAGTGTATTTATGAGTTGTATATGCCGTAAGCCCGTAACAACAGAAATCATAAGCAGAATATATTATACATATGTATACAATTTACTCAGATTGGATTAAACTTAGAAAAGACGATCCTTTTAAACAAGGAACATCATCGTGCCACCACTTAGACAGATTTTCGTAGCTTTTATTCTTCTGTGTCGGATCGTTAAGTTTTTCGCACAGGTCACACCAACCAGCAGTAGGGGGTTTCCAATTCAGCTCATATTCTTTTTTCCATTGAAAGTATTTGTTGTAAAGTGCTTCATTACTGCTCAGCAACAGAAGGTACTTGGACAAATCCTTAGGCGATTTAAAGTCAGCAATGTTGATGTACGAATTAGAAGGAGCGTACTGTGTGTAATCGGCACCACCATAAACTATTGGAATGACGTTGTTGATAAGAGCACGGTAAAATTCTCCTGTGATGTAATCGGGACAGAGGGAATTCTCTGCAGCGATATAAAACTTGTACTGTTCCAGTAGTACACGTTCGTCGCAACGAGGATCGTTTCGTGATGAACAATTGACTAGTGTGCCGCACTTTCCGTAAATATCAACAGGAATGTACTCGCCTAACTTTTTAACATATTCTTCTCGCTTGCTCTGCGTCGAACAATCTGAGTTAAACCATGCAATCAGTTTAGTTTTCTTCGCCGATTGAAGACATTTTTTCTGAGAAAAATCGTTCACGATGGCAGATAAATCGTTATTTCGCCTCCTCAAAGACCAAGCAAAGGGCATACTAAGATAAATATCAGAGTCTCGTCGATAGCTCATTGTCCAGTTCCAGAAATGGGGCGTCGAAAAACACGATTGCTGAAAACCATCAGAAAGTGAATCCTGACTGAAGAATATGAATCTTTGGTGCGGAAAGCGATGTTTAGGCAAATCGCTTTCTTCATAATTGCCAGCATGAATAATGATTCCGTCGCTTTGATTAAATAAATGTCGGTCGTTGGTTGCAAAACAGTTGCTGGTTTTGCAACCTGCTTTGACGAACGGGGATTTACCAAAACCAAATGGCATGTCCGTTTGGTTGTAAAACAAGTTCCAGAACAAAATAATTTTCGTATTGCTGCTCTTCACTGTGCCCGCTTGAAATATCTGATTTGGGAACATATTGGACGAAAAGAAAATGTAGACTAAAATCAATACGCGGAAGACATAATTCCATAGTTGGCTAATATAGCATAATATAATAATATAGTATATATTGCGATTTTTTTAAAATATCGTAAAATAAAAACGTTTTATAATATTCAAAGTATATAAATAGGCTAAAATGATATAATTTTGTATTTTTTATAATATTTTTTTCTATGCATGTTAAATTCTAGATTTTTTTTTTTAATTTTCAGTCGAATAAATAATACTGATTGATCTTACCTCCTTTGCCATAACTATATCAGGCAACTGTCTGATAAGAGGAGGATCAAATACAAGTTGTTCAGAACTCAATGCTGGTTTATAATCCTTAATAGGCCTTTTATGGGAATAGGCATTAGGAAATAAAATAATGTTCCCAAGGATGACAATATTAATCTTAATAATGAGGCCTAAATGTAATCGAAAGATTTCCATGTTGAAATGATCACGTACACTATTTTCTTCTTCACTTCACAAATGTCTTCACTTGTCAAAACAGAAAAATCTAGTTTACTTTAGTAAATAAAAAGTGATATTACAAAGGCAACTTTGGGTTGCACTCAAACCGCCAAATTGAACGTATAGAAGTGAGAAGTTTGACGTATAATAGGCTATATAATATATCTTGATTCTGGATCTAGAAGTTCAGCAGTTCTCCAAACCAACGGTTATGGGCGGATATGGGCGTGGAATTTTTTCAAGCCGCCCCTTTCATTCTGTTGAATATTTGGCCAAACTAAGAATAGGAACCTTAACTTTTAAAAAATGCTTGATATAGGCTATATTATTGTCTTTTTGTGAGTCTGACAGACTCGAAAAAAAGTAAGAATTGGTTTATTCTGACTTTATAAAACCAAATTGAATCCTATTTTGATTGACGCAGAAAAAAATATTCCTTATAAATTTATTTAATCGTTTAGTATATAATTATATTAGTGTTGGCAAAATCTTTTGCTATTACTTATTACGGAGTTCATTACATGCATATTGGGAAGATGGTCATCGCAGTGGACTATACCATCACCGGTAACTAAGTAAAGTTTACTTTCATCATGACATGAATGGGGAAGCGTTGAATTTTTGAGCCGACCGACGAATTGGCAAGAACTTAGAGGAAGACCTTAAACTTCGAAGTAGCAGGAGTAACAAAAAGTCCAGCTGTAAAGAATCAATTGAAAGATTGAACCAACGACGCTTCCCCATTCTACGTTACCCTGCCACCCTGCCTTAATGATGTAAGTATACTTTTAAATGTATGTACAGTACTGGAGTAATAGTAGTACACTGTGATGACGTGTCTTCTAAATCTGCATGTAAGTCTGCCTAAAGTATTTGAAAAACATAAAATGTCAAATGTTAAAAATTAAAATCGGATAGGAAACCTAAGGGTACAAGTAGTTAGCGATATCAGAGTGAGACATAGATAGCACCATCATAATAAATAATAATAATAATGTAATGCATATTTAACGTGCACTTTTACAAATAATATGGACAAAGGCACGGCAATGACTTGGGGAAGAGGAAGCATATAAATTTCAGTTTTCATAAGCAACACGACAGAGATGGGTTTTCAAGGAGGAGCGGAACTGTGCCAACGTTGTAGAAGATCTCACGGAAAAGGGTAATGCGTTCCAGATTGCTGGGCCAGCATATGAGAAGGAGGTGGAGCCATACTTCTTTGTTTTGATTCTTGGTACAACAAGCTCAGGACGGGAGGACAAACGACGAAGAGAACTGGGTGGCTCGTAGCGCGCGACAAGGGAAGTCAAATAGCTTGGTGCAGTACCATTTAGGCAATTAAACATAAGCAACGATATCTTGAAATCAATGCGTTGGCGGACGGGAAGCCAATGAAGGGATTTAAGACACGGAGTGATGTGGTCACGTCTATTACAGCCAGTCGCGAGTCGAGCAGCCCAATTTTGGACCTTTTGAAGCACACATAGCTTTGATTCAGGACATCCGACCAGAAGAGAGTTGTTGCAATCAAGAGTAGAGAGAACGAATGCATGGAGCAGTTGAGCCAGGGCAGGTTTCGACAGAAATCTCTTCATCCGGGAAATACGGCTGAGGTGAAATAGAGCCTTCTTCCGGGTGGCCAAAATTTGGGCTTCCATAGATAGCTGAGAGTCAAGCCCAGCACCAAGGTAGTGGACCAAAGTAGACGGGAGAACTGGAGAAGAACCTACCATTAGCGGAATGCTAATAGGCTTTACACGCGATGAATCGGAGAAAACGAGAAGACAGTCTGTCTTTGCTTCATTCAGCTTCAGTTTGTTTGCCGTCATCCATTCCTTTGTCTCAGCAATGCACCGCGATAACGCAGCAAAAGCAACTTTCTGAGTGGAGCCGTCAGATTTCAGCACAAAGCGAACCATGTGTTGGGTATCATCTGCATAGAAATGAACCGGGACGTCATGTTGATTGGCAATGTCGCAAACTGGTGCAGTGTACAGGATGTAAAGAATGGGTCCGAGAACCGATCCTTGAGGAACACCATATCTCAGAGGTTTAGGAGTGGATGAGACACCTCGGAGGCTGACAGATTGACAACGGTCCGACAGATACGAAGAGAACCAAGAAAGCGCAACTCCAGTTACCCCGTAACGTACGGAGAGGCGATTCAATAAGGTGGAGTGATCGATAGTGTCAAAGGCAGCACTTTGATCTAGCAACGAAAGTAGCACAGCATCACCAGCATCAACGGCCATTCGCATGTCGTTGACAACTCGAAGGAGTGCCGTTTCTGGAGAATGATGTCGACGATAAGCAGATTGCACCGGAGCGAAGAGGTCGAAAAAGTTGAGGTGAGCGGTGAGTTGCTTCACAGCGACACGCTCAACGAGCTTAGACAGAAAAGACAAGTTCGACACTGGCCGGTAATTTGACAAATCGTCGGGACATAAGCTAGGTTTCTTCAGAAGTGGTGTGATGAAAGCGATTTTCATCCCCTTCGGAAAAACGCCACTAGAGAGAGACAGGTTTATTATGGTCGTGATTGGAATAGCCAGGACGTCTACGAATTCCTTAAGGAGGGAAGTTGGAAGAGGGTCAAGCGGTGAAGACTTTGCTGGGCACGACATGATCAGAGCAACTGTCTCGCAGATAGTGATGGGCCGAAACAGAGAGAAATCACACTTCAGGTTGACAGATTCATCAAGACTTGGAAAGGAGTCAGTGGAATCTAAGACAGAACGAATAGTCGAGATCTTGGTGTCAAAATAAACGCTGAATCGCTCTACCAAAGATGACAGTGAGTCATGATCCGGGAGTCGCAGTGCAGGCTTCTTAAGGAGAAAAGAGTCGACCAGTTTGAAGAGAGAACGTTTACCAGCAGACTCGGTTATCTTCTGAGTGATGAAAGATGATTTCTTCTCGAAAATCAGTTTCTTTAAAGCTTCACCATCGGGTAAAATATATTTTTTTATTTGACATTTCAGGTCCATGTCTTGCGACATTCAGACCCAGGGCCTGAATGGAGCGGGCCTGAATGACTGGACCTGAATGTCGTACATCCAAATAAAAAATGATTTTAATCGCGATTTTAATCATACTTGTACAGTAACTATCTAAAGTTTCTGCAGAGCTGAGAGAAGCTTATGGGAAAACGGTTTTTTTGAAAATTCGTCAAAAATCAAGTTTTCGTCGGACGAAAACGATTTTTGGACAGGGGGTTCTTAGATTAAGGTTTATAACATATATTTTTTGGGGATTTTTTCGTTCACGGGAAGATACCTTTTAAATTGAAAGTAAAAGTTTCCGCACAGTCGAGAGGGACAGTAGTAAATTATTGGCTTTCATTTACGGGACGGAAAATAGGGCTAGGAAGGTTCATTAAGGTTTAAAAAAAGAGCATCGTTCGCTCTATAACTTTATCTATAATTTCGACCCCCATGCTATTTGAAAAATCACTTTAATTTCGATGTGAAAATGAAAGTTTTCATTTCTCAGTTATTTTCACTTTGTTCCCCCTCCCGTAGTTGCCGGTTTTTCCAAATACCGAGATTTTAAATGTTTTAGTGGCAGGGGGAGAAAAAAGACTTAAAAAAAGGTCCTAGAGATAGCCTGTCTTTTTTCTACCCCTGCCCCTAACATTCAAAATCTCATAAAGTTGGCTTATGGAAAATTGCCATTGCTAAAAATTTCTGAAATTTTTGAATTAGCTCAAATTATTTATGGATATGAAAAACTATCCAAGGGAAATATATAAAAACCAACCTGAAAAAATAAATCGTTGTTATTATGATTTATTTTAAGAAAATTGAGGTTTCAAATCGACCACCGTATCGTCGGCTGTTCTCCCATTAGAATTACAGGGAAAGCCAACTAGCTCCGTTGTAGGGGCATGTTGCGTATTTTTTTTTCGTTTTATAACTTTCATAACGCTGGAATTGTAACTAATAAAATTTTCAAAAAATACGTTCAAGATAAAAGAATTTTCGCTCTTTATTTTAAGATAAGAAGATATCAAAAAGAAAAAGGTATTGATGGAGGGAAATGGGAGAGAAAATTTAAAAAATGGTGCCAACCCTTACTACTCTCCTTTGGCTACGGTGAAAGGCAGAAATAGTCCCAACAAGGTCGTCTACACAAAATATATTTTAAGCCATGATAATTTATTTTCTGTTTACGCCTTTACATATAGTCGATAGAGGATAAAATTCTCTATTTCACTAGTATTTTTAAATATTTTTATCATTATTCCAAAATAAATTATATGATGCCCCGCAGAGACTATTGGCCCCGCCCCTCCAGTGATGGCCACCACCACAGCATACGTCACACCACGGCCAGCACAACGGCTGGCCTACAGCATCAGCATCCTAAATTCAACGGAAACCACCGTTTTAGTTATGGGCAAATCAGTTTGGCCAGAAGAGAATAAGAAGGAGATTTGGAACCTTAGCGTCGACTTTCTGGACGAGGATTCGGTATCCGCGGATAATGCCGTGCTGTTCCTTTTCAACGGGGTTTACCCTTGACTAATAGAATTGACGTCGTGTTGTCTGAGAAGACGGCCATTTTATGCGGAACGCCGGGAACTGTATAGGGGGAGTGGGGCGATCTGGCGTTCGGGTCGGATGGCTCAATTGATTTCTTGATAGGTTAGAATTGCAATAAGATTGAAAAAATCAGGAGATGTAAATGGTATAATGCGCATCTTAAAACCAAATTTCATGGCAGTACAACGAACGGTTGAGGAATGAAAAATGAAATAAATTTTTCGTCTTAAAATTGGGTCGTCCTACCTTGACTTTTGAATCAAATATCGGCTTTCCCGATTACTTTAAAATTAAAAAAAATATGGAATATATTCTACGTTAACTCTTCTTTAATCCTGTTTAGTTTGTTTTATATTTACAATAGTTTAAATAAGATATATTCAATAATATACCAAGACCCTTGTGTTGGGGGCGCATCGGCCACTCAGCGTCGGGGCTTTTTGGCTTACATAAAATTGCACATGATAGCATTAAAATTATTTTTGGTCAACTTTTTTTGTGTTTTTAGTCAACTACCATACTTATTTAAGCTTTTTTATTGATATTCCGTTGGTGGGTTGCATTATTGGATTATTTTTTTTTTAATTTTGAGTTTCTAATGTCAGTCAACGGTTTTTCCGTAAGAAATACAGGGGCCGAGACACCCCGGCGGTGTGAGCAAGTGACCCCGTATCAGGGGCGAGTTTGCTCTTTTTTTTTTTTTTTTTTTTTTTTAAATTGGCAATAACCTAGTCTTAATTTATTTATTCAGATCGGATTGAAAAAACCGTTTAAAGCAGGAAGGATTTTCTTTCTTTTAAGATTTGGTGGATCTAAATACGTTGGAAAATAAGGGAATGGGAGCTAAGAGAAAAAAAAGTGAGCCAGTCGCCCCACTCTTCCCTAAATCGCTGACGGCCACCCAATGAAAATTTTAAAAAATGAGTCAACTGCTCCGCACAATTTTCAAATGATGAACATTCACTACTTATCAATTGATAAAAAAATAACCGATTGATGTTGAAAGAGAAAAGAGAGGATCGTCTATTCCTGTACACAACAGATAAAAGATGTGAATAATTTTGATAAAAGTTGCTGGGTTCCAAAAGGCGACGAGGACAAACTGTGGATCGGATAAGAGGGAGTCTGATCGAAAGATTTTCTTTTCAATCGATATAGGGTGATAGCCTGATAGGGTAAGAGATCGAGAATTTTTTTCTCCCATTTATTTGGCGATTTCATATAGGGGAGACCGGGGCTATGTGGGACATTTTTTTCTTTACGCTGCCATTTAAATAAAAATAAGAATTATGAAAAAATAAAAGTATATGGGTGATTCCCTGGCATTTATTTACATTTGGTAATTTGTTTAATTTCTTTCGTTGAATAATTTAATAGTTATGTGATGAAATGCCAACATGAAAAAAGGCCGAAAAACAAAAAATTTAGGGTTAAACAAAACAGAGCCAGGGGTAAAATGGAACATCGTTTTTCTCTGCAATGGCTTAATTATATTTATTAAATAATGCACTGGTGACAAGGAAATTCATTTCCCTTTCAGAAGTGCTGTTTTTTTTATTTATTTTATAAAGTAGAAGTGGAGATACTATCAAAAAAATTTTCGATCATTTTTCAATTGGTTTTTGTTGCCAGGGGAGGTTTTTCTGGAAATAATTTTGATCTGGCAATACCTGTTTTACCCCGTTTTCCATGTCCCGTTTAACCCGAACCCAAACAACATGAAATAAACTAAATTATAACATACTTAGGGACACATTTTTTATAAAATATTAATATCAACTTAAACTAGAAAAAAAACCTATCAAACAGCTATCTGGGTTTTATAAAAATATTAAAAAAATTATTACGAAAATGAAAAACTAAACGTCAGAAATTTTTTCCGATTCCCATTTTTTTGTTTTCCCCATAAAAATCGACAAATTAATCATAATTTCAAGAAAAAAGGTGTATAAGATAAATAACACATCCGAAAACATCATTTAACATACGCTGTATATATTTCATAATTTTTAGACAAATTGTACAATAAAAATTGCCCTGTACATTTTGGCCCCTAGTCCCACAAAGCCCCGGTCTCCCTTAATAATAAATAATCATTAATAACAAATAATGACTATACTATTTACTAGAAAGGACTAAGAAGAAACCGGGTGGTCATTGATGGAATGTGTGAACCGGGTAAATACAAATATATCTCAGAAAAATGGCCAGACTAAAGACAAATAAAGAGAAAAAATCCGAGTCTATTTAATTATTCAGTTTGTTTATACTAGAATCCCAAATATAATTTAACGTTTTGAATAAACATCACATCACTGAGAAGCAAGAGCTGGTGAATTTCCAACCAATTACTTTTCCAACAAGCCTCTCCCCCACCTAAAAAATCTTCCCCTAATCCCTTTGCTGTCCCTTCCCTCTCGTTTCAAACTTTCGATAAATCTCCTTCTTCATTTACTTTCTAACTGAAAGATATTTCTAGACATGATGTCCGTTATTATCATTGACACACTGTCTAGAAAACTTAATTTTTTAAAGGGAAATTAAAATTTCCAGTCTTTCGCCAAGTATTCGTAAATGAAAAGACAACTGAATAAAGAAAGCCCTATATGTATATGCCCCTAACGCTACACTACTCTTCAATGCAACGTAAAAGCACAAATGCTGTGCTATCTATTGTGTGTTTTTAGGAACCAATTGTATTTCTCCAAACCACAGACCAGAGTCTTTTGTTACGTTTTCTAAGCTTCTTCTCTTCTTCATAGTTTGTGACCAAAGTCTAACGTTGCAGAAGTGGTAAAATGGTGCTCCTACGTTCCTACTTGAACTCCTACTTGATGTTCATACTGAAATCCATCCCAAGTTATATTCGAGTGTTAATAATAGCCGTATTACTGATTTTTATTTGGTTTCATTTTAGCTATAATAGGCTTAACGAATGGAAAATCGATTACAATACAACTTTGCGTTTTGAGAGCACCAATAGACAAAACGAACATAGTGACATGGAATCATCGCCCATAAAATATTCTAAATCACTCCAGATATGTCTTCTTATTTCACCTAAATTAAGTAATATAGCTTATACACGCAGATGATGCACATAATTCAAATAAGTGTTCATTGTTGAACTTAATGCATTTCCACGTTTCAGTTGGTTGGACAAACCTCTCATTGGAAACCACTGAAGCCTTTCTGAAAGAAGATAAAAATGCATTTGAATTAAAGATGAGAAAGGCAGGATTGAAAATTGGAGGAATATTTCAACCTAACGAGTGCCAATCGCGACACAAAGTGGCCATCATTGTGCCAATTCGAAACCGAAAAGAACATTTAATCGTTTTTATGAGGTATATGCATCCTTTTCTACAGCGACAACAACTCAATTACGTCATTATCGTCGTCGAACAATACAGTCAGTAAATTATTTTTCAATAATCAGCATGTGTATTTATTATTATATTATAACACTTAAATGTACAGTACCTACCTAAAGTTTGGGAACGAGCGAGCGTGCGTGATAGAACCTTATGGAGAAAGGCGGTTTTTCTCGCCGTTCCCAAAAATCCAATTTTCGTCGGAACGCGACGAATTATTTTTTGGCCCTGCCAATATGGGTAGCATTAACCTATTTTTTTAAAAATTTTTCTGATCAAGGGAAGGGTAGGATTTAAATGGATCCCTAACTTTGGGAAAACTCCGTATCGGTACTAGAACGAAACTCAGGGATCCATTAAAACCTATCCTTCACTTGATCAGAAAAATCTAAAAAAAAACATTAGCTTAATGCTATACCCATACTGGCTACGGCCAAAAAAAAAAAATTCGTCGCGTTCCGACGAAAATTGGATTTTTTACAACGCCAAGATAAAACGCCTTTCTCAATAAGGTTCTATCGCACGCGTTCGCGCGATCCCAAACTTTAGGTAGGTACTGTAATTCTAAATATATTCATGATCTGATCTGCGTCTTTCCAATTTTCAATTACGTAGAGGATTTGCCATTCAACCGAGGAATGCTCATGAATATTGGCTATAAAGAAGTTCAATTATTACCAGAGAAATACGACTGCTTCATCTTTCACGATGTTGATATGTTACCAGAAAATGACGGAAACCCATACACATGTCCGGAAAAAGGAAAACCTCGACAAATGGCTTTCTCAATGGACTATTTTAAGAATTACACGTAGGTTTTTTTAAATGCTTCTCTGGCTATTTAGCCTACTGAATTCTTTCTCTTATTTTTGTTATTCGGCTATATGCATACTAGAGTATCCAGTAGTCTATATAGTTATTTTCGTCTGACGAAACAATATACATAGACCTAAATTCTATTGTTGTATTTATAGCTTTTTAGTTTTGAATTTATTTAAGAAACTATTATAGTTATAGTACATAAAAAAGTTTACCATTCCACATCAAATACATAATCCTAATACAGGTGTTATTAAAACACTTCTCTTTTTTTATAGGCCTGTTGCCTCTGGATTTTTTGGAGCTGTTACCGCATTATCAGCTACAGATTTCGATAAAATAAATGGTTTCTCAAATTCTTTCTGGGGGTGGGGTGGAGAAGACGAAGATTTTTACCATCGGGTAATTTCACAAAACCTCTCTGTAGTTAGAACGTTTGGCGGTCAGCAATCCAATTTGGTTCGCTACAAGATGCAGTCCCATCGAAGGGCCGTACCAAACCCAGACAGACTGAATGTGATGAAAAAAGGTCTAGCGCGATTGAAAACTGATGGTCTAATAAACCTAAAATATAGAATACTTAATCTAGAATTCAAACCTCTTCACGTTCACGTTCTAGTTGATTTGCTACCGGAAAAAAACCGAGAAAGACACACATAAGAAAGTGTATTCACACTCGATTGTAAGATTTATGTGTGACATTAAAAATATCCTCATTTTTTTCGTGCATAAATTGCAGCAAACAAATATTTTTTTTTTAAATTTTGTTCTTCAATAAATT
Organism: Daphnia pulicaria; assembly: GCF_021234035.1. Lineage (NCBI taxonomy): Eukaryota > Metazoa > Arthropoda > Branchiopoda > Diplostraca > Daphniidae > Daphnia > Daphnia pulicaria. Next base: position 35,060,661 of record NC_060913.1, read on the forward strand.
TTACTATGACTTCCAAATTTTGTTTAAAAAAAACTGCTTTTAACGGTGTGAAAGGGTTTTAAATACACAATTTATCAGACTATTACTTACGTATTTAGAATTGGCCAGAAAGTAGGCCTACATACAGTGATCTACTATAAGTTAGGCCTATAGTTATAATTAAAATATTTGCCTGTTAAATCAGTGAAAAAGACTCACGCTAACCTTGAAAATGCTCCCTGTGCGACCCCTTTTTGCCCCTATTGTGCAGCTCAATAAAGAGCTCAGTAAAGAGCTGCAGAATGCAAGTTCGCGATATGTTTTATACCAGAGCCGAATGCCAAAAGGGGTTGCACAGGGACAGGGAGCATTTTCAATGTTAGCGTGGGTAGGGGAGAGTGGGGCGATCTGGCGTTCGGGTCGGATGGCTCAATTGATTTCTTGATGGGTTAGAATTGCAATAAGATATTGAAAAAATCAGGAGATGTAGATGTTAGTAATGCGCATCTTAAAACCAAATTTCATGGTAGTACGACGAACGGTTGATGAATGAAAAATGAAAAAAAATTTTCGTCTTAAAATTGGTTCGTCCTACCTTGACTTTTGAATCAAATATCGGCTTTCCCGATTACTTTAAAATTAAAAAAATATGGAATATATTCTACGTTAACTCTTCTTTAATCCTGTTTAGTTTGTTTTATATTTACAATAGTTTAAATAAGATATATTCAATAATATACCAAGACCCTTGTGTTGAGGGCGCATCGGCCACTCAGCGTCGGGGCTTTTTGGCTTACATAAAATTGCACATGATAGCATTAAAATTATTTTTGGTCAACTTTTTTTGTGTTTTTAGTCAACTACCATACTTATTAAAGCTTTTTTATTGATATTCCGTTGGTGGGTTGCATTATTGGGTTATTTTTTTTTTTAATTTTGAGTTTCTAATGTCAGTCAACGGTTTTTCCGTAAGAAATACAGGGGCCGAGACACCCCGGCGGTGTGAGCAAGTGACCCCTTATCAGGGGCGAGTTTGCTCTTTTTTTTTTTTTTTTTTTAAATTGGCAATAACCTAGTCTTAATTTATTTATTCAGATCGGATTGAAAAAATCACCATTTAAAGCAGGAAGGATTTTCTTTCTTTTAAGATTTGGTGGATCTAAATACGTTGGAAAATAAGGGAATGGGAGCTAAGAGAAAAAAAGTGAGCCAGTCGCCCCACTCTTCCCTAAATCGCTGACGGCCACCCAATGAAAATTTTAAAAAATTAGTCAACTGCTCCGCACAATTTTCAAATGATGAACATTCACTACTTATCAATTGATAAAAAAATAACCGATTGATGTTGAAAGAGAAAAGAGAGGATCGTCTATTCCTGTACACAACAGATAAAAGATGTGAATAATTTTGATAAAAGTTGCTGGGTTCGAAAAGGCGACGAGGACAAACTGTGGATCGGATAAGAGGGAGTCTGATCGAAAGATTTTCTTTTCAATCGATATAGGGTGATAGCCTGATAGGGTAAGAGAACGAGAATTTTTTTCTCCCATTTATTTGGCGATTTCATATAGGGGAGACCGGGGCTATGTGGGACATTTTTTTCTTTACGCTGCCATTTAAATAAAAATAAGAATTATGAAAAAATAAAAGTATATGGGTGATTCCCTGGCATTTATTTACATTTGGTAATTTGTTTAATTTCTTTCGTTGAATAATTTAATAGTTATGTGATGAAATGCCAACATGAAAAAAGGCCGAAAAACAAAAAAATTATGGTTAAACAAAACAGAGCCAGGGGTAAAATGAAACATCGTTTTTCTCTGCAATGGCTTAATTATATTTATTAAATAATGCACTGGTGACAAGGAAATTCATTTCCCTTTCAGAAGTGCTGTTTTTTTTATTTATTTTATAAAGTAGAAGTGGAGATACTATCAAAAAAATTTTCGATCATTTTTCAATTGGTTTTTGTTGCCAGGGGAGGTTTTTCTGGAAATAATTTTGATCTGGCAATACCTGTTTTACCCCGTTTTCCATGTCCCGTTTAACCCGAACCCAAACAACATGAAATAAACTAAATTATAACATACTTAGGGACACATTTTTTATAAAATATTAATATCAACTTAAACTAGAAAAAAAACCTATCAAACAGCTATCTGGGTTTTATAAAAATATTAAAAAAATTATTACGAAAATGAAAAACTAAACGTCAGAAATTTTTTCCGATTCCCATTTTTTTGTTTTCCCCATAAAAATCGACAAATTAATCATAATTTCAAGAAAAAAGGTGTATAAGATAAATAACACATCCGAAAACATCATTTAACATACGCTGTATATATTTCATAATTTTTAGACAAATTGTACAATAAAAATTGCCCTGTACATTTTGGCCCCTAGTCCCACAAAGCCCCGGTCTCCCTTAATAATAAATAATCATTAATAACAAATAATGACTATACTATTTACTAGAAAGGACTAAGAAGAAACCGGGTGGTCATTGATGGAATGTGTGAACAAAGGATTATCTTTCTTTTAAGATTTTTTAGATCTAAATACGTTGGAAAATAAGGGAATGGGAGCTAAGAAAAAAAAAGTGAGCCAGTCGCCCCACTCTCCCCTAATTATAGCATGAAGGAGGAATAGAGGAGGAGCTGGTCAGGCAAATTTTTGAGGCGATGATATTTGCCTCAGGGGAAGGATTCGTTCCTTTTTCTGCCACCAGATGCGGGAGAGAAGCATAATATGTGAAAATCTGGGCTTTCGCTGGTTGCTATCGTTACGGGTTGGCGCGGGTTTAAAATATGAAAAGAGTGATTTCTTAAATATCAAACAAAACATGTGTACTTCATGAAAAAACAAAATTGACATTACATTTTAGACAACTTTGATTGTGCGTGTTTTCGCGTAATTATTGCACCGGAAACATCATTGCTCATTTGATTGGCAATATATTTGTAACGAATAATCATGAAATCGTAGATCAAATTAGTCATTAGCTTAAGAAAATGGGAATCACAACCTACTTTTGGCAGTTTGTCTACGCACAGCATGTAGAGAATATCCCTTAAGGAGTCATGTTGAACGATATCCCCTACTCCGCAAAAATCTACAATGTAGAACTCGACTTGCTTCAGCATTTGAAAGAGGTTCGGGGAAGAGAACCTTAACTTGCCCTTACTTTTAGTTTTTGTGAGATGATGCGCATTGAATTTTGTTTGGTAGGATTTGGATGTTTTCTTGTTGGTTTATACCCTGTCCTAACCCCCTATAATGCAACAAGTCATTATCACTTTCACTTTCTTTCTAAACAATATACAAAATGCCCTACACTAAAATTTCACTTCAACATGCTTCAATAGTTTGGACAAGAGTCTAGCAGATAAAAATTCCGTAACGGTGACAACCAAAATAAAGCATAGATTTTCTCATATTTCGTTACTCTTCCGCATCTGGTGGCTGAAAAAGGAACGAAAATTCTACCCGAGGCAGATATCATCATCGCCTCAAAAATTTCTGCAGGACCTTATGGGAGCAGCGTCTCCTCCTTTCCTCCTTCATGATTATAGCACGTAAAGCTTTTTCACAGATAAGGTAGGCTATTCTTTACAGTTGTATGAGGCAGCTAATAGTTTGCATAGGGAATATATAAACAGTCATGGTTGGAAGTTTGTTATACAGGATTAAAAGCATAGCCTGATGTTTTAAAGTACTTTAACAGATGCTATAATAAATTCAGGGCTGACCTTGTTGCTGAGCAGCAATGAAGCACTTTACAGCAAATACTTTCAATGAAAAAAAAAGAATTTGAGCTGAATTGGTAACCTCCTACTGCTGGTTGGTGTGCCCTGTGCGAAGAACTTAACGATCCGACACAGAAGAAGAAAAGCTACGAAAGTCTGTCTAAGTGGTGGCACGATGATGTTCCTTGTTTCAAAAGATCGTCTTTTCTAAGTTAAATCCAATCTTAGTAAATTGATACATATATGTATTATATTCTGCTTATGATTTCTGTTGTTACGGGCTTACGGCATAATATACAACTCATACACTTATAATGGTTATCTTCACATTATTATAGGGTAATATTTATAATTAATACATTAAATGTTTTTTTTTCTGATGAGCTAAAATATCGGTTGCAGTCATGCGTGGTTGCACTAATAAAAAGTATTTGAAAACATATGCTTTATTCTCATTGGTTGAACCTTATTTTTCAGCTTACGGAAACTCTCACTACGGGAAACGTTTGAATCGTTTCAAACTTTTTTCTTACAGACATACAGGCATACGGTTACGAAAAATCTCTAGATAGAAGGGAATAGCTTTCCGTATGTCTGTGTATGTCTGTATGACCGTAACTTGTGAACTTGTCTGTAAAAACTGCTAGTGTATAGAGGCACGAATAAGATGTCTGATGATATTCATCACGTAGCCTATTATAAGATGCATACATAATATTAGGCTACGTACCGTAGGCCTACGTACTACCGATATGTAATATTCGATTCGATCTATGCGATTTTTAAAATAATAGCCTACCAGTTTAGATAGATATTTTCTAAAATAATTAACATCACAAAATCATACAAGACTTACCAAAAGTTTGAGAACGCGCGAGAATGAAAATTTGCTATTTTCTTAGCGCTCTAGTCGAGGGTAATTAATTTTTAATCTCGGACAAAATATAACATGAAATTGTTTTTAATGAACTTTATTATTGTAGTGTTCAAGATGTGATGTACAAAACCCTCCGCAAAAATATTAAATATTTCTGTAAAAAAAACAAGTTGAACTTCAAATTTGTTTATTTTCGTAAAAATACGGTACTTCTAATTAGAAATAGATTATTTAAAAAATTTTCACGTGTTCTACGTTTTATACGTTGTAATTTATCAAATTTTCATAAAAATTTTGTTTAAAATAGGTTATTTATGAAATAAATAGTGACAGACGGTCAAATCATTTTCAGCCGCGCGGCAGCCGCGGTTTACATGGTGCGTTGGTGCCTTATGGCAAAGCGGCCTTGACAAAATAAAGTTTTTCTATTAAACTAAAAAACTTAAAAATGAGAGGCTTTCGTCATTAAATAAACAAGATTATGCCCTATTAATTGTAAAAAGGGCCAATTAAAAGCAATGTATAGCTTTCTAATTATTGATTGGTAAAAAAAGTCCTTATTTTTACTTTCCAATTTCTCAACAATAGCATTAGTACAGAAACTCAACGCCGCGACGACGAGGTGACGGAGCATGAGTTGTCTTGGTTACGAAGACAACTCGCGCCTCGTCGTCGCGGCGTTGAGTTCCTGTACTAAGATAGAAAAGCAAGCTTATCAGCTCGCCGCGAAGGGATAGTCGTAAGCCAGTTGAAAACTGTCTTAAATGAAAAATTCAGGTCCTATTGTTAAGTCGGACTTTTTGCGAAATGCCATCCTAATTTTTCAGAATTGTTCTATAAATTCAATGTTTTTTCTAATGAAATTTTGTGAAAAAAATTCTATCGCGAAATTTTTATTTGTCTGAGTCATGGTTAACAAAGGGCATGGGTCAAAACAATATTTTTATTCTAAAAAAAGTAAATCTATAATGAGACTTTAACCATGGCCCTCTTCATTATCATGCCAGCGCTATAACCAATAATCTGTTTATCGCATTCTAATTCCATCCATTATCAAATCAAATTGATTGTTGTGCAACAGTGTCGTGTTTTTTATTGAAACACGAGTAACCTGAGCCCCGTTCAAATCCGGGGAACTTTGGTGTAGCGTAAAGTCGGACTGTTTTGCTATTCGCTTTTCTGTAGCTTAATCATCTGCATGTAATAGATTTTATCGTGGGAAATCTGCCCAGTCAGTACATTACTTGAAGATTGCGTCATCACGGCGACGCTATAGACATCTGGTGGTGATTGGCATGTTTGGGCATGTTTTGACATGAATAAGCTCCTCCCCCAAAATGTTCGTGACATTATCCGTGACATTACCGTGACAGACACAGGCTCCTCCCCCAAAAGCTTTTTCTTTTATTATATATAGATTTTTCATCACGATATTTCGTCAGTTCCGAACCTAGACTACACATACCATAACCCATTCAAGCCGATGTTCACGATAAACGATGTTGGTGGGAGGCGGACTTGAACCAGTCATCTTCGCCACTCGAATCTAAAGTCATAACCACTACAACGACAACTGATTCGGTTGACCAATCTTTTTGCAAGAACAAAATGGTTTCCGGCGATATATATTTGCAGGATAGAGGGTTTTCACGCATAGCCTACGACGGTAAATTTGCACGACAGAGGTGCACTTTTAGGAAGCCAGTAAGCGTATCAACACTTTTTTCGCAACTGCAATCCTGTGAGATTTTTCATTCACAGTTCAATATCCTTGCAAGTGATTTACGTTTAGTTTGCTCAAGTCATATTTTCCTATTTTTACACATAAAGTTCAATGATTGAATTTAAAAATAACCATCTTTTAGTCAAATAAGTGCAAAACATAAACGCAAATCTGGTTGTTGCATCGTGGTTGGGACATCAATGATTGCGTCATCACAGCGATGCTATGGACATCTGGTGGACATTAATTTTGACCTTAATTGAAAAAGTTGTAGTCGCAACCGCCAGATGTCACTAGTCATTAAGCTGTTATTTAGCAGTTTTTCATTAATTACGGGAAAACTAATTAAGTAAATGAAATTATTTTTGGTCTGGTCGCATCGCATAATTTTTTTCTAATTTTTAAGACCATAAAGTTCGAATTCTGTTGTGAAACACCCGAGCTTTGGAGCGGGATATACACACAGACAAAGTGACATGGCTTTTTTTTTCTGCGTATGCGATTATTAGCTTCGCCCTTCGGGCTCGGAATTACTATTTTTGAGAAATCGGAAAGTCCCAAAAGGACTTTTTTTGCCAACAAAGACGGCAAAATTTCCCCCGAATGATGAGTCTCTCTATTGGTAGGCATAGCAACTTCTTTTTCAGAGATTTTGTCGTCGTTGTCTTTTTATTTTTTTATACCCTTAAATGTCGGGCTTAAGTCTAGCGGCTATTTTTTTGTGATTTTATAAATACAGGGCCCTATTTTGCGGAGCGCCATAAGAAAAGCACGGCAACTGCTCCAACTTTCGCTCGGCGAAATTGGTACAGTTGGCGCAAGTTCCAGGGGGTAGGGAAATGTACATCAAGGGGCGGCGTATTTTTTTCTTGTTCCCAGTTTTGTTTCACCCTCCCCCCCCCCCCAAAAAAAAAATAAAATCTTATTATTACAGCAACTAGGTTGTCAATAAAAAAATAAAAACTAAAGACGCGTAGCGCCATAAGATGCCGTGTTAAAAGCGGCCGAAATTGGTAATTCGTGATTGAAATTCGCATTTTTTGGAAAATTGCGCCAAAAAAATCAAATCAAATGTATTTTTCAGAGTTGAAACTAGCTCACCGAAACGTGAGCTTAGCTCAAGCTCTCCGCTCATGGCCTAAAAGTGAGCGGAGCTCAAGCTCAAGCTCGCACAAGAAAAAGATGAGCTTCGCTCACGTTCGCTCAAGCTCATTTCCAAGTTTTTTTTTAAATTAATAAAATGCAACTGGCAACGGTGTTTTTTTGGCTGAAAATTTGAATTTCATGAAGCTATAGCATCGAATTAATTTGAGTCGAATCCAAGGGCTCTGCAACTCAAATTTACTTTAAAATTAAAGGGATAAACAAAGAAAAATAAGAAAATTTACAAAACAAGCAAAAGAAGGGTTCTTGCGAACGACTCCCCACCCTACTTCCCCATCCCTACTCTTACCCTTCCTAGTCTTCCTACCTTTTTATTTTTAAAAGAAGGAAAACCTTTTGTAAAAAAGGAAATCGACGAAAGGAAAATGTAAAAATAAATTAAAATTAAAAGCTAATTTAAGTTACGGACCCTGGGATAAACCTCAAAATTAGAATAAAAACAGTAAATAAAAAATTTCTCTAAGTTAGACATTTTATGCGAGTCCGGTGAAAAATGTTGTATAATTTAGCAAATAAATTTCAATTTTAGCCGCTAGATGGTGCCACAAGCGTGAGCTTCCGCTCATGAGGCGAAAACTCAAGCTCAAGCTCACACTTTTTCAAAAAGAGCGGAGCTCAAGCTCAAAGCTCACAAAATGAGTGAGCTTTTGAGCTAAAGCTCAAGCTCTCGTGAAGCTCGTTTCAACTCTGGTATTTTTTATTATTGATTTTTGTTTATTCTATTTTAATGAAATTTTAAATTCATTTTTAATATTTTAAAATTCATATTTAATATTTTAAAATAGAATTAACAAAAATCAGTTATAAAAAATACATTTGATTTGATTTTTTTGGCGCAATTTTCAAAAAAATGCGAATTTCAATCAGGAATTTAACATATATTAAATTGTCTAATCTAGATGAATTAGGTTTTTATGGATAGGGAATTCAATAAAGCTTAAATTTCTGGACCCATTGATTCGTAATTTATATATTACGAACGAAAAACCCCTATTTTTGCTATACCCCAGAGAGGCGAGGGGCCTCCTAACCTAGCGAACCTGGCGGGGAATTTTGGGACCGTTTACTAAACACCCGCCGGTCTTGAGGATAGCCGAGAGTGTACCTTTCCTATTATATCGTGTATAAACATTCAATATAAGCAATGGATGTCAAAACCACTGAATTTTTACTCAGATTTGAGAGCTTTCGGTGTTTAGTATTTTACTATCATTTTTGGTAAATTATTATTTAACATATTTTCCTTTAAATTTCAGAACGGATGTCTTGCGTGTCACTGGACTGACGCTATTTATTTTAATTGGGAAAAGAAATAAGAATTTCAATCTAAATTTCGTTGCTGATTCCAGAGTTGTAAGTACTCTGGTAATCTTATTTGAATGTTATTCGTAATCAACAACATAAATGATAATATTCTTCTTCAAATTTAAATAAAGCAATTGTAAGTGGCGTTAGTGTTGTTGTTACGACCGACAATAACAGCCCGGTCTACTAGGAGAGGTAGCCAAACGCCCTATCCCTTTCGTCAGCCAGAATAATCAAGGGACTTAGAAGCTTCCTTAAAATGCCGCTTGGATCGCGGGCGTAGCTTGGCCACCAGCTGTTGTGTGTTGCACAGTCTCCCTCTCCCCCCTCCTTCTATATATTCGGGGAATCCCACCCCAAGCCGCCAGCGGCAATTGGCGGCAATGTCAGCATTAAAGAGTTCTGACCAAGCTAATAATTCAATGCAATGCAATAATTCAACAAACCTATCCTATAAGCATTTAATTTGTATTATACCTCATGCATATTAACTTATATATTCTCAGTACCGCAGAATATAAATAAATAACAGGCACTTCGATTCGTTTGCGTATTCCTCTTCTGAAATTGATAACAATTTTGCAAAAAAAAATTGCACAACTTAACTAACAAACAATTTTTCACAACTTTAAGAAGGGATAATATGTGATTTAACGACAGATCTATGGTACAAATATTAAATTAGTATTTTTCATCAGCTGACTCTAACAATCAAAAATGAAAAGACCAGAATGCAGTCAATTATCAGTATGTGAGTTGTGCTGGAACAACAACAACTACATATAATGCTAACTAATTCCCTCTCGTTATCTTTGAAATTCATTTTAGTAGGACCAACCAAGTGGAAAAACTTCGAGTCATAGATTAGGGTAACAGAACGTTATTCTTCCATATTCGGAATGGAAAAAAGTGTAACCAGATATAAGAATTCCTCGAAATGAAATATTCTAAAGATAAGTTTTATTTTAATGCTGTTGCTATATACGTTCGGAGTAATCTTTGGGTTTCAAAGCTTGCCGATGAGTTCCTGTCCGTGTTCCTCACGATGAGAGTGAAAAATTGTTTCTGGATCCAACAGACAGTGACAGCATTTCAATAGCGAAGGATATGCTCTCGGACCAATAGCTGAGTTCTGTCCTAATCCATGAGCAACCGACATGATAATCCACGTTGTAACTGCTGACTTCACTGCTATGAGACCTGTAAGTGTTTAGACTGAAGCTATGAAGTAGAATTATTCTGTGTATTACCTTTAGCCAGTGAGATAGGACGAAAGCACAACGTGAGGTGGTGGCAAGGCAGCCAAGACTGATTCCCCTCTACTTCTTTTGTCATCTGCTTGCTCGCCTAGCCGCGAGCCAATATATGCCCTTTTTTCCGTGTTCGTTTTTTGCCGAGACATACAGTATGTAGCGAAAAAAAGGGAATTTGACCAAAGAGAACATGAGAATATCACTGATTTAGTGTGACATAATATACGAAAAGAGATAGCGGAATACCATGTGATTCAACGGGGGCATAGTGTATGAAGGGAAAGTAAAATATGAAACGAAATTGTGGATGTGGTCCAGCACTAAGCCAGGTAACGCTTCAAAACGTTGCGTGGTTTGCTGGAGTGTCGAATTGCCTGGTTATATATACACTCTGGGATGGCGCCGACGTCCTTGCTGTGGGTCTTGTTCTATGTCCGATTCCACTAGTGGATTAGGCTGAAGGGAAACCACTGATGGAATAAGCTGTGTCTGAGCGATTTGAACAGCCAACGGATTCGTTGCTGGAAAAACTGCCACGTGCTTGCGAAGAAAACATCTTTTCCGGCGAAGTAAATGGCCTGAAGCCGCTTTGATGTTGTAATCCCTGTTAGGCCCCAGTTCCACCAAAGGAAGATGCGGCGTTGGCGATGTCAACGTCCATATTTGTCCATTAAAGTGATAATCACGTACGTTGGCGCATTTTTGAGATCCCTTTAAATTTTTTTCTTCATTAGAGAGCGCAGGAGAACGATCCACAGGCCACACACCAACATACCATCACTTTGTTATTGTTTTTCTTGTGAAAAGTACACATTTCTCTTACGTTCACTTATGTACACTAAATATTACTCTATCATATAATTAGTCTCCAAGCAGGTGAGTGGTTAACACCCCAACACTACATTTCAGGTATCAGGTGATTAACATCTGGAGCCCTGTGGCACCCTGAAATAAGGTGGCAAGCAAAAAGGGAACCTTTTTTTGGCTTTCAATATTTCATCGTCCGTATGTTGAATAAAAAACCCATGAGTCAACATTGCTATGAGATTGCCGTCGTCTGCTTATACTTGAAATTCTACTATTGGATTTTAATGGGTAAAACATGGAGAGTAAAATTTCAGTGACAGAGTCACACGAGAGGACAAAACTCTGAGTTGTCGATGGGGCTCGATGCCGCTCGATATTATCTTTCGAAATCTGTGAGAAACTCGACAAAACAGCAGGTATGAACCACTTAACGACGCATGAAATAAAATGGTCATAAAATCTATGTTCTTGAACTTATAGTACGAACGCGTGTATGATGTCTATGATCTAGCCACTTGTCTCTCCTTTGTGATGATGCGAGACAAATCAAATTCGAAAGCCGTAATGTTGAGTGCCGTGGTCGCCAATGAGTACGTACCGTATTCGTATGCTACCATCTACTACGGCTCACGAAACGATATCCACATTGTTTCGTGGATTCCGTAATGAGCATCCTCAAATACGTACTGCCAAGTTACCAATTACTGAAGAAAATCTTTTCTAGTTCTAAGTTTTATACCCACCTTTACCAAACTAAGCACGAAAGAGATGGATTGCGTGCGTTAGATATTTTGTGGCGGACAGTTTTGAGAATTTCAATGGAATACCACTGGAAGGTTTAGCGATATTATTAATTTACTTAGAAGTGACGTAAAATACGTTACGGATCTGTCATCCCATTTGAAGATTCTATTCAAGGGTGGAAAAACGACCAGTACACCGAAGGATCCGGACGAGTAGTTGCATCGAATCCAATTGCCAGGCGTTGTCCAGTCCAACTCACATTGAACTACTTTAAATACTTAGAAACATCCTATATAGGCTATCTTGTCCCATTATGTTCTGCCAAAAATGCTCCGGATCCAGACGAAACGGTAGCTTACAGTGGAGCCCTGACTGACATGAAGAAACTAAAAGGACTCCTTGGGTTTTGAAGGGAAACTTTATGGTGAACATTCCGGAAAAATAGGTGGAGCGACAACGGCAGTAGCCCATGGAGCAACTGAAAAACGACCCTGAAACGAAACGAACGACGAAACGAAAACCCTGAAAAACAACTCAAACGTCTTAGAGGCTGGCGTTCCGATGCGATCTCCGCCAAATATGTGAATCGATTCCAAGTAGTTTATCAATGTCAAAGTTGTTGCAGAAAAATCCAAATACTACAAACATCGTCTGATGTGGATCTCCTTTTGTTGCGCAATAAAATTAAACAAACATCGGCAAGAAACTGTTTCCACATTTTTTTATATTTGATCATCCTATTCTATCGAATTTAACATTCAATAATAAGTCAAAATGTAGCTGAAGGAAATCAGTTTTAGATCGCCCATAGAATGGAGAGCGTGGATTATTATGAGTTCCTTCAACGATGAAAGGTCTACAATTTCTACCCAGTAATCTGCCGTATTCCATTTGGGTACGAATAATACTCCAGTCATTCTCTAGATCTTTAATTTCCTAATAATCCTGGTGATCTCTTGAGCGGGTGGGCAGATCCAAGCTACTTTCGCGTCCCAAGAATACAAAAAATCGTCGATACCTGATGTATTAGGGCAATAGAAATTCGAATAGAATATTTGCATTTTGAATTACGATCGGAAGCGAATAATTCGATTTTAAAGTTGTATATTTCGTTGTTCCTTTGGAAAGTTTCTTCGTTGACTTAACAACTCGTCCGTTTCAACGGTTTTCGAGTCATCATATGATATCTTGATTCGGGGGTCGTTTTGTATTAAATTAATTGGAATTATTCTGATGTTGAGCCTCTTGAATCGAATCATGATTTGGTAAACCTCCTTCTAAATATGACTTTTTCCTGATTCTTTTATTAAAAAAGCCGCCATATTTTGGCAATCAGTGAGCCAATATATATTGGTAGCTCTGTTTGTAATCTTGCCCATTTATTCCAACGTTTTTGTGACGGCAAATAGTTCTAGATGTCTGGACGATTGAATTATCTCGTCTTTGCTTAACGTTCCACGGAAATAAAGATGATCTCCTTTGATGTTTGTCTATTTTTACATTTTACATTTACATGTGTATTGTAATTTGATCTAATTTTACAAGACATGATATATTTTGAGAAATGAACAAAATGAAAAAAATGTGTAAACTGGAGAGCAATGTAACCTCCATCAAAAATTTAATTAACTGATTCCATTTTCTTCAAGATTTCTTTTTCCCATAATTTTGTACATTCTGGTTTTCTTGCGTTCATAATTCGGGCATCTTTTTTCTTCAGAACATCTCCGGTTATCAAAGGCCTTTAACAACTCATCTTGCTAATTGTGTCCGATTACTTCTTTCAATCGCGCTCAAGCAGTGACCAACCATCCAGTATTTATTCGTCGAGATCATATAGTTGTTCGTTGTTTAAATCAGAAAATGGCTTTTTCGAAGCTTCCCTCTAGTGATAATACAGAATCAGGTTGCAAAAGTCGTGATAGTTAAACTGTTTCCAGACAAATTGAAATAAATTCACAAGCGGTTCTACATTTTCGAAACCAAGTTCCTTCAAATCATGCGTACTTCGCAATGCTCAGAACTGAAAAGATTCCTTGCATATTTAACTTTCATTCGCTCAAAGTTTGTCGGATCAACATGTCTTCTGGTTAGATATCAATCCATTATTTTTGCAAACAGTTACTTTATCAAGAACAAATCAATCAATTCCCAATTGCATTTCAAGTGACGGTCTATCAATTCATTCCTGGTCTTTTTTCAGAAATTGCGTGTGGTCGAACAAAACAAACAAATATCTAGATGAATCTGCAGGATGCGTTACTTTTCTATCAGTTGTTCTTCTTAGTAACTTAAACAGCTTTACACGAACGTTTTCATTATCTCCAACAATTATGTCAACTTTAAATCGTATTTCTTCAAGTTTTTCATGACGTGAATTCAAAGGCAAAATCTTATCGTCTTCCATGCAGTTAGCCTCACCAATGGCCAACAGCCAGCTAGTGCGGAGTATCTCTTCCTTAATCCGGTTATAACGAAATTCAGGAGACTCTTTGCTAGCACTCATTGTGCTGTAATGGATTTTCTTCATGACTGAACGCAACATTTTCTGAAATATTTTCTCCATCTATACCTCTACCATGACCAATTGTTTATTTTGAATTCTCTTTGACATATGTTTCTTCTTCTTCACATTCTTCGCTTATGAGTTTATTCTTATCACAATTCATTGACACGTTGCCAAAGTCAATCTCGCCCACAAACTGCTGCCTAGATTGAATCCACAGCAAAAGAGATTTGCAGGCAATTTTATCGACCTAAAGCTAACTCTCTTTTTTTTACCTGTTAGATCATTGACAATCATTTTTCGTCTTGTCAGGTTGACGTTTGTTATTCCGGCTGCACACTTGGTTGTTCCGGTGTTACTAATAATGATATTTTCACAGGGAAGTGTAAGTAATTCTTGCTCTCTAATAAACCGAACTGTTGGACTTCTTTCTTGGATAGCTATGGGAAATTTTAATTAAGGTCCCATAACAATACCTTCATTGTTTTGTGGTTTTCTTGAAATCCAGAAGCTAAATAAATAATTAATTCGTCTATTTTATGGGATGTTAAGGTCTATGTGGGAGCATTAAATTTTTTAACTGGCACTGTTAAAAGGATGCTTTAGCTCGTTTCTCAGAATGATTATTATTTCCCGATCGAAAAATTTCTATTAATGACTCTACAGATCATTCCATGGGATTTTCAGATTTATAGAGAATGGTCGTTTGAAATCCAACAACATTTTTCAATTATTGTTCAATTTTTCAAGACTGGGCGCTCTATAACGAAGTTTTCTCACAATCGTTCGGTTATTTTGTAATGCATCCCTCAATAACTTAGATTTAGAACACATAAAATTTTGTTCGTGGATGGACGGTTCAGCATCTCTTCAGATCTATTGGAAATTAAAACTTTCTTGTATCCTTCTTGTTTACAAACTGCGAGAGACCAAACAAATTCAATAAGTCATCGTTCAATAGACAAGCAATTTTGCACTGCATTTTAAATTTTTCTAGTTTACATGTCGCATTTGGTATCAGGGAATTAATAGTATCCAAATCACCTATCATACACGAAACACACTAATTGCCAAATTTAGTTTAATTAAGAGATTACCAGGACCATGAGACCTTTAAAGATTGTTCAAAACAAACAATTTTGTCTTCGATTAATGCATGTAGCAGCTTAACTAGACTATTTTCTATTTTATTCGTTGAATCAATGGCTCAAAATAATATCTCGTATATTATAAGATCTCGTACATCGAGATGATCTCGTACATCATATCAATTCATGATGGAGTGTAGGTTTTGGTGCTTTTATCTGGTGGGCAACTGCCTCTTTGGTGTAATAAGATGTAAAATAGTTGTTCAATATTTGTACGATAGATAGAGCCAAAGATCTTGCTAAATCACAAAGCATTGCTTCTGAACTATGTAGGAATAAAATGTTTTCCATATCAATAGACGACGATCGAACAGTGGACTCTGCCCACTACGAAAGCTGTTCAATTTTAGAATCGAAATTTAATTGTCGTAATTGTTGATCGAACATTCACAGTTCGAACGGCTAATAGACGAGTATCAATAAATTCGAGTTTAAGTTTTCTCGGCCAAATTTTTGTGTGCATCGACCGGGAAAGCTTCCCCCATCGTTCCTGTCATTCATCACCATCGTTGGAGCGTTTTGTAACTTTTCGTGTTTTATCTGGTTTTTTCTGCCGTGTTTCTGTTGCTGATCGGCCCTTATCTCCCACGTTACCGTGTTCGCTATTTTCCCTGTACGCAGAATCACTACGGCAAAGCGAATCCAGCTCGTAATCGTCATTCCGGTCTTCTTCATCCCGGCTTTTGGTTGCTGAATCGTGGTGGCAGTGCTCCACCTATTTTTTCTTCACAAAATTGTGAGTATTTTTTACGACTGATTGTCAAACCTATGGTGGTTGGTCAATCATGGAATCGTGGACAACTTTTTAGGCACGTTGATTTTGAAGTAATTTCTCGTCTCTCATCGTCTTAATTAATTTCATCTTTTTCATTCTGCTGGATCGCCACGGTAAAGCTGATCCAGACCGTAATCGTAATTTTTTTCGTAACAGTGTATAACTTACAGTTCTGCGGAGTCTCAAGTAGAATCCGCTTAATTACTATCTTAATCTTAAGTACAATATTTACCTTTGTCTAGCATCAAACTAACATGGATTGTGAGTTCACTTTCATTAAAATTTAATTTCATCTCAAACGAAATTCAACAATTCGCAATGATTGTGGAATTTTCTTCATTAGTCTTGCTAGCCGAAAGTCAAGTATTGGAAATTAGCGGAAAAGGTCACATTTTTAAAATGGATTTGGAAAATCCTGCAATCACACCCTCATCGTTGATTTCAAAACTATAATCATTATAATTATTAATAATTTTTTAGAAAGAAAACGGCAAAATTTCCCCTCTGTGGACAAGAAGTTGCTACCATGGTTCTGTAGGTTTTGGTCGTGAAGGAATGATGCATTTACGCACTAGTTGTGGAAGTTAGGCGAATAGATAAATCTGTTTTACTTGCAACTTTTTAGGTAAAGTTCCAGAAGAATTTTCTAAATTTATCTAAATTTTCTCGTCCCTCTTGTTTGATATAGGCAAGAGATAAAAATTTGTCTCTGTAGGTCTTATTTCTACTGAAACAACGGA
The DNA here is from genome assembly GCF_021234035.1 of Daphnia pulicaria. Lineage (NCBI taxonomy): Eukaryota > Metazoa > Arthropoda > Branchiopoda > Diplostraca > Daphniidae > Daphnia > Daphnia pulicaria. The sequence goes on from NC_060913.1 coordinate 35,077,428, forward strand.
TTAATATTCTGATTCAGTAGATTCGTAATCAGTTTTCTATTAACATTTCGTAAATAGATCGAGAGGCGTTACTATATTAGGTTGAGTTAGAAGCAAAGCTGTCGACGCGGATTCAAACTCGGAATTCGTTAGATCTACCCTTTTATTTTATTTTCACAAGTATTTCAATTCAACAATAAAATGGTAAAGAGGGATCTCAGTTATCCTAGTATGCTCGTATTGGTTAAACAATTACTGACAGTCTGGAACTTCCTCGTTGGAAAAGTAAATATTGAAAAGATTAAAAGTTTTTTTTTTGTATTTGCAGTACTTTTTGTGATTTCACTTGAATCTAGTACAGCACGAGTTTGCTTAAGAAGTTGTTTGTAGGGAAGAATGTCTCTAGTATTATTTCTTATTAAAGGTTCTGTTATATTTTGATTATCCGAATCGTTTGGCAAAACTACTGGTTCTTCCGTTTGTCGTAGCTGATTTTAACGCTCTTACCATTTGCTCCTTTCCTCAAATTCTCTTGGTTCAAGATGATCGACATAAGATTAGCGAGTTTTGCCAGACTGGACTGTCAACTTGTTGAATAACTCGTTCAGAATTTAGCTGTTCTAAGCTAGGGAAATTCCTTTTCAAAGTAGTAACTGATTAAATTATTGATGGTTTTGGAACGGTAGAGACCACGACCTAGCATACAAACGATTAGTCGAAATTCTCTCCCAAAATGAGCTCATCCAACGTTTCATATTTGTCCCATCTTCGGTACTGTTTCCCTTCTGGTAATTTCTTTTCATTCATCTGAATTATTATTCAGGATTATGAAAAATAAGATAAGGACTTCTTACTTGTGCTGAAGAGAAGGGGAAAGAGGTTTTGTGGGGTGCATCCCAAGTTCTCAAGTGGACAAAAGATTAGGTCTCCTCCAATTAAGAAAGCAAGAAAGCTAACATCACAATTTACAGCAGTTAAGGCTGGTGTTGATTTACTGCAGAACACAAGGGCTTCAGCTATTATTTATCAGTTGATGGGAGGTAATTATATACATACCAATTGCATGCTTTTGTGTCTCGTAATTTTTGCCTTTTGCATAACATTTCATTATTTTATAACATTTATCAGAGTGTGTCGATGTTGGACCACAAGTAGTCCAACATCCAGCAGCAGAGCTGAATCATCTCGCTACCGAAAGTGTGCCAGTTGAGAAGTAAAACCACCCACGACAGCTCCCATCACAAAGTGATGTTCCAGTTGGTAATTCTTGAAATATTATCTTATTTCCTTTAACTAATTTTCTGTTTCTTTATGAAGAGGCCCCAATTTTCCTTCCTTCTGAGGGGAGTGAACCCTGGGAAATCAACCAAGTTCTCACCAAAGCTATCCAAAGAGGTCAACTGACATTGCATATCAAACAATTTTTTTATGTTTGTGCAATGCATGTTCAGAAAACACACCCAGTCGGCCGTAAACCAACTTTCTATAGAAAATACGCTCAAATGATCGTAGACAAATATGAGTGTCTTAAAAACAAAGGTATTGGTGTTTCTTGTGTATACGTAAGTATATTGTTATATAATTCAAATTATTTGTTTTTTTACAGCATATATGCTATATAGTATTTTTCTACATAGGAAACGGTGAAAGATCAAATTGTCAAGAAATTGCAGAACCAAGAAGCATACACTAAGACAAAGAAATCGAGAAAACTGAAGAGAAATCTCGAGAAATCGAAAGCATCTGTTCTCTTGGTTGCTGCAAGCCTTGACGCGCAAAACGCAACTGGCAGTAACAATCATGCGGCTGAAGCTGATGGAGCCTTTGACACTAGCATCCTGGAACTATCGACGATTCCAATTTGCGTCGTGCTTTAGTCAATGGGAACAAGAAAAAAACAACTGCAGAGTTATTGGCAACAATCCCTTACTATAAAAAATTTGACAAAGTAAGAACAATCACAATTTAATTTGTATTGTACAGTGGCATTTCTTTATTTAATTTACTAGTTTTGCCATCTTACTAATAGGTTTATGCTGATTTTCTTCATATGCCGGCAGTGAACGACGAAACAGCTTTCAAGTCAACTTTTGAGACACTAATCAATCATCTCAGGGGTTACATCCTTTCGGATAAAGGAAAAAAGTTTGAAAAAAGAGATGAGCAAGAGACAATTTCGTGCCTTACGGAGATCAACAACCTGTGTTCATCGAAGCAGGGCGAAGGGTATGCCGCCTTTACTATCTGTTGAATTAGTATGTTAAAATAGATTATTTATACATACAATAAAGCAAAGAAAATTGCTAATTTTTTTTTTGTATCTTTCAGAAAGGTAACCCCATCATGGTTAATTATTCAGGGTTGAACACCAGCGCGGTATTGTTCATGCAGTTTGATAAGAAAAACCTTCATTCCATGTTAATAGTTAATGGAGGGGCCAAAAACTACATGAACATCATTGTTCAAACTATTTGGCAAGCAATGTTGAAACTTCTCAGCATTTATTACGTGTTCGATCGTAACTACCCTACCGCCTATGGATTGCTACTTCTTCTGGAACGTTATTGCGCCAGCCCAAAAGGAACTCCTGCTGCTGCTAATGGAGCAAGGAAAGGTGACCATCTCAATTACAGAAAATTCATCAAAGGTTTCGAGCAATTTTTAATTGATTCTGCTGAAAGTGAATAATCAATGTACGTCTTATAATATGACGTGTTTTGAAATAATACAATCAATCGATTAATTAATCGATTCAAACAAGACAACAACCAATCGATATTTTATCAATTTATTCCAGAAAGCATTAAGTATGTTGGACCAAAACGCACGGTTTTCAATCTCCCCCGCTATATGCCCCCCTTCGTCTCAACAGACCAGAATTCTAATTCATCTCTTTTCATTATTCATGCCCCCACTAGTGATGTCGAGTTCTACCCGTCGACTCTACTCGATACCCGGAGTACCCGGGTGATATCGATTACTACCCGTCTACTCGGGTGAAAATCGAGTAGATCGGGTAGATGTCAAATCGTTATAAAATATTTTATTTTTTGATGCAATAATAAAACAACACATCAAACTATTAATGTATGTTAAAGAACAAAAACTAAAAGTAATTTAAAACTTAGGAAATGAAACTGTAGTTTTTATGAAATTCTTCTTAAAAACTGGCAACATATTTTCACGACTTTATTTCGCTCCATTTTTTCTCCTCATCTTTCTCATTTGATTGTTCACTGTTCGTGAGTTCTGCTCATGTGAGTAGCTCCGCATTTCAGGTAAGTTCATGTTAAGCACGTTTTCACAAGTATTTATGCATAGCCCATCGGTTTTTTTATTGTGTGACAATTGTGCAGTATTTTTTGGGGAAGATGGTAGAATTAAAATGCTTGGGCATAAAAACGTATAATTTTAAATAATTGTAGGGTACTGTTTGAAATATTTGCAATTGAAAGCTGAGATATTTTCTTGTAATTGAGGACGTCATTAGTTGACTGGTAAACAAGCGTTCCATATTTTTTCACAGAAAGCATAACATTTTTTGGCAAAAAGCCACACCAAGCCAAACATTACTGCGCAGTATTCATTGTTCAAATTTTAAAAGTTAAGACCTTTCACGTGTTACTCATTTATTAATTTTTTAAATTTATATTGGAATATTCAGCATTGAATTTTTGAGAATGGCGAGTGTGAGTTCTGGTGGCTCTTTACCCGACGACAACTTGTCCAACGACAGCATCGATTTCGTCCTTCAGGACGTTCAAATTCAAACTGAAAACGATGCAGATGATTTCAGATCATTGATGGATGAGATTGGCATAAAGGTACAGTACATTCTTTACTTTTGATGCATATCATTTTTTAATTTCTTTACTTTATTCTGAAGGAAGGTGACCATGATGAACCTAACGAAAATTTGGAAAGTAAAGTTTGGCAGTACTTCACCACTGATGGGACAAGTAGAAGCAAAGCCACGCGTAAGCTCTGCGAAAAACTTATAGACCGCTCGGGTGGGTCTACGACAAATATGATTCGTCATCTTCGAACTGTACACAAGAAGGAACCTGGCTGTGCATCTGGCAAAAGTATTTCAAATTATTATTGTTACATTTCATTTATTTTAATATTTTTTTTATAGAATCGTCGGGGAAAAAACGGCAACAACGTGTCTCCACTAAAGAAAATCTCCGCCTGGATCGTCTGTTTGCCATGTTGGTGTGTGCCGATTACCAGCCTTTCAGCATGAGTGACAGCGTGGCTTTTCGAAACTTCGTCCGTGCATTGAATCAGTCATGGCCACCACCTTCCAGAACTGCAGTCAGCGAATGCCTAGTTCCGGCGCTGGCCGGCAAACTGCTTCGAGGAATGAAGTTGACAACTATTTATCTGAAACAGCCCTCGGCCATCAGCTTGATCCATTGGAATGGTGGAAGTAGAGACGGGATAGATATCCACGTCTGGTGGTCCTCGTGCGCAGATATCTTTGCATCATCATGAATTCCGTGCCATGTGAACGTATATTCAGCAAGATGGGTTTAGTTGTAACCGATCGAACCGAACAAATCTAACTGCCGAAAAGGCTTCACTGGTTGGCGTTGTGGCTTCTAATCTTAAACATCTTGAAAGTAATAATCCACTTTGTGTCTTAAGTTTATTTATTTCTTTTAATGTAACTCCCTACGAAAAGAATTTTTAGCCTTTAACTCAGTACAAGAAGTTATTTATTTTAATGAGCATACTCGATTGCTTACTGCAATAACACATTAATTAATTGTTGACTTATTTATGTAAGAAGAAACATTTATTCGTCACATAACAATTGCAAGAAGATATGATTTCTGTCTATTTTTTTGAATTTCTGAAAGGAATAAAACGTTTGGAGTTTGACATATTTGGTATTATTTGGCAACGTTCTACCCGCTACCCGTTACCCGGGTGTTCACCCGGGTAGGGGCGTATAGTACCCGAGTTGGCCGAGTGGGTGAATTATCGACATCACTAGCCCCCACCTTAAATCTTGGAAGGCTACCAAGTATCGAATGTATGCAAATTTCTTTTGGTCCTTCACAGCCATGCTCACCCTCTTCCCTCGTCAATTAAAGCCCCGGACACAAAACAAACACGGAAAAAGGGCATGTATTGACTCTGCGGACGGCGAGTCAAGCAGAGGACGCACAGGGGAGCAGGAGAGCCAGTCTTGCCTAGCTAATATTCGCAACGTTGTGCTCTCGTCCTTCTACGATCGATCTAAGGTAATACACTCTTTAACCCCACAACATCAGACTAAACAGAAGCTGCTCGTTGACTATGTAGTAAATGGGATTCTTGAAGTGCAAGATTGATTTGTACATTCAATTTGTTTAATAATTTCATAGAAGAAGTTGATTTAGGATCTTTTGCTGCTTCTTTCAACTGATCAATAAATGCCGGATCATTAACTCACTTGGAAAAAGTGTCAAACGATGTTGGATTGCACTTAACCCTGGAAGCGATTACGCGTGAATCTGCGTGACGTTGAAGCTGGTCGAATGAAACAAAAATGAGACGAATACATGATGAAAAACTTCCGGTAACTGTAAACATCATGTGTCTTACTTAAGATGAAGACACAGTACCACTTGATTCAAGCCCACAGCCCAAAATGAAGAGAAATGGCAACGATGAGTAAAACAGCCTGTCATTTTCGTCAAATTCAAAAGGGTAAAGCTTCCCTCTCGATATGAATCTGAAAAATAAAGAAAAATATGATAACAGTAAAAGTTGTGTTGTTATAATACCGGTATCGGTATCCATATCGATTTAATTCCGCTAGTGATATAGTATCGTTTCAGTATCGGCGTTACTTTTAAGAGCGTCTTTTTAATCTATCTCCAGCCAGCAAAACAATATTTTATAGGTTACCCGGCTTTAATGTTGGTCAATCTCTTCATTAACGTTTTCGGCATTTAAGGGTTCTCTATTTGACTAATGTAGAACATGATGTATCTAAGGTTTCTGAAAATATAATAAATAAAAGAATCACTGAAAATCGGTATGGGTTAACGTGAATATGGAAAATAATAAAACTACCTTAAAGACCGCTTAAAGCTACCCTAACAGATTGTGTTTGGTTGGTAGTGTTCGAAATAGAAGGCAAGCAGAGGCTTCCGCCTGTTACTGCCCGTACTCCCTCTGTCGTCTACAACGTCACCTTTACCTGCACGTCACCACGCAAACTACGAGTTAGGAGAGAAACGGGCAATTGGCATGTCTGGATTTTCATCCAAACTTGATTTTCGTCTGTTGGCACATCAGACTGGAGTTACCAAACGATCAGTTTTAATTTCTGTTTCTGTGTCAACTATTATTTGAAGCATTTTTGATTAATTCTGCTAAAATATTTTGCAACTTCATATGCATTGCGATATATAAGGTTGAGATGTTTAAGAGCATAAAGCAAAAGATAGGCAACTTCGACTCGTACGCGCAATTCATTGACGTCTCCGAAACGAGTTGGAATAAAAGAGTCGAATTGTAGTCGGGAACCGATAAAACAAAGAGAGAGAAATTCACCGAGATTTTCCGTTCTAGGATACTCTCCTCCATCTCTAAATAATGAATACAAATTTAGATTTTAAAAAATGCCGTTGAAAAGTTTAGGTTCGGTTTAGATGGGTTAGTTTAGGTGAGTCCAACATAGTGATTATAGCACAACAAATTACGTATTACCAAAATTTGAATTCAATCTCTCAAGTTCCGTCAATTTTTTAGTGTCATCTGGATACGTAATCACGTGACATTTTTTTCTTTTTTTCGTTCGGAAGAATTATATCTGAAAAGTTTCAAAATTGAGACATATTGACGACTGCGACAAATAAAAGAAGTTCTTCTGAGAGAGTTAATTGCGGAAGTCCTAATCGACCAGGATATCAAGTATGATCAGGGACATCCATTTTTCATTCGAAATTGGACGTCTATCGTCTATCCTATAGAGAGGCGGATTTTACTTCATTGTAAGACGTCCATAAAAGTCTATCCATTGGATGGACGATGACGACCAGGACTTGGGACAATTTTTTTTTACCATTCAGGCAGCGTTGGCAATATTTGTGTGTTAAAATTGTAACGATGTTATTCACTTTTAAAATATGAATATTAATTTATTAATTATTTCATCATAATTTATTATTTCATTTTAAATTATTTTTATTTTATATAATAATTAAAGAGTAAATTAATTTCGGAGCAGTTTGAATTATTTGAAATCTGGCATCTGGCATGCAACGTCTTGCACACTGGCAGCATGAAAATGACAAGCGATAGTCGCCATTTGATTCAACACGTCAATTCAACGCTGTCTTGTACCGAGATCGGATTAAAGGCTCCGTTGACTTATTTCCTCGCTTCGGCGGATGTTCTCGTAGAGTAGATTAAACAGCTCCTGGGCCGATGTCTCGGATGCTTGTTTCAGCTCATCTAGGGCTTATTATACGAATTGTATATAAGAATATTTTCTTTCCGAGTTCTTTCGTCGAGGTCTGAGGTCTTTCGAGCGAATTCAGCTCGTTGCGGTCAGCTTTCGCAGGACATCGTGGTATATGTTGCATATAATTACTTTTACTTCCATTACTAATTATGTAGTTTACCAGGCAATATTTACACTTTGCCTTCTAGAATTGAAAATAAAGATAATTGGAAATGCAGAAAAAGTATGAAAGAATGCAATACAAAAACTTACGACTTTCGGTTTTTCTCCTGGCTCTTCAACTATTCTTAGGAGATAAAACCACTCTTGTAGTTGACAACGAATTCGAGCTTTCTCGGCAGACTCCAGAATTTTTCCTATTTCTTTCTTTTTCTTAGCCATCATAGATATCGTTTCGGCTGTAAAAGAAATTAGATCTGTTTAGAAACTTACTACTTTCACACACCGAGAAGACACGAAGGTTGCTGATGAACTGGTGAACTGGGTGAATTAAAGATTTGGCTGAATAGCCAAAGTCAATATACAAGTCAAGTATCAAACAAAGTCAATACCGGCAGCGATATAGAGTTTTGGAATCTTTGATTTACTACTTTTGATGTTTCGGTGGCAAGTCGAACAATGTGAAGCAATACCGTCTTTTACCAGCCCAGAATGATGATGATAAAGTTTACGTGTTGAAACAAATAAGTAATTCAAACCCCGAAATTAAATTGACGACCTATGGTTAGGTAAGGTTCGGTTAAAGAAAAATACTAACCTGAACTCTAAAGGTATACGCTAACACATAGTTGATATGGGTGGGGTATTGCGTAAAACCAAACTTTACGTTCTCTGTTCAATTGAAGCAAATCTAATTCAGTGATAGGAACTGGGTGGTAGAGTACTTTATTCATTTGGAATGCTCTAATTGCGCAGCAAGCACAACGAA